>NC_083426.1:19750921-20375921 GCF_020745735.1 Hemiscyllium ocellatum | reverse complement strand
AACTTTCAGCACAGGTCAGGTGAATCGGCCATGCTAAATTGCCCGTGTTAGGTAAAGGGGTAAGTGTAGGGGAATGGATGGGTTGCACTTTGGCAGGTCGGTGTGGACTTGTTGGGCCGAAGGGCCTGTTTCCACACTAAGTAATCTAATCCTCCTGTTCTTCCATCAGTCTGTTTCATGCTGTCCTCAAAATGTCAAGATCCCTCAGTAATGAATACTGAAGCAAAATATTCATTTAAAAGAACCTGCCCTACTTCCTCCAACTCCAGGCACAAGTTCCCTTCAATATCCTTGAATGGCCCAACCCTCACTCTGGCCATCCTCTTGTTCCTCACTTAAAACAGTAGAATTTTGTGTCTTTATGCATTAAATACCTGAGATTTTAAACTTTGCCTGCTTTAAAAAAAGTTAGTTATTAGTCTCTAACCAGATTGCAACAGTGATTTTGTCCAGGATCATAACAGATATTGAAGGAGATTAAAATTTTAAGAGAAGCAAAGATAGAGCAGGAGGTATTTTTACTACAAAAAGTAGTAAATTGATTGGGTATTCAGTGTACTCAACAGACAACCTTCATTTCAGTTATAAAGAATTGGTTAGAAAAAGTTGGTTTTAGGCTAACTGGGAACATGGCAGTAGATACGATTGTATGAACAATGAAAACCAGTTTGGTTCAAACAAACTGCCTGTTTCTGTATATTATGTAACTGTCACTATATTAAACATGCACTCACCAATTGTTGTAGTGGGTTTAGGTTTAGGTTTAGGTTTAGATGTTGGTGCTGTATAGATAAAGAAAATTGAAAAGAGTCACATGGACAGCATTACCATGACCGCTTCTAAAAAGGACAGTTTAAATAAATTGTTCATTTCACACAAACTTCAGTTGTAGTTGTTCCAGTTTCTATACATTGTCCAAACAAAATGACAAGTGTTAACATTTAAAAAAAACTGCCATTCCCTCAAAAGAATGTTAAAAAAGGACACATTCTAGAATATTCCATGAAACTTATATACAGAGACTGTACCAATGAGTATCTATTAAAAAGTAGATTTTTTTGTTGAGTAGTTCAGCATCACACTCAGAACGTACTAGAAATGCCACGTAAATCACCAATTGTGGACAGACAGGTGCTAACTTCCCCATCTAATGCATGCACCAATTATGAGTAGTGAAAAAAGGTCTGAAAATTAGTGGATGTGGAGTTCTGAAAATCTATGATAAGGCATTATATATTAAACCACTTGTGATCTATTTTAAACAATTTGTTCTTGGCCCTTTCGATAGTTGACATTTCTTTTACATTCTATTGCTATCAAAGCTGAACAAATACACTTGCAAACAAAAGAAATTACTAACGTGACCTAACCAGCTCAAAAAATCCAATTTAGTGCAGTTATTGCATGCAACACAGGATGAAGTTCATAAAATCACAACAGAACGTGACCTGCCTGGATTGTATACAAGGAAAAAAAGAAACTGCAAAAGATTAAGGCAATACTTTGCAAGTGGTTTTTCACTGTGACCTCAATTTAACTCAAAGGTGGAGATAAAGCAAAGGCTGGTCTTGCAAGTGGTAATAGCCAAATCCCAGAAATTAATGCATTAAAGAATGAAAGTTAACTTGCAGATGCCAAAATCAACAAAGCACGATGACGTGTAATTATTATAGCTCACAGTTAATTGTATGCTCTGTAAAATAAGAGCGCAGGTACACTTTTCAAAGTAATCTGTAGATTGTTATTTTATGCACTCATGCAGGTTGTTTTCAGCCAAACCCTCTATACTATCCAGACAAAGAAGTGAAGCTCCACCAAGACACAGCCGTTTTCAGAAATAGTCTGTCCTACACATTCATTCCCTCCTTCTCCAACACCTTCTCCCTCATGCCCACTTCATCCTTCCTCTCCACCCACCTCACTGAACTTGCCGAGTCCAGGCTCACATCCTTTCATTCTCCAACCTCCAGCAAACCCAGGTCCTGGATTCATATATCCCCACTCCCCTCCCGTGACCCTACTTGCAGTTGCTGCTGGTGGAATTATACATCTAGAAAAAAAAGAGTCCCGAACTGTCAATCAAAGTACAGGCACCCTAAGAAAGTTCCTGGAGAATTAAAATGTAGATATTATTAGATGTGCAAATTTGACCATTTAAATAGCGACCTATAAATATATAACAATGAAGTCTTTTTAAACATTTCCACCAATACATTTTTAAACTTAGATTTCTCAATTATTCAACACTTGGTGCTAAAAAGTAAGTAATTATAATCAGTGTTGGCATAACTGGAGTGAGGGCAGATTTGAGCACTACACTAAGCATTTGTTACTCAGCGAAAGCTGGGACCAAAACAACTTTTTGAGCGGGAGTACCTATAATAGAGGGTAGAGGTTATTGGAAACTAGAACCAAAGTACCGATGCGCATCTGGATACATGAAGAATTAAACACAGTTAATAAAATCAATTATCTGTAAGTTGATGAATTAATGAAGCTGGAGTTTCCCTCCATTAATATTTGAAAAAATCAAAATGGAAAGAACAATGATTGAATGACTTTCCTCTGAACCCAAGGCACCTGATAAACAAGGTACCAGTCGCAAATCCCACTCCTCTTTTGCATCCCTCATCCACCCCAGCTCTTGCCTCATTGCTTCTTCTCATCCCTCTCCTCAAATGGTTCAAAGTAGGGAAGCAGCTACATCTGAATCACTTATTTCAGTGATTAATAAAAAAAACAAATTGTTCTGTTATGCCTTAGGTCACCAAGTAGCAAACAACTTCACAGCTTTTTTTGTAAAAAACAAAGCATGCTAATTGAAACAAGATCCACATTAAAATATATGGAGCTGGATTTTCTGTTCAATGGTGAAATATCCTCCCTGCTGACTATAAAGAAAGCCTTGCGATAAGATAATGGTCAATGAGAGTACAGCAACAGATTGTAGTGTTCAATGTGGTGCTGGAGTAATGTCATTGACTACTTTGACAGCCTATAACAATAAAAAGTATTTTCACAGATCCTCCTTTTAATATACAGGGAGAATGTTAAGAATTGAAACATATGTATGGAACAAAGGCAAGTGAAAATCTTCTAAAACTGAACAAGACCACTGCCAAGAACGTTTAAAAATCTAATCACCCTGGAAAAGAAAATAGTCATCAACAAAACAAAAACAAAAAACAAAAACATTCCGGCATACCTGAATGAATGTTAGAGATTTCAAATAACCAACATGGTGGAAGAGAAGTTGAAATCCCCACTCCTTTGTGATTGCTGGTTCTGGAGTCAGCACACACCACAGGCTGTGGCACAGCCCTGAACACAAGACCGCAACTTTAGGAATTTTCCACTAATCTGAGGAAGCCCAAAATCTCCACAGGGCACTGATTGCAAACAATTTACTGGCAAACCTCCTCCCATCCCCAAAATGTCCAACCCATGATTTCACAGTTCAATTCCGTTTTAATTCTGACAATAACAAACTATTTCCAGTTGAAGAGATGGTTACTCACGTAATCTACAAATAGGTGGCGATGGCACAAAGCTGTTATTCTCACTGCATTTAATGACACTCGCACCAATCATTTCAAAACCTTCATTGCAGCGGAAGACTATCTCGTCCTGATACTTGTACTTGCGTCCAAATCCTCTTTCAATGTAGCCATTTGCAGGTGTGTCAGGACGGTGACATTCAACAACTGGGAAAAGAACATTTAAAGCTTAACTATTGTGTTGTCCAAATTTCAAGGTCAAAAAAAGTTTTAAACTGTGCTCATTCTAAAGGCTACAAGAACCTCTTTACAACTGTGCAACATACCAAAAAATTTCTAATTCCAGTAAAATACAAACAGGTAGGGTTGAATCTTCTGTTTATTGGCTGAGCATGATTTGCCACATTGAGGGATTCTTGTTGAGATTTCAACCCTTATCCCACCAAATGCACTTTAACCACCCACCCCACTCCTAGATATTCCTCATTTCCAATTCCAGTCCCATTATAAAATTGACTAAAATTAGGCCATTCTGCCCATCAAGTCTGTTTTGCCATTTGATCATAGCTGCTCCGTTTCAACACCATTCTCCTACTTTCTCTCCATAACCCTTGATCCTGTTACTAATCAAGAACCGACCCAAACATCTTAAATCTTTCCTTGGGTGCTCAAAAACTGCTCATAGTATTCAAAACACCCCATTCCTGGATCAACTCTCCACTCACTGGACATCCACAAAGACCAGCATTCCTTCTCTGTGCACCTTTGAAAAGCTGACGTGCAACCAGGCAAGTGTTGGTATTCCCTGGTTGTCCCTCACCAGCAGTGTAATGGTACACCAGCCACAAAGCAACACTGCTCATTAGCAGACAATGGCAATTGACAGAAAATGGCTGACACTCCCTTGTACATCTGACACTATTCAACCATAATGCCATAGTTTACCATCTGTAGCTACATCAAATCTAAGCGGCACCAGCAATCTGCCTTCAATTCCCGCTGCAAAACTACATCTGGTCATTGTTCAGTAGAGGAACACAGAGGTAAGCAATTGGGTAGTTATAAACTGGAGCATTAAATATTCCCTTTTTGCTGGCTACAAGTAAAAAAAAAGACAGGCTGTATTCACCCCCACAACACAAACCAAATGTTGGCATCATGATTAATTTGAGTCTACAGTCTACAATGATTAATGGACTCAGCTATCATCTACTGGAGACGGATTTCAAATAGGTCTTGCTTGGTTTGGAGAGACCAATTCATTTGAGTTCTGTGATGGTCTAGAAGAATCTCATCATCCACAACATCTTCACCCTAGTGGGAAGTCTACTCTACTCAGCATTAACTTAATTCTCGATTCATTTCTGCTAATCCATTGGAGGGAAACAACAAATGCAGAGGAAATGTCTTAGTTTGTGCAGGTAGCCCTCCCTCATTTCCTATCAGGAAACCATGCATACTTTCTCCCCACCCCCACCAGCTTATCTCTCCACGCTTCAAGCTCTCTGCTCGTATTCCTGATGAAGGGCTTTAGCCCAAAACGTCGATTTCGCTGCTCCTTGGATGCTGCCTGAACTGCTGTGCTCTTCCAGCACCACTAATCCAGAATCTGGTTTCCAGCATCTGCAGTCATTGTTTTTACCACCATAATGAAAATCAACAGTTGACTGCAAAGCATAAGATACCAAGATATGAAGAATCAACTTTCCCAACTCCAGCTATAACATTTAATTAAAGCTGATTCTGATCTTGTACTTAGGTACCTCTGCAGTCAGGTGGTTCCTTGTCCCACGTGCCATCTACTTGGCAGGTGAGGGCTGCTGCGCCAATCAATGAGTAGTCATCATCACATGAATATTCTGCGACCATCCCATATGTCCACGAGTCACCAGGTGGTACCGGAGCTTTTCCATTTCTGATAGGTGCAAGATCACTACATGTGATGGCTAGAGAAAATGAAAATTATTGAATGATCGGAAGGGACTGTTCGATCACAACTTTTCTTTGATGAATTATAGTCACGCTCATTAATAACGTGTGAATGTACTACATTGTTCGGCAGTGTATTCAGTCATTTTCTTCATGGTCTCTACTATACATTTAATGATGGAATTCAGCAAGTCAGTTCTGCTGTGCGAATGTGAAGCCAGGTCCAGGGGCCCATTACGATGTCTGGAAAAATAATGCCTTCCTCAATTTTGTATCTGCAAAACCACTCATCGCAAAATCCCAATTACATATCTAAGGAAAGCAATATACTGCAAGGGAGGTAGTAAGAGAAAAAAAACAGTTTATCACCCACATTGTTTTCCCCCCCCCCCCCCCCCCCCAGGGTGTGCACATCATGAGAAAGTTCAGTTACAGTTACTGTCAGGAGGTGGTTATAGGTGAATATTCTTTTGAACTAGATAGGCCTACCCTTTCCTCATTCCTGATGAAGGGCTCTGGCCCGAAACGTCAAATTTCCTGTTCCTTGGATGCTGCCTAACCTGCTGTGCTTTAACCAGCAACACATTTTCAGCTCTGATCTCCAGCATCTGCAGACCTCACTTTTTACTCTTAGGTCAATATTAGTCCTCATTACCATTAGCAAACAAAATCTAGGATTTTCACCCAGTGATATATAAACAAGTCAATTAAGTACACAACTTTTTTGATGGATGATCATCCATCTGAAGTGTTAATATTTATTCCCACAGATGTGCTTTACTGTTTAGTACTACCAACAGTTTTGATTTTCTTAATGGGAGAAATTGCTACAGTAATTTTTTGACTTGGCTTCCTCAGTGTTAAGAGTTAAAATGTTGGTGATAGAATCATCTTGCCAATGACTGGGAATTGCAGATGCTGGAGATTGGAGTAGACACTGGTGCTGGAAGAGCATAGCAGGTTCAGGCAGCATCTGAGGAGCAGGAGAATAGATGTTTTGGGGATAAGCTTAACGTCAATTCCTGATAAAGGGCTCATGCCTGAAATGTCAATTTTCCTGCTCCTCGGATGGTGCCTGACCTGCTGCGGTTTTCCAACTATTTGTGGCATAATAACAATGTATCTCTTATTAATAAAGGTAATGAAGAATAGCTAGATAGGTCTAGCTAATCAGATTTCATTGTAAAAGCATTTTATTGTATTCACTAACAAAACAACATTATCTGGAAGACATTTTAACTAAATGCAGCTTCTGCTACCATCTCCAATTCTGTATACCGCCAGTCATGAAATAGATAATAATGAACCTCTGAGTGAGTAAATGGGCATGTGAATGAGCACATTGATAAATCATTTAATCATTACCAATCAATGCTGTAAACCAGAATGTTGTACCAATATATTGCAAATGTATCACTAAGGTGGTCGTTTTACGTACATCCTGTAATACAAAAACTTTTGCACATCTCCTTTAAAACTTCCTCTTTCTCACTTTAAAGACTTCTACTCAGACATCTGGCATTTGCACACTGGGAGAAAAAAACCTGAGAAAGTTTATAGCCTTAAAACATTTAGAGTAAAATGTAATGCCCCATTATAGAACACATGTTCATATTTGGGGGAGGGGGACTTATATGCAAAAAGATAGGGACGCTTGGGCTTACCAAGTGATAACGGGATGCTGTAAAACAATTAAAGGACATTTGCCACAGCCTCTGAGTAAGAGAGAACAGGACACCAAGTGATAAACATTCACAGCCATTCCCTTGTGAAATTAATGTGTTTGATTCTGACCCTAAAACAAAAAACTCTATACAACCAAAAACTTCGTAATTAACAGTTACATGCTGCCAGTTATAATGGATTCTTATTATCCCTTGGAAGCAGGGCAGACAGAAAAAGTAGTCTTTGCTATTACAAAACCCAGACTTGAGAGTTCAAGAGGACACCAGAGAGACCATTTTAGTACTGAGGCTGTTGAATCCAGTAGAAAATTATCTTTGTCCTTTCTTGCCATGAATGAATTTAATTGCATTGAGACTTTGATGATTTTAAGTAGCCATGTTTGGTTATGAAATGCAAGCTCTATAAAAAGTTAATATTGAGAAGGCTGAACTTACTTGCTGTTTTTACAGACCAAGACTGCCCCACTGTCAATTCTAACTAGAAAGATCTTATGTCTTATAAAAGAGTTTGAATCACAAATTCAAAAAGACGGTCTGTTTAATCGAGACAAATTAATCATTTTAAATACAACCTTGCAGTAACATTTCAGCCTCAAGTACAGAATGATTCTGTGTTTAAGAAAAAAATTAGGAATCTGTTCCCAGCTTAAAATTATTCTAAACCTCACATTAAAGAGATTCTGAAACTGTTTAAGAAAGGTAGTAAGGACAAGCCAGGGAACTATAGACCAGTGAGTCTGACCTCGGTAGTGGCTAAGTTGTTGGAGGGAATCCTGAGGTGCAGGATGTACATGTATTTGGAAAGGCAAGGACTGATCATTCTGGATATAAACATGGCTTTGTGTATGGGAAATCATGTCTCTCAAACTTGATTGAGTTTTTGATGAAGTAACAAAGATTGAGGAGGGCAGAGCAGTAGATGTAATCTATACGGACTTCAGTAAGGCCTTCGACAAGGTTCCCCATAGGAGACTGATTAGCAAGGTTAGATCTCATGGAATACAGGGAGAACTAGCCATTTGGATAGAGAACTAGCTCAAAAAGGTAGAAGACAGAGGGTGGCGGTGGACGGTTGTTTTTCAGACTGGAAGCCTGTGACCAGTGGAGTGCCACAAGGATCGGTGCTAGGCTCTCTACTTTTTGTCATTTACATAAATGATTTGGATGCGAGCATAAGAGGTACAGTTAGTAAGTTTGCAGATGACACCAATATTGGAGGTTTAGTGGACAGCCAAGAGGGTTACCTCAGATTACAACAGGATCTGGACTAGATGGGCCAATGGGCTGAGAAGTGGCAGATGGAGTTTAATTCAGATAAATGCGAGGTGCAACATTTTGGGAAAGCAAATCTTAGCAGGACTTATGCACTTAATGGTAAGGTCCTAGGGAGTGTTGCTGAACAAAGAGACCTTGGAGTGCAAGTTCATAGTTCCTTGAAAGTGGAGTCACAGGTAGATAGGATAGTGAAGGCAGCGTTTGGTATGCTTTCCTTTATTGGTCAGAGTATTGAGTACAGGAGTTGGGAGGTCGTGTTGCAGCTATGCAGGACATTGGTCAGGCCACTGTTGGAATATTGTGTGCAATTCTGGTCTCCTTCCTATTGGAAAGATGTTGTGAAACTTGAAAGGGTTCAGAAAAGATCTACAAGGATGTTGCCAAGGTTGGAGGATCTGAGCTACAGGGAGAGGCTGAACAGGCTGGAGCTGTTTTCCCTGGAGCATCAGAAGCTGAGGGGGGGGGGACATTAGAGGTTTACAAAATTATGAAGGGCGTGGATAGGATAAATAGGCAAAGTCTTTTCCCTGGGGTTGAGGAGTCCAGAACTCGAGGGCATAGGTTTAGGGTGAGGGGGGAAAGATATAAAAGAGACCTGGGCAACTTTTTCACATGGTAAGTATATGGAATGAGCTGCCAGAGGATATGGTGGAGGCTGGTACAACTGCAACATTTAAAAGACATTTGGATGGGTATATGAATAGGAAGGGTTTGGAGGGATATGGGCCAGGTGCTGGTAGATGGGACTAGATTGGGTTAGGATATCTGGTCGGCATGGACGGGTTGGACCGAAGGGTCTGTTTCCATGCTGTACATCTCTATGATTATTTGTTGGGAAGCCATTCTAAATGGTGAAAGCTTGCCCTCCTTGCTAAGTAGCCATTTTGTAAAACAATGATATCAGACCTGCGCGCTGTGCAAGGTTATGACATCTCCCACTTAATTTAGATTGGTACTTCTTTATCTCTCCACAGATGCCTAACTTGGCAGGATTTCTTTTTCCCACCTGATGGATAGCTCAAGGCCTGTAGGAGTGATCAGTCAAGCGTGCACAGACCTGCCAATTAACTTTTTTTCCTTACAAAATTATTGACTTTCACTTATTTGTCCAGTAAAGAACATGCAATGTTTTTGTAAACTTTTGTATAAAGGAAGCCACTTTGTATCAGTACATCGGAGTAGCCTGCTGAGACACTAGGTTATTAGAACCTAGTTAGTTTAGCTTGTAAGTATCAGTGTTATGTTGTAACAGTGATGCTATTAGTGAATAAAGGGGATGATGAAAATTAAACTGAAGTATCTGTAAGAGGCTTTTATTCCAGACTTCCAAAAAAAGTACGATCTCCAGGATGAACCAAGAGAGAGGCTTTACAGGTCTGATTCCACAAGGGATTCCCTGGACAGTCTCAAATCTGTACTTTTAACATATCCATGCTTCAAGTTTTATACACCATCAGGTAACCCCTTAGCCTCTAACGCTCTACCAAACATAATGCAAACTTATCTAGCCTCATTTTATAGCTAATACACTAATTCAGACAATATCTTGGTAAAGATCTTTTGCACGCTTGTCACACCTTGCACATCCTTCTTGTCGTGATCAGAACTGCACAATATTCCAAATGTGGCCTAAAGGTGCCGAGAACATTTCACAACCCCTTTTAGCCCTCCTAATTTCTTCAAGTTTTCATCAAGTTTTCCTCCACTTCCTGTATATTCAAGGACTTTTTCTGATTTGATTCTTGAGCCTTGCATGTGCTTCCTTTCTCCTTCGATAACTTTCAATCTCATCATCCAGGATTCCTGAATCTTACCATCCTTCTCTTTCATCCTTACAGGATGCACCATCTAAGTTGCTGGATCTAGGGGAATTCTAGTCAATGTTGGGGAAGTTAAAACCACCTCCTGCAAACCACTTTTTTTTTTTAAAAAACATCTTTGTATAATTTGCTAAGATTTCTGGTCCTCTATTTCCCACTGGCAATTGGGAGGCCTTAGTAACACACTATCAATGATTACATTTTTCATACTCCTGAATTCTACAGATATGCCCTTGCTGGATTAGCCCTCCGAGATATTATCTCTTAGTACATCTGTGACATTCTCCTTGATCAGTAATGCAATCCATTCCACGCTTCACCCCCACCCCTCCCTCTCTCTCACATCCCTATCACACTGGGATTATCTAAACCCATAGAATGTTGAGCTGCTGGTCTTGCCTTCCCTCATGGTTACAGCATCATAATTCCATGTAGCAATCCAGGTGCTTAGCTCATCTGCCTTACCTGTTATGCTCCTTGCATCAAAGAAATACTACTCAAACTGTAGTCTCCGTATTCATTAAACTGGCCCTGCTTGTCCTTCCTATTAAGAATATAGTTGCCTTAACTCCAACTTCTCTTCAATCACTGCACATGCTACCGGTTCTGGTTCCCAACACAAATTTGAAACCTCAAGTGGCACTAGCAAGGATTTAGATGCCCTTCAAGTTTAGGTGCAACCTGTCATTCTTGTACAGGCCGTTCCTGCTGTGGAAACATCCTAACGATCCAGATATCTGAAGTCAAAAGTAGGCCAACTCTGGGCCAGATATCCTAGGAGAGGAAGCATGCAGTGTCCACCAATATTCTTGATTTCTTCAGAGACACATCACAGCAGGTACAGAGCTTTATCTCCCCTTCCAACGCCATTTTGAATAAAGTTCTTCCCCAGCTTTTCCCTTCAAATGGTTCGCATTGCTCTTAATGTGCTTTGCATAAGCATTATTCAATTGGGAACACAGGTGATTTACTGGCAGTGGTTAACAGATGAAAAAAAGGATAATTTGGTAACTGGGAGAAATAAAATCTTCAGTTGTTTATAAAGGGACTTTTGGATCTTTAAGAAAAAATGACCTGGCACTGGAATGGTATGATAGATTCATTATCACACGTGCTGATAGTATTACTGGGTGAGACAGATTCCCGTATGAAACCTAGTTTGATTGACATTTATGGTAAGCTATAATAAAAATAAGACTGCTCAGTCACTAAATCAGATTCGCAACGAACGAACATAAGGTGGTGGGGAAACAAGCAAGGAGTCTCAAAGTTGTGCATTAATTCTTCAGATTATCTACAGCTTTCCTGGATGATTCTTCCCCATTAGGAGTTCAGATGATTTGATCAATCAAAACGTGGTTAGCTTTCAATATGAAGTGTTAAGCCTCCCTGTGCTTAGCCTTTCCCTTTGCTCGAGTCATTAAGATAGGTGCTATTATTTAATTGGACTTGGGTTACCTCTTTATCATACTGAAAAAAAGATTGCAGTGTGCAGTCAAAATCCTTTCCAGCCAAAAAAACATAGTATATTAAAGGCTGTATTGTAAGAATGCATGTTCCCCGAAGCCCTGATGTCAGCTTTGTCTTAACTAGTTTGCAGCATTGCTACTCCTTGCCAACTACATCTCTAACTCCCACCCTGTCGCCCACTTTAATAGTAATTTGATATCAAAACAAACTAAACTTAAAACACAGAACTGTCACTTACCTTCACATGTTGGGACCTGGCCACTCCACCCGTTTGCTGTACACATGCGGTAATTTGTACCAACAATCCGATAACTGAAACAGTGAAAACTGAAGTCACTCACCATGCCCCATATGAATGCAAGTGGTATAACAAAGTGTTCAGGAATGAGGATCAAGTATAAATTATCAAAATAATTACACTACTTTGGCTTTATACCCTTTTATTGTACATCACAAGATGAATGATTAAACATCAGAAGAGTTCATTATTGTTGTACAAGGAGAAAAGCAGCACAGTATAGATTGTCACTTTTCAGAGACATGTACCTGGCTAAGCCAGCAATTCTTGCCCATTCTTGATTTTCCTCGAGGTAATGGGGGTGAATTGTCTTTTGAACTCATGCAGTGCATGTGGTGAATGGTTGGACCTATCAGGTTTTCAGCCAACAGTAAAGAAACAGTAATATACTTCCACATCAACATTGAGACACCGTGTGGAGCTTCCAGGAGATGTACCTGCTATCCGATCTTCCTGGTTTGACAGGGTAGAGGTTTTGGAAAGTGCTGTTAAAAGGTGGTATGGTAATCTGTTGCAACAGATTTTGTAGAGGATACACACTACTGCCACTGTGATCCAGTAATGCAAGGAGTGAATGTTGAAAGTGGTTGCTGGGGTGGTGTCAAACAAGTGGCTTGTTGTGTCTTGGATGCTGTCAAATATGCGTTGCTCGAACTCACTCATCTAAACCAGTAGAGAATATGGCATCATGCACCCAACCTGTGCTTTGCACTTGGTGGACAGGATTTGGGAAGTCAGAAAACAACTTATTAGCAAAAAATCAGTTATTTTAAACTAGTTACATCAATGAATTTCCATCGTGCATTGGAAAGCCCATCAGCAGGCAGTCTCTTGTACCCACCATGCCACAACCCCCCAACTGATCATTAATTTTGATCAACTAGAAATTAAATGTTTTCTCTTCACAGTCTGAATCCCTTAAGATGACAACGTTCAATCAGCAAGTTCACAGCAGGAACTAGCCAGAACACAAATAAGCTTCTGTGAAGCATTTTGGTGCTGAATACTTACCCTTCGTCACAATGAAAAATAGCTTTATTCCCCAGAGTCGTAGCATCTGCGTTATAATACCCATTCAGAATCTCTCCTGGATTACCACAGTTCATAGCTAAAAAAGGGGCAAAAAAAAAAACAAAAACAAAAACAGGAAAAATGTAGAGGTTTTACAAATTTCCAAGAGCCCTTTCCTTTGCAAATTTCAAATAAGTTGTACAGTTTTCCAGACTATGGTGCTGCCCCAACCATCAAATTTATATTTGCTTAACCATAACGTCAAAAAACCAAGGTTGAGAACTCCAAAATACAGGGCTGTGCTTGAGTCAACGTTTAGAAAAAGATTACTGCCACATGGGTATTTTAGCAACTATTACAAATTGAAGGATCCACCTCTAGTTTAACCATAGTCACAAATGCAATTCTTTTAGACAGGTAATTTCTTACTCTACATATAAGAATAAGCAGAATTTAAGCAATTATTCCAACAGATTTGGACAGCACTGGATAACAGCTGAGAAGAAGTCTGCATTCTTGGAATCCCTTGTCAAATGCTTCTTCCTGGAACGATGACGACTGGGCAGGGAAACATGGGGATAAATGGAGAGAGAGAAAAAAAAAAGAAAAATTCTGATTACGTACGTTCACATCTGCCTCGTAATGGAGCCCAGGTTGAATCAGCTTGACAAGAGGAGGATCTCGTAAATCCACTGGCAAATACATAACCCACGTAACAATCGTAGGTGACCCTGGCTCCAATAGGAAAAGAGTCCCGACCACGGTATTCCTCAGATAGATCACCATTTTCGATTCTTGGAGGCCTACCACAGTCACCTTAAAAAAGAAATTCAATAGTCACCAGTTAGTCTCTTTAAATCATGAGCCATCAATTAAAACAGTTTAAATCTGAAACATCTCCCACAAAACAGACTTTTTTGTTTCTTCTATCCCCACATTCATCTAGGGCAAATTTTATCAATTTTAGATCTTACAATTTTTTGATTTCCTAATCCATTTCAAGTCAGTTTCTGCTTCAGCTTGGCCCTTCCTTATTCATACATTTTGTATTTTGTCCTCTAAATATTTTATTGGTCTATACCCAGATATGAATGCAATATGATCCAAATAGTGACCAATTAATGTAACCAATGAATCCAATGAACAAGCTTTTAAAAAAAATTAACAAAGCAAAGTTAAAATAAATTTTAACACTATTCAATGGAATTAGTGATAAACCCAAGGTAGCATAAACAAAGAAAGAGTGTTGATTTCACAGCACTTCCCTTCCTACATGTGACAATGATTGCAAGCCAAGGCCTTCAAGTCTCAGCTTTAGGCATGGTTCAATTTAAGCAGGATTTCATCGCAGATTCCTGTCTCAGTGACTTTGCCTACCATATTGTGGAATGCACATGGAGTGATGATACACCACTGAACTTCCTAAGCTTGGAACATGAATAGTGCTGATAGTGACCTCACTAGGTACCTCGAGCCAACTACTCAGGAACACACAATGTCCTTTTGAGATATTAAAGGGTTAATTTACTTTGCTAACCTGCAGGAAATTGGATAGTCCAAGGCTAGGGTGAGATGTCTGTCTGAGAAGTGGACTAAGGAATTTACATACCCATCCCTTGCCATTCAGAACCATTTGCATGGCCAATTTCAAGTTATTCAAAGTAAAACAATTACATCAACCCTATTCAGAAATCAATAAGAACACTGCAGTTGGAATTCTGACTATACCCTGTAGATAAAAAAGGATTCACAACAGATTTGACCATTAAGGGATGATTAGGTCACTGCATTGTGTCTGACTGGCATGTGACAGAGGGAGCAGCTGGGGGTTGTTTTGTGGGCATTAGTGACTGATGTACAGATTTTGCATAAAGGAGGAACGGTCCATTGTTCAGAAAAAGGTCTTTGACACAGCTCTGCAAGCTCTGTGAAGTGTGTTAAAAAGGGTTTCTCCAGAAAGCTTGTACCATATTTGCCTAATAAACTTTGGTTGCTCACAAAGGTCGGCATGTTACAGTTGCATCAAGTATGCAAGAATCTCAAGGAAAAAAGAACATAACTTTTTAATTAAAAGATTCCAGTAGAAGGACAGAATTGCACACAACATTCCAAAAGTGGCCTAATCAATGTCCTGTACAGCTGCAACATGACCTCCCAACTCCTATACTCTATACTCTGACCAATAAAGGAAAGCATATCAAACATCTTCACTAGCCTATCTACCTGCAACAATACTTTCAAGGAACTTTAAACCTGCACTTAAAAGTTTTTTTTTCCAGCAACACTCCCCAGGACCTGTCCAATAAGTACAGTTTCAAAATTACATGCATCTTGTGTTTCAATGATTATAAACCACATCAGTGTAAAACGAGTCATTAAACAAATGGCTAAATACACACGAAAACAATGCTGACCACCCTTGTACAACGCATGCAGCTGTGAATATTAAACTGTCTAAAAATGTAAAGCTGTTGCAGTGGCTTTATTTCACTATCCCTGCTGCTAAATCCAGGGACTGACTTTTCAGATGTCCTTTACATGCATTGTCCTCAGCCTGGCATAATGGTCTCAGACTAAAATCTTATCTTTTAGGGATTCTGGTTTTTCCCCTCTGTTTCAAATAGCCTCAGTTTTTTTAACAACCCAAGCTCAGTCTCACTTCCTTGAAGTCTGATGTCAGTCTTAGCCACCTGCCCCAGGAATTCAGATGCTACATATGAACAGTAGCAATATGGCTCCTACTAAAACCACTTTCAGTATGAAAATGAGATTTCTTTGCAGATTTGATCCTTCACTTTCACTATTTAGGGCTATCGTTTGTTTTGAACTCAGCTTTAATTAAATATAGTGTTTGAAAGAGAATGGGCAAGGACATTGTCTTCCTTAATTGAAGTTACCACCTCACCTCCCTTTTTCCCTAGCTTTTCTCAGCACTCACTTGTTTCTCACTGCTTTAAAGCCAAATTCCCAATATTATCACATCATATTCCGAGATCTCTCATTAAGTTCACTAACATTGGTTATTATACCATGGGCACTCACATGCATCATCTTCAAGACAGTGTAGTGCTGCCAGAGCACAGAAGGTCAGGCAGCACCCAAGGAGCAGGAGAATCAATGTTTCAGCATAAGCCCTTTATTAGGAATGGTGCCTGATCAGCGTATGCCCAAAACGTCAATTCTCCTGCTCCTCAGATACTGCTTTATCTGCTGTGATTTTCCAGCACTACACTTGACTCTGATCTCCAGCATCCATAGTCCTCACTTTCTCTGCATTCATATGCATGCCTTCTAAACAAGTCTTCATTCCTCATGGTCCTCCTTAATCTGCAAATTTCATACCACTTCTGTTCAGAGCAATCCAATACTTACTCCTTGGCCCACCTTTGTTTTTCAATTTCCAGATTTAGTTTAAACCAATCCTGCTGGAACTCAATCATTCCTGTCCAATATATACCTATCCCAGAATTGGTCCCAAGAAAGGCTTTCTCTGCTCCAAAGACATGCCTAATGTCAAAGTGAATAAAATTTAGCTCATTTCCTTGATTTGCAATGTTCTTATTCAAAAAAAAAACACTTGCCTACAGCTTCCTAGAAGAAATGCATTACATCCTTTTGTTTCATTCATATAGAGGAAGTGGACCAGCACTTACTATCCTCAAGGTGGTGGTAATGAGCCATTCCTGTAGCCACAATCAGGTACAAGGTGCAAATGTGTTGCTGGTCAAAGCACAGCAGGCCAGGCAGCATCTCAGGAATAGAGAATTCGACGTTTCGAGCATAAGCCCTTCATCAGGAATAAGAGAGAGAGAGCCAAGCAGGCTAAGATAAAGGGTAGGGAGGAGGGACTAGGGGGAGGTAAGTCCCTCTCTCACTGCACCCCCCAGGTCATCATCTCTGCACAGAAACTCTTCAGTTCCTCATTTCCCCTCCCCCCACCTTGTCTCAGTCGGTTCCCTCAACTCAGCACCGCCCTCCTAACCTGCAATCCTCTTCCTGACCTCTCCGCCCCCACCCCACTCCGGCCTATCACCCTCACCTTGACCTCCTTCCACCTATCCCACCTCCATCGCCCCTCCCCCTAGTCCCTCCTCCCTACCCTTTATCTTAGCCTGCTTGGCTCTCTCTCTCTTATTCCTGATGAAGGGCTTATGCTCGAAACGTCGAATTCTCTATTCCTGAGATGCTGCCTGGCCTGCTGTGCTTTGACCAGCAAAACATTTGCAGCTGTGATCTCCAGCATCTGCAGACCTCATTTTTTTACAGGTACAAGGTGGTCCATTTGTTCGTTCATTTGTGGAAAGAGCATACTGCTGGCAAGGTCAGTGTTTCTTATCCATCTAAATTGTCCTTGAGATGATGGCAACGGCTTGCTTTTTAAAAAAGGTTGAACTGCATCTGGTGAAGGCATATCTGCAAGGCAGTTAGGAGTTTCCAGGACTTGGACCCAATTTAGTTAAGTGGCAGAAATATAGTTTGAACTGAGGGCTGTATGTATTTGGAGGGGAACTGGCAACCTGTAACATACCCATGAAACATTCCTCCTTGCACTACAAGATGATAAACCTCATGGTGAATCTTGTAGATGGTGCACATTGGTGCTCTAATTGAGGGTTTGAAATTTTAAGATGGTGGACTGAGTGATGATCAAGTAGATGCTTTACCAGACATGCTATTCCACTTGCTGGTTTGTTGGAGCTGCACCAATCCACGCAAGGACAACATGATGCATTTTCAGCCTTCTAATTTGTAGATAGTGGACAGACTGGAGTTGTAAGAATGAGTCATTACAGAATTGATTGCTCTTCCAGCCAAGGATATGTGCCGACAATCCCCCCAAATGTTTGGAAGAGGATTCCATGATGGCAATCCCTTGGAATGTCAAGGGGAGACAGTTAGATCTTTTATTTTAAAAAGGAATGAATGAGAATTGAAATAAAAAAAAAAGAAACTTCATGGAGTCCCAGAATTTGTTGAGCCCACCTATATAAGCAAACTGCAGAAAGTTACAGAAACCATGGCAGCTGAATTCTCACTTTGCTTTGAACTACTTCACCACAGAACAAATTAAAGCAAATAAAAGGCCTGTAAAGGCAAACCAATCTTATTGTCTTTGTAAGTATTTTTATCCATATTTACTTGGAATCCTTGTATCTGTATTATTTACTAGTTTCACGTTTATACTCAATGTTCGCCAATAGTTACGGAATAAACCACCTTTGGGCTTGTTTAAACTGAAGGTTTTTCTCAGATATTTTTAAAATTGAAACAAAAACAATGGAAGAGCAGATCAAACATGCTGGAAGTTCATCAACTACACTGCAAATCTGCATGGGATGGTTATGACATCCATATTTGATCCAAGGTTATAATGGGGTCTGGAGCCAAATGACTCTGACAGAATCCTAACTAGAACTACTGAGCAGGTTTTTGCTGGAAGAGCTTGGGTGGGCAAGGTTAGTTCTGGAGCAATTACCATATATACTCGTGTATAGGTAGAATTTTGAAAACAGTTTTTAAGATGAAATGAGAGAGTCAACTTACACAAATTGTTTGAGGGGCTGAAATTCACGCTGCAGTTCAAAATACCGTATTATTAGCAGAAGTTGATTTGACTGTATAACTAATCCTGGTAAAGAAGAATCCTAAATACTTACCTAATCCTAATCTTCTACTGCCCATCTTCCTACCAGGTCCAAGTCAGGAACACAAACTTAGCTCAATTTGCTACATTCTCTGACAGTACATGGAGTTCCAATTCCTGCCGCTTGGGTAGGTGGATTCCTTGCTCACAGCACTTATTGGCTCAAAGCCTGCCCATCAAGCTAGTGGGCATTCTGGTTGGTGGACAGTGATATCATTGGAGACCAACACTACCTCCCCATCATGCGCCTGTGCTGATAGAAAGCTCTGGAGTTTTGTAGCCTAGCGCCAAATTTGGGACGGGGGGGGGGGGGGGTTGGAGAGAACAGAAGGAGGCCCTGTTACACAATGGCTCATTCACCTGTTCGTTAGTGAGCTGCAGTCATTAATGCCTCAACTTCAGCAGGTAACAGTTTAACCTGCAGAAAAAAGGAAATAAAGTTGTCTCAACCTGCTCTCAGTCTTGATTCTTACCCACCTCTGTGGGGAGATGGGTAGGGAGAACTGACAGGTGGATCTAGTTTGGTTTAGGATTATGGTCAGCATGGACTGGTTGGACTGAATGTTCTGTTCCATGATTCAATTGGCAACGAGAACTGCACACAGTATTCCAGCTATGACCTAAAATGTCTCTCTCTCTCATTCTTAAAGCACCTTATCTATCTGGCCTGCAGAATCCATGGGTCTGCTAATCTGCACTCCAAGGCCTTTCTATCCTGCACACCTCAAGGTGTCTTAGTATTTGAAGAGTTCCCTTGTTTGCACGACTTTCCCCAAATACATTATCTAATTTCAGATTAATTTCATTTTCTGAAATTTTCAGATTAGATTAGATTCCCTACAGTGTGGAAACAGGCCCTTCAGCCCAACAAGTCCACACCGACCCTCCGAAGAGTAACCCACCCAGACCCATTTCCCTCTGACTAATGCCATTGTGGGACAGACACACACACACACATCGAACCTGGGACCCTGATGCTGTGAGGCAGCAGTGCTAACCACTGCCCATTTTTCTTTTTGCACAATTTGCAGTTTGGCTGTCAACCATGAGAATTTGTGTGTGCATCAGCTGCAAACTTCTTAATCATGCTATGCCCCCATATTTAGACTTAAAAAAAAAACTGTTCAGAGTTATTATATACTGGAACAAATGGGACTTGAACTCAGGCTTTCTGGTCTAGAGGTAGAAAATAGAAATGTATTAAACAAACTAATGCATTGCCCAAGCACACGTTAAGTTAAACATTAAGGGATGGTTAGTTGTACTGATGGCTACACTGCATATCTTCAAAACCAGCATGTCAAAACTGGAACATCCTTTAACATGGACAGCAATTCTATTTCAATTTCATCTGTTACTCTGTGCATGATAATACACAAGCAATTCTATGATTTCCATCAAAAAGAATCAAAGTTAACTGATCAAGAGCTGCACATACACAGTACCAAATATCTTTCCCTCACTCATGAGTCTCTCACTACCATCTGTACAACTCAAACAAACTTTTAAAGATGCAGATCAAATTTGCTATTTGGTAGAAAATGCAATACTTGGATAGACAGTGTAAAATAATCAAACTACCAAAATTTTCAGGTAGTATCTAACAGATTAATAGATGGAAAATAGAGTCAGACGTACAGCATGGAAACAGACCCTTCGGTCCAACCCGTCCATGCCGACCAGATATCCCAACCCAATCTAGTCCCACCTGCCAGCACCCAGCCCATATCCCTCCAAACCCTTCCTATTCATATACCCATCCAAATGCCTCTTAAAAAATGTTATAATTGTACCAGCCTGAACCACTTCCTCTGGCAGCTCATTCCATACATGTACCACCCTCCGCATGAAAAGGTTGTCCATTAGACCTCATCTTCCCCCCTCTCACTCTAAACCTATGCCCTCTAGCTCTGGACTCCCAGATCCCAAAGAAAAGACTGTCTATTTATCCTATCCATGCCCCTCAAATTTTGTAAACCTCTACAAGGTCACCCTTCAGCCTCCAACACTCCAGGGAAAACAGCCCCAGCCTGTTCAGCCTCTCCCTGTAGCTCAGATCCTCCAACCCTGGCAACATCCTTGTAAATCTTTTCTGAACCCTTTCAAGTTTCACAACGTCTTTCCAAAAGGAAGGAGACCAGAATTGCACACAACATTCTAACAGTGGCCTGACCAAGGTCCTGCACAGCCGCAACACGACCTCCCAACTCAAACTCAAACCAATAAAGGAAAGCATACCAAAAGCCTTCTTCGCTATCACATCTACCTGCAACTCCACTTTCAAGGAGCTACGAACCTGCACGTCAAGGTCTCGGTTCAGCAACACTCCCTAGGACCTTAGCAGGACTTATACACTTAATTGTAAGATTTGCTTTCCCAAAATGCAGCACCTCACATTTAGCAGATTTCAACTCCATCTGCTACTTCTCAGCCCATTGGCCCATCTGGTCCAGATCCTGTTGTAATCTGAGGTAACCCTCTTTGCTGTCCACTACACCTCCAATTTTGGTGTCAAACTTACTAACTGTACCTCTTATGTTCGAATAAGAATCATTTATATAAATGACAAAGTAGTGGACCCAGCTTTGATCCTTTTGGCACTCCACTGGTCGCAGGCCTCCAGTCTGAAAAACAACCCTCCACCACCACCCCCTCTGTCTTCTACCTTTGAGCCAGTTCTGTATCCAAATGGCCAGTTCTCCCTGTATTCCATGAGATCTAACCTTGCGAATCAGTCTCCCATGGGGAACCTTGTCGAATGCCTTACTGAAGTCCATATAGATCACATCTACTACTCTGCCCTCATCAATCTTCTTTGTTACTACTTCAAAAAAAAAACTCAAATCAAGTTTGAGAGACATGATTTCCCACACACAAAGCCATGTTGACTATCCCTAATTAGTCCTTACTTTTCCAAATACATGTACATCCTGTCCCTCAGGATTCCCTCCAACAAGTTGGTCAGGCTCACCGGTCTATTGTTTCCTGGCTTGTCTTTACCGCCCTTCTTAAACAGTGGCACCACATTTGCCAACCTCCAGTCTTCTGGCACCTCACCGGTGACTATCAATGATACAAATATCTCAGCAAGAGGCCCAGCAATCACTTCTCTAGCTTCACACAGAATTCTCAGCTACACCTGATCAGGTCCTGGGGATTTATCCACCTTTAACCGTTTCAAGACATCCAGCACTTCCTCCTCTAATCTGGAGATTTTGCAAGATGTCACCATCTATTTAGACTGTCACCCTACAGTCGATCTTCAATATCCTTTTCCACAGTAAATACTGATGAAAAATATTCGTTTAGTATCTCCCTCATTTTCTGTGGCTCCACACAAAGGCCACCTTGCATATCTTTGAGGGGTCCTATTCTCTCCCAAGTTACCCTTTTGTCCTTAATATATTTATAGAAACCCTTTGGATTCTCCTTAATTCTATTTGCTAAAGCTATCTCATGTCCCTGTTTTGCCCTTCTGATTTCCCTCCTACCTCCTTTATACTCTAAGGATTCGCTTGATCTATCCTGTCTATACCTGACATATGCTTCCTTCTTTTTCTTAACCAAACCTTCAATTTCTTTGGTCATCCAGTATTCCCTATACCTATCAGCCTTCCCTTTCACCCTGACAGGAATATACTTTCTCTGGATTCTGGTTCTCATTTCTAAAGGCTTCTCATTTTCTAGCCGTCCCTTTACCTGTGAACATCTGCCTCCAATCAGTTTTCAAAAGTTCTTGCCTAATGCTGGAAACCAGATTCTGGACCAGTGGTGCTTGCCTGTATTCCTGATGAAGGGCCTTTGCCCAAAACGTCGATTTTACTGTTCCTCAGATGCTGCCTGAGCTGCTGTGCTTTTCCAGCACCACTGGTCCAGATATCCCAACCCAATTCAGTCCCACCTGCCAGCACCCGGCCCATATCCCTCCAAACCCTTCCTATTCATATGCCTGTCGAGGTGCCTCTTAAATACTGCAGTTGTACCAGCCTCTACCACTTCCTCTGGCAGCTCATTCCATACACGAACCCCCCTCTACGTGAAAAAGGTGCCCCAAGGTCTCTATATTTCCCCTCTCACCCTAAACCTATGCCCTCTATTTCTGGACCCCCAGACCTCATGGAAAAGACTTTCTGTCTATTTATCCTATCTATGCCCCTCATGATTTTATAAACCTCTCAGGTCACCCTTCAGCCTCCAATGCTCCAGGGAAAATAGCCCTAGCCTATTCAACCTCTCCCTATAGCTCAAACCCTCCAGCCCTGGCAAATACCTTGTAAATCTTTTCTGAACCCTTCCAAGTTTCACAACATCTTTCTGATAGAAATTGCTGTTCATTTCTATTTACACAATGCCTTTAGCCTTTCAAAATGTACTTCATATGAACAAACAAAATTGACATCAAAAACAGAGACATGAAGTCATGTTGGGTAAACCTTGGGTCAGAAGTTGATTTTAAAGTAGCATCTTGACAACAAGGCAACATTGCCATAATCTATCCCTGCTTCATCTAACTCTGTCAAAACCATCATACCTTTCTTTCATGGACAGCACAGTGGTTAGCACTGCTGCCTCACAGCGCCAGAGACCCAGGTTCAATTCCCACCTCAGGTGACTCACTGTGTGGAGTTTGCACGTTCTGTCTGCGTAGGTTTCCTCCGGTTTTCTCCCACAGTCCAAAGACGTGCAGGGCAGGTGAATTGGCTATGCTAAATTGCCCATAGTGTTAGGTAAGGGGTAAATGTAGGGGTATGGATGGGTTGCACTTTGGCAGGTCTGTGTGGACTTGTTGGGCTGAAGGGCCTGTTTCCACACTAAGTAATCTAATCTTACATTAAACTCTGATTCCATTATTCTGGATTAGTGGTGTGGAAGAGCACAGTAGTTCAGGTAGCATCCAAAGGCACTTGAACTGCTGTGCTCTTTCAGCACCACTCATCCAGAATCTGGTTTCCAGCACCTGCAGTCATTGTTTTTACCTCTCTGATTCCATTATGTCTGTACTCCTGGCAAGCCTTCCACAGTCCTTAAATCTCAGGTTTGCAAACCAATCTAAATTTGCACCAAGTCCCATATACTCACTAATTTGACTTGTTAAAGCAACGCTGATTTTAAGACACACCCAGTTTTCGAATCCCCTTTGGGACTCGACGGACCTGTAACTCCTAACACTCCAGAGCTACAGCTCTCAAGTTTCAACGTACTCATTATTTGCCGTCTGTGTGCGGTAACGCTTTCCAAAGAAATGCGCTCAGTTGCTGTTGACACAGTCTTCCGCCACCCCACCCTTTCTACATTTCCGAAGTGAACTGCTCGATGTTGGTCGCCTTGCTTTCCGCTGGTCTGGTTCTATTTGCGACAAGTGTCACGACCAGACTTTTTCTAATTTAAAATGCTCGTTAAAGACGACCCTTTGACCTTCCATTCTGAAGACTCGGTGCTTTGCTCTTTTTTTTTTGAAATACCCAGCGTCTCGGAAACACAGGCCTGAAGCAGCGGGGAGGAGCCGGGGGTGTGGGTGGAAAGAGGCTGCTTACCCGTTACCCGGGCCACCCAGACGGCCACCAGAGCGAGGACCAGTCTCCCCAACATTTCACAACCTTCTCTCCGTCTACGTTTTGTTTAAATATTCGTGGAGATTCTGAAATCTTTAAAATAAAACTCTTTCTTTAAAAAAAACTTGACGTTAAATTCTAACCCAGTTTCTTTGCCTTCTCGAGAGAACTCCCAGTTTACAAGTACTCAACTCACGCTTTCCTAAATAAACCCCAGCCAGTTTCCGGTTGCACCCAACCGGAACCTGCATCACATCCTCGAGTAACTTCCGGAAGACGCAATCACAATGACACCCTCCCTTCACTGTGACAATTTGATTGGAGCCATTTTTCAGACAGGCTTATTCCTGTGCACCATACTCAATAGCAGGAATAGAAGCACGTTTGGAAAATAATGATCTAATCAAAGAGCTTCAGCATGGCTTCATGAAAGGGAAATTGTCTCTGACGAATACATTATAGAGTTTTTTTTTGTTAACCGAATGGGGAGCCAGGAAATATGTTGTCTTTGGACCTCCAGAGTGTGTTAAGGTTAAGTCATAAGATAATAAGTTGTATTGGAGGTAGTGCATTGGATGGATAGAGAGTTAGCTAATGAGCAGGAAACTGAGAGTGGGGGGCGGCAAGGGGTTGTTTATCGGGCTCATGACATGTGACCAGTGGAGCTCTGCAGGATCAGTGCTAGGACCATAACTGTTTACAATATACATTAAATATACTCATGTAAAAGTCGATTTTATGGGGTTGACTATTAATGGATACAACTGTTGAGGGGCTGAAATTAATGCTACAGACCAAAATACAGTAAATAAGAAGCAGAAGTAGGCCATCTGGCCCTTTGAGTTAGCTCAGCCATTCAGTAAGATCGTGGCTGACGTTTTCATGGACTCAACTCCACTTACCAATGCTCTCAACCTATCCCTGAATTCCTTTATTGTTCAAAAAAAATCTTATCTTTAAAAATGTTTACTGAAGTAGTGTCAACTACTTCACAGGGCAAGGAATTCCATAGATTTACAACCCTCTGGGTGAAGAAGTTCCTTCTAAATTCAGTCCTAAATCTGCTCCCTCTAATCTTAAGACTATGCTATCTTGTCCTCGTTTCACTTGCCAGTGGAAACATCCTCTCTATTTCTATCTTATCTATTCCCTTCATAATTTTACATGTTTCCATAAGATCCCCCCCCCCCGCCCATTCTCCTGAATTCCAATGAGTATAATACCAGTCTACTCAGTCTCTCCTCATAAGCCAATCCCCTCAACTTCAGAATCAACCTAGTGAACTTCCTCTGCACCCTCTCCAGTGCCAGTATATACTTTCTCAAGTAAGGAGACCAAAACTGCACGTAGTACTCCAGGTGTGGGCTCACCAGGACCCTGTACAGCTACAACATAACCGCCCTGCTTTTTTATCAATGAAGGACAAAATTCCATTTGCCTTCCTAATTATTTATTGTACCTGCAGACCAACCCTCTGTGATTCATGCACAAGAACACCCAGATCCCTCTGCATAGCAGCATGCTGAAAGTTTTTACCATTCAAGTAATAATCCATTTTACTGTTACTCCTACCAAAATGGATGACTTCACATTTATTAACATTGAAATGCATCTGCCAGACCTTCACCCACTCACTTAAAGTATCCATGTTCCTCTGCCAAGTTGAAAATGTGTTGCTGGAAAAGCGCAGCAGGTCAGGCAGCATCCAAGGAGCAGGAGAATCGATGTTTCGGGCATGAGCCCTTCTTCAGGAAATCGTCGATTCTCCTGCTTCTTGGATGCTGCCTGAACTGCTGCGCCTTTCCAGCAACACATTTTCAGCTCTGATCTCCAGCATTTGCAGTCCTCACTTTCTCCTCTGCAAAGTTCCACAGTCCTCTGCACACTTTGCTCTGCCACTCATCTTAGTGTCATCTGCAAACTTTGACAGACTACATGTGGTCCCCAACTCTAAATCATCTGTATAAATTGTGAATAATTGCGGTCCCAACACTGATCCATGAGGAGCATCACCAGTTACTGATTGCCAGCCAGAATAGCACTCATTTATCCCCACTCCTTGCTTACTGTTAATCAACCAATCCTCTTTCCATGCTAATACTTTACCCGTAATGCCATGCATCCTTATCTTATGCCACAGCCTCTTGTGCGGCATCTTGTCAAAGGCCTTTTGGAAATCTAAGTACACCACATCCACTGGGTCCCCATTGTCCACCTTGCTCATAATGTCTTCATAGAATTACAAAAGATTTGTTAAGTATGACCTGCCCTTCATGAATCCATGCTGCATCTGTTCAACTGGACAACTTTTTTCAAGATGCCTTGCTGTTTCTTCCTTGATAATAGACTCAAGCATCTTCCCCACGACAGAGTTTCAGCTAACCGGTCTATAATTCCCCATCTTTTGTCTACTTCTTTTTTTAAACAGTGGTGTCACATTTGCTGTTTTCCAATCTGCTAGGACTGCCTATTTCAGAAAATTACTACTAGTGCACTTGCTATTTCTCCCGTCAGCTATTTTAGTACCCTGGAATGCATTTCATCAGGGCCAGGAGACCTGTCTATCCTTAGCTCCATTAACTTGCCCAACACTACCTCTTCCATAATAATTATTGTTTCCAGGTCCTCACCTGGCTTTGTCTCTTTGTCAATGAAAAGTCACTGGTGTCATTAGCAGAACCCCCAACTGACCTCTAAACAAATAAAAAAAAAGAATTATAGTAATGACTGGATAAAGACATAGAAACAAAAATGGTTTCTTAAGTGCTTATTTATACATACAAAAAGTGAAGCAGAAACATAACACAGCTTTAAATATCATGATACATCTTAAATTCAACATGTCAAATAAAAAAGTTTGTTAAAATTCTGCAAAATCACACTGTTCAACTTCTTCAGCACCAAATAAAGCTTCATTATCATCAGGATGAATGATATCATCACATGGATCCCTATCATCCTTGCTGTCCGTCGTCAGAGGTGGCATGTCATCCAATTCTCCTCCACCTAGGTCATCCTTTAGATAATCTTCCTCTGTACCATCCAAAGCATTCGAATTCCACATTTCTTGAATGATTTGGAAATGATGTCAGCTTTTATTTCCTTCTATTAATCAATGATCCATTCACAGATCAGCGGTAGTAATGGACCCCCACACTGCCTCCTTACCTGGAGGTTTTCTCTCCATCACGCATCTAGTTATTCCACTTCATTCTCATCATGTCCTTAAATGGCTTATTGATACCAACATCTATTGGTTGCAAAACACTTATAAGTCTGTCGGAAATTACAGCTATGTTAACGTTATGTGATTGGATGTTGTAATCAATATCCTTCACTAGATGTGATCTAAACTGGTCATAGAGTCACAGAGTCATAGAGATGTACAGCATGGAAACAGACCCTTCAGTCCAACCTGTTCAAGCTGACCAGATATCCCAACCCAATCTAGTCCCACCTGCCAGCACCCGGCCCATATCCCTCCAAACCCTTCCTATTCATATACCCATGCAAATATTGCAATTGTACCAGCCTCCACCACATCATCTGGCAGCTCATTCCATACACGTACCACCCTCTGTGTGAAAATGTTGCCCCTTAGGTCTCTTTTATATCTTTCCCCTCTCATCCTAAACCTATGCCCTCTAGGTCTGGACTCCCCAACCCCAGGGAAAAGACTTTGTCTACTTATCCTATTCATGCCCCTTATAATTTTGTAAAACTCTACAAGGTCACCCCTCAGCCTCCGACATTCCAGGGAAAACAGCCCCAGCCGTTCAGCCTCTCCCTATAGCTCAAATCTTCCAATCCTGACAACATCCTTGTAAATCTTTTCTGAACACTTTCAAGTTTCACAACATCTTTCCGATAGGAAGGAGACCAGAACTGCACGCAATATTCCAACAGTGGCCAAACCAATGTCCTGTACAGCCGCAACATGACCTCCCAACTCCTGTACTCAATACTCTCACCAATAAAGGAAAGCATACCAAACACCTTCTTCACTATCCTATCTACTTGCAACTCCACTTTCAAGGAGCTATGAACCTGCACTCCAAGATCTCTTTGTTCAGCAACACTCCCTAGGACCTTACCATTAAGTGTATAAGTCCTGCTAAGATTTTCTTTCCCAAAATGCTGCACCTCACATTTATCTGAATTAAACTCCATTGCCACTTCTCAGTCCATTGGCCCATCTGGTCCAGATACTGTTGTAATCTGAGGTAACCCTCTTTGCTGTCCACTACACCTCCAATTTCGGCATCATCTGCAAACTTACTAACTGTACCTCTTATGCTCGCATCCAAATCATTTATGTAAATGGCAAAAAGTAGAGGGGCCAGCTCTGATCCTTGTGGCACTCCACTGGTCACAGGCCTCCAGTCTGAAAAACAACCCTCCACCACCACCCTTTGTCTTCTACCTTTGAGCCAGTTCTGTATCCAAATGACTAGTTCTCCCTGTATTCCATGTGATCTAACCTTGCTAATCAGTCTCCCATGGGGAACCTTGTTGAATGCCTTACTGAAGTCCAGATAGATCACATCTACTGCTCTGCCCTCATCAATCTTCTTTGTTACTTCCTCAAAAAAACTCAGTCAAGTTTGTGAGACATAATTTCCCATACACAAAGCTATGTTGACTATTCCTAATCAGTCCTTGCCTTTCCAAATACATGTACATCCTGTCCCTCAGGATTCCCTCCAACAATTTGCCCACCACTGAGGTCAGGCTCACCGGTCTATAGTTCCCTGGCTTGTCTTTACCGCTCTTCTTAAACAGTGGCACCATGTCTGCCAACCTCTAGTCTTCCGGCACCTCACCTGTGACTATCGATGATACAAATATCTCAGCAAGAGGCCCAGCAATCACTTCTCTAGCTTCCCACAGAGTTCTTGGGTACACCTGATCAGGTTCTGGGGATTTATCCACCTTTAACCATTTCAAGACATCCAGCACTTCTTCCTCTGTAATCTGGACAATTTGCAAGGTGTCACCATCTATTTCTCTCAGTTTATATCTTCCATATCCTTTTCCACAGTAAATACTGATGAAAAATATTCATTTAGTATCTCCCCCACTTTCTGTGGCTCCACACAAAGGCCGCCTTGGTGATCTTTGAGGGGCTTATTCTCTCCCTAGCTACCCCTTTGTCCTTAATATATTTGTAAAAACCCTTTGGATTCTCCTTAATTCTATTTGCCAAAGCTATCTCATGTCCCCGTTTTGCCCTCCTGATTTCCCTCTTAAGTATACTCCTACTTCCTTTATACTCTTCTAAGGATTCACTCAATCTTTCCTGTCTACACCTGACATCTGCTTCCTTCTTTTTCTTAACCAAACCCTCAATTTCTTTAGTCATACAGCATTCCCTATACTTACCAGCCTTTCCTTTCACCCTGACAGGAATATACTTTCTCTGGATTCTTGTTATCTAATTTCTGAAGACTTCGCATTTTCCAGCCGTCCCTTTACCTGCGAACATCTGCCCCAATCAGCTTTCAAAAGTTCTTGCCTAATACTGTCAAAGTTGGCCTTTCTCCAATTTAGAACTTCAACTTTTAGATCTGGTCTATCCTTTTCCACCACTATTTTAAAATGAATAGAATTATGGTCGCTGGCCTCAAAGTGCTTCCCCACTGACACCTTAGTCACCTGCCCTGCCTTATTTCCCAAGAGTAGGTCAAGTTTTGCACCTTCTCTAGTAGGTACATCCACATACTGAATCAGAAAATTGTCTTGTACGCACTTAAGAAATTCCTCTCCAGCTAAACCGTTAACATTATGGCAGTCCCAGTCGATTTTGGAAAGTTAAAATCCCCTACCATAACTACCCTATTATTCTTACAGATAGCTGAGATCTCCTTACAAGTTTGTTTCTCAATTTCCCTCTGACTATTGGGGGGTCTATAATACAATCCCAATAAGGTGATCATCCCTTTCTTATTTCTCAGTTCCACCCAAATAACTTGCCTCGATGTATTTCTGGGAATATCCTCCCTCAGCACAGCTGTAATGCTATCCCTTTTCAAAAATGCCACTTCCCCTCCTTTCTTGCCTTCCTTTCTATTGTTAGGAAGCATTATTAAGGGTAGGTTGTGTTCAGAAACTTTATTGTTAGGTAGTGCTCACGTAAGGTAGTATTAGCAAGTCTGGAAACTGTGAGCTTCACTAGACAACAGTAAGCCATTATGTTACACTAAGAACAGACTGAAACACTGATGGCATAATGGGGCCACAGGGAGGGTGAACAGATAACAGGACATTGAAACCGTGTTAGATTGCACGTAGCTCATACTGAGGTAACTGAATCTTATCTCTTCTGGAACCCATACTATTAGAGAATACCGCTTCTTACCAAATAAGGATGTAGCACTGGGATGTGAGGGGCTAAAAGCTAGACAAAGAGAACAATAGATCAGAAGGCGCTTTCTCCAGTGAGCAGTAAATATCTCACTGTATTTACGTACGTCTCTCTCTCTCGGTAAAAGCTTATATTTTGAATCAGATCCAGTGTCTCTCTCCTTCAAACGAACACCGGGGATGGTAGCCCCGTCCTAACACTATCCTTCCTGTAGCATTTGTATCCTGGAACATTAAGCTGCCAGTCCTGCCCATCCCTGAGCTATGTTTCTGTAATTGCTATGATATCACAATCCCATGTTCCTAACCATACCCTGAGTTCACCTGTCTTCCTTCTTAGGCCCCTTGTATTGAAATCCTAGATGACCTTGGAGAAACTCTTTTCCTTGCATAGGAGAAAGTGAGGACTGCAGATGCTGGAGATCAGAGTCGAGAGTGTGTTGCTGGAAAAGCACAGCTGGTCAGGCAGCATCCGAGGAGCAGGAGAATCGACGTTTCGACCCGAAACATCGATTCTCCTGCTCCTCGGATGCTGCCTGACCAGCAGTGCTTTTCCAGCAACACACTCTTGACTCTTTTCCTTGAATAGTGCACCAGGTCATAAATTCCAAACTTCCTTTATCATTTTCTACTTCCAGCCTTGTGGATGCATATGAGTGACAATTCATTTTGGAAATTTCTCCTTTGGCAAAGTTTTTTCTCGTAAAAACAGTCATCAGTTTTTAACTTCATGCCATCAGCCATACAAGAAAGAATTAAAATAAATCTACTTTCCTCATGGCAGAGGGTTTACCAAACTGTTTTTTTTTCCCTTTTGGTTTGACAGTTCGATTCTCTGACATATCTAGAGTAATAGGCATTACGCCCATGTTTCAATGCATGATAACTTATAGTTTTCCATCTACTGCTTTATGATTGTAAACTGGTGAAACTCTAGTATCTTAATGTCTAGTTGAGCAAGCAGCTTTTGTGCACATTTAGTTCTCTGTCATGCTGTAAATCATGCCTTCCCATGAACCTTGTGCACCATCCAGCACTTAGTTTAAAATCCAAACTTCCATCGTTCTTTAATGTGTTTTGGGCATGAATTTAGATGGCTTCATAAACAACACATTTTCCATTTGACGATTTACGTTCTCATTCAGCAATCTTTTTTCTCCAACTGTAGCCACTTCCTAGGTTTAGCTCTATGGCACACTTTTGTTTTCACAGTGTCTGAAGTCTGTTTGATATCTTTTTCCGGTCTCTCAAACGTTTCTCTGAAACACAAAATTCTCTTCCTGCTAAACAATTATTTGTCTTCTCTGTAACTACAATCACTTTTAATTTAAATGCTGTTGTATATTGTTTCTTTTTTTCTGGAAGTCATTTTCACACAAAATTATGAAGAAATTTCAAAATCTCAACTAAGTATATGACTGTGTTCATCAAAATTGGTTGTCACCTGACTCTGACCTGATGTGTCTTACACTTTCATGCCAATTTGGTGTGAATTGTATATCAAATCATATTAGAGCATGAAAAACATTCATTTCCTCATCGCAACATTTATGTAAAGGATAATACCTTGACTCACAAATGTTGATCTGTGATCTGCGAAGAACTAGAGTTGGCTTTTACACAAGATATATGGAAAATTTGAGATATTTTGACCAAAAATAGGGGATCGACTTTTGCAGGATGAACTTATACTTAAGTATATATGGTAATGGCTTGAAGGAAAGAAACAAATGTACAGTAGCTAAATTTATAGACAACAAGAAAAAGATGGAAAGACAGGTTGTGAGGGGGTTACAAACAGTTCACAGAGAGGTATTGATAGCTTATGTGGGTGAAAAACTGGCAAATGGAGTACAGAGGTACCTCGATTATCCAGCATTTGATTAACCGAATTTTGGGTAATCCAAACAAGATTGCAAGGTCTCGATGCTTGGCTAACTATACTATGAGGTCCTCGCCCTCAATTACTTCTCCTTTGAATCCTCCCACTTCCTCCGGATGAAAGGAGTAGCCATGGGCACCTGCATGGGCCCCAGCTATGTCTGTTTCTTTGTCGGTTACATGGAACAGTCCATCTTCTGCAATTACACCAGCACCATTCCCCATCTTTTCCTCCATGACATTGATGTGGTGCCACCTTATGCTCCCATAAGGGGGTTGAACAGTTCACCAACTTCACCAACATATTCCATCCTGACCTTAAGTTCACCTGGACCATCTCAGACAGCTCCCTCCCCTTCCTGGACTTCTCCATCTCCATCAACGGTGACCAACTCAACATGGTCATCATCTATAAACCCACCAACCCCCACAGCTACCTCGACTACACCTCTTCCCATCCTACCTACTGTAAAAATGCTGTCTCTTATGCCCAATTCTGCCGCGTCCACTGTATCTGCTCCCAGGAGGACCAATTCCACTACAGAACACACCAAGTGGCCTCCTTCTTCACAGACCGCAATTTCACCTCCCACGTGGTTGATGATGCCTTCCAGTGCATCTCATCCACTTCCCACACCTCTGCCCTCGAACCCTTCTACTCCAAACACAAAAAAGACAGAAGCCCCCAGTCCTCACCTTCCAACCCACCAACCTCTGTATACATTGCATCATTCTCTGCCATTTCTGTCACCTCCAGAGCACCCCAGCATCAGACATATATTTTCCTCCCCCCCCCACATCCACTTTCCATAAAAACCATGCCCTCGGCGACTCTCTTATCAGGTCCATGCCCCCCCCCCCCACCCCACCCCCACCAACCCACCTCCCCTCCCTGCACCTTCCCCTGTCACCATAGGAATTGCAAAACGTGCACCGACAAATCCCGCCTCATCTCCATTCAAGTGCCCAAAGAAGCCTTCCATGTCCATCAGAGTTTTGCCTGTACTTCCACACATCATTTACTGTATCTGTTGCTCTCTTCTACACTGGGGAGACAGGACGTCTATTTGCAGAACGCTTCAGAGAACATCTTAGGGACACCCACACCAACCAATCCCCTGGCCTCATGGATGAACACCTCAACTCCCCCATCCAAACTGCCAAGGACATGCAGGCCCTGGGCCTCCTCCATCGCCACACCTAACCACCTGTCGCCTGGAGGAAGAACACCTCATCTTCCACCTCGGGACCCTCCAACCACATGGCATCAATGTGGACTTCACCAGTTTGCTCATTTCCCCTCCCCCACCTTATCCCAGTTCCAATCTTCCAACTCGGCACTGCCCTCATGACCTGTCCTACAGTCCATCTTCCTTCCCACCTATTCGCTCCACCCTCCTCTACGGCCTATCACCATTACCCTCCATCTACCTATCACGCTCTCAGCTACTTTCCCCCCAGCCCTACCTCCTCCCATTTATCTCCCCACTCCCTCGGCTCACAAGCGTTATTCCTGATGCAGGGCTCTTGCCCAAAATGTTGATTCTCCTCCTCATTGGATGCTGCCTGGTCTGCTGTGCTTTACCAGCACCACACATTTGACTCTGATCTCCAGCGTCTGCAGTCCAATGTTATCTGGCATTCAATTAACAAAACAAAATACTCCCCACTCGTGTCCTTCAGATAATCGAGGGGAAGGTGCCAGGATGGGAGGGTGGGTTGTAGAGGGGCGTGGACCTGACCAGGTAGTCACGAAGGGAACCGTCTTTGCGGAAGGTGGAAAGGGGTGGGGAAGGAAATATATCCCTAGTAGTGGGGTCTTTTTGGAGGTGGCGGAAATGTCGGCGGATGATTTGGTTTATGCGAAAGTTGGCAGGGTGGGAGGTGAGCACCAGGGGCGTTCTGTCCTTGTTACGGTTGGAGGGGTGGGGTCTGAGGGCGGAGGTGCGGGATGTGGATGAGATGCATTGGAGGACATCTTTAACCACTTGGGAAGGGAAATTGCGGTCTCTAAAGAAGGTGGCCATCTGTTGTGTTCTCTGGTGGAACTGGTCCTCCTGGGAGCAGATATGCTGGAGGCGGAGGAATTGGGAATATGGGATGGCATTTGTACAGGATGTAGGGTGGGAAGAGGTGTAATCCAGGTAGCTGTGGGAGTCGGTGGGTTTGCAAAAAATGTCAGTGTCAAGTCGGTCGTCATTAATGGAGATGGAGAGGTACAGGAAGGGGAGGGAGGTGTCAGAGATGGTCCAGGTAAATTTAAGGTCAGGGTGAAATGTGTTGGTGAAGTTGATGAATTGCTCAACCTTCCTGCGGGAGCACGAGGTGACGTCAATGCAGTCATCAATGTAGCGCAGGAAGAGGTGGGGAGTGGTGCCGATGTAATTACGGAAGATCGACTGTTCTACCTAGCCAACAAAGAGACAGGCATAGCTGGGGTCCATACGTGTGCCCATGGCTACCCTTTTGGTCTGGAGGAAATGGGAGGATTCGAAGAAGAAATCGTTAAGGGTGAGGACCAGTTCGGCCAAACGAATGAGAGTGTTGGTGGAAGGGTACTGTTGGGGATGTCGAGAGAGGAAAAAACGGAGGGTTTGGAGGCCCTGGTCATGGCGGATGGAGATGTAGAGGGATTGGATGCCCATGGTGAAGATGAGGCATTGGGGGCCGGGGAAACGGAAATCTTGGAGGAGGTGGAGGGCATGGGTGGTGGCTCAAACGTATGTGGGGAGTTCCTGGACTAGGGGGGATAGGACAGTGTCGAGGTAGGTAGAAATGAGTTCAGTGGGGCAGGAGCATGCTGAGACAATGGGTCGACCAAGGTGGTCAGGCTTGTGGATCTTGGGAAGGAGGTAGAACATGGCAGTGTGGGGTTCCCGGACTATGAGGTTGGAAGCTGTGGGTGGGCGGTCTCCTGAGGTGATGAGGTTCTGTATGATCTGGGAGATGATAGTTTGGTGATGGGGGGGTGGGGTCATGGTCGAGGGGCGGTAGGAAGAGGTGTCCTCGAGTTGGCATTTGGCTTCAGTGGTGTAGAGGTCAGTATGCCAGACTACCACTGCACCCCCTTTATCTGCTGGCTTGATGGTGAGGTCAGGATTGGAGCAGAGGGATTGGAGGGCTGCACGTTGTGAGGGTGAGAGGTTGGAGTGGGGGAGGGGGGTAGACAGGTTGAGGTGGTTAATGTCCCGGCGGCAGTTGGAAATGAAGAGGTCGAGGGCAAGTAATAAGTCAGCGCGGGGTGTCCAGGTGGATGCAATGTGTTGGAGGTGGACGAAGGGGTCCTCGGAAGGTGGGCGGGAGTCCTGACTGTGAAAGTAAGCTTGGAGCGGAGGCAGCAGAAGAAGTGTTCAATGTCACAGTGTGTATTAAATTCATTGATGCGTGGATGGAGGGGGATGAAGGTGAGTCCTTTGCTGAGGACTGATCGTTCGTCCTCTGAGGGGGTGGTCTGGAGGGATGGTGAAAACTCGGCAGGGCTGGGAGCTGGGATCTGGTGTTGGTGTGGAGCTGGGATTTGGGGGCGGAGCTGGTAACTGGAGTGGGTGTGATGGTGGAGGGAATGGGGGTGGAATCATGAGCAGGGGCGGTGTTCCCCTCAGGGTTCTGGGAGCTGGGAATAGTGACAGTGAAAGCTGTGGGGAGTGTGGCAGCAGACTGCAGGTGAGTGGCATTGGTGGAGTCAGAAGTGGTGGCAGAAGTCACTGAGCGTGTGACATCAGTAATGATGTGAGGGGCGGAAGTGATGTCACATGTGATGCATGAGGAATTGTGGGGGGCGGAAGTGGCCATAATGGGGGCAGACGTGACATCATCAATCAGCATGGGGGTGGCAGCTGTACCAGCCGCATGGCCAATGGCGTCATTAGGAGACAGTGGCTGAGCTCCCATTAATGTCCATGACTGTTCTCAGCATCATTTCAGTAAGCCAGGTTCATTTTTAATCATTGTAAACGAAAGACGCAATCAGTGTTGAAACACCTCTTTGATGTAATGTTTCTATTGGGACCTTGAGATTTCTTCGGATAATCTGAAATTTGGATAATTGATATTCAGACAATCGAGGTTCCTCTGTATTTTGTGCTTCTACAACTCTTCTGATGAAGGAGCAACACTCTGAAATCTTGTGATTTTAAATAAATCTTTGGACTGTAACCTGATGTCATGCAACTTTTGACCAAGTAGTAGGCAGGCAGAGTCTTTGTGTATTTTTAAAGCTGAGATAGATAGAGTCTTGATCAGTAGAGGAATGAAATATTATGGAGAAAGAGCATATTATGGAGGAGCATCAAATTAGCCATGATCCTATTGAAGAGTGGAGCATACTTGAGTTGAACAACCTAGTCCTGATCCTATTTCTTATAATCTTAAGGACTGAAATGCAAACACAATGCATTGAAAATATTTTGAAATATACTGGTAATTATGTCTAGTTTTAAAGTGACTATGTTTCACCCATTTGGAATCAATTTGAGACAGTTGCACAGTGGGCTCAGTGATGGGTTACTTTTCTCAAAAACATTCTCAACAGAAAACCAACATTTCATAGTCACTCACTAGGCCCAGCCTCAATTAAGAAGAGATTTTATAGAATTTTTAAAAATTAAAATACACAAAAAGATGATTTGGCTAGCACCTGACGCTGGCACTTGACTGTAACTGCATTGCATCCAAATCATTGTTTTTTACATTGTTTTGTTTCAAATATTTATCTCTTTACAAATTAAAGTTAACTTTAGCTTACTATATCGTGATTGGTGATGAAGAATCCCATGGTCTAATTAACCTCTGTTCCTTATAGCCTCTCTCTACTTCCCAAGCATAGTTTCCATTTCCAGTCTCCATTAGCTCAACCGTGAAGCTAGCTTTTCACTATTTAAGTGTCGAAAGATCTTGAGATTTCAGTTCCTTGTTATTCATTTCTCAGTGTTGGTCCCTGTCACTTTTTCAGTTACTGCTCCTGCATCTGTAAAAAATACTGATTGATTGTTCAAACTCATTTATGTGCCATCAGGATCAAAAATGTCAGTAAGTTTCCTGTGAAAAGCCACCCACATTCCCATCACAAGGAATGAATATTTTACCACAGATCACTGTGTGTAAAAGCACCTGGTGTGTAACATAACTCCATTTTAACAGCCACAAAAAAATCATATTTTTGAATCTCTTTCAAAAGAGTAGTTAGCCTCAACTTTTTACCTCACAAATACTGAAGAACCTTGATTATCCAAATATCGATTATCTGAATTTCGGATTATCCAAAGAAGATTTCAAGGTCTCACAAAAATGTTACATCAAAGAGGTAAGTGTTTTCGATTTACCTGTACTGAAGAACATGTGAAAATGCTGGCAAAAACAAAGAAACACAAGCAGGTCAAGCATCAGCGATTGGATATCTTTTAGAAAGGGTTGTTACACAGCCCTTTGCAAACGTAAGTGTTTTACAGGGTATTCCCGTCACTTTAAGGGGGCTGAGAGATAAATGACTGGGGTGGGGGGAGGTAGCTGGGAATGTGATAGGTAGACGAAGGTGGCGCAGATGGTGAAAGGTTGGAGTGGAGGGTGGAGCTGATAGGTGTGAAGGAAGATGGACAGGTAAGGCAGTTAAAGAGGGTGATGCTGAGTTGGAAGGTTGGATCTGGGATAAGGTGAGGGGGGGGGGGGAGATGAAGAAGCTGGTGAAATTGACATTGATCCCGTCTAATAGCAACCTTTTCCAGTACTTTTAGGTAAGGGATTATATACAGAGGAAGATCATGCTCCTAGATCAGTTTTACAAGTCAGACATGGAGAAAAGGGTGCTCCAGTGTATGGGCGCTCTTTCAGTTAGTACTTTGTATCATTTACAGAGAGGACATGCCTTGGGGGATGTGAAGGAACTCTATAGACGTGGAATGGAGAGCTAGGAGAGGATACTTCAATGGCGGGTTGGGAAGTTACATGGGAAAATGTAAGGAAAATTTCAGTATGTAACAGAACGCAGGCCATGCAATTGAAGATTTTACATAGGGCTCATATGGCGCCAGAGAGGCTAGCTACGTTCGAGAGGAGCATCACCAGCGTGTCCCAAATATAAAATTAGTATAGGCATCCCTACACACTGCTACTGGTCATGTTGTAAGATCCAGAGATACTGAAGTAGTAAGGGAGTTGAAGGACATCCTGGAGATCGAAGTTAAAGTGGATCCAGTATTTCTTCTTCTGGGTTTGCCAAATTTGCCCTCTCTGGGGGAACACAGGAAGAGATTGTATAACATTCTTACCCACTGTGCGAGGAAGAACATTTTAATGAATTGGACATTGGAAAATCCACCAGATCTTATGGGGTGGCGTAGGCTGGTGATGGAGCATCTCCCCCAAGACTACATCACAAATATGCTGCACCACAAAACGGAACAGTTTTACAACACGTGGCAGCCTTTTAAAATTATATTGACACAGACTTATCAGCAATACTAATTAGGGCCATGATATAGCCGTGGGAATCAGTCCCGGGCGTCTGTGGAGCCTGGGGGAAAAGAATATGGGTACAATGACTCGTGCTCCCAGGAATGGGAGCCTCACTGGAGGTGTGATGAGTGAAATAGAATAAAGTAGTGAGATATAATTTAAGTTAATTTGAATTTAACTCAATTTAATTTTTATTTAATTTGGTTGTAGTTTAGTTTATTTGTTCTGGTAGAATAGTAGGTAGTTCATTGTTAATAGGATTGTGATATGACATTGTTGTGTTGCCTCTGTCTTTCTGTCTTTTGATAGTCCTCTTTTTTTTGTATATAGATATTTTGTAAAAGATTTAAAAAGATTTCTAATAAAAATATTTATTAAAAAAAAATGCATTGATTCCATGTGATTGGAGGGTCCCATCTGCTCCCCCACCTTGAATTGTTGTCAAAACAGCAACCAAAATTCAGGTATCCATTTCATAGCCAAATGTTATAAAATTTCAATTTTCCAGTACACTGTGGGAGTAATATCTAGTCATATATACAGGTGCTTGTAATCTCTCAGTTCAGAACAGCATTCTCTCTCTCTCTTAATGGCACAGTACATCTTCAACATCATAACAATACTGCTGGTGCATTACTTAAAACACCACGGCTGGAGACTTCAACTTGCTGACTAGATCTACAGCTGGCTTCTGTCTGGCACTTTCACACACTTGAACATAAATGAATTCAGTTTTAACACATCTTCAGGGTTTTATCCCAATGCTTCTGGTCTGGTTCTAAAATTTAATTTTTCACTCTATGGTAACCTAGTTAATTAGAATCCCCACAGTGTGGAAAAAGGTCTTTCAGCCCAAAAGGTCCACACCGACCATCTGAAGAGTAACACACACAGACCCATTCCCCTCCCCTATTATCCTACATGTACCCTGACCAATGCACCTAACCTACACATCCCTGAACACTATGGGCAATTTATCATGGCCAATTCACCTCACCTGCACATCTGTGGACTGTGAGAGGAAACCCACACAGACACAGGGAAAATGTGCATACACCACATAGACAGGTATCCAAGGCTGGAATCAAACCCAGGTCCTTGACACTGTGAGGCAGCAGTGCTAACCACAGAGCCACCATGCTGCCCCACAGATTCAGTGTATAAAGCATGCTGGCCTTCATAACAAGAGGGATTGAGTATAGAAGCAAAGAAGTTCTTCTGCAGCTGTACAGGGCCCTGGTGAGACCACACCTGGAATACTGTGTGCAGTTCTGGTCTCCAAATTTGAGGAAAGACATTCTGGCTATTGAGGGAGTGCAGCGTGGGTTCACGAGGTCAATTCCTGGAATGGCGGGACTGTCTTATGTTGAAAGATTGGAACGACTGGGCTTATATACCCTTGAGTTTAGAAGCCTGAGCAGGGATCTGATTGAGACTATAAGATTATTAAAGGATTGGACACTCTGGAGGCAGGAAACATGTTTCCGCTGATGGGCGAGTCCCGAACCAGAGGACATAGCTTAAAAATAAGGGGTAGGCCATTTAGAATAGAGATGAGGAGAAACTTCTTCACCCAGAGAGAGTGGTGGGTGTGTGGAATGCTCTGCCCCAGAAGGCAGTGGAGGCCGAGTCTCTGGATTTGTTTAAGAAAGAGTTGGATAGAGGTCTCAAGGATAGTGGAATCAAGGGGGGTTATGGAGATAAGGCAAGAACAGGATACTGATTGAGGATGATCAGCCATGATCATAATGAATGGTGGTGCAGGCTCAAAGGGCAGAATGGCCTACTCCTGCACCTATTGTCTATTGTCTATATACATCCCTTCTCACAAGTCTATATAGATATCCTATTCTGAGGGCTCCAAAACACAAAGAAACCAAATCTCCCCATCTCTTCAGTTATGGGTGTTTCACCATTAAAATAAGTTCCAGAATACTCTAATAAGCCTCAATGATACATTATTCACTTTGCTGGGTCAAAAAAAATTAACATAAATAAAAACAAAATTCATTCCAAAGCCATGCCTGAAAAAATATTTGAAAATAAATCACCATGGCTACATAAATACTTACAAGTTAACCATTCACAAGTTACTAATTCGAAAAACAGAAATGCAAGCTTAGTACAAATGATATACAATATATATAGACAAGGCTAAGTTTGGATATCTTACATTGAAGAAGTTGATGTGGATGTTTCAGAGGCACCAAGTTATAGTAAGCACCACCCTCTTTAACATCTGTGTTTTGGAATGTTGAAGCCTTTTTCCACTTTCAAAGTTAACCTTTTCTTCAGTTCATAATCACTTGGAATGCCATCTTAAGAGAAGAGGGTTTTTTTTGCAAAATATGAATGTCCCAATGTCACTGATTATGACTTTAACTTTTTCAAAATGTATTCTGCTTAGTTTAAAATATTAGTCAGAATTAAATCACAAGCTAGTATTGATTAATTTATGTTTCACAAACCGGCCTTTTATTGCGTGTGGAATGAAATTCTGCATTATCAATTGTAAGAGTTTCTCTGAACATGAGATTGTCACATCACGTAACCTATTTATGGTTACATATTTCAGGTTGAATTCAATGAGTGAGAAGACTTAATTTCATGTTGTTGCCGTCTGGGTTTCTCTTTCTTTGAAACGTGTTGATGTTCTTTTTTAGATTGTGAACCGGAGTGAGTGACAGAGATGGTAAAATGGCCTTGAGTTGTCTTTATTCAGAAAACTTGCTGTTACAGGTTTCTCAGCTGAATCTACAGCATTGAGTGGAAGTGACCTTCTTACACAACATCATAACTTTAGCTCATTAATATAATCAACATTTTCAGGATACAGGTATCAGAACATTCATAGGTTTAACATTTACAGGATACAGTTATCGGTTCATTAATGTGTTAACATTTACAGAATGCAGTTATCAATTCATTGATATGTCTAGCATTTACAGGGTGCAGTTATCAATTCATTGAAATGATTCACCTTTCTGTGGTTTCCATGGTTTGTTTATTTTATCTGTAAAGTGCTTGAAACTGACCCATTCAGACAGGTACTTAAGAACTGTCTGTTCAATTAAGTGGTTTAGACCACACGTAACCACCCTAGTTACTCCCTGTTATGTGCTCAAGGGCTTTTACTAAGTTAAATGATCACATCCACCTGCTCTCTTTAATTCTCTTTTTATCACTACTGTTGCCACTGGAAGTTATGATTCTGAGCTAATGAGGTTTCGCTGATTCAATTAATTCTCCCCTTTTATCCTTTCCTGCCCTATGGGTTTCTGCTGAACTCCTCAACTGCACTAATGGGTTGTTTTAATTTGGTCAATCTTGTGATAGTAAAATATATAACACTACTGAACCACGGTTTTCTGAATAAATGAATGAGCCGATGTTATAGTGGGATTTATGAACGAGTAAATATGAATGAGTAAATATAAAGTGTTTGTGAATGGGTTAGTGAAGAGACCTATAATCTCGAATCCCACATCTCCTCCCACTCCAAGGCAATTAAGATAACTCCTTCCACAAGCAATTATATGTGTTTTCTAGTATTAGATTAATTTAGTGGGTCATCTCTAAAATAAAGGGGAGGAACAGCTCAATAGATGGAACTGAGGGCAGGTGGAAGGGTAGGATGACACAATGGGATAACAGAGAAGGGGACTGCTGAAACCAGAAAGACCAAGGAAGAAGGCAGGGCTGTTGAGATATGCATATATAGATTTGGGGTGACTGGAGATGTAAATAAGAGGGGAAGTTCAGCATAACAACATTGACAGGTTGAGCAGACCAAAAGAGTTGCCCAAATACAAAATCTTACCCTGTACAACATTGCACATATAGAATATTTAATTACAGACTGCTTCCTCGATCTCATCAATGCTGTGCATGCTACTCCCTCAAAGTTTCACGCTGCTCACCATTAAACACCATTCTGACTTCCCTCCTCCAACAGATAAGCAACTCTTAACAATCCAGTCCCCACTCACTCAGCAATCTCTGCCCCAAGCCCCACTTCTACCACCAACTACTGACCCCTGTCACTAAATCATTTCATTATCAATAAAATAGTCCCCCACTGTCATCTCTAATAACTGTCTGGTTTCATTCCCAGAATTAGGTCTCACATTGCACCATCACTTGCAAGACCATCTATATGTTTATATAACAAGCTCTCCTGTATACATTTCAAGAAATCTGCCCTTCTGAACCCTTTTTATGAAGACTATCCCAATTTATGTTTGGTTATTTGAAATCCCCGATCTATTTTTATACGTCATAGTGAATTGACTACATATCTGCTCCTCAATTGTCTGCTGTTTGGGGGCCTACATAATACACTCCTAACAATATGACTGCCTCCTTTTTATTCGTAAATTCTACCCTCAAAGCCTAATTCAACAACTCTTTCAAAATATCATCCCTCCTTACCGCAGTAACTGATGCCCTAACTAATAATATGACACCACCTCTAATTTAGTACCCTTCCCTGCCCTGACTGCATTTCCTATACCATGGAAAGTTAAATTGCCAATCTTGTCCCTTCTTCAACGATGTCTCTGTGATTGCCACAACATGGCTGTTTTAATGTCGATCCATAGCCTCAATTCATCTGTCTTGGCTCTAAGACTCCTGGCATTAGAGACTTCAGTCCTGTCCTACTCCACTGAGACACTACATAGGTGAACTCTCTCTGCATTTGTTCTTTTTCTAAGTTATGCTGCCATTATTGAACTCATGCACTGTGTCCCGTACCCCTGCTGAACCAGTTTAAATTCCCCCAACAGCACTTGCACACAGTCTTGCAAGGATGTTCTTCCCATTGTGGTTCAAATGCAGACCATCACGATTGTCAAGGTCCCACTTCCCCCAGTGATCCAGGAAACTAAAATCCTCAATCCCACACCAACTCTTAAGCCATACATTCACCTGTTTATTCTCCGATTTCTGTACTCGCTAGTATGTGGCACCAGATGTCATCCTGAGAGTTCAATCTTTCAGATCTACTTCGTAACCATTGCACTGCTTCCTGAACTCTTGATGCGAGACCTTATCCCTTCTTCTACAATGGGTTTTGTGTCTGATATAAATTGGTAGAGAGAAACCCGAGGATAGTCTTCAGACTTATAGTTCAAAGTACCAATATTTAATAAACCTCTATACTAAATATAGCAAACTTTTTATTGGACGGTACTTTTGGGACCAGAAGTGTGCTGTTTATCAAATACTTCAGATAAAAAAAGAGGGTGACATAATCAATTTAAAAACACACACTAAGTAATAGAAACATAATTACAGGGAATTTACACATCACTGCTATACTTTATTCACAGCATAAATCACTTAAATAATAATATACGTTTGCCTTAAATAAAACTTAGCAGGAGAGAGACTTCTCACTTACACCGTCAACTGACTACTCAGACATCACAGTAGATCCCGGTATTTGAGGAGAAATTGCATCGAAATTGAATCAACTCTTGATGTTTCATGTAGCCATCCAATTGAACAAGTATATTTACATTGAGGTAAATAAATTCAAAAGCTGTAATAATTGGTCAGAATAATACAGTAAACTTTGTGGGATTTAAGGAATATAATTGTTACTGGTTTATTATGGTACATGGTAATCATTACCAGTTTCTAACTTATAATAGATCATGTAAAGACTATATTTTTATTTTTGTGCTCGATAAAGTGGTGGATTGAAATAAGAAAGGACTGTTTTGAAACCAGCATTTTACAGGATTGCTGCATGACTTGAGAAGCAAGTAATCTGCCACTTATGGCAAGCATCATGTAAACAGCTGCTTGAATAAGTAGTAATTGAAGATTAGATTGCAGATGAATTGGATCAAAGGGGTTCTGTATTCAGAGACAGCACTGCTTTGTAACAAAATGTTGATGAGTGATCATGACCAGTAATCAATGACAAACACTTTTTGCCTGCTAACAATCATGAGATTGACTGTCAGGTAACTGAAACATTTGGGGCTGGGAATAAGACACAGAAAAGTGATCCACTCTCCACAGGCTGAGGATCCATCTCTTTGTCCTCTGCAGTCAAAGCTCATTCTAAACATGAAGAGAGACCAGTTTAGTTTTTTTCCTTCAGCATTTGCTGTAAGGAGCACATTTTAATTGCTAAGTCAGGGCCCTGTTACAAGTGAAGTAGCCACCCTGTATCTCTTGTAAATCAATGGAAGTATTTGGAAAAGGAAGGCCAAGAAGTAACGTTCTGTTCAGCAAGAACCAACTCGACAGAAACAAAGACTACTGAGCTGCTTTCCCACATCTTCTTCCATCCATGTTTTTTTCCCACCTACGTTTGTATGTAAGGGGCAGTTTATAAGGACGTCAGAGTTTTATTAGTGTTATATGTCAATGGTTTATAACTGTTTACCTACAGCTAGAGTTTAATTATGTGTAATAAATAGTAACTTTGGTTACTGGTCTGTGCTTTCCATCAAGGGTCATATAAAAATCAGATAAATTGAGGAATTATGTGTACTTAAACACTTTAAGTTTGGGATGACTCTGGAAATAGAGGGGCTTGACTTCCAGCATGCTACTCTCATAAGCAGTGATAGGAATCATTAATCTATTTTTGTGTGTTCATATCTATGTGCTCTCTGAGTTAAATCTTGCTGGAAAAAAGAGAGAAGTTGAAGTTTTTCATCTTGCATTCATCAGAACTACAACATAAAAAACAGAGTTGAACAAAGGGATATTATTTTACACAGCATGAGAAGAGGGTGCTGATTGAATAGGTCACCATTGGCATGGAGATGCAGCAAAATCAGTCAGCTATCAATCTTAGTTTTCAGACCAGGCCAATAGATTATAATTCATCAGAGTATGTCATAGCGATGCAGCGGAATGATGGTTTCCTTGACTTCTGTTTTGAAAATAAAAGTGCAATAAATGTACCAATATATACTTCTGAGTCTTACAGAGTCATATATTTAAATATACATTTTTCAATATTCCTTCCAGACTCTAACTCCACCCTATACCCAATGATGTGCACCTCTGTGACTTCACAGAAAAATGGTGCCAATGTCCTATTACCTTTACATAACAAGTCCTGGTAGACCTGAGCTATATTGGAGAGGTGTACAGGGTGTGGGGAGCAGAAGAGGAGGTTGATTTGGCAGATGCAATTTGAGAATTGGTGAATGATGGTCCTGCATCCTGAAGGTCTGGGTTGGATGTGGTGGAATGGTATCTGGCATCCTGCAGGACCAAGTTGGAAACAACATTCTGTGCCAGATAAGGCCAAGTTGGAGTTGGGGGTCCTGCATCCAGCTTGTCCAAGTCAAAAAGGAGGAGTGGACTATAATCAAGGTGACGCAGTCTTATGTAGGTGTCTAGCAAGCCTGAGGGTTTTCAGCAATCTCAGGGGAAGGGTATGAAAAAACAGATTCAATTGAGTAAGGGGGATGTACAGTAAGAGAGGTTGCTGAGTCATGGGTGGATGTGGAGGTTCATGAGAAGGGGCTCATGATTCGGTAGAAGTAGTATTTGTGTGACTGGAGCCTGTTATGCAGTGGCATTTCACAGGGATAATTACTGGGTCTTTTATTGTTTATGATATTAATTTATGATGTTGTTGATGTGTGGACAGGAGGAATGATAAATAAGTTTGTGGATGACAAAGATTGGCTGGGTAGGTTAAAGTGAGGTGGAATGTGTTAGGTTACAAGAGAGTATAAATGATTAATTAGTTTTAATAAATTAACATTCTTCCTTAAAATAAGGTGCCCAGAACTGAACACAACACTCCAAATGTAGTCTGACCAATGATTTGTCAAGGTGTAGCATCTCCTCCTTGCTTTTAAGTCGATACTTTTGTCTATAAATTCTATAAGACTTCTTAACAACTGCTTCAACTTGCCTGGCCACCTTCAGATAATAATGCATGTGAACCCCGAAGTCCCTCTGTTCCTGTACTTCCTTTAAAGTTGTACCTTTGAGCCTGTACTTTCTTCATGTTTCTTCTACCAGTATGCACTAACTCACATTTCTCTGCATTGAAATGCATTTGCCAGGTGTCAATGTCACTCTGAAGTCGTTCAACATCATCCTGACAATTCAGTATTTTCTCAAGCTTTTTTATCATCTGCAAATTTAGAGATTTTGACCTCAACACTCATCTCCAAATTGTTTATATAAGGCAGAAAAAGCAAAGGTGCCAACACAGATCCCTGGAGAACACCATTTTCAACTTGTCTCTAATCTGAGAAATTCCTATCTATAACTACCCTCTGATTTCTGTCTTTTAACCAGCTCCTAATCCAGGCTGAGAGGATAGATGATTTGGATGTGAACATGGTTAGTAAATTTGGGATGATGCCAAAATTGGTGGTGTAGTTGACAACCAAGAAGGTTATCTTCGAGTACAATGGGACCATGTTCAGATGGGTGGTGGGCTGAGGAGTGGCAGATGGAATTTAGATAATTGTGAGGTACATTTGGAATGGGAAATCAGGGCAGGACTCATACACTTAATGGTAAGATCCTAGGGAGTGTTGCTAAACAAAGTGACCTTGGAGTGCAGGTTTATAATTCCTTGAAAGTGGAGTCATGCGTAGGTAGGATAGTGAAGAAGGTGTTTGGTATGTTTGCCTTTATTGGACAGAGCAGTTAGTATAGGAGTTGGGAGGTCATGTTGCGGCTGCATAGGACATTGGTTAGGCCACTTTTGGACTACTGCATTTAATTCTGGTCTCCCTGATGGAGGAAGGATGCTGTGAAACTTGAAAAAAAAGTTTGGTTCAGGAAAGATTTACAAGGATGTTGCCATGTTCAGAGGGTTTGAGCTATTGGGAGAGACTAAGTATGCTGGGGTTATTCTCCCTGGAGCATTGGAGGCTGAGGGGTGACCTTATAGATGTTTATAAAATCATGAGAGGCATCGATAGGGTGAATAGCCAAGATCTTTTTTCCCAGGGTAGCATGGTACAAAATTAGACGGCATAGATTTAAGGTGAGGGGGCAAGATTGAAAAGTGACCTAAGGGGCAACTGTTTCACGCAGATGGTGGTGGTTTTATCATCTTTAAATTTGCAGATGAAAAAAGCTTGAGAGTTGTGAAGATGATGCTAAATGACTTTAGACAGACATTGACTCCTGGCAAATAAATTTTAATGCAGAGAAATGTGAGTTCATGCATACTGGTGGAACACAATAGTGAATTGTGAGGATGATGTTGAATGACCCCAGAGGGACATTGACACCTGGCAAATACACTTTAATGCAGAGAAATGTAAGTTAGTGCATATTAGTGAAAGAAACATGGAGAGACAATACAGGCTAAAAGGTACAATTTCAGCTTGTAAAAGGCACCTGAATGGGTACATGAATAGGAAGGGTTTAGCGCGCTATGGGCTAAATGCTGGCAAATGGGTCTAGCTCAGTTTAGAATATCTGGTCAGCATGTATGAATTGGTCCGAAAGGTGTGTTTCCATGCTTTACATCTCTGAATCTATAATGAAACACATGAACAATAAATAAAGTATTATTTATGGCATGAGCAAGAGAGTGTTTGTGTCTTAAACTGCACTTCACCCAACCTGCTCAATTGCAGCCGTTGCTCCCGATGTAATTTCCTCTACATCAAGGAAACCAAATGCTTGGGGTCCGGTTCATGGAGCATCTGCCCTCTGCACGCATCAAGCAAAATGACCTTCTGGTTGCCATCCATTTTAATTCTGTCTCCTACTCTCTTGACAACGCGTCCACCTTTGGCCTCCTCCGCTGTCAGAGTGAGGCCAAACATAATCTGGAGGAACAGTAGTTGATATTTCGTCTGGGGAGCTTACAGCCCAATGGTCTCAATATTGACTTCACCAGCTTCAAAATCCCTCCACCCCCTGCCTTGTCCCACGTAAAGCTCTCCCCTCCTCCTCGCATCCCAGACTTAACCCAACCTGTCCATCTTCCCACTCACCTATCCACTCCACTCTTCTCATTGACCAATAACAATAACTTCCACCTGCATCCACCTTTCACCATCCCACCTCCTCTTTTCTCATCCGCCCCACCCCCATATCCCCCCCACCTTCCTCTATTTACTTCTGGGCTCCCCTCTCACTCCCCAGTCCTGATGAGAGATTTTGGCCTGAACTGTTGACTTTCCTGTTCCTCCAATGCTGTTTGACCTGTTGATCATTTCAAGCTTCACATCTGTTGACTCTTGCTTCCAGCATCTGCAGTTCTTACTGTCTCCAAGGGATTGACTGGATGGTTGGGTCTGGTCTATCACGGAGTATGGGGCTGGGTTGGGTTGGTTCTGGTGGTGAAGGAGTTAGGTTGTGTTCAATATTATGGCCAAGGTTATTAAAGATTACATAATAATGGCTGGTAGATGAAGGTAAGGTAAGGTACAAGTAACCCATGATCCAACTAAATGGCAGAACTGGCTTTACAGCTGAAATTACCCACTCATGATCTTATATTCAGCTGTTTTGAACAAACTATAAATCTTTGGAGAGAAAATTTGATCAACATTAGAACTTTTCAATGAAATACACAGTCTAAATCTTCCTATCCTGGGGTTGTAATCCCCATTCCCCACTGAGAAAATTGCTTTCTGGAAGAGTTTTCCAACCGAGTTTTGAACCAGAAGCCTTCCCAGCTGAAGTACTGCAGGTCTGTCAAGTGATCTACATAGACTGTAGCAGAATGAATCACTGCTGAAACTATACCCCCTCTTAAAGCATTAACTGCCATATTCCATGGTTTAAAATCCTAAAGCCACAGTGACAGCTACTGAGAGAAGGTAATTCTGTAAGATAAGTGACAGGTTTGGGCAGTATGTAGGTGAGGGGTGGATGAGATGGGGTGGATTCCAGATTAGGAGGGAAATATGTTGGCAAGTGGTGAGCAGTAGGGCAGCAGTTACGTGGAGAGGAGGGTGGCAAGTAGGTGAGGGGTAAATATCATAGAGGTGGCACACAGTTGTCAATTGGTGAGGGTATACAGGTACCAGTGGGGTGTAGAGTTCAGATTTCAGGTCGGTAAGGTTATTGACTAGTTGATGAATTGAGTCAGGCTTGAGTGTCAAAGGTCATATTGGAGTGGAATAAGGTAAGGCCAGGAGTTGAGATTTGGAAGTTTGGCAAGTGGTAGTTGGAGGGATATAAGAAGAGAGAATCAGGACTATGGTATACCTGCAGGATATATTGTTGAGGATTCCAGGGGCTCAGGTGAGATTAGAGTCGATGTCAAGCCTCAGGTGGTTTGGGAAACCAGTCCCATGGTGGGGGATTGTAGTGATGCTGTTGGAGAGATGAGGAAACTGCTTTAATTGTTAGCCAGGAATTAGAACAGGTTTTACTTCCTCTAACATTTCCTGGGTAACTGTTGAGGTAAGCAAGTTTGAACCTTCTGAAGTCTCTGACTCCAATTCAGTTGGGAAGCTTTGTAGAGGGTTCCAGATAACAGATAATTGCCTATCAGAAATTTAAACTTCCTAGGCAATTCTCGCAGAGTCACCTGCATCAGGACATCTGCATTGTTCAGATGCATATCTCTCATTGAAAAACTTTAGTGACAATCATCCTCCAGTTGAAAGATCTGGATCTACAAATTCTGTGAAATGCAGTTGTGAGAAATACAACACAAGGATCAAAAATAATACGACTAAATTGGAACAAAAACTATTTTGTAATATACAAGGTATTTATTTCCTTTTGTGCTAATTTTGTGTCAACATGTTGTTCACATGCTGAATAATTACCTGCAGTTTTTCACGCAGAGTTTTATCTAATTTATATTGTTTAGTGCTTGCATTCAAATAAGAAATTCAGTTTGATCACATCATATTTGTATATTTGTGTGTTATTTGGAAATCAAACCATAAATCAATAGAGAAGCAATCGTTTCAATCGAGCTGCTCTGCAGTCAGCATTGGTTACAACAGGACACAGTCAGAAATAGAGGTACAAATCGAATGATGAGTAGTTCATATTGTTTGCCTATTGGAGGGGAAAAGAGGAAAATTAATACACATAGAAAATAGTGAAACAATGGCAGCTAAACTAGTATTATTGTCAGCTGTGGTTCAATTGATATTACCCTTACCTCTGTATCAGAAGGTTGGGTATTCTGGCTTCATAGACTGGATTTTTAATGTCTAAGCTGACATTTTGGTACAATACTGAAGGAATGTGATACTGACAGGGAAACTGGCTTTTGTATGAGCTATTAAAGCACAGCCTGTTTTCTCTCTCAGGTGAACATAAAAGTTCTCATGGCACTGTTTCAAAGAAAACCAGGGTTATTATTCCTGAAATCCTGGCCAATATCTATCCCTCAATCAAGATTTAAAAACACATCTGGTCATTATCATGCTCTTTGTGGAAACTAGTGTGCCTTAAGTTAGGTGCTAGATTTCCTACATTACAACAGAGACTACACTTCAAAAGTACTTTATTTACAATGAGATATTTTGGAACATTCTGTGGACAAGGGACTATTTATAATGTATTAATAATTATAATGACTATTTATACTATTTATAATTTAAATGCTAGACTTAGTTTCTTTAGAGTCTCTGAAAACCTAAAATATTTAACAGTTAGAAATGACTTCTAAATTGCTAAAAGCAGCTGTAATATTCGGTCTTCTGTTCATTAAGAAAATGAATTTCACATATCTGATACTTTGCAAATTGCTATTAGTTCATTACAGATTCAACAGGAATGTTAACACTGAATATCCAGAACTGCACCCTAGTGGCAAACATGTCAAAATTTAATATAATCACAGAAAATGTGTAGTTTATATCATGTATCTGATGTTTATAATTTAATTAATTACATTTAGAGCAAATTATAAGTAGATACATTTTAAAAGAAACAAGAAATTATTGCAATACTAAAATACCTTACACATTCATAGATAACACTTTGCAGATAATGAAGTACTTTTGAAGAATAACCAGAAAAGGATGACAATTATTTTGTCACACAAACAGTAGTGAGGTAAATTATTACTTTTTTTTGATGCTGTTTGTTAAAGGTTAAGCAGTATCCAGAAATCATAGAGTTTCTAACCTTCTTCAAATAATGGCAAGGGACATTTGGCTCCTAACTGAGAAGGCAAATGGGGCCTGAGTTTATTATCTTATCTGAAAGATGGCACCTGCAATACAGCCTAAACCTAAATTATGTGCTGAAACCCTGGAGCGAGGCTTAAATCCACAACCTTCTAATATAGTGGCAAGATTGCTACAATCTTAATTGAAGAGTGTCAAGAAGAGATAAAACAAATCAGAAAGCTAAGTTAGATGATTCATTTAGCTGAAGCTGACACTGAACTGAGGAGATTTCTGAAGCCCAGAATGTGATAAATCTACTCCAAGACTGGAAATTGCCTCACTTGTAACAGCTTTTCTTTCTACATATTATCATCTGGCTTTTGAAGCATACAGCTTGGCATCACCTAACTGTAGTTTTCAGATATGTAATGAAAACTCAGCAGAGAAAACCATTTGACACAATTTTTAAAAACTTGGCACTTGATCCAACATCGTTTTGTTTTTGGCCATAGCCCTGTAAGTTTCAAATTTTCTATCTATTTAACTCCCTTTTAAAAATTATTTGTAGAATCAACTTCCAAACCTTTTTCAGGTACAGCATTCCAGAACTTCCTTATCTTCCCTCAACTTGTTATGCCATTTTTAAAATCAATGACCTATAGTTAATTATTGACCCACTTGCATAGAATTTTTTCTATTCACTTTATCAAAACTATTCACCATTACCTTAACTGAAAAACCTGATTTTTCTGAACTGAATTCAAAAAGTTAGTGGCCCTTGTTTTCTATATGAGGTAAACAAGCAGGAGACTGGACAGACACAGCAAGCCAGGCAGCATCAGGAGGTGGAGAAGTCAACATTTAGGGTGTAACCCTTCTTCCTGTTCTCTGTATGTCTTAAGAGTTCCATGTTGTAAACACTTCAACAATTAACACCATAGGTGTCTGACTAGGCACCTACTAAGTTTCAGGTTTTCTTAGAAATGTCATTTTAAAGTCACTTTTCCAAATGACTTTCTGATGTCTTAAAAACTGTTACCTTCTTAGAAGCACAATAAACTTACTTATACTCTTAACATCCAAATTCCAAATGATTAAACTCCGTTATACACTTTTATCTCATGCATTACCAGTGATTTCAGGTTCTAGCACGATCCCTTCTTTTTTTGAAGTATTTCTTTATTTAAACACATATTCTTCTTCGAAAATACATTCTTAATTTGCTGTGCCACCTTTAAGGATTTATGTATACGTACAAAGTTTCTTTGCTCAGCTACACTTTTCAAATTTTGGTACTTATAGTAAGTAATCCTCCCAAAGTATATCAATTCTTACAAAGTGCTGTGCACAGCTTTTCATGTGTAATTTATCAAGTAGTCATTCCTCATTGTTCTTCTAGGATAAACATGCAAGGAAGTGCATGTCCTGTATGTGCCAGGAGACAATGACTTAGCATTATTCTTATATTAGATTGTCCAACGAGCTAGTATGACAACGGACTCCAAATCTGGTCCACACATGGGGCAGCTTTTCATTCACTCAGAAAACAATGGTTTGAGCTCCAAGATGGACAGGGTACCCAAATTGTAAGTACAGTTTTATTCCAAGTGTTTCAAAGAAATTTGGAATGCTTTCTTTGTAGTACTTGATGAGTTTTTAGATTTGTTAGAAAACCTTGCCATATCCTCAAGGTCATGAAGAGTGTAGCAAGAGGAGTTTTTGAATCTATAGCAAGACAGAGTGATAGGATTTGGTCTGCAAAGTGACATTACTTCCCCTGTCAATTTAGAGTTGCACTCCTTTATGTTCCAACTCAAAAAATGCATTCAGAAACTCAATGTGCATGTTCATTCAGGATACATCTGTATGCTTTCAGAACAACGCCCTGATTCAAATTCTCTGCAGCAGTACTTGTCTGTTACCCAACCTTCAGTAAGCTGGCACAAAACCATTCTTTACTCCTAACAGGATTGAAGGCCAACTGCCTGAATCACTCTCTACTCATCCCAACTGTATACTGGTATCCAAGGTATGCAGCACCAGTAACTGAGTTTGTGGCTCCAAATATCATATTAAGCAACAAACCTTTCCATTATTGTTGTGCTGTTATACTTTTCCATCCTGCTGGGGCTATTATGGCTGGGCATGGAATGCTCCTTGGCAGTCTGAATACAGAAACTCAGAAGGGGAAGATTGATAGATGGTGATGTGGGATTTTATTTTCAATTCATTCATGGGAAGTGTGCTGGCCCATCCTACTTGCAGCTGTGAAGTCAGAGGTGAGTTGCCTTTTTGAAATGCTGGAGTCCATCTGCTTTAGGTCAACCCACAATGCCATGAGTGAGAGTTCCACAATTTTGACTCACCAACATTGAAGGAACAGTGAGATATTTCCAAATACAACACTCCCTGTCTGACTCCTAATTGACTGCACTTTTTTCCAGTTGTTTCCTTATTTGCTGTGTCTGAAGTTAGATTCCAGACCCATTCCATTCTCTCTGTCCCATTATTTGTTCTGGAAACTTTAATAACCTCTGCTTTGCTCTTGCCCCTTTTCGCTACTTCCATAGAGTTAAACACCCCACTAACCACAGCCCTTGCTATATAATTCACGGGGACTCTGGGCCTGGCAATGATTCAGATGGGATGGGTTCCACCTGAATCCTTACACCGACCTCTTGTGGAAATTCCATTATAAGCCTTCCATCAATTATTCTCTGATTTTTTTTTCTGCAAATATTGAAAGACCTATAATAATTGGGGGTGATGGCATGTATTGATTGAATGAAGAAAATTTGTTGATAGGACAATGATGAAGAAAACATGACATTGCAGAAAAATGAAAGTGCATGGTATACCTGCACACTGACGCTCAGTTCAATTTTGACACAATAGACAGTTCCAAACCTTATTTTACAGCTAAGCATGGACAAATGTACTGAATTTCAGGGATGTTGAAATTGAGGCCCCTCAACATGAAGAAGCCATGTGACAGAATTATACCTAACAAAAAGAATGACAAGTTGTCCACCAGTACCCTACAGCCACCAACCCCATGCCTCCCCCTCAAAACTACAGCATAAACACTATCCCCTCCACACTTCATATCTACTCTGATGAAAAGTCATCTAGCCTTGAAACATTAGCTTGCTCTCTGTCCATGGATGCTGTCTGAGCCGCTGTAATTTCCAGTATTTGTTGTTTTCAGCACAAGTTGTGGTTTTTGATTTCAGTCTGGGATATTTTTGCAAGAGTTGCTCAGGCCCTCATCTCAAACCATCTTCAGCTAGTTCAATGACCTGACCATTAGAAGATCAGAAGTGGAGATATTTACTGATGACTGCACAATGTTGAGGTCAATTTACAACTTTACAGATAATGAAATAACCTGTGCCTGCATGGAGCAAGGTCTTGGGCAATATTCAAGCTAAAGTTGAGAAATTGCAAGTAACATTTGCACCAACAAAGTGCCAGACAAATGTTATGGCCCTAATTGATGGTAATGGACAAATCAGAGCCTAAGAAATCCAGCTTGACAGATCATTTCTTTAGTTTTTGAAGTTGGTTAGCATGGTAGTCTGTCACTGAAATATATTCACAAGAATTCAGTGTTCTTTAACAACAGAACACAAGTTTATCACACAAAAGAAAGGAAACAATCAAAAAAAACTCTCTCTCTCTCTATCTATGTACACACACTCGAGAGTTATAAAGACCTTAATACAAACCACAAAAAGAAGTTTCAACTGTTTCTTCTTGTACCTCACTGGGCACCGCACTAGAAATCAAACCTCACTATTCCTGAGGTCATCACAAAAGTTAAGCATCTCCATAAAACTAAGCAAAGTTCCCCAACCTAAATGTTATTTAGACTCAGGTTGACAGACAACATCAGCCAAGTTTCTGTACTGAACAAGAATGACCATTTATTTCAAATAAATGGATTTTAGTTATAATTATGAACCTTAGTTTAAACTCTTCCTACCGTACAGACACAGATACAGACAGGCACAAAAATCACCATGTTCTGGGCAGAGGGAAAGACTGGGAAGGAAGTTCACAATGAGAAATACAAGAAAAAAAAGATATTGTCTTTACATGCCTCCACTTTTATTATGTGAAGCCATTTCAAAAATGTTTCATCGTAAAATAATGTCAGGCATATGATACACAAATCCATTCATGATTCTTTAACCTATGTACAACCTTATATAATCTTAGCATTCCTTAAACCTTTAACTTATTCCAACATAAAGATTTTTTTTCAACAGATGTTTGAAACAAAACACTCTACCTGAATATTCTTGCTTTCTAAATTTTAAACTTTTCAGTGAAGGACTGTGGATTATGATCCATGTAAATGATCCGTGTTTCATTATTATTGTGTCTAGCAGACTTCAGAGTTGAAGAACCAGCATCAGTCTAAAATTCTACTTTTTATGGTGAAGTACTTCTTCAGATATTGGGTGTAGTTTCTTGGAGAAGTACCCACTGGGTTCTCATCCCCATCTGATCAGCCTCCAAATAGTTTCACCAACTCCAGTCACTCACATCATCGCTATTTTGAAGCGTATGGAACAATTGAAGTGGCCATCATTTGGACACTTTTTTGGATTACATTCAGCTTGCCAAAGGCTACCTAGCATTCCACTGATCATACCACTTCTAATTATTGCTTAACAAAATTGAAGGTGCTACCATGTTAAAATTAAGCAAAAATATCTGATACATATTCACACATTCATAAAAATCTCATGATTTCTTATTTGGTACTAAAAATGGGAAATTATGATAAAGCTTTTACTTTTGCTATTCTTGGCAACAACTTCCCTGTCCCACAATATGTCCTAAGTAAACGTAAAATAGGTTTCTAATTGTCTAACACGCTCTTCTCATTGTTACAATATAACAAACATCATCTAAACAAACCACACAATTATGAACCATAGCTATGACCTAATTCATATTCCTCTGAAATGTAGCTGAGGCTACATTAACCCAACTGCATCACTTGACATTGGTATAGCCACGTGATGTAACAAAAGCAGATTTCATTTTAGCTCTTGATGGCCCATTGATGCCACAATGGAACTTGCCAATAATCCTATAATAGATCAAAAAGAAAAACAGAAATTGTCGGAAAAGCTTAACAGGTCTGGCAGCATCTGTGGAAAGAAACTAGAGCTAATATTTCGGGTTGCGTGATCCTTTCTCAGGCACAATGCCTTAAGGTTTGTCTTTTTAACATTCCTTGTCCCATTCCCACTACTTTTTTTACTGTGAAAAAGTGAGGATTGTAGATACTGGAGATCAGAGTCAATGAGTGTGGTTCTGGGAAGGCACAGCAGATCAGGCAGCCTCCGAGGAGCAGGACAGCTTATGCTAAAATGTTGACTCTCCTGCTTCTCGGATGCTGCCTGACTGGCTTGTGCTTTTCCAGCATTACACTCCCAACTCTGATCTCCAGCATCTACAGTCCTCACTTTTCCTATTTCACCCTCCCCATCCAGGATGTCCTGTAGTTGGTCTGAGACATCCTTGATCCTAACAACAGAAAAGTAATATACCACCCTGGAGTCTAGTTTGTGGCTGCAGAAACATCTATCTAATCCCCTGACATTTGACTCCCCTAAGACTATTGCATTTCCACAGTTTTTACTCCTCCCCTGTACAGCAGAACCAACCATGATGCCACAAATTTGGCTGTAGCTGGTTTCCCCAGAAAGACTTTTCCCCTTAATAGTATCCAAAGCAGTATATCTGTTTTACAGGGGAATGGCCACAGAGGATTATGCACTGCCTACTTAATCCTCTTAGTCTGCCTGGTAGTCACCCATTCCCTTTCTGCCTGTGGAGTCTTAGCCTGCGATGTGACTACCTCTTTCTATGTATTATCAATGATTCTCTCAGCTTCAATCTGATGTTGAAAGGGAGGAGACAAAATCACAGGAGTTGCAGAAAACTGACATGTTTTCGGAATCATATAGTCTTCATCCTATGGTCTCAAAAGATATTGCCTACAGGTTAGCAATTGCATTGGTGTAATTTTCCAAAATTACCCAAATTCAGGAAAGATTCCATTGCACTTGAGAGTATCAAATATAACCCTTTTATTCAAGAAAGTGAGGAAGAAAATACATAACTAGGCCATCTAGCTTGATGTCTGGCATCAGAGAAATGTAAAAATCAAATATTGAAGAGATTATAGTTATGCACTTCGAAAATCTCAAAGTAATCAGGAAAATTCAGCATTGTTTTGTCAAAGGTTAATTAAATTTATTGGCGTTCTTTGAAGCAGTAACATATGTTGTGGATAATGAGAGCCTATACGTGTACTATATTTGAATTTCCTAAGACACAAATCCATAAATATAGGATCAGAATTAGGTCCTTCGGCCTACTGAGTCAACTCTGTCATTCAACATGGCTGATATGTTTCTCAATTCCCATTCTCCTGCCTTCACCCCATTAGCCTTGATCCACTTACTAATTAAGAATGGGCAATTTAGCATGGCAAATCCATCTAACTTACACACCTTTGGACTGTGGGAGGAAACCCAAACAGATGTAAGGAGAATGTGCAAACTCAACACAGTGACCTGAGGATGGAATTGAATCTAGGTCTCTGGCGATGTGAGGCAGCAGTGCTAACCACTGAGACACTGTGACACCCTGACTGAACGATATAATATCCTGCATAATCTTGACAAGGTGGAAATGATATTTTTTCTTGTTAGTGAATCTATACGCAGTGGACACTGTTTTAAAATTAGGTGTTACCATTGCAGGATTTTTTTTCTCTCATAAGATTGTGCACCTTTGGAACTCAGCTCAAAAGGCAATGGAGGCAGAGTTATTATATATTTTAACAGAGCTGAATAAATTCATGAACTTATTGAATGTTATAGCAGGCTTCAGGATCTAAATGGATTACTTCTGCTCTTACATTTGTATGTATAGATTCATGTATGGGAAGTCATTGAAGCATTTCTAAGGTCAGGTAGGCATATGCCATAATGTGGATAGGCTGGCAAATTGGGCAGACAACAGTAGGTAGAATCTAATGCAGAGAAGTGAGGTCTTTTTTGTCAGAATTGAGCAGGAAATGCAATATATACATAACAACAGTTGTATAGAGTGTGTAGGAGCACTGGAAATACTTGCAAGTTCATGCTATAATATTTAAGATCAATCCATTTCTCATTTTTATATATATTTTAAACTATTTAGAGTCAGAGTCATAGAGATTTCAACACAGAAACAGACCCCTCAGTCCAACTTGTCCATGCTGACCAAATATCCTAAGTTAATCTAGTCCCATTTGCCAGCACCTGACCCATATATCTCTAAACCCGTCCTATGCATATACCCACCCAGACGTCTTTTAAATATTGTAATTGTAACAGCATCTACCACTTCTGGGAGCTCATTGCATACACACACCACCCTCTGCATGAAAAAGATTACCCCTTAGGTTGCTTTTAAATCTTCCCCCTCTCATCCTAAACCTGGGCCCTCTAGTTCTGGACTCCCCCGTCCCAGGTCATCTTATTAGTTTTCAGTTCTAGTGGTTCATAGTGTAAATAATGTGTTTTTTTTGTTGTTGTTACATAATTATGTAACATTGTACTTACATACCGTGATGTCGTTTGTGATTTATATAAATTAATGTAATAAATTTTAAAGCTTGATTTAAACAAGTGACATTTGGTTTTGAGCTGAAAATGTGTTGCTGGAAAAGCGCAGCAGGTTAGGCAGCATCCAAGGAACAGGAAATTCGACTTTTCGGGCATAAGCCCTTCTTCAGGAATGAGGAAAGTGTGTCCAGCAGGCTAAGATAAAAGGTAGGGAGGAGGGACTTGGGGGAGGGGCGATGGAGATGTGACATTTGGGTTTGGACTATATATATGAAGAGGTTTAATAATTAACTTGCCAGAATTTCTGGGACCATGATTTCAAACCTATATATATCAAAAGGAAGGAACTGTGACCTTCCTGGCATGATAATTTGGTGGCACGATGGCACAGTGGTTAGCACTGCTGCCTCACAGCACCAGGGACCTGGGTTCAATTCCCACCTCAGGCGACTGACTGTGTGGAGTTTGCACGTTCTCCCCGTGTCTGTGTGGGTTTCCTCCGGGTGCTCTGGTTTCCTCCCACAGTCCAAAGATGTGCGGGTCAGGTGAATTGGCCATGCTAAATTGCCCGTAGTGTTAGGTAAGGGATATATGTAGGGGTATAGGTGGGTTGTGCTTCGGCGGGTCGGTGTGGACATGTTGGGCCGAAGGGCCTTTCCACACTGTGAGTAATCTAATCTAATAATCTGAGTTTAGTTATATTATGAGAGTTCTACAATCAGAGAAAACAAACTAGAAAGGAATATCTTGCTTTTCATTAGGGAGAATGAAGAATTTATTTTTCTTTAGGAAAAGTCCATAAATTGGAAAGATCTTGGTTATTTTGCAGAACGTCTGGCTGGGATTAAATGTAAGAATAATTTCTCCTCAAGAAAGGATAGTTCAGAATAATTTGGAATATGTTACCATAGTATAAGGGTTTTAGTTTAAACATTCCAGACCAGAAAGGGTTATTTGTAGCTAAGAAGGTCTAAGCTCAGGTTTATGTATATAATCAAGGAAAAGGCTATCAGGCTAAAAAAAAATGTTTAAAAAAGGTTAATTTCAATCTATAGATATGAGAGAGAAAGGACCTTACTCTGGCATGTGAGTCTAGCAAACCTTGTTTTAACTGGCAATTTATGAACTGACACTCTTGACAACCAAACGAAAATTATGCACATCAAATACAGCAAAATGTGCTGTATTATTCTGTCCAATTATTCTAACTTTTAAAAACTTATTTACCTCAACATAAACATATTTGTTGTTCAATTGAATGGCCACACAAAATACCAATAGTTGATTCAATTTCAAGTCAATTTCTCCTGAAATACCAAGGTCCACAATTATGCCCGTGTAGTCAGTCAAGGGTGTGAGTAAAAAGGCGACAGTGCATTATTATTTAAGTGATTTATACTATAAATAAAGTATAACATTGATGTGTATACCCCCCTGCAATATATTTCTCTTACTTAATATGTGTTTTTACATTGATAATATAGACCTCTCTTGATTGTCAGAATATTTGATCAATTGGCACAATCCTTTTCCCATAGGTGCTAGATAATAAGAAGTTTTCTGTACTATAATGTGATGGTATTGGGAAAGATGGGATTTTGTTCTGCCAAATATTTTGATAGCTTTCAAGTTACATTATATGTAAAGGCTTGGTTTGTCCTTTTTTATTTTTTTTTAAATTTGATTTTGTTTATTGTCATGTATACCTAAGTACCATATTTTGTATAATAAATTTATTTTATTGTTAAATTCTGAAGCATTGCATGCTTATGTTTCAGTGAAAGACCACCATGTTAAATTGAAGAAAGCAAAATGTTATCTTTGAAACCCAATTTCAATTGGAATCTGACTTGTCCAGCAGTAGTAGCAACTGGTATCAAAAAGTACTCGAACGGTAGATGATTATAGACAGTACTGTGTGCAGATGGAATGGATAAAATGTTGGTGAAAAGAAAGCAATAAAGTTTTTATAGGATTCATAAAAGACAATCTTGACATGGATGAATAAAACTACCTGAGATGGGAAGGAATTGGATACATACAAATGTCATCATTGTCTTACATCCTGAAGAGGGTGGGGGCATCAGCATGAGTAACATACTTCGCATTAAAACATTTGCTGTTTGAGAGTGACAACACGATCATCAGCGAGCAACTGGCTGATCAATTACAGGAGCTGTGAAAATGTCTCATTTAGCAGATCAACAATGTGCACATATACTTGACAGGTTGAAAAAGTAAGAAAAAGCAAGTATTGCAGATGCTGGAGATCAGAGTCGAGGATTTTAAATGCTCGAAACACTGACTTGCCTGCTCCTCGGATGCTGCCTGACCAGCTGTGCTTTTCCAGTACCACACTCTTCAAGGTTGATTACAGTAACTGAAGAACTCATGGGTCAGCAGAGTTTGGAAAATGCAGATGTAGCAAGGTTGTTATTATGTGTGATGTCAACTTTCCCAATATTGACTGGAACCTCCTTAGTGTAGATGGTTTGGATGGAGCCATTTTTATCAGGTGTGTTCAGGAGATTTTCCTTACTCAGTATGTAGACAGGCTGACGAGAGGAGAGGCCATTTTGGATTTTGTGCTCGGCAATGAGCCAGGACAGGTGTCAGATCTCGCAGTGGGAGAACACTTTGATGACAGTGACCACAACTGCCTCACATTTACAATAGCCTTGGAGAGGGAAAGGAGCAGTTACCAAGGGAAGGTATTCAATTGGGGAAAAGAAATTATGATGTGATCAGACAGGAGTTGGGAAATACAGATTGGGAGCAATTGTTCCACAGAAAGGGCAAAACAGACATGTAGAGACTATTTAAGGTGCAGTTGTTGCAACTGATGCATAAGTTTGTTCCTCTGAGACAGGCAAGAACGGGTAAGTTTAAGGAGCCTTGAATGACGAGAACAGAGGAGCTTCTTGTCAAAAGGAAGAAGATAGCTTACGTAAGGTGGAAGAAGCAAGGATCTAGCACAGCTTTACAGGATTACAACAGGCTTACAAGAAAGGAGGTCAGAAATGGATTGAGGAGAACTAGAAGGGGACACGAAAAAGGCTTGGCAGGAAGGATTAGGGAGAAAGTATTTTACTCATACATGAAGAATAAGAAAATGATCAGGGAACTGGTGCGTGGAGTCTGAGCAGATAGAAGCCTTAAATGAGATTTTTGCTTCAGTTTTCACGAAGGAAAGGGACCTTTTTGTGAATGAGAACTTTGAGGAGCTGGGAAACAGGCTTGAACAAATCAAGATTGATGAAATTGATATGCTGGAAATTTCGGCAAACATTAAGACCAATATATTCCCAGGGCCAGACCAGATTTACCCTTGGTTGTTAAGCCACTGGCGAAGATCTTTGCTTCCTCTCTCTCCACTGGAGTCATCCCGGAGGGTTGGAGAGAGGTGAATGTTGTTCCTCTTTTCCAGAAGGGGAATAGGGAAATCTATGACAATTACAGACCAGTCAGTCTTACGTCTGTGGTCAGCAAGGTATTGGAAAGAATTCTGAGGGATAGGATTTCTGACTATTTGGAAAAGCAGAGCATGATTGAAGGCAGTCAGCATGGCTTTGTGAGGGGTAGGTCACACCTCACAAATCTTATTGAATTCTTTGAGGAAGAGATAAGACAGGTCTACAAAGATCGAGCCATGGATGTAGCGATTATGGACTTCAGCAAGGCATTTGATAAGGTTCCCCATGGTAGGCTCATTCATAAAGTCAGGAGGTATGGGATACAGGGAGATTTGGCTGTCTGGATTCCGAATTGATTGGCTGACAGAAGGCAGAGAGTGGTGTAGATGGGAAGTATTCTGCCTGGAGGTGAGTGGTGAGCCACAGGACTCTTTTTTTGGGCCTCTGCTCTTTGTAGTGTTTATAAATGACATGGATGAGGAGGTTGAGGGGTGGGTGAGTAAATTTGCCAATGACACAAAGGTTGGAGGTGCCATTGATAGTATCGAGGGCTATTGCAGGCTGCAGCACAACATAGACAGGATGCAGGGCTGTGCTGAGAAATGGCAGATGGAGTTCATCCTGGATAAATGCGAAGTGACGCATTTTGGAAGGTCAAACTTGAATGCTGAATATAGGATTAAAGACAGGATTATTGGAAGTGTGGAGAAATAGAGGGATCATGGTGTTCAAATGCATAGATCCTTCAAAGTTGCAACTCATGCGGATAGGGTTGTTAAGAAAGCATATGGTGTTTTGGCTTTCATTAACAGGGGGATCAAGTTTAAGAGCCGCGAGGTGTTGCTGCAGCTCTACAAGACCCTGGTGAGACCACACTTGGAATTTTATGTCCAGTTCGGGTCGCCCTGTTTTAGGAAAGATATGGAGCCTTTGAAGAGGGCACAAAGAAAGTTTACCAGGATGCTGCCTGGACTGGAGGGCTTGTCTTATGAAGAGAAATTGACTAAGCTCGGACTTTTCTCTCTGGAGAGAAGGAGGAGGAAAGGTGACCTGATCGAGGTATAAAAGGTAATGAGGGGTATGGATAGAGTCAATAGCCAGGGCAAAATTGACTGACACGAGGGATCATAGTTTTAAGATATTAGGAGACAGGTATAGAGGAGACATCAGGTGGGTTTTTTATGCAGAGAGTTGTGAATGCATGGAATGCGTTGCAAGCGGTGGTGTGGAAGCAGAGTCATTAAAGACATTTAAACAACTGCTGGACATGCACAGTGAATTCAGGGATGCGTAGGTTAGGTTATTTTATTTTAGGTTAGGAATTAGTCTCGGCACATCGTGGGCCTGTTCTGTGCTGTACGTTTCTATGTTCTAATCAGAAAGCATCTAAATCTTAATTTTCCCGATCAGAGACATAGTGTACAATGTCAGGGAAGTTGTCCTGAATTAAGAATAGAAAATGCTGGAAACACTCAGCTGATCTATCAGCATCCATTGGCAAAGAAACAAACTTAACAGGCTGAATCTGCCTTGTTTTGATTGAGTGAAAGATGTCTCAATGTTTTTTGTGGGTACACACTATACCTTTACAAATTCACCTTATTAACTATCTGCCGCACACAAATCACATCCATCAATCATGATTCTATCTTCATCTTACTATGAGTGTTCTCAGAGCAACTTCTCCACTGAAATACTAGCATTGCTTGTGTCCACACCATCATTAAATGACTGTTGTGCACCGAAATAAGCACTGCCATTCCAAAGCTTTCCTGCTCTTTCGAGAATGTTTCCAAACGATGTTGGGTCAGTGATAGATGGTGCTATGATTGTCTGATGGATATAGTCTCTTGTCAAGGGGGCCTCTTCCCAGAGGGCCAGTAGAGGACGTCATGCCACCAGACCCCGCGGCTCGGTATGAGGTAACAACCCTGGCCAGTAGCATCTCCATGATGTGGAGGAATGGCCAGCTATGCCACAAGAATATTAATTACTTTCGTGGTTGTGCCAGGGATGAGCCACTTTTTTCGCTTTTCTATCTTACTTATTTTATCTCTTCTACTGCACCTACCTCCTATCAAAGTTCATGCTCTGGAATTGTTGCTTGCAACATCTTTCCTCAACTTCTCATCCACCCCACCAACTTTCCACTAACCTTGCATGGCCTCTCTCTGTGCGGCCCACTCAGTTGCTCAGGACATCTTAACACCTTTTGCCTGCATCAGGACTAACAGCCATACCACTCACTATCATCTCACTTAATTTCTAATTTTCTCTCATTACAGGAGAAGACAACTCACAAAAGGGCAGAGATGGTCCGACAGGTGGAGACATGGCTGTCATTAGGCTCCTAAGGCCTTATGAGGAGAGAACCCTGAACATGAGAAAACCGGGACCACTCTTGCAAGGCTGTTGAAATGTCTAGGTCCCACCAATTTATTTAGTACCATTCTTCATTCTACTGGAAATCTCTCTGTATCCTCACTGTTACTATCTTTCATTACAAACCATTTCTAACAACTAGCTGCAACACCTTCTCTCTCTTTTATCTTGCACGTACCACCATGGTGAAATTACAGGCTTTCCAGAAGCTACTGCATCAACCTCTTCAGGATGAAAGTACCAAGGTCTCACTGATAACATTTTTAATAACTCCTGCAACCTCCATCAGTTCAGATACTGACACCACATGGGAATGTCAATCTTAGAAAATGTGTGAGACAATCAGTTGAGCATCTGATTGCGTCAGCTCCGCAGGTGGCCAAAGAAGAAATGACCCAGGCTGCTGACATGTAAAGGACTGCCAGAGACCAGGCATTTGCTCAGTCCCAAACAGTAGAGGACCTAGTCTTGTCAGACATCAGGGACTTTGTCCACATGAACAAGGAGGAACAGCAGTATCAAATAGATATCTGGGATAATGATCAGAAGCTGCAGCAGTGTAATGAGTTGTACAATTTATCTGGCTGCCCCCATTGACAGGTTGGTGGCTACAATGGAAAGCCAGATCCAGCGCCTTCAAGATCTGCTGGACAGGTATGCATACATCTGCACTCCAGTCCTCCAGCCACTGATCCTCAGGACCAAAGGCACACTGATGGGGAATAGATGAGGAATCTGAAAAGCCTTCTCAATGCTCTTTCCTCCGAAGGAGACAGGGTGGAGACAAGACAGGAACCGTATACAGCATTATTAATAACAGAGCATGGATAACCAAGGAGATGTGTTTAAGCTAATTTCAGGTCAGTTAGTCTGGTGACTTGACAATTGTTCAGTACATCATGATTCTGATTTTGTAGGCATGGCCAAAGGAATTGTAATCCATGATGTGCAAATATAAAGCCAAACTTAGGCATATGCTTAATGCTGTGAACTAATGGAATTGTAGGAATTGAGAAAGTGTTTTCAATGACAGGCATCATCTGGGCTGCAATGCATGTGTGGAAACAATATGAATCGGTGCCATGACTAACACTTGGCATAAACTGTGGTCAGGGTTTAGATCAGAGTGGTGCTGGAAAAGCAAAGCAAGTCAGGCAGCATCCGAGGAGCAGGAAAATCGATGTTTCAGGCAAAAGCCCTTCATCAGGAATAGAGGCAGGAAACCTCCAGGGTGGAGATATAAATTGGAGAGGGGGGGGGCTGGGGAGAAGGTAGCGAAGAGTACAATAGGTGAATGGGGGTGGGGATGGAGGTGATAGGTCAGACAGGAGAGCAGGCGAAGGTAGAAAAGAATACAATAGGAAAATGAGGGTGGGGATGGAGGTGATAGGTCAGAGGGGAGGGTGGAGCAGATAGGTGAGAAGGGAGATTGGCAGGTAGGACAGGTCCTGCAATTTCCAAGCTTGAAAATCCTATAATTTGTCTGTCTTTGATCCAAACCATTCAATACTTTTCTCATGCAATATCCTCTGGATGGAGTCACAGTATTTTAATTACAATTTCTGTATTTGTCTATTGCTTAAATCCAGCGCAGATTGTGAATCAACCTTACTTTTCAGAATATTTCATTTTGTTTTCTAAGTGTGATTCACCATTATAAGACTATAAGATCCTAAGACATAGGAGGAGAAGTTAGGTCATTCATCTCATTGAGCCTGCTCTGCCATTCAACCATAGCTGATAAGTTTCTCAACTCCTTTCTCCCACTTTCTCTCTGTAACTCTTGATCCCCTTGATACTCAAGAACTCATCTATCTCAGTCTTAAATATATTCAATGACCTGGCCTCCACAGCCTTCTATGACAATGAATTCCATAGAATCAACACTTTCTGACTGAAGAAGTTTCTCCTTATCTCCATTCTAAAAGGTCTTCCCTTTACTCTAAGGCTGTGCCCTTGGGTCCTAGTCTCTCTGATCAATGGAAACATCTTCCCAACATCTGCTCTGTCCAGGTTATTCAGTATTCTGTATGTTTCAATTAAATCCCCCCTCATCCTCCAAAACTCCACTGATTATAAACCCAGAGTCCTCAAATATTCCTCATATGTTAAGCTTTTCAGTGCTGAGACCATTCTCGTGAACATCCTCTGAACATGTTTTAGGGCCAGTGCATCCTTCCTGAGGTATGAGTCCTAAAACTGCACACAATACTCCAAACAGGGTTTGACCAGAGTCTTATAGAGCCTCAGAAGTCCTTCAAGTTCTTTCAAGATAAATGCATCTGCATCTGCGTTCCTAACTACTGACTCAACCTGCAAGTTTACCTTGAGACAATCATGTACTAGAATTCCCAAGTCTCTTTGCACTTCAGATTTCTGAATTTTCTCCCCATTTGGAAAATAGTCCATGTCTCTATTCTTCCTACCAAAGTGTATGACCTCACACTTTCCCACATTGTACTCCATCTTCTGCTTCTTTGCCCACTCTCCTAACCTGTCCAAATCCTTCTGTAGCCTCCCTGCCTCCTCAATGCTACCTGTCCCTCTACCTATCTTTGTATTGTCTGCAAAGTCAGCCAGAATGCCCTCAGTTCCTTCATCTAGATCGTTCAAATGAAAAGTTGTGGTCCCAACACTGAGCCTTATAGAGTACCACTTATTACCATCTGCCATCCTGAGAAGGAGCCTTTTATTCCTACTGTTTGTTTTCTGCCAGACAGCCAAGTTTCTAGCACTTTGCCTCTGATACCATGACCCCTTAACTAACTCAGTAGCCTCCTATGCAGCACCTTGTCAAAGGCCTTCTTGAAGTCCAGGTAGATAACATCCATTTGCTCTCCTTGGTCTAACTTACTTGTTACTTCATCAAAGAATTCCCAATGTATTCCAAAGGAACTCATTCTTTGCATTTCATATGTTCCTTGAATTAAGGCCCCAATACTTTTTCTCCAAGCCTATCATGCTCCAAATCCAGCATTTATTCAATCCTGGAGTTGCTGGTTTTGGGACATCTTTTTGGTACATTCTAGGCCTTGTGAGCAAAAGAATGTTCAGCCATACATTAAATGGCAATGCTTAAGATAAAATATCATCGAAACTGAAGGTATAGAGTTGCATACCTTGAATATCTGGAATGCCATTTCAAATTGTGATGTTGAAATCACATTTTAACTGTCAATATATACTTTAAATATCTATTGTTGAAAATTGGAAACAGATAAAACAAACCAGTTGTCCTTCTTACCACCAATTGTTGCTCCCTGTCCAGTCGGTGCTACAATGAGTAAAAAAGAAAACATTTTAAGCAAGTCTGAAAAGAAATTCATTTGTCTAATGCATATAGAAGCCACATTCCACTTCAGCAATGGTAAGATTTTGATTCCTCTATATACCATGAACAGCTATTTATGCTTCATCAATTAGAAGGTATTGTGGCACCTAGGTGACAGTGTTGCAGGTCAAATCCCCATTAAATATCAAGAGTATCATGCTTACCAGCCACTGTACACCACATCATAATTTAACTATCAGTGAGGAAACTATCATGTAGCCTACATGCCCATAGGTTACTTGAGCTCCTTAAGCAGGCAAGTGATGCCACTACTGCTGGATTTAAACAGTGATAGAAGAGATCCTCAGATTTTAGCCCAGAAGGTTTAAGTGTGGGTTAACTGCAAGCATATTTGGCGAGTATATCTTCTTAACAGAGTCCTCACAAAGTTGTTCCAGCTTCCAACTCCCATTCCCTCTCAAAATTCAGTCCCAGCAGAGGCCATCACTCTCTGTGGTACTGCTGAGACTGGTTTATCATTAGCTCCATGAAGGGTGAATTACTGACTTAAATTAGACAGAAGTCCCACGTTAAACCAATAAATAACTACTCAGAATTAAATGCCTATAGGATAAGTCCACCAAATGGGTTTTGCTGGAGTGGCATGTTCTGGGATATCACAAAATTTGGTTCTTCTGTTTCACAGAACAATATAAATGTCGTTTCCATGCTGTTAACCAACAGCAAGTTCGTACCCAGAAATGAAGGCTATGGATGTGCTCTTTGTAGTTTAGCAAAAAACAAAAGTATATTAAACATATCCATGAATTAAGTGAGATCAAAAGTATAAACCTACAAGCTTACATGCAGGGATTTCCTTGAATTCTTGTAAGCAGCTAACTGTAGATAGTAAAAAGAGGCCACCCTCATAAAGATGCAGCAACAAATGGTGGAAACAGACACCCTTTAAGAAGGAAAAGAGGTTGTAAAACATGGAAAATAAACAAATGTAACTTCACAGCTCCCCATTCAGAAAGCTGTGAAAGTGATTGAATTTCATTTTTCTTAATGAAATCTGAATATGTGCTATTTGGTGGGGGCACTTGTATATTAGGTATTTGAAGTAAGTCAGAGGTGGAGCTATAATGAACTCGCAACTGCAAGATAGAGAGACTGTGTTTGTTTGATCTCCCCAATTTGTAAGCCTCGTCAAAGAATTACAACAATAGATATAATTATATAAATTCACATATAATCAACTTTAGACTAAAACTGATATTGTACATTTGAAAGCAATTGATAGAAATTAGCATCCTTTTATGAATCCAAAAATAATATTAGTAGGAAATATAAATTGCCTTACAGAATTTGAAAAACTCATAATTGATAAGCAATTATCAATTAGTGTGATGTAGTTGGGAAATCTCTGGGTAGAAGGCTAATTGTCAGCGTATTAAGAAAGTGAGTGAATACAGCATCCATTGTAAGATCCCAAGGAATAGTGACAAAGAAGTCTGGCAAGTACCATGAGATCATGGGAGGATCTCGGGCAGTCAATAGAGATATCCATTGTTAATCATTTGTTTACACAATTGGAGAGACATGGCTAACAATAGAGTCGTAGAGATGTACAGCACGGAAACAGACCCTTCAGTCCAACTCGTCCATGCCGACCAGACATCCCAACCCAATCTAGACCAGCACCTGGCCCATATCCCTCCATACCTTCCTATTCATATAAATGCTACAATTGTACTAGCCTCCACTACTTCCTCTGGCAGCTCATTCCATACACGTACCACCCTCTGCGTGAAAAACTTGACCCTTAGGTCTCTTTTATATCTTTCCCCTTTCACCCTAAACCTATGCCCTCTAGTTCTGGACTCCCCCAAACCAGGAAAGATATTTTGTCTATTTATCCTATCCATGCCCCTCACGATTTTATAAACCTCTATATGTCTCAGCCTCCAACGGTCCAGGGAAAATTGCCCCAACCTATTCAATCTCTTTCCTATAGCTCAAATCCTCCAACCCTGGCAACATCCTTGTAAGTATTTTCTGAACCCTTTCAATAACATCCTTCTGATAGGAAGGAGACCAGAATCGCATGGAATATTCCATCAGTGGCCTAACCAATGTCCTGTTCAGTTGCAACATGACCTCCCAACTCCTGACTCAACACTCTGACCAATAAAGGAAAGCATACCTTCTTCAGTATCCTATCTACCTATGACTCCATTTTCAAGGAACTATCAACCTGCACTCCAAGGTCTCTTTGTTCAGCAACACACGCTAGGACCTTACCACTAAGTATATAAGTTCTTAAGTTGTGTTTTCCCAAAATGCAGTACCTCACATTTATCTAAATTAAACTCCATCTGCCATTTCTCAGCCCTTTGGCCCATCTGATCAAGATCCTGTTGTAATCTGAGGTAACCTTCTTCGCTATCCAACACACTTCCAATTTTGGTGTCATCTGCAAACTTATTCTTATGCTCACATCCAAATTATTTATATAAATGATGACAAGTAGTAGATCCAGCACCGATCCTTGTGGCGCTCCACTGGTCACAGGCCTATAGTCTGAAAAACAACCCTCCACTTCCACCCTCTGTCTCCTACCTTTGAGCCAATTCTGTATCCAAATGGCTAGTTCTTCCTGTAGTCCATGAGATCTAACCTTGCTAATCTGTCTCACCATGGGGAACCTTGTCAAACGCCTTACTGAAGTCCATATGGATCACATCCACTGCTCTGCTCTCATCAATCCTCTTTGTTACGTCTTCAAAAAACTCAATCAAGTTTGTGAGACATGATTTCCCAAGCACAAAGCCAATGTCATCATTGTTGCATGCAATTATTGTAAAATGCATATAAATACAGTACTTGACTGGGAGGGGCAGAGTGTTCAATGGACACTGTTTCAGGAACCTCCCCCGTAATGTACCGTAAAGAGCTCTGAATAAAGATCGAATTGCGCTGCCAGACACAGGAAAGAAGATTCCTCTTTGACATCTCTCTCACTTCAAGTTATAACAATTTCATATTAAGTAAATAGTCACCAGCTTAACAAAGTTTTAAATACAGATTTTTTTAATGTACTCTAGCAAAGCGCCCTCATATTTGAAAACTTCCCCTTAAATTGGTCAAGAGGATAAGAATTTGCAAGGTGGTGAATGAATGGCTCACAGTTCCCCCTCCCAAAGGAAAGTTAGTAGCCAACCTACAGACCGAAAAATGCCTTACATATTGCCATATGAGCTACTAGCGGTCTAGTAGACAGTGGGACTTCCACCCCTCAATGGCAGGAGATTGCTCTGGAGCTACTGGCCAATCTGATTGGCTAACACCTCTCAAGGTGCCAGCAGCACAACAGCTCAATAATGGATGCTCTCGGGACTGCAAGCATACCCAAGACAAAGGCCCCAATGGATCCCAGACACTAGATAAGGAGGGACATTTGGCAGGATGGATTTGGTGACCATAGGAAGAAGCAATGCATGAGTGAGTTTTAAAGACTGGGCAGGGAAGAAGGGATGCTACTACTTTCTGAAGGGGCACACAGGGAATCCTCTGATAATAGTGCCATCCTTCTTGTCCACAATTTAAAAAAGCGTTAATAAAAAAAAGCCGCTCAATTCTTCTTGTCTACCCCTATCAATCACATTAAGAAGTGGTCAGGGCAACTTTGGGGTCAACTGAACTATTAAAATTCTCCAGTGACCTTTGATCATTTACTTAGATAAGACTGATGAGCTGATATTTTGGCAGTTGCCTTTTCTCCCTATTCTAGGGATGAGCTGAGGGGTAGATGAGAAAGTTATGAGAAAGTCGCACCTGCCTACTGAAAACACAGCCATGTGAGCATATAATATTGAGTCCAATAATCTCAGTTTCTGCAATCTGTTCATGTATAACTGATGTATATCATCCTTGATATCATTCGTATAAATCTTCTCTGCACATAAAGGTCTTAAAATCCTTCCTCAAGTGTGTGCAGAATAGAAAACAATTCTCCAGTTCAAGCTTAACTACTGATGTACCAAATGGGTGGAGATTAAAAAGGGTACTGATATATACAAATTTGTCAAAACTTTGATGAGAAAAATGTTGAAGCCTTCTTGACTTCATTTCAAAAACTGGCTAGGCAGATTGAATGGTCCAAGGAGTTATGGGTAATGCTAGTTCAGACTAAACTGGTAGGCAAAGCAAGTGAGTTATTTGCCGCGCTGTCAGATGAGGGGGGTCAAGAGGTTATGAAGAGGTTAAGCAGGCTATATTAAGTGCCTATGAATTAGTACCAGAAGCATATAGACAGTGATTCGAAAACATACAAAAGGAACCAGGTCAGACTTATGTTGAGTTTGAAAGAATTAAGCATAGTCATTTTGACAGATGGGTGCGTGCTTTAAAGAAAGATAGGACCTATGAGTGTCTAAGAGAGATTATTCTGCTGGACGAGTTTAAAAACTTATTTACAGAGAGTTCACATGGAGGAACAGAAAGCTCAGGAGTGAGAAGGCAGCAGAATTAGCAGATGAATACAAGTCAGTGCATAAACAAGCTTCCGGTCAGAATTTCATCCTGAGAGAGATAGAAGTTGGGAGATCCTACACTTATGGCAGAAGTTGGGAGTTAGAGGTTAGAGAAATAGAAGTTGGGAGTTTACCACAGATTAAAAACGAAGCCCAAGAGGGTGGAAAGGGGGTGGAAGGCCTCAGGTGTTTCTGCTGTGGTAAAATGGGACAAGTAATGTCACAGTGCTGGTTGTTAAAGAAAGGCACTGTAGGAAGATATGTGGTAAAAGAAGCTAAGCCAGTGGCATTAGTGAAGGTAGTAAAGAAAACCCCAAGGAGCTGCAGGAGAGAGAACAGCCGGGGCAAGGACTGGGTATGGAGTTAATACCTGATCTCTATAAATAATTTGCCTCTGGGGTAAAGTTTATCCAGAAAGAACAGGGGGAGAATAAGAAGTTATAATTTTGACAGATATGGGATCTAACCAGTAAGAGATGAGTGAATTTGCACTCTTTCTGATGTTACCCGAGTGCGGTAATTTGTGGGATAGATGGACAGAAATTTAGTGTTCCCTCTGTAAGATCAGGTTGGAGTGCCAACTCAAGACTGGGGAAGTTACAGTGGGAGTGATTGACAGACTGTCAGTTCCAGGTATCCAGTTTGTTCTTGGGAATGATTTAGCAGGGTCTAAGGTGGGGGTGACACCCTTTCTTGTGAAGAGGTCCAAGGAAAACCAAGAAACTGAGGAGTTAAAACAGAAACATCCTGGTATTTTCCCAAACTGTGTAGTAACCAGATCCCACTATCATAAGTCACAGCATGAAGCAAAAACTAAAGAGAACGATGAAGGAGTAAACGTTCAGTTAGTGGAAACTCTGTATGACGTGATGGAGCAGGAAAAACCTGAACAGGCAGAGGGTCAGACAGAAATGTTTAGTCCTGAAAGGTTACGGGACTTGCAACCGAAAGACAGGACGATAGAAGATATATGTATTGAAGTGTACTCGAAAAGGAAACAGAGAATATTCCTCAGGGTTATTATCTGAAAGATAGAATCCTAAGATGGAAATGGAGACCACAGCAGGTTAGAGCAGAGGAGAAATGGGCTGAAGTGCACCAGAATGTGTTGCCCGTAGCATACAGACAGGGTAACACATGAACTTCCTGTAGGAGGTCACCTAGGGGTACAAAAGACACAGGTTAAGATACAAAAACATTTTTCTTCGCCTGGAATGCACAAGTTTAGGTGAACTTCTGCCATACGTGTCATACATAACAAATGGTAGGTAAGTCACAGGCAGTAATAAAACCAGCACCTTTGTTGCTAATTCCCCATTTGAAGAACCTTTCACATGGGTTATAATTGATTGTGTTGGTCCCCTACCATGAAGTAAACGTGGGAACCAGTACTTGTTAACCACAGTGGATGTGTCTACCAGATCTCCAGAGGCAACTCCATTATGGAGTATCAAGGCAAAAATGGTAGTAGAGGAGTTAGTAGCTTTCTTCAACTGGTATGGCTACCCAGAGAAATTCAGTCAGACCAAGGGTCAAGTTTTACTGCTAGACTGTTTCAGGAGGTTATGAATAGCTGAGGTATACAGCACTTTAAATCCAGTGCATATCATCCTGAATCCAAGGGAGCTTTCGAAAGGTGGCATCAGACGTTGAAGACTATGTTGAGAGCATACTGTCAGGATTGCCTGAATGATTGGGATAAATGTTTGCCATTAGAGATGCCCCAAACAAATCAATTCAGTTCACTCCCTTTGAGTTGATATTCGGGCATGAAGTGAGAGCCCCTTTGAAATTAATTAAAGAAAAATTGACAGGACCAAAGTTGGAGACCTCACACTTAGATTATGTATCGGAGTTGAGGGAGAGATTAAATTGAGTAGGCGAGTAAATACCACCAAAAGTGGGCAGAGCACAGAATGAAGCAAGTGGCAGATAAAAGCTCTGTTACTCAGTCGTTTTCCTGAGAGGAATGACATATTAGTATTGTTACCAGTGATAGGAGATCCCTTTAAAGCCAGGTTTAGTGGTCTCTATCAAATTGATAGGTGAATCTTTCTCTTACAAGTACCTTTCAGACAGCTGTTCAGCTGGCAATTTGTACTTGTTGGTGTCTTAGCAGTTCTCCCCCTAACTGTTCAAAATGTCCAGTTTTATAACTCAAAAAATCGGGTCGTTTCATTGGTGCATTAACAAACTACTAAATACAAGTTTTTGCTGCAAACGTTTAGTTCCCTGGCTAGGGAACATCATCAGTGCTATTGGAGTCTCCTGTGAAGCGCTGCTTTGTTGTTTCTTCCGGTATTTATAGTGGTTTGTTCTTGCCGCTTCCGGGTGTCAGTTTCAGCTGTAGTAGTTTGTATGTGGGGTCCAGGTCGATGTGTCTGTTGATGGATGTTCTTGCCGCTTCCGGGTGTCAGTTTCAGCTGTAGTGGTTTGTATATGGGGTCCAGGTCCATGTGTCTGTAATGGAGTTTGTGGTTGAATGCCATGCCTCTAGGAATTCCCTGGCTGTTCTCTGTCTGGCTTGTCCTATGATGGTAGTGTTTTCCCAGTCAAATTCATGTTCCTGGTTGTCTGAGTGTATGGCTACTAGGCATAGCTGGTCATGTCGTTTTGTGGCTAGCTGATGTTCATGGCTGCGGATTGTTAGCTGTCTTCCTGTTTGTCCTATATAGTGTTTTGTGCAGTCCTTGCATGGTATTTTGTAAACTACGTTAGTTTGGCTCGTGCTGGCTATTGGGTCCTTTGTTCTAGTGAGTTGTTGTCTGAGTGTGGAAGTTGGCTTGTGTGCTGTTATGAGTCCTAAGGGTCGCAGTAGTCTGGCTATCAGTTCTGAGACGCTCCTGACGTATGGTAGTGTGGCTAGTCCTTTTGGTTGTGGCATAACCGCATTCCATGGTCTATCTCTTAGGCATCTGGTGATAAAATTGCGTGGGTATCCGTTTTTGGCGAATACCTTGTATAGGTGTTCCTCTTCCTCTTTTCGCAGTTCTGGTGTACTGCAGTGTGTTGTGGCTCTTTTGAATAGTGTCCTGATGCAGCTTCGTTTGTGTGTGTTGGGGTGGTTACTTTCATAGTTTAGGACTTGGTCTGTGTGTGTTGGTTTCCTGTGTACCCTTGTGGTGAATTCTCCGTTGGGTGTTCTCTCTACTAACACGTCTAGGAATGGGAGTTGACTATCCTTTTCCTCTTCTCTCGTGAATCGTATTCCTGTGAGTGTGGCGTTGATGATTCGGTGTGTTTTTTCTATTTCTGTGTTTTTGATGATTACAAAGGTGTCATCGACGTATCTGATCCAGAGTTTGGGTTGGATTTGTGGTAGGGCTGTATGTTCTAACCTTTGCATAACTGCCTCTGCTATGAGTCCCGAGATTGGTGATCCCATGGGTGTTCCGTTGATTTGTTTGTATATCTGATTGTTGAATGTAAAGTGTGTGGTGAGGCACAGGTCTAGTAGTTTAAGTATGCCGTCCTTGTTGATAGGTTCGGCCTCCTGTGTTCTGTTATGTATGTCCAGTAGGTTGGCTATTGTTTCTCTGGCTAGGGTTTTGTCAATTGATGTGAACAGTGCCGTCACGTCGAATGATACCATGGTTTCTTCTTTGTCTATGTGTGTATTCCTGATGATGTCCAAGAATTCCTGTGTTGATTGTATGGAGTGTTTGGATCCGCTGACTAGGTGTTTCAGTTTTTGTTGTAGTTCTTTGGCCAGTTTGTATGCTGGTGTCCCTGGTAGTGATACTATGGGTCTGAGTGGGATGTCTGGTTTGTGTACTTTGGGTAGTCCGTAGAATCTGGGGGTGTTGTTGCTTTCAGGTTTCATTCTTTGCTGGTCTGCTATGGTTATTTGTCTGTTTCTTTGTAGATTCCTTAGTGTGTTGATTATTCTATTGGTGAGTTGTGGTGTGGGGTCGGAATCCTTCATTTGGTAGGTGTTGGTGTCTGCGAGTAGTTGTTGTGCTTTATTGATGTAGTCTGATTTATCTAAGATGACCGTCATTCTGCCTTTATCTGCCGGTAGTATGATTATGTTCTTGTCATTTTTCAGTGTTTTCAGTGCTTCCCTCTCCTTGGTGTTGAGGTTATGTGTATGTCGTTTTCTTATCATCATAGGTACGACCGTTTGTCTCACTGTTTGTTGTGTCTCTTCTGTCAGTCCATTGTTCCTGAGTGTGCATTCTAGTGCTGCTAGTAAGTCTGCTGTGTTGGCATCCCTGTAGTTGTATTTGAGTCCCTTGGCCAGTATAGTTCTTTCCATGTCTGTGAGCTGTCTGTGGGAGAGGTTTTTAACCCAGGTGTGTGTTGTCGTGTCCTCCTGTTTGTGGGTTAGTTTGTCCATTTTTTCTTTTAGTGCCGTTTTTTTGCGAAGTGTTGTCCTGTTCTGTCCTATAGTGATAGCCTGTTCTATGGTCCGGGTCCATTCCTGATTAGTGGTTTTTAAAATTAACGACTTTTGGCGCGCAATTTCTTGCTTGTATTATATTTATTCTGATACACATCATGCCTTTGCCTAACAAATTTAAATCCTCAATAAACCTAAATTTTATGACCAGATTATCAGCATGATGTGGGACCAAATGCAGATTATGAGTTCACACAGATCAATCATGAAATCGTGGAGGCCATTTTATCAATGACAGTCAATAAAGAAAACACTTCCAAAAGTACTGTTCAATTAAATTCCTAAGGTGTCAGTCATTCAATCAATGTTAAGATGCAGATGGCCCCTATTGAAGGTACAAGAAGAATGAGGCTATATTCCAAATCGTAGCCTGTAATTGGCCCCAAGCAACTGGCATCAAGGTGATTGGAGAAGTGAATCCTTCAGTGGTGACTTTGGGGCCATAAGGTAATTGGATTAATTGTCTGCCTGCCTCTATTATTTAGTGTTGTAGATGCTGGGAATATCCTCTAGCAAAGGCAAAATATCAGGTATCTGTCCCAACACTTCAACTCCTGGTTTATCGGACATCTCCAAATGTAGCAAACTTGATTCTCTAGTTCTTAATCAAAGTCACATACAAATATAATTAAATTGTGTAGCCCATAATTGCTATTCTTTGTCTCAAACTAGTAGTCAAGTCCTCATTCCAGCCAATTGGCTGTTTCCAATTTCATGTGTTGATGTTTGTCAACTGTGTCTTATGTGGAACCTTCTAAATAGATTCTAGATTTCATATACGTTCTATTAACACTCCCTTATCTAACATGTTACATACTCCCTCCAATCCCTGATCAGCTCATGTTGATCTGAAAGAGTAATCACTCTGCCCCAAATACAAAATTTTCCCACAGACAATATACAACTAATAGCTACACTTTATTTGTAAGGGTATCAAGGGTTCCAGGGTGACAGCAGATAATGGGATTGAAAAACATATCAGCCATGATTGAATAGCAGAGCAGATTCAATGGGCTGAATGGCCTAATACTGGTTCTAATCTTATGGTCTAATAAACCTACAATTTCCTCATTTATCTCGAACTCCACGCTTCAATGCAGTTGTATTGGAGACAATTGCTGGACTTAATTTTTATTTCTTTATGGAATATGGAAATCACTGAATTTATTAAGCAATTCCTAAATGTCTTTGAGAAAATAGCGGCCTTCGTGAACCTTAGTTCAGTTAGGAAAGGAATTCCAGGATTTTGATGCATCAACAATAAAGGAATAGCAATATAATTCAAAGTCTAGATGCTATGTGATTTGGAGGAACTTATAGGTGGTGTCATTCCCATGCATTTAGTCCTTTAGAAGATAACAATTATATATCAACAATTTTGTCATCTACATTTTTTAGCACACTGCAATCCTTGATGCTAAGAAATACCACAGCGATGCGGAGTACAAGTTCTCAGAACACTGAAGGGAGGACATCAGCTTTTGTTTTCATCACCAAAGGTTGAGGTATAAGAGATAATGATGGTTCTGTATAAATTCAGAGTAAGACCTAATGGATCAAGGGTGACTGGAAATCTGAAAACCCACGACCAATGTCAGCTGACATGTCAGATTATTGAGGTCATCGATAAAAAGCAAAAGTACAACACAACAACAGAGGAATCTCGATTATCTGGCATTTGATTAACCGAATTTCAGATTATCCAATCAAGATCAGAAAGTCTCACCGTTTGGTTAACTATGTTATCCAGTATTTGATTATCTGGCATTCGATTAACCAAATGAAGTACTCCCTGCTCATGTCCTCTGGATAATCAAGGATATTCTAGTTCATGCTGTTGAAGATGATGGAGGAGAGGATGTATGTGACAACTGCTAACTATTTCCACCAAGCTGGGTACAAACAGGTTATGACTGCACAGGTACTCATGATTTAGAGATGCTGTTGTTGGACTGGGGTGTCCAACAACAGCAGGTTATCATCCAACAGGTTTAATTGGAAGCACTTGCTTTCGGAGCGCCGCTCCTTCAACCACCTGATGAAGGTGTGGTGCTCCAAAAGCTAGTGCTTCCAATTAAACCAGTTAGACTATAACCTGGTGTCGTGTGATTTTTAACTATGATTGCACAAGACATTTAATATGAAGAGAAGTGAGGGGAGGATAACCAACTGATGACAAGGCATTATGGAAACTTATGCAGAGATGGACAAATATCCATGTTGCATGATTGAATTGACACATGATGCAATTAAGTCTATTTACCAAGCTGATGCCACAAAGGCCATCGAGATACTCTAGGATATTGTAGTGCAGCAAGAAAACTATGAAACACATTTTACTTCATTTATGACATGGTGCATTATATCAGTCATGTCTGTAGACAACACATGAAGCAGAAAAAGATCACAAAAACCTTTCAGACCTAACTTCCAACATTTTTTAATGCACAGCTCTAGGCGTTTACAACTTCAAGCCATTGGAAGGTGTGAACAAATTGAATAAAGTTATTAAAAATTGTTAGCAGGAGACAAGAAGATATTTTTAATCTTTCACTCATCAGGAATAGAATGCAGATGTCTCATGATGCTACATTGCAATCTACTCACTTTTCTGCACTACCGGGATGTTGCCGTCAAGCCAAAAAGATGTTTTGCCTACCAAACAAATGCAACAGGGTTACAGTTAACCCTAATTTTATCACAGATGATATATGAATCTCAATGCCGGTGCGATGCCAGCTATGTAGGCCATATGTCCTAATGACTGGCAGACTGTATGAAACAACACATTCCATTGAAGAAGATATGGGAGGTGACATTTTGTTCATGTTCAACCAGCCAGTGCTTGCAAGCCTCAGAACAGTATGTCTACCATTCAATGTGATTCTACTATTGCAAATTATTTTTTAAATAATCAACATTGTATTAAGAATTAGATAGGAAACTAACTTCAGATCATCATTTGAACTTAAAGAATGATGCAATTGTGCATGGTGGAAGCTACATACATTAATACACCTTGCCATTAGATTTTCAGAACCTTTTAATTGCACCTTCATTCTGGGAATAAAAGGAGCATAGAGACTGTCAATCTCTGCTGCTTTCCCATGACAACATCCTGACCAGAGTCTACTTACCTGGTTTGAGAACTAAAACTGAGTTTATGTTCTTGTTGTTTCTCCACACCAAAAGTTGTCTGAACTAATCTGCACCTCCCTCTCATGCTGTATAAATTGATATCCTTTTTATCAAATCTAGTTCTTAGATCCTAATCCTGATGAGTGTAAGGGAAAAATCTTTGACATCATGCCTCCTTTTAGCAATGTTGAAATTCTGTACTACCTAGCAATTATTAATAAAGGTAAGTTTACACATTTATTGCTTTATTGTGTTTTCAGATGCATTTGAATCCACTGCTTTTGACATATTCTGCATTTGTTGGCTTGATGAATTACATGCATTCATGTAGGAATGCTTCTTCCTTAGTTATCATGAAGTTTTGCCTAAAATAAATCTGTGAATTCCCTGGGATTAGAATCATCAGGATTTTACTGTTGTAGATGTTGAAGGTAAAGTTGGAAGAGATATGGGATAGTATTTAGTTTAGTATTCAAAAACAACCTACCATACAGTAGTTTAGAAAAAAAAGTGCTCATTATATTACAAAGGTGATTGACCATACTTTATAAAACAGAATATTAAAACAACACAGCATCTGGTTTATACTTTAACTTTAATAATATAGTCAGTTTAGGTTGTTAGTGTCTAAAAGCAAAGTCAAGGGCTTCGCATCAAGGTACTGAATTGCCAGGAAGAAAGAATTTCAGGAAACAAGCACAAAATATTACAAGCCAAATAAAAGATAAATTTGGATATTTTAAAATGTTAGAATGCCAAAATAAGGCAGAAATAGCTAAAATCTGGAGAAAGTAATAACTCCTTTTTAAGGAAAGACGTGATCACTAATTGTAATTACCTTTTGAGTAAAATAGTAGAGGTAAAATTTTAGATCCATTTAAGAGACAATTATATGACACGATGACCTTTGTGGTTATGGTATTGCAGAAACGAAATTTTCTTTAAGGCAGAATTTTAAATACTGAAATATACACAAAACACTTTTTTTAAACGTCAAAACCTGGGAATCCAAAAAGAGATAACTATTAAAATAGATATTTCACAATATTTCAACACCTGAAAGAAAAAGGCTAGAAAACACAATAGGTGGAAACCTTCATTTGAGGTCTGTACTCATGTATCTACAGCTTCCTTTAACAATAACTATGATAATTACATGTTATGCATTAATCAACTGCAGATGAAATATATGTCAAATGCAGAATGCAGAGAAAGCACAATATTGAATATAGTAAAGATTTTAAACAAAACATGCAAACACTAGAAAAATTAATCAGATCAAGTAGCATCTGCGAAGGACATAAGATAAGTTCATGTATTTGTACTCGTCCGTTCTGAAGAACGGTCAACATGAAAAATTCTCCATAGATGCTGCTTGAAGTACTGAGTATTTCTTAGAATTTCAGTATTTCTGTTTCAGAATTTGCTAGAGATGTTAGCAACTTTCTTTATTTGAGTCTTATTAAACAAACAATTAAATACGAAATTTAGAGTAGTCCATTAAGTCCAACTAATGTACCTACCAGATGTCATAGATCTAGGACTGGAAGTAGTTGTAACAGTAAGAGTACTAGCTGTTGTGGAAGTGAAAAAAAAAATTATCCATCTTGCTAATTGGAATATAATTGTCATAAAATACATTTCTTAAAACATTGGCTGTCTAAAAACAAAATGATAATCTGAAGTAAACAATTCACACCAAATTTTATAAAATGGCAAGGTCAGCAAGCACATGGCAAAATGGTGCTTTTTCCACAGACTGTCATCATAACTGCGGAAATCAGGGGAGGCAATGACCTTGTGGTATGAATGTTAGACTGTTAATGCAGAGACTCAGGTAAGGTTCTGGGGACTCATGTTCAAATCAATTTGAATTTGAATTAATTTTTTAAATCTGTAATTAAGAGTCTAATGATGACCATTATTGGAAAAAAAACATATGATTCACTAATGTCCTTTAGGGAAATAAACTGCCATCCTTAGCTGGTCTGGTCAACATGTGACTCCAGATCCACAGGAATGTGATTAACTCTTCACCACCCTCTGGACAAATAGGGATGGGTAATAAGTACTGGCTTAACTAGTGACCCCCTTATCCCCCGAATAGATAAAAGAAAATAAATTCAATATGCCATAATGAGCTTACTGAGTCCCCTGAACCAGCCTATTTCAAGTTCATTGGTAAATATATATAGTAGATCAATAATGACTTAACCCAAGACATAGAATTTTGGATTTCAAATCTCATCACTGTGTAGAAATTGATCACTTGCAGAAAATATTTGAGCAATGGAAACAATTAGTTGATATATTTAGTTTGCTAAAAAATTCAAAATTAGAAGTTCATTTTTTACTTATTTTGAAGATGACATCAGAGATTTCTGTATATGTGAAGTGAACAAATGATTTTGGCAGTACCTCACAAAACCTTTTATGTTGCTATCCCAGTTTAAATTAACACCACATTTCAAGGACCATTAGGGTTGGTAAAAATAGTTATCTTTGTCAGTATGCTAATAGTCAATAACAGAATATATATTTTTTTAAAGATTATGACAAATAATTTGTGTTTTGGAATGTTGAAGCCTTTTTCCACTTTCAAAGTTAACCTTTTCTTCAGTTCATAATCACTTGGAATGCCATCTTAAGAGAAGAGGGTTTTTTTTTCAAAATATGAATGTCCCAATGTCACTGATTATGACTTTAACTTTTTCAAAATGTATTCTGCTTAGTTTAAAATTAAATCACAAGCTAGTATTGATTAATTTACGTTTCACAAACCGGCCTTTTATTGTGTGTGGAATGAAATTCTGCATTATCAATTGTAAGAGTTTCTCTGAACATGAGATTGTCACATCACATAACCTATTTATGGTTACATATTTCAGGTTGAATTCAATGAGTGAGAAGACTTAATTTCATGTTGTTGCTGTCTGGGTTTCTCTTTCTTTGAAACGTGCTGATGTTCTTTTTTAGATTGTGAACCGGAGTGAGTGACAGAGATGGTAAAATGGCCTTGAGTTGTCTTTATTCAGAAAACTTGCTGTTACAGGTTTCTCAGCTGAATCTACAGCATTGAGTGGAAGTGACCTTCTTACACAACATCATAACTTTAGCTCATTAATATAATCAACATTTTCAGGATACAGGTATCAGAACATTCATAGGTTTAACATTTACAGGATACAGTTATCGGTTCATTAATGTGTTAACATTTACAGAATGCAGTTATCAATTCATTGATATGTCTAGCATTTACAGGGTGCAGTTATCAATTCATTGAAATGATTCACCTTTCTGTGGTTTCCATGGTTTGTTTATTTTATCTGTAAAGTGCTTGAAACTGACCCATTCAGACAGGTACTTAAGAACTGTCTGTTCAATTAAGTGGTTTAGACCACACGTAACCACCCTAGTTACTCCCTGTTATGTGCTCAAGGGCTTTTACTAAGTTAAATGATCACATCCACCTGCTCTCTTTAATTCTCTTTTTATCACTACTGTTGCCACTGGAAGTTATGATTCTGAGCTAATGAGGTTTCGCTGATTCAATTAATTCTCCCCTTTTATTCTTTCCTGCCCTATGGGTTTCTGCTGAACTCCTCAACTGCACTAATGGGTTGTTTTAATTTGGTCAATCTTGTGATAGTAAAATATATAACACTACTGAACCACGGTTTTCTGAATAAATGAATGAGCCGATGTTATAGTGGGATTTATGAACGAGTAAATATGAATGAGTAAATATAAAGTGTTTGTGAATGGGTTAGTGAAGAGACCTATAATCTCGAATCCCACATCTCCCACTCCAAGGCAATTAAGATAATTCCTTCCACAAGCAATTATATGTGTTTTCTAGTATTAGATTAATTTAGTGGGTCATCTCTAAAATAAAGGGGAGGAACAGCTCAATAGATGGAACTGAGGGCAGGTGGAAGGGTAGGATGACACAATGGGATAACAGAGAAGGGGACTGCTGAAACCAGAAAGACCAAGGAAGAAGGCAGGGCTGATTACCCAGGGCTATATGCATATATAGATTTGGGGTGACTGGAGATCTAAATAAGAGGGGAAGTTCAGCATAACAACATTGACAGGTTGAGCAGACCAAAAGAGTTGCCCAAATACAAAATCTTACCCTGTACAACATTACACATATAGAATATTTTAATTACAGACTGCTTCCTCGATCTCATCAATGCTGTGCATGCTACTCCCTCAAAGTTTCACGCTGCTCACCATTAAACACCATTCTGACTTCCCTCCTCCAACAGATAAGCAACTCTTAACAATCCAGTCCCCACTCACTCAGCAATCTCTGCCCCAAGCCCCACTTCTACCACCAACCACTGACCCCTGTCACTAAATCATTTCATTATCAATAAAATAGTCCCCCACTGTCATCTCTAATAACTGTCTGGTTTCATTCCCAGAATTAGGTCTCACATTGCACCATCACTTGCAAGACCATCTATATGTTTATATAACAAGCTCTCCTGTATACATTTCAAGAAATCTGCCCTTCTGAACCCTTTTTATGAAGACTATCCCAATTTATGTTTGGTTATTTGAAATCCCCGATCTATTTTTATACGTCATAGTGAATTGGCTACATATCTGCTCCTCAATTGTCTGCTGTTTGGGGGCCTACATAATACACTCCTAACAATATGACTGCCTCCTTTTTATTCGTAAATTCTACCCTCAAAGCCTAATTCAACAACTCTTTCAAAATATCATCCCTCCTTACCGCAGTAACTGATGCCCTAACTAATAATATGACACCACCTCTAATTTAGTACCCTTCCCTGACTGCATTTCCTATACCATGGAAAGTTAAATTGCCAATCTTGTCCCTTCTTTAACGATGTCTCTGTGATTGCCACAACATGGCTGTTTTAATGTCGATCCATAGCCTCAATTCATCTGTCTTGGCTCTAATACTCCTGGCATTAGAGACTTCAGTCCTGTCCTACTCCACTGAGACACTACATAGGTGAACTCTCTCTGCATTTGTTCTTTTTCTAAGTTATGCTGCCATTATTGAACTCATGCACTGTGTCCCGTACCCCTGCTGAACCAGTTTAAATTCCCTCAACAGCACTTGCACACAGTCTTGCAAGGATGTTATTCCCATTGTGGTTCAAATGCAGACCATCACGATTGTCAAGGTCCCACGTCCCCCAGAGATGGTCACAGTGATCCAGGAAACTAAAATCCTCAATCCCACACCAACTCTTAAGCCATGCATTCACCTGTTTATTCTCCTATTTCTGTACTCGCTAGCATGTGGCACCAGGTGTCATCCTGAGAGTTCAATCTTTCAGATCTACTTCGTAACCATTGCACTGCTTCCTGAACTCTTGATGCGAGACCTTATCCCTTCTTCTACTTATGTTGCTCATATCAATGTGTACCACCATCTCTAACTTATCACCCTTCCCTTTGAAGATGCTCTGAAGACAGTTTCTTAAATACACCATCAGCTATATTTAGTTATTCTTAAGTTTAAGAATTAAGCAGTTTGTTATTCTTTCTCCCCTAGGCTAAGCCAGGAGAAATTTACTAGAATCCTTAGAAGACTGCAGAACTTGTCCCCTCCCACCATCACAATGACATCTGGCTAAGATAATTCATTAATTCAGAACAATCCTTTCTCTTTGCTGACCACACCAAATGCTGCCTATGTGTGATATTGATTTGTATGAAAGCCAGTAATGTGATCTCAAAAGTTGCCCTCTTCCATACGGCATACGAAACACAGAACCATTCTTGACACCAAACTCTCTTCCAGCTTAGAAATCAATGGATAGTTTACAGTACAATGATTTTCAACTGTATATCAAATGACCTGCAGCAATTCAGGAGAGCAGCTCAATATTAACTTGCCAAGAGCATCCTGGAATGGACAATAAAACTTGGTTTAACCAGCAATGTCAGCATTCTGGATTAGTGATGCTGGAAGAGCACAGCAGTTCAGGCAGCATCCAAGGAACATCTGGTTTCCAGCATCTGCAGTCATTGTTTTTACCTCGCTGATATTTAATGGAGGCAATCGTGGTCTTAGCCACCATTTGAAGAGCTAGAGAGAATAAGGTAACTAATTGTCCTATAGTTAATGAGATTGCCCCAACATTTTCAAATTTGTTCCCATACAATAGCTTTCTCGGATGACATTTTTTGCCCTCCCTCTCTAGGAAATGACTGGTGGATTCATTCTAAGTCACAGAAAACATGATGACAGGCCAATCTCACATTCTGCCTCCCAAAACAATTTGCTCCTTGAAAGCTCTGACTAGAATAGTTTAGCAGATGGGTAATCAGTTGTGGTGGGAGTACAAAATTTGACATTCAAGATCTGATATCTTCTGGAAGACCAAAGTTGTGGGATGGGTGAATCATTTGGCAAACTTTAGTGTTTCATTTATCAAATATTTTTATGCTACACAATGGGTTTTGTGTCTGATATAAATTGGTAGAGAGAAACTCGAGGATAGTCTTCAGACTTATAGTTCAAAGTACCAATATTTAATAAACCTCTATACTAAATATAGCAAACTTTTTATTGGACGGTACTTTTGGGACCAGAAGTGTGCTGTTTATCAAATACTTCAGATAAAAAGAAGAGGGTGACATAATCAATTTAAAAACACACACTAAGTAATAGAAACATAATTACAGGGAGTTTACACATCACTGCTATACTTTATTCACAGCATAAATCACTTAAATAATAATATAAGTTTGCCTTAAATAAAACTTAGCAGGAGAGACTTCTCACTTACACCGTCAACTGACTACTCAGACATCACAGTAGATCCCGGTATTTGAGGAGAAATTGCATCGAAATTGAATCAACTCTTGATGTTTCATGTAGCCATCCAATTGAACAAGTATATTTACATTGAGGTAAATAAATTCAAAAGCTGTAATAATTGGTCAGAATAATACAGTAAACTTTGTGGGATTTAAGGAATATAATTGTTACTGGTTTATTATGGTACATGGTAATCATTACCAGTTTCTAACTTATAATAGATCATGTAAAAACTGTATCTTTTTATTTTTGTGCTCGATAAAGTGGTGGATTGAAATAAGAAAGGACTGTTTTGAAACCAGCATTTTAAAGGATTGCTGCATGACTTGAGAAGCAAGTAATCTGCCACTTATGGCAAGCATCATGTAAACAGCTGCTTGAATAAGTAGTAATTGAAGATTAGATTGCAGATGAATTGGATCAAAGGGGTTCTGTATTCAGAGACAGCACTGCTTTGTAACAAAATGTTGATGAGTGATCATGACCAGTAATCAATGACAAACACCTTTTGCCTGCTAACAATCATGAGATTGACTGTCAGGTAACTGAAACATTTGGGGCTGGGAATAAGACACAGAAAAGTGATCCACTCTCCACAGGCTGAGGACCCATCTCTGTCCTCTGCAGTCAAAGCTCATTCTAAACATGAAGAGAGACCAGTTTAGTTTTTTTCCTTCAGCATTTGCTGTAAGGTGCACATTTTAATTGCTAAGTCAGGGCCCTGTTACAAGTGAAGTAGTCACCTTGTATCTCTTGTAAATCAATGGAAGTATTTGGAAAAGGAAGGCCAAGAAGTAACGTTCTGTTCAGCAAGAACCAACTCAACAGATTTCGTGAACAAAGACTACTGAGCTGCTTTCCCACATCTTCTTCCATCCATGTTTTTTTCCCACCTACGTTTGTATGTAAGGGGCAGTTTATAAGGACGTCAGAGTTTTTATTAGTGTTATATGTCAATGGTTTATAACTGTTTACCTACAGCTAGAGTTTAATTATGTGTAATAAATAGTAACTTTGGTTACTGGTCTGTGCTTTCCATCAAGAGTCATATAAAAATCAGATAAATTGAGGAATTATGTGTACTTAAACACTTTAAGTTTGGGATGACTCCGGAAATAGAGGGGCTTGACTTCCAGCATGCTACTCTCATAAGCAGTGATAGGAATCATTAATCTATTTTTGTGGGTTCATATCTATGTGCTCTCTGAGTTAAATCTTGCTGGATAAAAGAGAGAAGTTGAAGTTTTTCATCTTGCATTCATCAGAACTACAACATAAAAAACAGAGTTGAACAAAGGGATACTATTTTACACAGCGTGTGAAGAGGGTGCTGATTGAATAGGTCACCATTGGCATGGAGATGCAGCAAAATCAGTCAGCTGTCAATCTTAGTTTTCAGACCAGGCCAATAGATTATAATTCATCAGAGTATGTCATAGCGATGCAGCGGAATGATGGTTTCCTTGACTTCTGTTTTGAAAATAAAAGTGCAATAAATGTACCAATATATGTTTCCGAGTCTTACAGAGTCACATATTTAAATATACATTTTTCAATATTCCTTCCAGACTCTAACTCCACCCACCTATACCCAATGATGTGCACCTCTGTGACTTCACAGAAAAATGGTGCCAATGTCCTATTACCTTTACATAACAAGTCCTGGTAGACCTGAGCTATATTGGAGATGTGTACAGGGTGTGGGGAGCAGAAGAGGAGGTTGATTTGGCAGATGCAATTTGAGAATTGGTGAATGATGGTCCTGCATCCTGAAGGTCTGGGTTGGATGTGGTGGAATGGTATCTGGCATCCTGCAAGACCAAGTTGGAAACAACATTCTGTGCCAGATAAGGCCAAGTTGGAGTTGGGGGTCCTGCATCCAGCTTGTCCAAGTCAAAAAGGAGGAGTGGACTATAATCAAGGTGACGCAGTCTTATGTAGGTGTCTAGCAAGCCTGAGGGTTTTCAGCAATCTCAGGGGAAGGGTATCAAAAAACAGACTCAATTGAGTAAGGGGGATGTACAGTAAGAGAGGTTGCTGAGTCATGGGTGGATGTGGAGGTTCATGAGAAGGGGCTCATGATTCGGTAGAAGTAGTATTTGTGTGACTGGAGCCTGTTATGCAGTGGCATTTCACAGGGATAATTACTGGGTCCTTTATTGTTTATGATATTAATTTATGATGTTTTTGATGTGTGGACAGGAGGAATGATAAATAAGTTTGTGGATGACAAAGATTGGCTGGGTAGGTTAAAGTGAGGTGGAATGTGTTAGGTTACAAGAGAGTATAAATGATTAATTAGTTTTAATAAATTAACATTCTTCCTTAAAATAAGGTGCCCAGAACTGAACACAACACTCCAAATGTAGTCTGACCAATGATTTGTCAAGGTGTAGCATCTCCTCCTTGCTTTTAAGTCGATACTTTTGTCTATAAATTCTATAAGACTTCTTAACAACTGCTTCAACTTGCCTGGCCACCTTCAGATAATAATGCATGTGAACCCCGAAGTCCCTCTGTTCCTGTACTTCCTTTAAAGTTGTACCTTTGAGCCTGTACTTTCTTCATGTTTCTTCTACCAGTATGCACTAACTCACATTTCTCTGCATTGAAATGCATTTGCCAGGTGTCAATGTCACTCTGAAGTCGTTCAACATCATCCTGACAATTCAGTATTTTCTCAAGCTTTTTTATCATCTGCAAATTTAGAGATTTTGACCTCAACACTCATCTCCAAATTGTTTATATAAGGCAGAAAAAGCAAAGGTCCCAACACAGATCCTTGGAGAACACCATTTTCAACTTGTCTCCAATCTGAGAAATTCCTATCTATAACTACCCTCTGATTCCTGTCTTTTAGCCAGCTCCTAATCCAGGCTGAGAGGATAGATGATTTGGATGTGAACATGGTTAGTAAATTTGGGATGATGCCAAAATTGGTGGTGTAGTTGACAACCAAGAAGGTTATCTTAGAGTACAATGGGACCTTGTTCAGATGGGTGGTGGGCTGAGGAGTGGCAGATGGAATTTAGATAATTGTGAGGTACATTTGGAATGGGAAATCAGGGCAGGACTCATACACTTAATGGTAAGATCCTAGGGAGTGTTGCTAAACAAAGTGACCTTGGAGTGCAGGTTTATAATTCCTTGAAAGTGGAGTCATGCGTAGGTAGGATAGTGAAGAAGGTGTTTGGTATGTTTGCCTTTATTGGACAGAGCAGTTAGTATAGGAGTTGGGAGGTCATGTTGCGGCTGCATAGGACATTGGTTAGGCCACTTTTGGACTACTGCATTTAATTCTGGTCTCCCTGATGGAGGAAGGATGCTGTGAAACTTGAAAAAAAAGTTTGGTTCAGGAAAGATTTACAAGGATGTTGCCATGTTCAGAGGGTTTGAGCTATTGGGAGAGACTAAGTATGCTGGGGTTATTCTCCCTGGAGCATTGGAGGCTGAGGGGTGACCTTACAGATGTTTATAAAATCATGAGAGGCATCGATAGGGTGAATAGCCAAGATCTTTTTCCCCAGGGTAGCATGGTACAAAATTAGACGGCATAGATTTAAGGTGAGGGGGCAAGATTGAAAAGTGACCTAAGGGGCAACTGTTTCACGCAGATGGTGGTGGTTTTATCATCTTTAAATTTGCAGATGAAAAAAGCTTGAGAGTTGTGAAGATGATGCTAAATGACTTTAGACAGACATTGACCCCTGGCAAATAAATTTTAATGCAGAGAAATGTGAGTTAATGCATACTGGTGGAACACAATAGTGAATTGTGAGGATGATGTTGAATGACCCCAGAGGGACATTGACACCTGGCAAATACACTTTAATGCAGAGAAATGTAAGTTAGTGCATATTAGTGAAAGAAACATGGAGAGACAATACAGGCTAAAAGGTACAATTTCAGCTTGTAAAAGGGAACTGAATGGGTACATGAATAGGAAGGTTTAGCGCGCTATGGGCTAAATGCTGGCAAATGGGTCTAGCTCAGTTTAGAATATCTGGTCAGCATGCATGAATTGGTCCGAAAGGTGTGTTTCCATGCTTTACATCTCTGAATCTATAATGAAACACATGAACAATAAATAAAGTATTATTTATGGCATGAGCAAGAGAGTGTTTGTGTCTTAAACTGCACTTCACCCAACCTGATCAATTGCAGCCGTTGCTCCCGATGTAATTTCCTCTACATCAAGGAAACCAAATGCTTGGGGTCCGGTTCATGGAGCATCTGCCCTCTGCACGCATCAAGCAAAATGACCTTCCGGTTGCCATCCATTTTAATTCCGTCTCCTACTCTCTTGACAACGTGTCCACCTTTGGCCTCTCCGCTGTCAGAGTGAGGCCAAACATAATCTGGAGGAACAGTAGCTGATATTTCGTCTGGGGAGCTTACAGCCCAATGGTCTCAATATTGACTTCACCAGCTTCAAAATCCCTCCACTCCCTGCCTTGTCCCATGTAAAGCTCTCCCCTCCTCCTCACATCCCAGACCTAACCCAACCTGTTCATCTTCCCACTCACCTATCCACTCCACTCTTCTCATTGACCAATAACAATAACTCCCACCTGCATCCACCTTTCACCATCCCACCTCCTCTTTTCTCATCCGCCCCACCCCCATATCCCCCCCACCTTCCTCTATTTACTTCTGGGCTCCCCTCTCACTCCCCAGTCCTGATGAGAGATTTTGGCCTGAACTGTTGACTTTCCTGCTCCTCCAATGCTGTTTGACCTGTTGATCATTTCAAGCTTCACATCTGTTGACTCTTGCTTCCAGCATCTGCAGTTCTTACCGTCTCCAAGGGATTGACTGGATGGTTGGGTCTGGTCTATCACGGAGTATGGGGCTGGGTTGGGTTGGTTCTGGTGGTGAAGGAGTTAGGTTGTGTTCAATATTATGGCCAAGGTTATTAAAGATTACATAATAATGGCAGGTAGATGAAGGTAAGGTAAGGTACAAGTAACCCATGATCCAACTAAATGGCAGAACTGGCTTTACAGCTGAAATTACCCACTCATGATCTTATATTCAGCTGTTTTGAACAAACTATAAATCTTTGGAGAGAAAATTTGATCAACATTAGAACTTTTCAATGAAATACACAGTCTAAATCTTCCTATCCTGGGGTTGTAATCCCCATTCCCCACTGAGAAAATTGCTTTCTGGAAGAGTTTTCCAACCGAGTTTTGAACCAGAAGCCTTCCCAGCTGAAGTACTGCAGGTCTGTCAAGTGATCTACATAGACTGTAGCAGAATGAATCACTGCTGAAACTATACCCCCTCTTAAAGCATTAACTGCCATATTCCATGGTTTAAAATCCTAAAGCCACAGTGACAGCTTCTGAGAGAAGGTAATTCTGTAAGATAAGTGACAGGTTTGGGCAGTATGTAGGTGAGGGGTGGATGAGATGGGATGGATTCCAGATTAGGAGGGAAATATGTTGGCAAGTGGTGAGCAGTAGGGCAGCAGTTACGTGGAGAGGAGGGTGGCAAGTAGGTGAGGGGTAAATATCATAGAGGTGGCACACAGTTGTCAATTGGTGAGGGTATACAGGTACCAGTGGGGTGTAGAGTTAAGATTTCAGGTAGGTAAGGTTATTGACTAGTTGATGAATTGAGTCAGGCTTGAGGGTCAAGGGTCATATTGGAGTGGAATAAGGTAAGGCCAGGAGTTGAGATTTGGAAGTTTGGCAAGTGGTAGTTGGAGGGATATAAGAAGAGAGAATCAGGACTATGGTATACCTGCAGGATATATTGTTGAGGATTCCAGGGGCTCAGGTGAGATTAGAGTGGATGTCAAGCCTCAGGTGGTTTGGGAAACCAGTCCCATGGTGGGGGATTGTAGTGATGCTGTTGGAGAGTTGAGGAAACTGCTTTAATTGTTAGCCAGGAATTAGAACAGGTTTTACTTCCTCTAACATTTCCTGGGTAACTGTTGAGGTAAGCAAGTTTGAACCTTAATAAGTCTCTGACTCCAATTCAGTTGGGAAGCTTTGTAGAGGGTTCCAGATAACAGATAATTGCCTATCAGAAATTTAAACTTCCTAGGCAATTCTCGCAGAGTCACCTGCATCAGGACATCTGCATTGTTCAGATGCATATCTCTCATTGAAAAACTTTAGTGACAATCATCCTCCAGTTGCAAGATCTGGATCTACAAATTCTGTGAAATGCAATTGTGAGAAATACAACACAAGGATCAAAAATAATACGACTAAATTGGAACAAAAACTATTTTGTAATATACAAGGTATTTATTTCCTTTTGTGCTAATTTTGTGTCAACATGTTGTTCACATGCTGAATAATTACCTGCAGTTTTTCACGCAGAGTTTTATCTAATTTATATTGTTTAGTGCTTGCATTCAAATAAGAAATTCAGTTTGATCACATCATATTTGTATATTTGTGTGTTATTTGGAAATCAAACCATAAATCAATAGAGAAGCAATCGTTTCAATCGAGCTGCTCTGCAGTCAGCATTGGTTACAACAAGACACACTCAGAAATAGAGGTACAAATCGAATGATGAGTAGTTCATATTGTTTGCCTATTGGAGGGGAAAAGAGGAAAATTAATACACATAGAAAATAGTGAAACAATGGCAGCTAAACTAGTATTATTGTCAGCTGTGGTTCAATTGATATTACCCTTACCTCTGTATCAGAAGGTTGGGTGTTCTGGCTTCATAGACTGGATTTTTAATGTCTAAGCTGACATTTTGGTACAATACTGAAGGAATGTGATACTGACAGGGAAACTGGCTTTTGTATGAGCTATTAAAGCACAGCCTGTTTTCTCTCTCAGGTGAACATAAAAGTTCTCATGGCACTGTTTCAAAGAAAACCAGGGTTATTATTCCTGAAATCCTGGCCAATATCTATCCCTCAATCAAGATTTAAAAACGCATCTGGTCATTATCATGCTCTTTGTGGAAACTAGTGTGCCTTAAGTTAGGTGCTAGATTTCCTACATTACAACAGTGACTACACTTCAAAAGTACTTTATTTACAATGAGATATTTTGGAACGTTCTGTGGACAAGGGACTATTTATAATGTATTAATAATTATAATGACTATTTATACTATTTATAATTTAAATGCTAGACTTAGTTTCCTTACAGTCTCTGAAAACCTAAAATATTTAACAGTTAGAAATGACTTCTAAATTGCTAAAAGCAGCTGTAATATTCGGTCTTCTGTTCATTAAGAAAATGAATTTCACATATCTGATACTTTGCAAATTGCTATTAGTTCATTACAGATTCAACAGGAATGTTAACACTGAATATCCAGAACTGCACCCTAGTGGCAAACATGTCAAAATTTAATATAATCACAGAAAATGTGTAGTTTATATCATGTATCTGATGTTTATAATTTAATTAATTACATTTAGAGCAAATTATCAATATATACATTTTAAAAGAAACAAGAAATTATTGCAATACTAAAACACCTTACACATTCATAGATAACACTTTGCAGATAATGAAGTACTTTTGAAGAATAACCAGAAAAGGATGACAATCATTTTGTCACACAAACAGCAGTGAGGTAAATTATTACTTTTTTTGATGCTGTTTGTTAAAGGTTAAGCAGTATCCAGAAATCATAGAGTTTCTAACCTTCTTCAAATAATGGCAAGGGACATTTGGCTCCTAACTGAGAAGGCAAATGGGGCCTGAGCTTATTATCTCATCTGAAAGATGGCACCTGCAATACAGCCTAAACCTAAATTATGTGCTGAAACCCTGGAGCGAGGCTTAAATCCACAACCTTCTAATATAGTGGCAAGATTGCTACAATCTTAATTGAAGAGTGTCAAGAAGAGATAAAACAAATCAGAAAGCTAAGTTAGATGATTCATTTAGCTGAAGCTGACACTGAATTGAGGAGATTTCTGAAGCCCAGAATGTGATAAATCTACTCCAAGACTGGAAATTGCCTCACTTGTAACAGCTTTTCTTTCTACATATTACCATCTGGCTTTTGAAGCATACAGCTTGGCATCACCTAACTGTAGTTTTCAGATATGTAATGAAAACTCAGCAGAGAAAACCATTTGACACAATTTTTAAAAACTTGGCACTTGATCCAACATCGTTTTGTTTTTGGCCATAGCCCTGCAAGTTTCAAATTTTCTATCTATTTAACTCCCTTTTAAAAATTATTTGTAGAATCAACTTCCAAACCTTTTTCAGGTACAGCATTCCAGATGCAAACAACCTGAGAACTTCCTTATCTTCCCTCGACTTGTTATGCCATTTTTAAAATCAATGACCTATAGTTAATTATTGACCCACTTGCATAGAATTTTTTCTATTCACTTTATCAAAACTATTCACCATTACCTTAACTGAAAAACCTGATTTTTCTGAACTGAATTCAAAAAGTTAGTGGCCCCTGTTTTCTATATGAGGTAAACAAGCAGGAGACTGGACAGACACAGCAAGCCAGGCAGCATCAGGAGGTGGAGAAGTCAACATTTAGGGTGTAACCCTTCTTCCTGTTCTCTGTATGTCTTAAAAGTTCCATGTTGTAAACACTTCAACAATTAACACCATAGGTGTCTGACTAGGCACCTACTAAGTTTCAGGTTTTCTTAGAAATGTCATTTTAAAGTCACTTTTCCAAATGACTTTCTGATGTCTTAAAAACTGTTACCTTCATAGAAGCACAATAAACTTACTTATACTCTTAACATCCAAATTCCAAATGATTAAACTCTGTTATGCACTTTTATCTCATGCATAACCAGTGATTTCAGGTTCTAGCATGGTCCCTTCTTTTTTTTGAAGTATTTCTTTATTTAAACACATATTCTTCTTCGAAAATACATTCTTAATTTGCTGTGCCACCTTTAAGGATTTATGTATACGTACAAAGTTTCTTTGCTCAGCTACACTTTTCAAATTCTGGTACTTATAGTAAGTAATCCTCCCAAAGTATATCAATTCTTACAAAGTGCTGTGCACAGCTTTTCATGTGTAATTTATCAAGTAGTCATTCCTCATTGTTCTTCTAGGATAAACATGCAAGGAAGTGCATGTCCTGTATGTGCCAGGAGACAATGACTTAGCATTATTCTTATATTAGATTGTCCAACGAGCTAGTATGACACCAGGACTCCAAATCTGGTCAACACATGGGCAGCTTTTCATTCACTCAGAAAACAATGGCTTGAGCTCCAAGATGGACAGGGTACCCAAATTGTAAGTACAGTTTTATTCCAAGTGTTTCAAAGAAATTTGGAATGCTTTCTTTGTAGTACTTGATGAGTTTTTAGATTTGTTAGAAAACCTTGCCACATCCTCAAGGTCATGAAGAGTGTAGCAAGAGGAGTTTTTGAATCTATAGCAAGACAGAGTGATAGGATTTGGTCTGCAAAGTGACATTATTTCCCCTGTCAATTTAGAGTTGCACTCCTTTATGTTCCAACTCAAAAAATGCATTCAGAAACTCAATGTGCATGTTCATTCAGGATACATCTGTATGCTTTCAGAACAACGCCCTGATTCAAATTCTCTGCAGCAGTACTTGTCTGTTACCCAACCTTCAGTAAGCTGGCACAAAACCATTCTTTACTCCTAACAGGATTGAAGGCCAACTGCCTGAATCACTCTCTACTCATCCCAACTGTATACTGGTATCCAAGGTATGCAGCACCAGTAACTGAGTTTGTGGCTCCAAATATCATATTAAGCAACAAACCTTTCCATTATTGTTGTGCTGTTACACTTTTCCATCCTGCTGGGGCTATTATGGCTGGGCATGGAATGCTCCTTGGCAGTCTGAATACAGAAACTCAGAAGGGGAAGATTGATAGATGGTGATGTGGGATTTTATTTTTAATTCATTCATGGGAAGTGTGCTGGCCCATCCTACTTGCAGCTGTGAAGTCAGAGGTGAGTTGCCTTTTTGAAGTGCTGGAGTCCATCTGCTTTAGGTCAACCCACAATGCCATGAGTGAGAGTTCCACAATTTTGACTCACCAACATTGAAGGAACAGTGAGATATTTCCAAATACAACACTCCCTGTCTGACTCCTAATTGACTGCACTTTTTCCAGTTGTTTCCTTATTTGCTGTGTCTGAAGTTAGATTCCAGACCCGTTCCATTCTCTCTGTCCCATTATTTGTTCTGGAAACTTTAATAACCTCTGCTTTGCTCTTGCCCCTTTTCGCTACTTCCATAGAGTAAAACACCCCACTAACCACAGCCCTTGTTATATAATTCACGGGGACTCTGGGCCTGGCAATGATTCAGATGGGATGGGCTCCACCTGAATCCTTACACCGACCTCTTGTGGAAATTCCATTATAAGCCTTCCATCAATTATTCTCTGACTTTTTTTTCTGCAAATATTGAAAGACCTATAATAATTGGGGGTGATGGCATGTATTGATTGAATGAAGAAAATTTGTTGATAGGACAATGAAGAAGAAAACATGACATTGCAGAAAAATGAAAGTGCATGGTATACCTGCACACTTACGCTCAGTTCAACTTTGACACAATAGACAGTTCCAAACCTTATTTTACAGCTAAGCATGGACAAATGTACTGAATTTCAGGGATGTTGAAATTGAGGCCCCTCAACATGAAGAAGCCATTTGACAGAATTATACCTAACAAAAAGAATGACAAGTTGTCCACCAGTACCCTACAGCCACCAACCCCATGCCTCCCCCTCAAAACTACAGCATAAACACTATCCCCTCCACACTTCATATCTGCTCTGATGAAGAGTCATCTAGCCTTGAAACATTAGCTTGCTCTCTGTCCATGGACGCTGTCTGAGCCGCTGTAATTTCCAGTATTTGTTGTTTTCAGCACAAGTTGTGGTTTTTGATTTCAGTCTGGGATATTTTTGCAAGAGTTGCTCAGGCCCTCATCTCAAACCATCTTCAGCTAGTTCAATGACCTGACCATTAGAAGATCAGAAGTGGAGATATTTACTGATGACTGCACAATGTTGAGGTCAATTTACAACTTTACAGATAATGAAATAATCTGTGCCTGCATGGAGCAAGGTCTTGGGCAATATTCAAGCTAAAGTTGAGAAATTGCAAGTAACATTTGCACCAACAAAGTGCCAGATAAATGTTATGGCCCTAATTGGTGGTAATGGACAAATCAGAGCCTAAGAAATCCAGCTTGACAGATCATTTCTTTAGTTTTTGAAGTTGGTTAGCATGGTAGTCTGTCACTGAAATATATTCACAAGAATTCAGTGTTCTTTAACAACAGAACACAAGTTTATCACACAAAAGAAAGGAAACAATCAAAAAAAACTCTCTCTCTCTCTCTCTCTATCTATGTACACACACTCGAGAGTTATAAAGACCTTAATACAAACCACAAAAAGAAGTGTTTCTTCTTGTACCTCACTGGGCACCGCACTACAAATCAAACCTCACTATTCCTGAGGTCATCACAAAAGTTAAGCATCTCCATAAAACTAAGCAAAGTTCCCCAACCTAAATGTTATTTAGACTCAGGTTGACAGACAACATCGGCCAAGTTTCTGTACTGAACAAGAATGACCATTTATTTCAAATAAATGGATTTTAGTTATAATTATGAAACTTAGTTTAAACTCTCCCTACCGTACAGACACAGATACAGACAGGCACAAAAATCATCATGAGTGTTCTAGGCAGAGGGAAAGACTGGGAAGGAAGTTCACAATAAGTAATAGAAGAAAAAAAAGATATTGTCTTTACATGCCTCCACTTTTATTATGTGAAGCCATTTCAAAAATGTTTCATCGTAAAATAATGTCAGGCATATGATACATAAATCCATTCATGATTCTTTAACCTATGTACAACCTTATATAATCATAGCATTCCTTAAACCTTTAACTTATTCCAACATAAAGATTTTTTTTCAACAGATGTTTGAAACAAAACACTCTACCTGAATATTCTTGCTTTCTAAATTTTAAACTTTTCAATGAAGGACTGTGGATTATGATCCACGTAAATGATCCGTGTTTCATTATTATTGTGTCTAGCAGACTTCAGAGTTGAAGAACCAACATCAGTCTAAAATTCTACTTTTTATGGTGAAGTACTTCTTCAGATATTGGGTGTAGTTTCTTGGAGAAGTATCCACTGGGTTCTCATCCCCATCTGATCAGCCTCCAAATAGTTTCACCAACTCCAGTCACTCACATCATCACTATTTTGAAGCGTATGGAACAATTGGAGTGGCCATCATTTGGACACTTTTTTGGATTACATTCAGCTTGCCAAAGGCTACCTAGCATTCCACTGATCATACCACTTCTAATTATTGCTTAACAAAATTGAAGGTGCTACCATGCTAAAATTAAGCAAAAATATCTGATACATATTCACACATTCATAAAAATCTCATGATTTCTTATTTGGTACTAAAAATGGGAAATTATGATAAAGCTTTTACTTTTGCTATTCTTGGCAACAACTTCCCTGTCCCACAATATGTCCTAAGTAAACGTAAAATAGGTTTCTAATTGTCTAACACGCTCTTCTCATTGTTACAATATAACAAACATCATCTAAACAAACCACACAATTATGAACCATAGCTATGACCTAATTCATATTCCTCTGAAATGTAGCTGAGGCTACATTAACCCAACTGCATCACTTGACATTGGTATAGCCACGTGATGTAACAAAAGCAGATTTCATTTTAGCTCTTGATGGCCCATTGATGCCACAATGGAACTTGCCAATAATCCTATAATAGATCAAAAAGAAAAACAGAAATTGTCGGAAAAGCTTAACAGGTCTGGCAGCATCTGTGGAAAGAAACTAGAGCTAATATTTCGGGTTGCGTGATCCTTTCTCAGGCACAATGCCTTAAGGTTTGTCTTTTTAACATTCCTTGTCCCATTCCCACTACTTTTTTTACTGTGAAAAAGTGAGGATTGTAGATACTGGAGATCAGAGTCAATGAGTGTGGTTCTGGGAAGGCACAGCAGATCAGGCAGCCTCCGAGGAGCAGGACAGCTTATGCTAAAATGTTGACTCTCCTGCTTCTCAGATGCTGCCTGACTGGCTTGTGCTTTACCAGCATCTACAGTCCTCACTTTTTCTATTTCACCCTCCCCATCCAGGATGTCCTGTAGTTGGTCTGAGACATCCTTGATCCTAACAACAGAAAAGTAATATACCACCCTGGAGTCTAGTTTGTGGCTGCAGAAACATCTATCTAATCCCCTGACATTTGACTCCCCTAAGACTATTGCATTTCCACAGTTTTTACTCCTCCCCTGTACAGCAGAACCAACCATGATGCCACAAATTTGGCTGTAGCTGGTTTCCCCAGAAAGACTTTTCCCCTTAATAGTATCCAAAGCAGTATATCTGTTTTACAGGGGAATGGCCACAGAGGATTATGCACTGCCTACTTAATCCTCTTAGTCTGCCTGGTAGTCACCCATTCCCTTTCTGCCTGTGGAGTCTTAGCCTGCGATGTGACTACCTCTTTCTATGTATTATCAATGATTCTCTCAGCTTCAATCTGATGTTGAAAGGGAGGAGGCAAAATCACAGGAGTTGCAGAAAACTGACATGTTTTCGGAATCATATAGTCTTCATCCTATGGTCTCAAAAGATATTGCCTATAGGTTAGAAATTGCATTGGTGTAATTTTCAAAAATTACCCAAATTCAGGAAAGATTCCATTGCACTTGAAAGTATCAAATATAACCCTTTTATTCAAGAAAGTGAGGAAGAAAATACATAACTAGATCATCTAGCTTGATGTCTGGCATCAGAGAAATGTAAAAATCAAATATTGAAGAGATTATAGTTATGCACTTCGAAAATCTCAAAGTAATCAGGAAAATTCAGCATTGTTTTGTCAAAGGTTAATTAAATTTATTGGCGTTCTTTGAAGCAGTAACATACGTTGTGGATAATGAGAGCCTGTACGTGTACTATATTTGAATTTCCCAAGACACAAATCCATAAATATAGGACCAGAATTAGGTCCTTCAGCCTACTGAGTCAACTCTGTCATTCAACATGGCTGATATGTTTCTCAATTCCCATTCTCCTGCCTTCACCCCATTAGCCTTGATCCACTTACTAATTAAGAATGGGCAATTTAGCATGGCAAATTCATCTAACTTACACACCTTTGGACTGTGGGAGGAAACCCAAACAGAGTAAGGAGAATGTGCAAACTCAACACAGTGACCTGAGGATGGAATTGAATCTAGGTCTTTGGCGATGTGAGGTAGCAGTGCTAACCACTGAGACACTGTGACACCCTGACTGAACGATATAATATCCTGCATAATCTTGACAAGGTGGAAATGATATTTTTTCTTGTTAGTGAATCTATACGCAGTGGACACTGTTTTAAAATTAGATGTTACCATTGCAGGATTTTTTTTCTCTCATAAGATTGTGCACCTTTGGAACTCAGCTCAAAAGGCAATGGAGGCAGAGTTATTATATATATTTTAAACTATTTAGAGTCAGAGTCATAGAGATTTCAACACAGAAACAGACCCCTCAGTCCAACTTGTCCATGCTGACCAAATATCCTAAGTTAATCTAGTCCCATTTGCCAGCACCTGACCCATATATCTTTAAACCCGTCCTATGCATATACCCACCCAGACATCTTTTAAATGTTGTAATTGTAACAGCATCTACCACTTCTGGGAGCTCATTGCATACACACACCACCCTCTGCATGAAAAAGATTACCCCTTAGGTTGCTTTTAAATCTTCCCCCTCTCATCCTAAACCTGGGCCCTCTAGTTCTGGACTCCCCCGTCCCAGGTCATCTTATTAGTTTTCAGTTCTAGTGGTTCATAGTGTAAATAATGTATGTTTTTTGTTGTTGTTACATAATTATGTAACATTGTACTTACATACTGTGATGTCGTTTGTGATTTATATAAATTAATGTAATAAATTTTAAAGCTTGATTTAAACAAGTGACATTTGGTTTTGAGCTGAAAATGTGTTGCTGGAAAAGTGCAGCAGGTCAGGCAGCATCCAAGGAACAGGAAATTCGACTTTTCGGGCATAAGCCCTTCTTCAGGAATGAGGAAAGTGTGTCCAGCAGGCTAAGATAAAAGGTAGGGAGGAGGGACTTGGGGGAGGGGCGATGGAGATGTGACATTTGGGTTTGGACTATATATATGAAGAGGTTTAATAATTAACTTGCCAGAATTTCTGGGGCCATGATTTCAAACCTATATATATCAAAAGGAAGGGACTGTGACCTTCCTGGCATGATAATTTGGCGGCACGGTGGCACAGTGGTTAGTACTGCTGCCTCACAGCACCAGGGACCTGGGTTCAATTCCCACCTCAGGCGACTGACTGTGTGGAGTTTGCACGTTCTCCCCGTGTCTGTGTGGGTTTCCTCCGGGTGCTCTGGTTTCCTCCCACAGTCCAAAGATGAGCGGGTCAGGTGAATTGGCCATGCTAAATTGCCCATAGTGTTAGGTAAGGGGTATATGTAGGGGTATGGGTGGGTTGCGCTTCGGCGGGTCAGTGTGGACTTGTTGGGCCGAAGGGCCTGTTTCCACACTGTGAGGAATCTAATCTAATAATCTGAGTTTAATTATATTATGAGAGTTCTACAATCAGAGAAAACAAACTAGAAAGGAATATCTTGCTTTTCATTAGGGAGAATGAAGAATTTATTTTTCTTTAGGAAAAGTCCATAAATTGGAAAGATCTTGGTTATTTTGCAGAAAGTTTGGCAGGGATTAAATGTAAGAATAATTTCTCCTCAAGAAAGGATAGTTCAGAATAATTTGGAATATGTTACCATAGTATAAGGGTTTTAGTTTAAACATTCCAGACCAGAAAGAGTTATTTGTAGCTAAGAAGGTCTAAGCTCTGGTTTATGTATATAATCAAGGAAAAGGCTATCAGGCTAAAAAAAATGTTTAAAAAGGGTTAATTTCAATCTATAGATATGAGAGAGAAAGGACCTTACTCTGGCATGTGAGTCTAGCAAACCTTGTTTTAACTGGCAATTTATGAACTGACACTCTTGACAACCAAACGAAAATTATGCACATCAAATACAGCAAAATGTGCTGTATTATTCTGTCCAATTATTCTAACTTTTAAAAACTTATTTACCTCAACATAAATATATTTGTTGTTCAATTGAATGGCCACACAAAATACCAATAGTTGATTCAATTTCAAGTCAATTTCTCCTGAAATACCAAGGTCTACAATTATGCCCGTGTAGTCAGTCAAGGGTGTGAGTAAAAAGGCGACAGTGCATTATTATTTAAGTGATTTATACTATAAATAAAGTATAACATTGATGTGTATACCCCCCTGCAATATATTTCTCTTACTTAATATGTGTTTTTACATTGATAATATAGACCTCTCATGATTGTCAGAATATTGATCAATTGGCACAATCCTTTTCCCATAGGTGCTAGATAATAAGAAGTTTTCTGTACTATAATGTGATGGTATTGGGAAAGATGGGATTTTGTTCTGCCAAATATTTTGATAGCTTTCAAGTTACATTATATGTAAAGGCTTGGTTTGTCCTTTTTTATTTTTTTTTTAATTTGATTTTGTTTATTGTCATGTATACCTAAGTACCATATTTTGTATAATAAATTTATTTTATTGTTAAATTCTGAAGCATTGCATGCTTATGTTTCAGTGAAAGACCACCATGTTAAATTGAAGAAAGCAAAATGTTATCTTTGAAACCCAATTTCAATTGGAATCTGACTTGTCCAGCAGTAGTAGCAACTGGTATCAAAAAGTACTCGAACGGTAGATGATTATAGACAGTACTGTGTGCAGATGGAATGGATAAAATGTTGGTGAAAAGAAAGCAATAAAGTTTTTATAGGATTCATAAAAGACAATCTTGACATGGATGAATAAAACTACCTGAGATGGGAAGGAATTGGATACATACAAATGTCACCATTGTCTTACATCCTGAAGAGGGTGGGGGCATCAGCATGAGTAACATACTTCGCATTAAAACATTTGCTGTTTGAGAGTGACAACACGATCATCAGCGAGCAACTGGCTGATCAATTACAGGAGCTGTGAAAATGTCTCATTTAGCAGATCAACAATGTGCACAGATACTTGACAGGTTGAAAAAGTAAGAAAAAGCAAGTATTGCAGATGCTGGAAATCAGAGTCGAGGATTTTAAATGCTCGAAACACTGACTTGCCTGCTCTTCGGATGCTGCCTGACCAGCTGTGCTTTTCCAGTACCACACTCTTCAAGGTTGATTACAGTAACTGAAGAACTCATAGGTCAGCAGAGTTTGGAAAATGCAGATGTAGCAAGGTTGTTATTATGTGTGATGTCAACTTTCCCAATATTGACTGGAACCTCCTTAGTGTAGATGGTTTGGATGGAGCCATTTTTATCAGGTGTGTTCAGGAGATTTTCCTTACTCAGTATGTAGACAGGCTGACGAGAGGAGAGGCCATTTTGGATTTTGTGCTCGGCAATGAGCCAGGACAGGTGTCAGATCTCGCAGTGGGAGAACACTTTGATGACAGTGACCACAACTGCCTCACATTTACAATAGCCTTGGAGAGGGAAAGGAGCAGTTACCAAGGGAAGGTATTCAATTGGGGAAAAGAAATTATGATGTGATCAGACAGAAGTTGGGAAATACAGATTGGGAGCAATTGTTCCACAGAAAGGGCAAAACAGACATGTAGAGACTATTTAAGGTGCAGTTGTTGCAACTGATGCATAAGTTTGTTCCTCTGAGACAGGCAAGAACGGGTAAGTTTAAGGAGCCTTGAATGACGAGAACAGAGGAGCTTCTTGTCAAAAGGAAGAAGATAGCTTACGTAAGGTGGAAGAAGCAAGGATCTAGCACAGCTTTACAGGATTACAACAGGCTTACGAGAAAGGAGGTCAGAAATGGATTGAGGAGAACTAGAAGGGGACACGAAAAAGGCTTGGCAGGAAGGATTAGGAAGAAAGTATTTTACTCATACATGAGGAATAAGAAAATGATCAGGGAACTGGTGCGTGGAGTCTGAGCAGATAGAAGCCTTAAATGAGATTTTTGCTTCAGTTTTCACGAAGGAAAGGGACCTTTTTGTGAATGAGAACTTTGAGGAGCTGGGAAACAGGCTTGAACAAATCAAGATTGATGAAATTGATATGCTGGAAATTTCGGCAAACATTAAGACCAATATATTCCCAGGGCCAGACCAGATTTACCCTTGGTTGTTAAGCCACTGGCGAAGATCTTTGCTTCCTCTCTCTCCACTGGAGTCATCCCGGAGGGTTGGAGAGAGGTGAATGTTGTTCCTCTTTTCCAGAAGGGGAATAGGGAAATCTATGACATTTACAGACCAGTCAGTCTTACGTCTGTGGTCAGCAAGGTATTGGAAAGAATTCTGAGGGATAGGATTTCTGACTATTTGGAAAAGCAGAGCATGATTGAAGGCAGTCAGCTTGGCTTTGTGAGGGGTAGGTCACACCTCACAAATCTTATTGAATTCTTTGAGGAAGTGATAAGACAGGTCTACAAAGATCGAGCCATGGATGTAGTGAGTATGGACTTCAGCAAGGCATTTGATAAGGTTCCCCATGGTAGGCTCATTCATAAAGTCAGGAGGTATGGGATACAGGGAGATTTGGCTGTCTGGATTCCGAATTGATTGGCTGACAGAAGGCAGAGAGTGGTGTAGATGGGAAGTATTCTGCCTGGAGGTGAGTGGTGAGCCACAGGACTCTTTTTTTGGGCCTCTGCTCTTTGTAGTGTTTATAAATGACTTGGACGAGGAGGTTGAGGGGTGGGTGAGTAAATTTGCCAATGACACAAAGGTTGGAGGTGCCATTGATAGTATCGAGGGCTATTGCAGGCTGCAGCACAACATAGACAGGATGCAGGGCTGTGCTGAGAAATGGCAGATGGAGTTCATCCTGGATAAATGCGAAGTGACGCATTTTGGAAGGTCAAACGTGAATGCTGAATATAGGATTAAAGACAGGATTATTGGAAGTGTGGAGAAATAGAGGGATCATGGTGTTCAAATGCATAGATCCTTCAAAGTTGCAACTCACGCGGATAGGGTTGTTAAGAAAGCATATGGTGTTTTGGCTTTCATTAACAGGGGGATCAAGTTTAAGAGCCGCGAGGTGTTGCTGCAGCTCTACAAGACCCTGGTGAGACCACACTTGGAATTTTGTGTCCAGTTCTGGTCGCCCTGTTTTAGGAAAGATATGGAGCCTTTGAAGAGGGCACAAAGAAAGTTTACCAGGATGCTGCCTGGACTGGAGGGCTTGTCTTATGAAGAGAAATTGACTAAGCTCGGACTTTTCTCTCTGGAGAGAAGGAGGAGGAAAGGTGACCTGATCGAGGTATAAAAGGTAATGAGGGGCATGGATAGAGTCAATAGCCAGGGCAAAATTGACTGACACGAGGGATCATAGTTTTAAGATATTAGGAGACAGGTATAGAGGAGACATCAGGTGGGTTTTTTATGCAGAGAGTTGTGAATGCATGGATGCGTTGCAAGCGGTGGTGTGGAAGCAGAGTCATTAAAGACATTTAAACAACTGCTGGACATGCACAGTGAATTCAGGGATGCGTAGGTTAGGTTATTTTATTTTAGATTAGGAATTAGCCTCGGCACATCGTGCGCCTGTTCTGTGCTGTACGTTTCTATGTTCTAATCAGAAAGCATCTAAATCTTAATTTTCCCGATCAGAGACATAGTGTACAATGTCAGGGAAGTTGTCCTGAATTAAGAATAGAAAATGCTGGAAACACTCAGCTGATCTATCAGCATCCATTGGCAAAGAAACAAACTTAACAGGCTGAATCTGCCTTGTTTTGATTGAGTGAAAGATGTCTCAATGTTTTTTGTGGGTACACATTATACCTTAACAAATTCACCTTATTAACTATCTGCCGCACACAAATCACATCCATCAATCATGATTCTATCTTCATCTTACTATGAGTGTTCTCAGAGCAACTTCTCCACTGAAATACTAGCATTGCTTGTGTGCACACCATCATTAAATGACTGTTGTGCACCGAAATAAGCACTGCCATCCCAAAGCTTTCCTGCTCTTTCGAGAATGTTTCCAAACAATGTTGAGTCAGTGATAGATGGTGCTATGATTGTCTGATGGATATAGTCTCTTGTCAAGGGGGCCTCTTCCCAGAGGGCCAGTAGAGGATGTCATGCCACCAGACCCCACGGCTCGGTATGAGGTAACAACCCTGGCCAGTAGCATCTCCATGATGTGGAGGAATGGCCAGCTATGCCACAAGAATATTAATTACTTTCGTGGTTGTGCCAGGGATGAGCCACTCTCTTCGCTTTTCTATCTTACTTATTTTATCTCTTCTACTGCACCTACCTCCCATCAAAGTTCATGCTCTGGAATTGTTGCTTGCAACATCTTTCCTCAACTTCTCATCCACCCCACCAACTTTCCACTAACCTTGCATGGCCTCTCTCTGTGCAGCCTACTCAGTTGCTCAGGACATCTTAACACCTTTTGCCTGCATCAGGACTAACAGCCATACCACTCACTATCATCTCACTTAATTTCTAATTTTCTCTCATTACAGGAGAAGACAACTCACAAAAGGGCAGAGATGGTCCGACAGGTGGAGACATGGCTGTCATTAGGCTCCTAAGGCCTTATGAGGAGAGAACCCTGGATATTGCATGAGAAAACCGGGACCATTCTTGCAAGGCTGTTGAAATGTCTAGGTCCCACCAACTTATTTAGTATCATTCTTCATTCTACTGGAAATCTCTCTGTATCCTCACTGTTACTATCTTTCATTACAAACCATTTCTAACAACTAGCTGCAACACCATCTCTCTCTTTTATCTTGCACGTACCACCATGGTGAAATTACAGGCTTTCCAGAAGCTACTGCATCAACCTCTTCAGGATGAAAGTACCAAGGTCTCACTGATAACATTTTTAATATCTCCTGCAACCTCCATCAGTTCAGATACTGACACCACATGGGAATGTCAATCTTAGAAAATGTGTGAGACAATCAGTTGAGCATCTGATTGCGTCAGCTCCGCAGGTGGCCAAAGAAGAAATGACCCAGGCTGCTGACATGTAAAGGACTGCCAGAGACCAGGCATCTGCTCAGTCCCAGACAGTAGAGGACCTAGTCTTGTCAGACATCAGGGACTTTGTCCACATGAACAAGGAGGAACAGCAGTGTCAAATAGATATCTGGGATAATGATCAGAAGCTGCAGCAGTGTAATGAGTTGCACAATTTATCTGGCTGCCCCCATTGACAGGTTGGTGGCTACAATGGAAAGCCAGATCCAGCGCCTTCAAGATCTGCTGGACAGGTATGCATACATCTGCACTCCAGTCCTCCAGCCACTGATCCTCAGGACCAAAGGCACACTGATGGGGAATAGATGAGGAATCTGAAAAGCCTTCTCAATGCTCTTTCCTCCGAAGGAGACAGGGTGGAGACAAGACAGGAACCGTATACAGCATTATTAATAACAGAGTATGGATAACCAAGGAGATGTGTTTAAGCTAATTTCAGGTCAGTTAGTCTGGTGACTTGACAATTGTTCAGTACATCATGATTCTGATTTTGTAGGCATGGCCAAAGGAATTGTAATCCATGATGTGCAAATATAAAGCCAAACTTAGGCATATGCTTAATGCTGTGAACTAATGGAATTGTAGGAATTGAGAAAGTATTTTCAATGACAGGCATCATCTGGGCTGCAATGCATGTGTGGAAACAATATGATTAGGCGTCATGACTAACACTTGGCATAAACTGTGGTCAGGGTTTAGATCAGAGTGGTGCTGGAAAAGCACAGCAAGTCAAGCAGCATCCGAGGAGCAGGAAAATCGATGTTTCAGGCAAAAGCCCTTCATCAGGAATAGAGGCAGGAAACCTCCAGGGTGGAGATATAAATGGGAGAGGAGGGGGGGGCTGGAGAGAAGGTAGCGAAGAGTACAATAGGTGAATGGGGGTGGGGATGGAGGTGATAGGTCAGACAGGAGAGCAGGCGAAGGTAGAAAAGAATACAATAGGAAAATGAGGGTGGGGATGGAGGTGATAGGTCAGAGGGGAGGGTGGAGCAGATAGGTGGGAAGGGAGATTGGCAGGTAGGACAGGTCCTGCAATTTCCAAGCCTGAAAATCCTATAACTTGTCTGTCTTTGATCCAAACCATTCAATACTTTCCTCATGCAATATCCTCTGGATGGAGTCACAGTATTTTAATTACAATTTCTGTATTTGACTATTGCTTAAATCCAGCGCAGATTGTGAATCAACCTTACTTTTCAGAATATTTCATTTTGTTTTCTAAGTGTGATTCACCATTATAAGACTATAAGATCCTAAGACATAGGAGGAGAAGTTAGGTCATTCATCTCATTGAGCCTGCTCTGCCATTCAACCATAGCTGATAAGTTTCTCAACTCCTTTCTCCCACTTTCTCTCTGTAACTCTTGATCCCCTTGATACTCAAGAACTCATCTATCTCAGTCTTAAATATATTCAATGACCTGGCCTCCACAGCCTTCTATGACAATGAATTCCATAGAATCAACACTCTCTGACTGAAGAAGTTTCTCCTTATCTCCATTCTAAAAGGTCTTCCCTTTACTCTAAGGCTGTGCCCTTGGGTCCTAGTCTCTCTGATCAATGGAAACATCTTCCCAACATCTGCTCTGTCCAGGTTATTCAGTATTCTGTATGTTTCAATTAAATCCCCCCTCATCCTCCAAAACTCCGTTGATTTTAAACCCAGAGTCCTCAAATATTCCTCATATGTTAAGCTTTTCAGTGCTGAGACCATTCTCGTGAACATCCTCTGAACATGTTTTAGGGCCAGTGCATCCTTCCTGAGGTATGGGTCCTAAAACTGCACACAATACTCCAAACAGGGTTTGACCAGAGTCTTATAGAGCCTCAGAAGTCGTTCAAGTTCTTTCAAGATAAATGCATCTGCATCTGCGTTCCTAACTACTGACTCAACCTGCAAGTTTACCTTGAGACAATCATGTACTAGAATTCCCAAGTCTCTTTGCACTTCAGATTTCTGAATTTTCTCCCCATTTGGAAAATAGTCCATGTCTCTATTCTTCCTACCAAAGTGTATGACCTCACACTTTCCCACATTGTACTCCATCTTCTGCTTCTTTGCCCACTCTCCTAACCTGTCCAAATCCTTCTGTAGCCTCCCTGCCTCCTCAATGCTACCTGTCCCTCTACCTATCTTTGTATTGTCTGCAAAGTCAGCCAGAATGCCCTCATTTCTTTCATCTAGATCGTTCAAATGAAAAGTTGTGGTCCCAACACTGAGCCTTATAGAGTACCACTTATTACCATCTGCCATCCTGAGAAGGAGCCTTTTATTCCTACTGTTTGTTTTCTGCCAGACAGCCAAGTTTCTAGCACTTTGCCTCTGATACCATGACCCCTTAACTAACTCAGTAGCCTCCTATGCAGCACCTTGTCAAAGGCCTTCTTGAAGTCCAGGTAAATAACATCCATTCGCTCGCTTTGGTCTAACTTACTTGTTACTTCATCAAAGAATTCCCAATGTATTCTAAAGGAACTCATTCTCTGCATTTCATATGTTCCTTGAATTAAGGCCCCAATACTTTTTCTCCAAGCCTATCATGCTCCAAATCTAGCATTTATTCAATCCTGGAGTCGCTGGTTTTGGGACATCTTTTCGGTACATTCTAGGCCTTGTGAGCAAAAGAATGTTCAGCCATACATTAAATGGCAATGCTTAAGATAAAATATCATCGAAACTGAAGGTATAGAGTTGCATACCTTGAATATCTGGAATGCCATTTCAAATTATGATGTTGAAATCACATTTTAACTGTCAATATATACTTTAAATATCTATTGTTGAAAATTGGAAACAGATAAAACAAACCAGTTGTCCTTCTTACCACCAATTGTTGCTCCCTGTCCAGTCGGTGCTACAATGAGTAAAAAAGAAAACATTTTAAGCAAGTCTGAAAAGAAATTCATTTGTCTAATGCATATAGAAGCCACATTCAACTTCAGCAATGGTAAGATTTTGATTCCTCTATATACCATGAACAGCTATTTATGCTTCATCAATTAGAAGGTATTGTGGCACCTAGGTGACAGTGTTGCAGGTCAAATCCCCATTAAATATCAAGAGTATCATGCTTACCAGCCACTGTACACCACATCATAATTTAACTATCAGTGAGGAAACTATCATGTAGCCTACATGCCCATAGGTTACTTGAGCTCCTTAAGCAGGCAAGTGATGCCACTACTGCTGGATTGAAACAGTCATAGAAGAGATCCTCAGATTTTAGCCCAGAAGTTTTAAGTGTGGGTTAACTGCAAGCATATTTGGCGAGTATATCTTCTTAACAGAGTCCTCACAAAGTTGTTCCAGCTTCCAACTCCCATTCCCTCTCAAAATTCAGTCCCAGCAGAGGCCATCACTCTCTGTGGTACTGCTGAGACTGGTTTATCATTAGCTCCATGAAGTGTGAATTACTGACTTAAATTAGACAGAAGTCCCATGTTAAACCAATAAATAACTACTCAGAATTAAATGCCTATGGGATAAGTCCACCAAATGGGTTTTGCTGGAGTGGCATGTTCTGGGATATCACAAAATTTGGTTCTTCTGTTTCACAGAACAATATAAATGTCGTTTCCATGCTGTTAACCAACAGCAAGTTCGTACCCAGAAATGAAGGCTATGGATGTGCTCTTTGTAGTTTAGCAAAAAACAAAAGTATATTAAACATATCCATGAATTAAGTGAGATCAAAAGTATAAACCTACAAGCTTACATGCAGGGATTTACTTGAATTCTTGTAAGCAGCTAACTGTAGATAGTAAAAAGAGGCCACCCTCATAAAGATGCAGCAACAAATGGTGGAAACAGACACCCTCTAAGAAGGAAAAGAGGTTGTAAAACATGGAAAATAAACAAATGTAACTTCACAGCTCCCCATTCAGAAAGCTGTGAAAGTGATTGAATTTCATTTTTCTTAATGAAGTCTGAATATGTGCTATTTGGTGGGGACACTTGTATATTAGGTATTTGAAGTAAGTCAGAGGTGGAGCTATAATGAACTTGCAACTGCAAGATAGAGAGACTGTGTTTGTTTGATCTCCCCAATTTGTAAGCCTCGTCAAAGAATTACAACAATAGATATAATTATATAAATTCACATATAATCAACTTTAGACTAAAACTGATATTGTACATTTGAAAGCAATTGATAGAAATTAGCATCCTTTTATGAATCCAAAAATAATATTAGTAGAAACTATAAATTGCCTTACAGAATTTGAAAAACTCATAATTGATAAGCAATTATCAATTAGTGTGATGTAGTTGGGAAATCTCTGGGTAGAAGGTTAATTGTCAGCATATTAAGAAAGTGAGTGAATACAGCATCCATTGTAAGATCCCAAGGAATAGTGACAAAGAAGTCTGGCAAGTACCATGAGATCATGGGAGGATCTCGGGCAGTCAATAGAGATATCCATTGTTAATCATTTGTTTACACAATTGGAGAGACATGGCTAACAATAGAGTCGTAGAGATGTACAGCACGGAAACAGACCCTTCAGTCCAACTCGTCCATGCCGACCAGATATCCCAACCCAATCTAGACCAGCACCTGGCCCATATCCCTCCATACCTTCCTATTCATATAAATGCTACAATTGTACTAGCCTCCACTACTTCCTCTGGCAGCTCATTCCATACACGTACCACCCTCTGCGTGAAAAACTTGACCCTTAGGTCTCTTTTATATCTTTCCCCTTTCACCCTAAATCTATGCCCTCGAGTTCTGGACTCCCCCAAACCAGGAAAGATATTTTGTCTATTTATCCTATCCATGCCCCTTACGATTTTATAAACCTCTATATGTCTCAGCCACCAACGGTCCAGGGAAAACTGCCCCAACCTATTCAATCTCTTTCCTATAGCTCAAATCCTCCAACCCTGGCAACATCCTTGTAAGTATTTTCTGAACCCTTTCAATAACATCCTTCTGATAGGAAGGAGACCAGAATTGCATGGAATATTCCATCAGTGGCCTAACCAATGTCCTGTTCAGCTGCAACATGACCTCCCAACTCCTGCACTCAACACTCTGACCAATAAAGGAAAGCATACCTTCTTCAGTATCCTATCTACCTGTGACTCCATTTTCAAGGAACTATCAACCTGCACTCCAAGGTCTCTTTGTTCAGCAACACTCCCTAGGACCTTACCACTAAGTGTATAAGTTCTTAAGTTGTGTTTTCCCAAAATGCAGTACCTCACATTTATCTAAATTAAACTCCATCTGCCATTTCTCAGCCCTTTGGCCCATCTGATCAAGATCCTGTTGTAATCTGAGGTAACCTTCTTCGCTATCCAACACACTTCCAATTTTGGTGTCATCTGCAAACTTATTCTTATGCTCACATCCAAATTATTTATATAAATGATGACAAGTAGTAGATCCAGCACCGATCCTTGTGGCGCTCCACTGGTCACAGGCCTATAGTCTGAAAAACAACCCTCCACTTCCACCCTCTGTCTCCTACCTTTGAGCCAATTCTGTATCCAAATGGCTAGTTCTTCCTGTAGTCCATGAGATCTAACCTTGCTAATCTGTCTCACCATGGGGAACCTTGACGAACGCCTTACTGAAGTCCATATAGATCACATCCACTGCTCTGCTCTCATCAATCCTCTTTGTTACGTCTTCAAAAAACTCAATCAAGTTTGTGAGACATGATTTCCCAAGCACAAAGCCAATGTCATCAATGTTGCATGCAATTATTGTAAAATGCATATAAATACAGTACTTGACTGGGAGGGGCAGAGTGTTCAATGGACACTGTTTCAGGAACCTCCCCCGTAACGTACCGTAAAGAGCTCTGAATAAAGATCGAATTGCGCTGCCAGACACAGGAAAGAAGATTCCTCTTTGACATCTCTCTCACTTCAAGTTATAACAATTTCATATTAAGTAAATAGTCACCAGCTTAACAAAGTTTTAAATACAGACTTTTTTTATATACTCTAGCAAAGCGCCCTCAAATTTGAAAACTTCCCCTTAAATTGGTCAAGAGGATAAGAATTTGCAAGGTGGTGAATGAATGGCTCACAGTTCCCCCTCCCAAAGGAAAGTTAGTAGCCAACCTACAGACCGAAAAATGCCTTACATATTGCCATATGAGCTACTAGCGGTCTAGTAGACAGTGGGACTTCCACCCCTCAATGGCAGGAGATTGCTCTGGAGCTACTGGCCAATCTGATTGGCTAACACCTCTTAAGGTGCCAGCAGCACAACAGCTCAATAATGGATGCTCTCGGGACTGCAAGCATACCCAAGACAAAGGCCCCAATGGATCCCAGACACTAGATAAGGAGGGACATTTGGCAGGATGGATTTGGTGACCATAGGAAGAAGCAATGCATGAGTGAGTTTTAAAGACTGGGCAGGGAAGAAGGGATGCTACTACTTTCTGAAGGGGCACACATGGAATCAACTGATAATAGTGCCATCCTTCTTGTCCACAATTTTAAAAAGCGTTAATAAAAAAATTCCGCTCAATTCTCCTTGTCTACCCCTATCAATCACATTAAGAAGTGGTCAGGGCAACTTTGGGGTCAACTGAACTATTAAAATTCTCCATTGACCTTTGATCATTTACTTAGATAAGACTGATGAGCTGATATTTTGGCAGTTGCCTTTTCTCCCTATTCTAGGGATGAGCTGAGGGGTAGATGAGAAAGTTATGAGAAAGTCGCACCTGCCTACTGAAAACACAGCCATGTGAGCATATAATATTGAGTCCAATAATCTCAGTTTCTGCAATCTGTTCATGTATAACTGATGTATATCATCCTTGATATCATTCGTATAAATCTTCTCTGCACATAAAGGTCTTAAAATCCTTCCTCAAGTGTGTGCAGAATAGAAAACAATTCTCCAGTTCAAGCTTAACTACTGATGTACCAAATGGGTGGAGATTAAAAAGGGTACTGATATATACAAATTTGGCAAAACTTTGATGAGAAAAATGTTGAAGCCTTCTTGATTTCATTTCAAAAACTGGCTAGGCAGATTGAATGGTCCAAGGAGTTATGGGTAATGCTAGTTCAGACTAAACTGGTAGGCAAAGCAAGTGAGTTATTTGCCGCGCTGTCAGATGAGGGGGTCAAGAGGTTATGAAGAGGTTAAGCAGGCTATATTAAGTGCCTATGAATTAGTACCAGAAGCATATAGACAGTGATTCGAAAACATACAAAAGGAACCAGGTCAGACTTATGTTGAGTTCGAAAGAATTAAGCACAGTCATTTTGACAGATGGGTACGTGCTTTAAAGAAAGATAGGACCTATGAGTGTCTAAGAGAGATTATTCTGCTGGACGAGTTTAAAAACTTATTTACAGAGAGTTCACATGGAGGAACAGAAAGCTCAGGAGTGAGAAGGCAGCAGAATTAGCAGATGAATACAAGTCAGTGCATAAACAAGCTTCCGGTCAGAATTTCATCCTGCGAGAGAGAGAAGCTGGGAGATCCTACACTTATGGCAGAAGTTGGGAGTTAGAGGTTAGAGAAATAGAAGTTGGGAGTTTACCACAGGTTAAAAAAGAAGCCCAAGAGGGTGGAAAGGGGGTGGAAGGCCTCAGGTGTTTCTGCTGTGGTAAAATGGGACAAGTAATGTCACAGTGCTGGTTGTTAAAGAAAGGCACTGTAGGAATATATGTGGTAAAAGAAGCTAAGCCAGTGGCATTAGTGAAGGTAGTAAAGAAAACCCCAAGGAGCTGCAGGAGAGAGAACAGCCGGGGCAAGGACTGGGTATGGAGTTAGTACCTGATCTCTATAAATAATTTGCCTCTGGGGTAAAGTTTATCCAGAAAGAACAGGGGGAGAATAAGAAGTTATAATTTTGACAGATATGGGATCTAACCAGTAAGAGATGAGTGAATTTGCACTCTTTCTGATCTGTTACCCGAGTGCGGTAATTTGTGGGATAGATGGACAGAAATTTAGTGTTCCCTCTGTAAGATCAGGTTGGAGTGCCAACTCAAGACTGGGGAAGTTACAGTGGGAGTGATTGACAGACTGTCAGTTCCAGGTATCCAGTTTGTTCTTGGGAATGATTTAGCAGGGTCTAAGGTGGGGGTGACACCCTTTCTTGTGAAGAGGTCCAAGGAAAACCAAGAAACTGAGTTAAAATAGAAACATCCTGGTATTTTCCCAAACTGTGTAGTAACCAGATCCCACTATCATAAGTCACAGCATGAAGCAAAAACTAAAAAGAACGATGAAGGAGTAAACGTTCAGTTAGTGGAAACTCTGTTTGACGTGATGGAGCAGGAAAAACCTGAACAGGCAGAGGGTCAGACAGAAATGTTTAGTCCTGAAAGGTTACGGGACTTGCAACCGAAAGACAGGACGATAGAAGATATATGTATGGAAGTGTACTCGAAAAGGAAACAGAGAATATTCCTCAGGGTTATTATCTGAAAGATAGAATCCTAAGATGGAAATGGAGACCACAGCAGGTTAGAGCAGAGGAGAAATGGGCTGAAGTGCACCAGAATGTGTTGCCCGTAGCATACAGACAGGGTAGCACATGAACTTCCTGTAGGAGGTCACCTAGGGGTACAAAAGACACAGGTTAAGATACAAAAACATTTTTCTTCGCCTGGAATGCACAAGTTTAGGTGAACTTCTGCCATACGTGTCATACATAACAAATGGTAGGTAAGTCACAGGCAGTAATAAAACCAGCACCTTTGTTGCTAATTCCCCATTTGAAGAACCTTTCACATGGGTTATAATTGATTGTGTCGGTCCCCTACCATGAAGTAAAAGTGGGAACCAGTACTTGTTAACCACAGTGGATGTGTCTACCAGATCTCCAGAGGCAACTCCATTATGGAGTATCAAGGCAAAAATGGTAGTAGAGGAGTTAGTAGCTTTCTTCAACTGGTATGGCTACCCAGAGAAATTCAGTCAGACCAAGGGTCAAGTTTTACTGCTAGACTGTTTCAGGAGGTTATGGATAGCTGAGGTATACAGCACTTTAAATCCAGTGCATATCATCCTGAATCCAAGGGAGCTTTCGAAAGGTGGCATCGGACGTTGAAGACCATGTTGAGAGCATACTGTCAGGATTGCCTGAATGATTGGGATAAATGTTTGCCATTAGAGATGCCCCAAACAAATCAATTCAGTTCACTCCCTTTGAGTTGATATTTGGGCATGAAGTGAGAGCCCCTTTGAAATTAATTAAAGAAAAATTGACAGGACCAAAGTTGGAGACCTCACACTTCGATTATGTATCGGAGTTGAGGGAGAGATTAAATTGAGTAGGCGAGTAAATACCACCAAAAGTGGGCAGAGCACAGAATGAAGCAAGTGGCAGATAAAAGCTCTGTTACTCAGTCATTTTCCTGAGAGGAATGACATATTAGTATTGTTACCAGTGATAGAAGATCCCTTTAAAGCCAGGTTTAGTGGTCTCTATCAAATTGATAGGTGAATCTTTCTCTTACAAGTACCTTTCAGACAGCTGTTCAGCTGGCAATCTGTACTTGTTGGTGTCTTGGCAGTTCTCCCCCTAACTGTTCAAAATGTCCAGTTTTATAACTCAAAAAATCGTGTCGTTTCATTGGTGCATTAACAAACTACTAAATACAAATTTGATTGGAATTTGGTATCTTGAAGGATAATTTAAATTGATTGGCCGAATTTGAATTTGTTTTTGTTTCATGGCAACTCAGATGCTACTATTTGTTTTGACCATGTGTTGCATTGTTACTATGTTCAGGACTTTCTGTGCTTTGTCAGTCCTTGCTAGCTTTCCAACTCTCTTAAAGGTACAGTACACCTCTACACCTTCATAACATTATTCATCGCCATGTCTCCCTATGACTCCACTTTCAAGGAACTGTGCACATACACCCCAAGGTCTCATTGTTTGGCAACACTCCTCAGGGCCCTATCATTAGTTACATAACTCTTGCCCTGGTTTACCTTATCAAATTGCACCACTTCGCACAGATCTAAGTTAAACTCCATCTGCCATTCCTTGGCCCATTGGCCCATCTGATCTATATATACACACACACACACATATATATCCCATTATACTCTGAGATAATCTCCTTCACTGTCCACTGCACCATCGCACCATCTATTTTGGTGTCATCCGCAAACATACTAACCATATATCCTATATTCACATCCAAATCCTTTTTATAAATGACCAAAACCAGTGGACCCAACACTGATCCTTGTGACACACCAATGGTCACATAGCTCCAGTCCAAAAAAGCAACCCTTTACCACCACTTCGTCTCCTACCTTATAGCCAGTTTTGTATCCAATTGGCTAGTTCCCCCTGGATTTCTATTCCTTCTTCTCATTCTTTCCTGCAAAATGGATTGTTTCACATTTCCCTGCATTAAATTCCATCTGCTGTGCGTCTGCCCACTTCAAAATAACTTCCTGAAGTCCTCGACTTTCTTGTTCTATTTATAGCACTCAAATTTTGAATCATTTTGTACATATTTTGAAATTTCACCCTTTATATCAAAAGCAGGCCATTAAACCATAATGTGAAAAGTAATGATTTTCATATTGACTCTATGGAATGCCACATGAATTATTGCAGCTGGAGAAACAATCACCACTACCTTCTGATTTCTGCCTTCTTGACAATTTTATATTTACAAGTGAACATTTAATCAATTTTGCTAACACATCTATTATGAGATACTTTATCAAGTTTCATTTGAAATTTCAGTATCAGTGCTTTCTAAGTTCATGCTAGAAAGCCAAATGCTAATTTTTAGGCAATGCTTATGAATCCTGGAGTCATCAAATATCTTTGCAACTTTGCCAGAGAGATTTTTAAACTTTACTGCTCCATTAAGGGCATCTGATTTCACAAAAACAAAAATATTAGTTTAAGTTTCAGTTGTTTGTGAAGAATAAGATCTTGGCAACTAAGGCGAATCTCAGAGGAGGCATGAGAAGAGATCGAGAAAGATGTCATTTCTGGGTCAAGGTACGTGTGCATCTTACCTCTACCAAGTTAAACTTCACTTAATGACCAGTTTTGAGAATAGTGGAGATGAGTAACAGTGACACATTAGTCTTATTCCACAGTGTGGTGCTGGAAAAGCAAAGCAGGTCAGGCAGGAGCAGGAAGAACAACATTTTGGGCAAAAGCCCTTTCATCGATTTTCCTGCTCCTTGGATGCTGCCTGATCTGTTGTGCTTTTCCAGTACCACACTCTTGACTCCAGCATCTACAATCCTCACTTTCGCCTAGTCTTATTCCAGAGTCTAATTTTGCTAACTGTGCCGTCAATTTCTGCAGGTGACATCAATATAGATATAAAGTTAATTGTTTTAGAAGGCTCTACAACTCCACAAAGCATCGTCACAAGATTGAAGCAGTAATTATAACAAGATTCAGAGCACAGGAAGTAAAATATGCCATTCAGCCCTTTAAGACAATTACACCAAACACTTAGATCACCTTATCTCTGACTTCCCTTTATTCTGATACACATCATGCCTTTGCCTAACAAATTTAAATCCTCAATAAACCTAAATTTTATGACCAGATTATCAGCATGATGTGGGACCAAATGCAGATTATGAGTTCACACAGGTCAATCATGAAATCGTGGAGGCCATTTTATCAATGGCAGTCAATAAAGAAAACACTTCCAAAAGTACTGTTCAATTAAATTCCTAAGGTGTCAGTCATTTAATCAATGTTAAGATGCAGATGGCCCCTATTGAAGGTACAAGAAGAATGAGGCTATATTCCAAATCGTAGCCTGTAATTGGCCCCAAGCAACTGGCATCAAGGTGATTGGAGAAGCGAATCCTTCAGTGGTGACTTTGGGGCCATAAGGTAATTGGATTAATTGTCTGCCTGCCTCTATTATTTAGTGTTGTAGATGCTGGGAATATCCTCTAGCAAAGGCAAAATATCAGGTATCCGTCCCAACACTTCAACTCCTGGTTTATCGGACATCTCCAAATGTAGCAAACTTGATTCTCTAGTTCTTAATCAAAGTCACATACAAATATAATTAAATTGTGTAGCCCATAATTGCTATTCTTTGTCTCAAACTAGTAGTCAAGTCCTCATTCCAGCCAATTGGCTGTTTCCAATTTCATGTGTTGATGTTTGTCAACTGTGTCTTATGTGGAACCTTCTAAATAGATTCTAGATTTCATATACGTTCTATTAACACTCCCTTATCTAACATGTTACATACTCCCTCCAATCCCTGATCAGCTCATGTTGATCTGAAAGAGTAATCACTCTGCCCCAAATACAAAATTTTCCCACAGACAATATACAACTAATAGCTACACTTTATTTGTAAGGGTATCAAGGGTTCCAGGGTGACAGCAGATAATGGGATTGAAAAACATATCAGCCATGATTGAATAGCAGAGCAGATTCAATGGGCTGAATGGCCTAATACTGGTTCTAATCTTATGGTCTAATAAACCTACAATTTCCTCATTTATCTCGAACTCCACGCTTCAATGCAGTTGTATTGGAGACAATTGCTGGACTTAATTTTTATTTCTTTATGGAATATGGAAATCACTGAATTTATTAAGCAATTCCTAAATGTCTTTGAGAAAATAGCGGCCTTCGTGAACCTTAGTTCAGTTAGGAAAGGAATTCCAGGATTTTGATGCATCAACAATAAAGGAATAGCAATATAATTCAAAGTCTAGATGCTATGTGATTTGGAGGAACTTATAGGTGGTGTCATTCCCATGCATTTAGTCCTTTAGAAGATAACAATTATATATCAACAATTTTGTCATCTACATTTTTTAGCACACTGCAATCCTTGATGCTAAGAAATACCACAGCGATGCGGAGTACAAGTTCACAGAACACTGAAGGGAGGACATCAGCTTTTGTTTTCATCACCAAAGGTTGAGGTATAAGAGATAATGATGGTTCTGTATAAATTCAGAGTAAGACCTAATGGATCAAAGGTGACTGGAAATCTGAAAACCCACGACCAATGTCAGCTGACATGTCAGATTATTGAGGTCATCGATAAAAAGCAAAAGTACAACACAACAACAGAGGAATCTCGATTATCTGGCATTTGATTAACCGAATTTCAGATTATCCAATCAAGATCAGAAAGTCTCACCGTTTGGTTAACTATGTTATCCAGTATTTGATTATCTGGCATTCGATTAACCAAATGAAGTACTCCCTGCTCATGTCCTCTGGATAATCAAGGATATTCTAGTTCATGCTGTTGAAGATGATGGAGGAGAGGATGTATGTGACAACTGCTAACTATTTCCACCAAGCTGGGTACAAACAGGTTATGACTGCACAGGTACTCATGATTTAGAGATGCTGTTGTTGGACTGGGGTGTCCAACAACAGCAGGTTATCATCCAACAGGTTTAATTGGAAGCACTTGCTTTCGGAGCGCCGCTCCTTCAACCACCTGATGAAGGTGTGGTGCTCCAAAAGCTAGTGCTTCCAATTAAACCAGTTAGACTATAACCTGGTGTCGTGTGATTTTTAACTATGATTGCACAAGACATTTAATATGAAGAGAAGTGAGGGGAGGATAACCAACTGATGACAAGGCATTATGGAAACTTATGCAGAGATGGACAAATATCCATGTTGCATGATTGAATTGACACATGATGCAATTAAGTCTATTTACCAAGCTGATGCCACAAAGGCCATCGAGATACTCTAGGATATTGTAGTGCAGCAAGAAAACTATGAAACACATTTTACTTCATTTATGACATGGTGCATTATATCAGTCATGTCTGTAGACAACACATGAAGCAGAAAAAGATCACAAAAACCTTTCAGACCTAACTTCCAACATTTTTTAATGCACAGCTCTAGGCGTTTACAACTTCAAGCCATTGGAAGGTGTGAACAAATTGAATAAAGTTATTAAAAATTGTTAGCAGGAGACAAGAAGATATTTTTAATCTTTCACTCATCAGGAATAGAATGCAGATGTCTCATGATGCTACATTGCAATCTACTCACTTTTCTGCACTACCGGGATGTTGCCGTCAAGCCAAAAAGATGTTTTGCCTACCAAACAAATGCAACAGGGTTACAGTTAACCCTAATTTTATCACAGATGATATATGAATCTCAATGCCGGTGCGATGCCAGCTATGTAGGCCATATGTCCTAATGACTGGCAGACTGTATGAAACAACACATTCCATTGAAGAAGATATGGGAGGTGACATTTTGTTCATGTTCAACCAGCCAGTGCTTGCAAGCCTCAGAACAGTATGTCTACCATTCAATGTGATTCTACTGTTGCAAATTATTTTTTAAATAATCAACATTGTATTAAGAATTAGATAGGAAACTAACTTCAGATCATCATTTGAACTTAAAGAATGATGAATTTGTGCATGGTGGAAGCTACATACATTAATACACCTTGCCATTAGATTTTCAGAACCTTTTAATTGCACCTTCATTCTGGGAATAAAAGGAGCACAGAGACTGTCAATCTCTGCTGCTTTCCCATGACAACATCCTGACCAGAGTCTACTTACCTGGTTTGAGAACTAAAACTGAGTTTATGTTCTTGTTGTTTCTCCACACCAAAAGTTGTCTGAACTAATCTGCACCTCCCTCTCATGCTGTATAAATTGATATCCTTTTTATCAAATCTAGTTCTTAGATCCTAATCCTGATGAGTGCAAGGGAAAAATCTTTGACATCATGTCTCCTTTTAGCAATGTTGAAATTCTGTACTACCTAGCAATTATTAATAAAGATAAGTTTACACATTTATTGCTTTATTGTGTTTTCAGATGCCATTTGAATCCACTGCTTTTGACATATTCTGCATTTGTTGGCTTGATGAATTACATACATTCATGTAGGAATGCTTCTTCCTTAGTTATCATGAAGTTTTGCCTAAAATAAATCTGTGAATTCCCTGGGATTAGAATCATCAGGATTTTACTGTTGTAGATGTTGAAGGTAAAGTTGGAAGAGATATGGAATAGTATTTAGTTTAGTATTCAAAAACAACTTACCATACAGTAGTTTAGAAAAAAAAGTGCTCATTATATTACAAAGGTGATTGACCATACTTTATAAAACAGAATATTAAAACAACACAGCATCTGGTTTATACTTTAACTTTAATAATATAGTCAGTTTAGGTTGTTAGTGTCTAAAAGCAAAGTCTAGGGCTTCGCAACAAGGTACTGAATTGCCAGGAAGAAGGAATTTCAGGAAACAAGCACAAAATATTACAAGCCAAATAAAAGATAAATTTGGATATTTTAAAATGTTAGAATGCCAAAAAAAGGCAGAAATAGCTAAAATCTGGAGAAAGTAATAACTCCTTTTTAAGGAAAGTCGTGATCACTAATTGTAATTACCTTTTGAGTAAAATAGTAGAGGTAAAATTTTAGATCCATTTAAGAGACAATTATATGACACGATGACCTTTGTGGTTATGGTATTGCAGAAACGAAATTTTCTTTAAGGCAGAATTTTAAATACTGAAATATACACAAAACATTTTTTTTAAATGTCAAAACCTGGGAATCCAAAAAGAGATAACTATTAAAATAGATATTTCACAATATTTCAACACCTGAAAGGAAAAGGCTAGAAAACACAATAGGTGGAAACCTTCATTTGAGGTCTGTACTCATGTATCTACAGCTTCCTTTAACAATAACTATGATAATTACATGTTATGCATTAATCAACTGCAGATGAAATATATGTCAAATGCAGAATGCAGAGAAAGCACAATATTGAATATAGTAAAGATTTTAAACAAAACATGCAAACACTAGAAAAATTAATCAGATCAAGTAGCATCTGCGAAGGACATAAGATAAGTTCATGTATTTGTACTCGTCCGTTCTGAAGAAAGGTCAGCATGAAAAATTCTCCATAGATGCTGCTTGAAGTACTGAGTATTTCTTAGGATTTCAGTATTTCTGTTTCAGAATTTGCTAGAGATGTTAGCAACTTTCTTTATTTGAGTCTTATTAAACAAACAATTAAATACGAAATTTAGAGTAGTCCATTAAGTCCAACTAATGTACCTACCAGATGTCATAGATCTAGGACTGGAAGTAGTTGTAACAGTAAGAGTACTAGCTGTTGTGGAAGTGAAAAAAAAAATTATCAATCTTGCTAATTGGAATATAATTGTCATAAAATACATTTCTCAAAACATTGGCTGTCTAAAAACAAAATGATAATCTGAAGTAAACAATTCACACCAAATTTTATAAAATGGCAGGGTCAGCAAGCACATGGCAAAATGGTGCTTTTTCCACAGACTGTCATCATAACTGCAGAAATCAGGGGAGGCAATGACCTTGTGGTATGAATGTTAGACTGTTAATGCAGAGACTCAGGTAAGGTTCTGGGGACTCATGTTCAAATCAATTTGAATTTGAATTAATTTTTTTAAATCTGTAATTAAGAGTCTAATGATGACCATTATCGGAAAAAAAAACATATGATTCACTAATGTCCTTTAGCGAAATAAACTGCCATCCTTAGCTGGTCTGGTCAACATGTGACTCCAGATCCACAGGAATGTGATTAACTCTTCACCACCCTCTGGACAAATAGGGATGGGTAATAAGTACTGGCTCAACTAGTGACCCCCTTATCCCCTGAATAGATAAAAGAAAATAAATTCAATATGCCATAATGAGCTTACTGAGTCCCCTGAACCAGCCTATTTCAAGTTTATTGGTAAATATATATAGTAGATCAATAATGACTAAAGACATAGAATTTTGAATTTCAAATCTCATCACTGTGTAGAAATTGATCACTTGCAGAAAATATTTGAGCAATGGAAACAATTAGTTGATATATTTAGTTTGCTAAAAAATTCAAAATTAGAATTTCATTTTTTACTTATTTTGAAGATGACATCAGAGATTTCTGTACATGTGAAGTGAACTAATGATTTTGGCAGTACCTCACAAAACCTTTTATGTTGCTATCCCAGTTTAAATTAACACCACCTTTCAAGGACCATTAGGGTTGGTAAAAATAGTTATCTTTGTTAGTATGCTAATAGTCAATAACAGAATATATATTTTTTAAAAATTATGACAAATAATTTGTGAAAACTAGTATGGCCCAGGTACTGGTAAAACAAAGCAATAAACTACCATAATAGCATTCAATATGGTGTTACTAAAGTTGGCATAATAAGCAATAACATATATAAAGAATAACAATGTATCATAGATATATAAAAAAATATATTATATAAATATGACAATGTGTATTTCAAAAGTTGTTGTGACACCAGCTGATGATAATTCTGGATAAGTCAGATAATAGAGTGAAACCTGGCTTGGATAGGCAATAATTAGTCACTCACTGAACATATTGACAACAGGCTGTCAAAATGCCTTTAATCAAATAACATTAAATGTTATTAAATACAAAAGGAAAAAAACACATACAACATTCACATTATAAAATAACTATTTGAAACTGTTTTATTAGAAGCAACAGAAATAAAGATTCAACCCTTTCACCTTTGCAACAACCTTACAGATACTTAAGCCTCAGTGAAAAGTCAATCCACCTCCACTTTCTAGCTACTTATTTAACTTGCATGACTGCAAGTATTGACATTCATTTGACGCTATGTTCTTTGTTAATGTCTCCTCGTGATACCATTAAAAAACGTTAACACAATTATTTGCTGTTTAGCATATATTCCTTGAATTCATACATTCAACAGCTTTGTTGGATGTCTTCCTCTCTAAAAGGTTAAAGCCTCTGTTTCTGGAGCTATTCTCTTACTAATTTCTAAACTAATCCTGACCTTTTTTCTTCTGCCCTGGTTATCCTGGAGACTTCTTCTTTCTCTGAAAGAAACCTGCACACTCACTATCCTTTTGGATGGTTCTGTTTTCCTAATGCTATGGACCAGGCCACACTCTCTCAAAACATTTCAAAAATGTAGCCCAGACCCTAAATTTGAGAGTTGTTTTTAGCAGTTGTAATGTGGATATTCCAAGAAGGAATCAGTTGGTCAAGCCACATAGTTTTAAACAAAACAGAATTTGTTTACAAGATTACCAAATAAAACATAAACAAAAGAGAACTAGATGTTGCCAGGGTTGGAGGATTTGACCTACAGGTAGAAGTTGAATAGGCTACGTCTGTTTTCCCCGGAGCATTGGAGGCTGAGGGGTGACCTTATAGAGGTTTATAGAATCATGAGGGGCATGGATAGGATAAATAGACAAAGTCTTTTCCCTGGGGTGGGGGAGTCCAGAACTAGAGAGCATAGATTTAGAGTTAGAGAGGAAAGATATAAAAGAGACCTAAGAGGCAACTTTTTCCCTCAGAGGGTGGTATGTCTATGGAATGAACTGCCAGAGGAAGTGGTGGAGGCTAGTACAATTGCAACATTAAAGGGCATCTAGATGGATATATGAATAGAAAGGGTTTAGAGGGATGTAGGCAAGTGGGACTAGATTGGATTGGGATATTTGGTTGGCATGGACGAGTTGGACCGAAGGGTATGTTTCTGCACTGTACATCTCTATTGCTCTACGAATACCAAATAACTTAACCTATTCAAAAATCCATCAGATCATCTTAATGATGCTGTTCCAAATACTTGCTACAATCCCCCTAAACACCCCTTGGCACAAAAGGAATAAATCAAATACAGGTTCTCACATGAGAGATAACAAAGAGAGAGGAGGATCAGCATGGACCTGCTTCTTTGGATCCAGCAGCTTTTACAACCACCTGACTGGTTTCACTGAATAGTCAGACTAAACCAAATCAGAGAAAAGCTAAACTGGGAGAACTGGCCGTTTCCCTTTCATTATACACGTGCTTATTTAAACTTGAAAGCTTTTTGCCTGAGGCTGTTATCTATTAGCAATAATCAAATTGTCCCTAAAACCCTTCAGACTTAGACTTTTCACAGTCTGTGACTTGTACGAACTCCTGAAAAAAACCCAAGGACACCATAGCCTTGTTAAAAGAGCAACAGCATCACACTAAAATAATCTATTTCTGTCCCTCTGTGTCCTAGGACATATTATTCCCTTGTCTTCTGACCTTAGTTTTCTAAAGCACTGAAATATTAACCTCACAGGAATTGTTAAAGTCTCTCATTTAATTGCATGTCAACAAATTTGCAGACAATCATGTACCACTCACAGATCTCAAGAATGAAACTAAGTTTCTAACACACATAATATATTAATATAGGTCAAATTTAAAGCTATAAATGGTTTGGCTTACTATAGAATTTTAAGTTTCAAATAACAACATATCAAGAACCTTAATCACAAAAGTGCAGTTAAAGTCTAATATAATATGGATTAATATAATATAGATTTGCTTATAGAATGAGATTTCATGGCTGTCCACGAAGTTTCCATTTGGTTTAAAATTGCATCTTTATTCATTTGATCAATCCTACATTAGATTTATACTTACAAAAATGTTACCAATAATCAATTCATGTCATATAGTGTGAAAGTATGAAGGCAAAAAGGAAGAGAATCTAGCATGGATGGCAAACTTAACTCTGCTGGCAGGTACAGGAGACTTTAGAAACACATAAAATATGTCTTTATTATTTTTAAATTAAGGCATTGAGTGTCTCCACAATTATCTTGCATGTGACTGCATTTGGAATAAAAAAAAGTGAATATACATAAAATAAATTATCCTCTCAGTATATAATAAAGTTCCTTCAAATTTACACTTAAAGTTATTCTCTGCAAAATTTAATGTGCCTTTTCACTACAAAAATAGCTTGAAAACAAATATTTACTATCTTGAAAATCTCATCTCAGGGCACTATCCTTTACTCTCAATATGAACTGAGAAGTATAATTCTAAATCAAGCAAGTATCAATAAATTAACTAAAGTCTCTATTTGCAATGGTAAATGTTTCAAATGACTAGATTCCAGTAACACATCAATCAGATGGATCCTGTAATGGTACCATGCATCCAACTGACAAAAGGTAAAACTGACTAAATATTATTTGATTATGAGAAATCTATCTCTAATGTGGTCCAACTATAACACAGTTATAGCTGTTCTCATGTAGGTTTGGTGGTTTTTTTTAGATTAGACTTACAGTGTGGAAACAGGCCCTTCGGCCCAACAAGTCCACACCGACCCGCCGAAGCGCAACCCACCCATACCCCTACATTTACCCCTTACCTAACACTACGGGCAATTTAGCATGGCCAATTCACCTGACCCGCACATCTTTGGACTGTGGGAGGAAACCGGAGCACCCGGAGGAAACCCACGCAGACACGGGGAGAACGTGCAAACTCCACACAGTCTGTCGCCTGAGTCAGGAATTGAACCCAGGTCTCAGGCGCTGTGAGGCAGCAGTGCTAACCACTGTGCCACCGTGCCGCCCGGTGACAGAAGGCTCAGTGTAATTCTTTTTCCCTTCCCATTCATTTATATTGTAACCTGCTTCTCTCTCCTCCATATCTCACAAAAGACCACCTCCCAACAAACATCCCCTGCATTCAATCATAAGCCTCATTCCAACTCCCACTTCTAGCAAACTCGTTCAGTCAGCCGCCACTCTTCTCAAAACCCTTCCCTCATTCAACCATTTCCTTCTCCTCAATCAGACCTTACTCTTGCCCTCGCATCCCTCTCCAATCAAGCCTTATTTCTCTCCCTAAACTTCCACTCATACAGCTCTCTCCTCCCACCCACACTCATTCACTCAATCCTTAACTCACTACTCATTTACATCTCCAATTCAAACAATCTTCTGCTCCCCCACTCCTTCCTCTCATCACCACCACATGCTCATTCTCTCCTTACCTGATTTCTCCACCTTGCTCAGACTTGTTGTCACGGTGCTTAGGAAATGGCTACAATTCTGCTCAGGATAATAGGCCTCAGGTTGAGTCAGAAAATACACCAGGAAGGACAGAGGACTGCAGATGTACCGACCTGTACACCACTGAAAGCAGACACTGAAACCCATCTCACAGACACTTCCTTCTACTGCCCCCTGGACCATGACACCTCCCTTCTCTTCCTTGATCTCTCAATCTCCATTTCCAGCAACTGACTCAACACAGACATCTTCTTCAAGCCCACCAACTCCCACAACTACCTGAACTACACCTCCTCACACTATCCCTTACTCCCAATTCCTCTGCTTCCACCACATCTGTTTCCAAGAGGAGCAATTCCGCTCCTGAACATTCTAGATGGTCTCCTACTTCAAGGACCACATTTTGTCCTCCCTTGTGGTCAACAATGTCCTCCAGTGTATCTCCTTCACTTCCTGCTCCTCAGCAGTCGAATCTCACCCATCCAACTGCAACAAGGATCGAAACCCCCGGTCCTCACCTTCCAACCTACCAATCTCCGGATACAACACATCATAATCTGCCATTTCTGCCATCTACAATCAGACCTCACCACCAAAGATATATTTCCCTTCCCACCTCTATCAGCATTCCACAGAGACCATTCCATCCACAACTCCCTCATGAGGTCCACGTCCGCTTCCCCCCTCCCCCCCAACCCCACCATCAACCCATCCACCATTCCCAGTGTCTTCCCTTGCCACCGCAAAAAGCTTGCGGCCACACCTGACCCCCTCATCCCCATTCAGGCCCCACAGGATTTTTCCACATCCGGCAGAGATTTTCCTGCACATCCAAACACCTCATCTACTGTGTCCGTTCCTGTCAATGTAGTCTCTTCTACATTAAGGAGATGGGGTACCAACTTGCAGAACATTTCAGAGAACATCTCTGGGATACACGCTCCAAACAACCCCACTACCCTGTGGCTGACCACTTCAACTCCCCTCCCATTCCGCCAAGGACATGCAAATCCTGGACCTCCGCCACTACCAAATCCAAGCATACCAACGCCTGGAGGAATAACGCCTCATCTTCCGCCTTGGGACCCTTCAACTACACAGCATCAATGTCGATTTCAACAGTTTCCACATCTCCCCTCCCCCTGATCCCAGATCCAACCTCTGACCCGGCACCATCCTCTTGAACTGTGCTACCTGTCCAGCTGCCTTTCCACCACTCTGCTCCACCCTCCACTCCAAACTCTCACCATCACACCCACTTTCATCTACCTACCGCCTTCCTAGCTACCTTGTCCCAGCCATAACCCCTCCTATTTATCTCTCAGCCCCCTTGGACACCCCCAGATTCCTGATGAAGGACTTATGCCCAAAACATCAACTCTCCTACTCCTTGGGTGCTGCCTGATCTGTTGTGCTTTTCCAACGCCACACATTTTTACTCAGAAGATGCGCCTATCTTATTCTTGGAACAGCAATCTCCATAGCAAAAGATGGACCAGCACAGGAGTTGCTCTGCAAGTTGCTCATGGAGCATCAATTATCGGAAGTGCAGTCTTTGCATCTCATAAACATAGAAAGCGAGTCAAAGACTGATCAGAAGTGGCAGCTGATTAAAAAAGGGAGGGGCTGAATGATGAGTCTCTGGATCAAGTGAGACTTAGTTGGACAGAATTCCATGACCCAAATGTCAAGAGTTCAACCACTGAAAAATTTCTGTATAATGCTCCAATTCACCACCAACTGATTGAGTACCAAGCATAAACATCCAACATTGTCAAAATGATCACTGAGGACTGCCTCCAATTATTTTTCAAAGTTTTCCATGGCACATTCAGAGCTACTTGATGAGTTTACTAACAGAGCCAAGGAAAAGTATTTGGAGCTGATAGTGTCTCAATCAGAAACTTATTTTTTACTTCTATTTCTCCAGCCTAAGACTAATAAGATATGTGATCCTGTACAGCAGGTAGACATTTACACCTTCATACAAAACAGTTAACATTTGACTGTGAACATCATTCTATGAACAATTACATGATCATATGTCTAATCTTCCACAAAATTTCATCATATAGGCTGTAAAGATACTTTTCAACTAGTGAAAATGCCAGGTTAATGCTAAATGTTGATGAACAAAAGACCTTTGTACACATGTGGATGTCTCAACCTCAAGCCCTAATTATATTTACAATAATAATGATTTTAATTTATTGCAATTTGTTCAGACAACTTCATGCATTGATTATCAGGAACAACATTTTCCTTATTTTTAAAATGATGAGACAAGCTTCAATCCATGAATGTTAAGTTAAATAAATGAATGAGTTGTGTCTTTGGAAAGATAAAATAACATTAAAAAACCCTCATGTTAAGATTGAACAATATGTAAACTATAAATTTCAAGTTTCTTGTTACAGTAAGTTATTGACAAATTACAGTACTAAGAAGTCACTATAAGTTAGTTATTAAACTTAAAAAGTTTGAAACATTAATTTTAGATACCTTTGCAAAGTAAAGAAAATCATGTACAAAGTCTTCATTTCCACATTAAATAAGAAATATTACACTACATTCAATATTTATACAACTTGATGGAGTGACTTTAATAGTCTTAAGAGAAACACATTACATTCTATCTTCAAATTAAACAATACGCACCATTTCTGCAGGTAGGTGGTAGTGGCATAAATGCATTATTTTCCTCACAACGAATTACAGATGAGCCAACCATTTTGAAACCATCCAAACATCTGTAGGTAACTGTATCCATGTATCTGTACACAGGTCCAAACCCTGCTATTATTTCAATATTTTCAGGTACTTTAGGACGAATACACCTAACAACTGATGACAAAATAATACATTCATCTCTGTAAGATAGTTGTGCATACTTTAACACTTACAGAAGGTTTACCTTAAGTGCTACTTGAATTTTGCTCTAACTTCGAAAGCATTCTCCTAACCCCAGCATGAAAACATTTTGTTGGCAAGGAACCGTCTTCACTGTTACACATAATGATGTAAACAAAACGTTATTTCTGATCTTCACAAAATGCAACAACATGCAGGTAACTCCAACTGCATTTTGAATTCTTCAAATATCTAAACTCACATATGTTTGTCAGTTTTTGAATCAATAATTCTTTTAAATTTTATTTTTAGTTTCAGTAATTTGAATTGTTATCCTCTGTCCTGCATACAGTAAATCCTCTGTATCCGTGGCAAAACATCCCCAGGCAAAAATCGCATATCTGCAATTTTTTTTTTTAACAAGCTCCGTACTTGTGAATTTTATCAGTTGTTGGGGTTCTCAGGAATGGAACTCTCATAGATATGGAGGAATTATGCTGTCTAAAGTTTGCTTGAAATATTTTGAATGATCTCATCCACAACATCACAGCAATATTTCAATGCTTTTAAATTTTTCTTTCCTTTAGACTGTAGAGGTGAAGTTTCTTTTCCCCTTTTCACATATTTAAGTCTACTGAAAATTGGATTCAATACACTAGAATCTAGTGTAGGCATGGTGGTTCAGTGGTTAGCAATGCTGCTTCACAGCACCAGGGACCTGGGTTCAATCTCAGCCTTAGGCAACTTTCTATGTGAAATTTACACAAACTCCCTGTGTATGAGGTTGTTCTGATTTCTTCCCAAGGTCCAAAGATATGTAGGTTAGGTGGTGTGGCCATGCTAAATTGCCCATAGTGTCTGGGGGATATATTGTCAGGTGGATTCGCCATGGGAGTTGTGGGGCTTGCAAGAATATGGTGACTCTGGTTAAGATGTTCTTTGGAGAGTTTGTGAGGACTTTTAGATTAGATTCCCTACAGTATGGAAACAAGCCCTTCAGCCCAACAAGTCCACACCAACCCTCCAAAGAATAACCCAGCCAAACTCATTCCCCTAATTAATGCAGCTAACACTACAGGCAATTTAGCATGGCCAATTCACCAGACCTGCATATCTTTGAAATGTGGGAGGAAACCGGAGCACCCAGAGGAAACCCACACAGACATGAGGAGCATGTGCAAAGTCCACACAGCAGTGGCTCTACATGGGAATCAAACCCGGATCATAAATGACCTGTTTCCACACTATTGGGATTCTATTTAAAAAAACTAGATTATAGACAGCAGTGGGATCCTCACATCAACTTTTCATGGGAGTTCAATCAGATACATGACTGGACAATATTGGGGCTCCCATTAAGTCCTCAGCAGGAAGGCAATTCTATCACCGAAAGATTCTGATCACTCAGAAGCCTTCAATTTTTTATTATTGATAGCATCAGTGGCCACTATCATTAATACTGAGATCTTCACTAGAGATCATCCTTGAATTCCTAGAGCAGTTAAGTGAGATGGGGTGGTAATGGCAGGAAAGAAGTGGCTGTTGATGGAAAAAGGAATGGATCAGATGTAGGACAGATGGGTGCTTTCAATAGGGCTCACTTTTCGGATGCTGATGCTGAATGCTTGAAGATAAGGGGCACGTCTAGTAGGACACTGGTGAACCCAATAGCATTTGTTATTTGGGGTCTAGAAGTATGGGAGACCTATGCCCGAAGTCACTGTTAAATCCCTCAGATTCTGGATGAATTGATTTCAAATGGCTCGTTCATGAGTCTAACTGACCTCTGCCTCCTGTGAATGGGTGTTCAGGGTTCAACCCTTCCTTTCCCTGATTAACTGTGGAACAGTTTTCCTACCACCTCGTGATAGGCACTCTGACTTTTACTTAAACCTTCTAGGCTGCCCACCATCTTGTTCAGTCCATGAAATTATGAAGCAAACACTATTAAATTCTAGAGCTTTTGAAAATATTTGTGGCTTGGGTTGTGATGAGGTCATTGACTCATTTGGCGAGCTGGTGACATCGTCAGTGCATCTTTGATAAAGTGTTAGTGGTCTGTCCCGCCTGATATTTATGTGTCTCTGTCTTTTGGTATTTCTGGTTCTGTGGCTAAGTGGTTGGTAAATGGGATCCGGAGAGATGTGAGAGAATTCCTTGAAGCTTTGCATTCCAACCGGAGCTCAATCAATAAACACATTGAATTGGACTACATACACAAACCACTCAGATACAAAACTGAAAGTACCAAAAAACAGAGACACATATATACCAAGTGGGACAGACCAACAACACTTTATCGAAGATGCACTGACGATGTCACCCAGCGAGGCAACAAGATGTTTGCAGAAAAACACACCAGATCGGTGAACGGATCTGCAACCTCTATTAAATTCTGTCCTGCATTTCTGACAGCATAATGGTAGCAATGAGTAATGTCATAGGTGAGACAATCTGGACTAGTAATTCAGAAACCTGAACTAATGGTAACAGAGTTTGTTGACAATAGATTTGAAAAATTGGGAACCATTAACATTGCAGTCAAAATAAGATCAAGAGAGGAGGTTGGGTTGTGCAATCAAGATGAGCTTCAAGGGAATGGAGTTGGAGTAGCAGTAGATGTAAAAGGAAAATGTAAGTTTAGAGCTAAGGTTGTGGTCCATTAGGAGATGTTTGTTTCCTAGTGAACTAGGGGAAGAAAGGAATGTAGCAGAGGCAGTTGAACGGATGGTTTCACCTTCTAAAAAAAAACTTACACTTTATGTTTGAACATTTGCAGTAGAGAGTTCAAGTTGGGTGTAATCATTTAATTTATATATTGTAATTGAAAGTAAGCTGTTTTAGCAAATAACAACAGGACTCAATGCTTTATTGGGTCATGGCAGATATGACATTGGATAGTTAAGGCAGTTGTTCTCCAGAGAGACTCAAATATTATATTATTTAGGGATAACGTGAAATCCTGCAGATGGTAGAGGGTTTTCCAACAAAAAGGACAGCGTATGAAGACTGTCAAAAAGTGTATTATTCCTCAGTTCAAAAATGGAAATGGAAATAGATCTGGAAATGAGATGGAAATAGAACAGCTTTAGCTTATTTGTAACTTGGCAAAATTGCAAATTAAGTTACCAATGGACATGAAATCAGACGATAAGCAAGTGGAGAAAGGTATTCCTGCCACCATATTTATTTAAAATTTAAATTTTTAGTACCCCACAGTCCAATTCACTGTGTGCAATTTTTGGAATATTTTCCAAAATGAAGGAGTTGATTTGTTGGAAATATTATCATTTTCATACTCAAACATTGCAAGCTTTTCAAGTGCAAATGCTCCCTCATACCTTAACTATTTGATACTTCAAGCTAACTTCACCCTTTTATTGGAAATGATTCAACTTGTAAAACAACACATTTATAGGAGTAAGTTATTCAGTTCCTCAAGGCTATTGTGGGACTTAATTAAATCATTGCTGACCTATACCTTAATTCACCCATCCAGCTTAGTTTTGTAACAATTAATTGCATTCACAAAAATCAATCAACGTTAGTGTTCACATTTTAAACTGAGTTTGGCCTCAGCAGCCTCTTGGGGGGAGAAAATTCTACAGTTTCACAAATCTTTGTCTGCAAGAAGTGTTTCCTGATATGACCTCTGAACAGTTTAACCTCAGTTCTAAAATAATCCATGATTTATATTCAAATCCTTTACCAGGATAAATACTGTCTCTCAGTTTGCCTTTTCAACTGTTTAAAACATCAGTTTGCTCAATTAAGTATTGATCCTATCAATGCTAGTTTAGATCATACAAACTATACTCAGAATGCTTTAAGCTGGTATCAATCAATTTGTGTTAGACCTGCTGTTAGGATAGTATATCATTTGAGAATTGCAATGTACAGAGTGTAATATAGTACTCCAAATGACATCGAACCAAGACTTTATATAACCACAAAGAACTTTTAGAATCATAGAATCCCCATGATGTACAAAGTGGCCATTCAGCCCATCGAATCTGCACCAACCCTTCAAAGGCCATCCCACCCAGACCTAGTCCCTTGCCTATCCCTGCAACTCTGCATTTACGATACCTAATCCGCCTAACCTGCATACTGCTAGACACTTCAGACAATTTTGCATGGCCAATCCAGCTAACCTGCACATCTTTGGACAGTGGTTGGAAACTGGAGCACCTGTAAGAAACCAAGAGACCCTGGGAGAACACACAAAATCCACACAGACATTCACCCAAAACTGGAACTGAGGTAGTGTGAGGCAATGTGAGGCAGTAGTGCTAAACACTAAGCCAATGTGTTGCCCTTCCACCTCTTTGTATTCCACCTCCCTTGACATAAAGGCTAAGATTCTGTCAATATTTTAATTACCATTTCTACATGTCCAATACATTTAGTTATTTTGGGTATTTAGGTCATATTAGCTCTTTCACTTTTTCTAGCTTGTTATCATTTTGAAAATATCTATCTTTCATTCATCAGAAGTCCATGGCCTTACACTAATAAAGGCTGAACTCAAAATTCCACAAATAAAAGCAAAATACTGCAGATGTTGGAGATGTAAAATAGAAGTCTGAATTCCAAAGTACAGTCATTGGACTCAAAACATTAACTCCTTATGTCTTTCCACAGACACTACCAAACTGGCTGAGTATTGCCATCACTTTCCAGTTTTATTTAAAAGTTTATAAGTTTGGTCCATTCACTTAATTTTTCAATAAAACTCAGATTTACACTATTTACTATGCTGCCTAACTTGGTGTCATCACCAAATTTAGATATGGGGTTCTCTTATTTTTCTTCATCTACTTAAGAATGTATGTAAGTTAGTGTACTGAGCTGGAAGGTTGGTTTTCAGATGTTTTGTCACCATGCCTAGGTAACATCATCAGTGCGAGTCTTGGGTGAAGCGCTGGTGATATGTTCCACCTCTCTATTCATAGGGCTTGCTTTAGAGTCATAGAGATGTACAACATGGAAACAGACCCTTCGGTCCAACCTGTCTATGCCGACCAAATATCCCAACCGAATCTAGTCTCACCTGCCAGCACCCGGCCCATATCCCTCCAAACCCTTCCTATTCATATACCCATCCAGATGCCTCTTAAATGTTGCAATTGTAACAGCCTCCAGCACTTCCTCTGGCAGCTCATTCCATACACGTACACTCTCTGTGTGAAAAAGTTGTCCCATAGGACTCTTTTATATCTTTCCCCTCTCACCCTAAACCTATGCCCTCTAGTTCTGGACTCCCCGACTCCTGGGAAAAGACTTTGCCTATTCACCCTACCCATGCCCCTCACAATTTTGTAAAGCTCTATAAGGTAACCCCTCAGCCTCCGACCCTCCAGGGAAAACAGCCCCAGCCTGTTCAGCCTGTCCCTATAGCTCAAATCCTCCAAACCTGGCAACATCCTTGTAAATCTTTTCTGAACACTTTCAAGTTTCACAACATCTTTCCGATTGGAAGGAGACCAGAATTGCACACAATATTCCAACAGTGGCCTAACCAGTGTCCTGTACAGTCGCAACATGATCTCCCAACGCCTGTACTCAGTACTCTGACCAATAATGGAAAGCATATCAAACACCTTCATCACTATCCTATCTACCTGTGACTCCATTTTCAAGGAGCTTTGAACCTGCACTCCGAGGTCTCTTTGTTCAGCAACACTTCCTAGGACCTTACCATTAAGTGTATAAGTCCTGCTAAGATTTGCTTTCCCAAAATGCAGCACTCACATTTATCTGATTAACCTCCATCTGCCACTTCTCAGCCCATTGGCCCATCTGGTCAAGATCCTGTTAAGGTAACCCTCTTCGCTATCCACTACACCTCCAATTTTGGTGTCATCTGCAAACTTACTAACTGTACCTCTTATGCTCACATCCAAATTATCTATCTAAATGACAAAAAGTAGAGGAGACAGCACCGATCCTTATGGCACTCCACTGGTCACAGGCCTCTAGTCTGAAAAACAACCCTCCACCACCACCCTCTGTTTTCTATCTTTGAGAACCAGTTCTGTATGCAAATAGCTAGTTCTCCCTGTATTCCGTGAGATCTAACCTTGCTAGTCAGTCTCTCATGGGGAACCTTGTCAAATGCCTTACTGAAGTCCATATAGATCAAATCTACCACTCTGCCCTCATCAATCCTCTTTGTTACTTTCTCAAAAAACTCAATCAAGTTTGTGAGACATGATTTCCCAAGCAGAAAGCCATGTTGACTATCCCTAATCAGTCCTTGCCTTTCCAAATACATGTACATCCTGTCCCTCAGGATTCCCTCCAACAACTTGCCCACCACGGACGTCAGGCTCACTGGTCTATAGTTCCCCGGCTTGTCCTTACCACCCTTCTTAAACAGTAGCTCCACATTAGCCAACCTCCAAGTCTTCTGGTACCTCACCTGTGACTATCGATGATACAAATATCTCAGCAAGTAGCCCAGCAATCACTTCTCTAGCTTCCCACAGAGTTTTAGGGTACACCTGATCAGGTCCTGGGGATTTATCCACCTTTACCCGTTTCAAGGCATCCAGTACTTCCTCCTCTGTAATATGGACATTTTGCAAGATGTCACCATCTATTTGCCTATAGTCTATATCTTCCATATCCTTCTCCACAGTAAATACTGATGCAAAATAACTCATTTAGTATCTCCTCCATTTTCTGTGGCTCCACACAAAGGCCGCTTTGCTGATCTTTGAGGGGCCCTTCTTCTCTCCCTAGTTACCCTTTTGACATTTATGTATTTATTAAAACTCTTTGGATTTTCCTTAATTCTATTTGCCAAAGCTATCTCATGTCCCCTTTTTGCCCTCCTCATTTCCTTCTTAAGTATACTCTACTTCCTTTATACTCTTCTAAGGATTCACTCGATCTATCCTGTCTATACCTGACATATGCTTCTTTCTTTTTCTTAACCAAACCCTCAATTTCTTTCGTCATCCAGCATTCCCTATACCTACCAGCCTTTCCTTTCACCCTAACAGGAATATACTTTCTCTGGATTCTTGTTATCTAATTTCTGAAGGCTTCCCATTTTCCAACCGTCCCTTTACCTGCGAACATCTGCCCCCAATCAGCTTTTGAAAGTTCTTGCCTAATACCGTCAAAATTTGCCTTTCTACAATTTAAAACTTCAACTTTTAAATCTGGTCTATCCTTTTCCATCATTGTTTTAAATCTTACAGAATTATGGTCGCTGGCCCCAAAGTGCTCCCCCACAGACACCTCAGTCACCTGCCCTGTCTTATTTCCCAAGAGGAGGTCAAGTTTTGCACCTTCTCTCGTAGGTACATCCACATACTGAGTCAGAAAATTGTCTTGTACACACTTAAAAAGTTCCTCTCCATCTAAACCCTTAACACTATGGCAGTCCCAGTCTATGTTTGGAAAGTTAAAATCCCGTACCATAACCACCCTATTCTTAAGGCAGGTGATGTCATTTCCATTTTTTTTACAAGGGAAAGTAGATGGGGTCTAAATCAATGTATGTATTGATGGAGTTCTGTTTAGAATGCCATGCCTCTTGGAATTCCTGTGTATCTTTGTTTCGCCTGTTCTAAGTGTGTGGCGTCCGGTCAAAGTGGTATCCTACTATGTATGGAAACTACTGATAATGGGTAGTGTTTTTTGGTGGCTAGTTAGTATCCATGTATCCTGGTGGCAAGTTCCTAGATGCATGGCATTCTAACCAGAACTCCATCAATAAACGCATTGATTTAGACCCTATTTACCTTTCATTGGGAAAAAAAGAACCAGAAATGACATCACCCACCTTAAGAAACCAAGACCAACAAATAGAGAGGCAGGACATACCACCAGTGCTTCATCGGAGACTCTCACAAATGGTGCTAACTAGTCATGGTGACAAAACGTCTGATAGCAAACCTCCCAGCTCAACAAACTAATTTGCATTCTTATCATCCACCTGAGCTACAAATTTTCCCAAAAATCGCTAATTTAAGAATATACTCATGAATCCTTTTTGACTTCCATCATCATCTCTATTGTCATTCAACCAATGTTTCTTTCCACAACATCACATTCCTTTTGTTCTTTTTTCTTTATTCACACTCACATTTCCTATCTCTGTGCTTAACCTGTTACAATTCTAATGTTTTCTATTCTGATGAAAGGCAATCAAGCTGAATCATAAACTTTGAGCTGAATTTTCTCATTTTGAGTGACAGCATTTTTTGAGTGATACTTGGGTGTTTCATATGTTGTGGGAGAAAGTGAGGACTGCAGATTCTGGAGATCAGAGTCGTAAAACGTGGCACTGGAAAAACATCAGGAATGATGAAGGGTTAGGCCTGAAACGTTGACTCTCCTGCTCCTCAGTTGCTGCCTGACCTGCTATGCTTTTCCAGTGCCACACTTTTCATGTTTGGTATGTTGTGGCTCATAGGACTTATCTCATTCAATCATCTGCCCTTCACTTCATCAATTATGCATCTGGGCTCATGTTGCCAATCACATGGAACTGTTGGAAAGAGTGGGGAATATGATCACTATTGCCAGTACGTTCCAGCATTCATAATGCTGGTACCATAATTAAAGACCAGTTATGAACCATTTCAGATGCCGCAAGCCAGGAAATGCCCTTCACATTATACTGTTGTGTTGTTATCACAGAAAACAAGACCCAGAAAGGCGATTTAACTTGTCACTTTGGCAAATGGAGGTGCTGAAAGGAGCGCATCGCTTTATCTGGCAGATGGCTAAAGAGAACACGGCACCAGCCTCAACTTGGATACAATTGGCAATGTGGATTAGTGCTGTGTCAAAGATAAAATGAAATGGACAGCAGTGGAAGTTGAAGGCATGTATTGTACCTTTAAGAGAGAAAGAATGTTATTCTGAACTGAGAGATTACAAATACCTGTGTATACAAATGGACGTCAGTCCCACAGTGTACTAGGAAATTGGAAATATGTACCAATTGGCTGTGAAATGGATACCTGAATTGGGTTGCTGTTTTGACAATGATTCATATTTAATCAATATGCTTCATGATACTAAAACCCAATCAAGTTTGAATTTATTGTTTTTCCAACATCGAAGCAATGAGATGATCCAATGTTGGGATATAAGAATGCAGACATTTTGAAAATTGATCAGAGAGCAACTGCCTTCGGGAGTGAAACTGCTGGAATGCTAATTTCCCATCTAACATCTTGCTCTCAAAGAAATTAGAAAACACCCTATCAAAGGCACCTTTTCATGTGAAACAAACTCGCAGTAAAAAGAAAAATGATCCAGCAACAGGAAAATTGAAAACTGCGAAGAAGTCAAAGACTGTGTGATTTTGAGATTAAGCTAATGTAATTTTAATAAGTGTCTTATTGGAACAGCTATACAGTTACAGAGTTAGAGTCAGAAATTAAACAGCTAAGAGAAAGGGGGCTCAGATGTATGAAGTTTCTTGTTTAACATTTGCTTTTAGAGTAAGAAAATAAATTGATTTTTATCTTTAAATAGTGGAATTTAGGAGTTCTCTGTCACTCACATTTTAACTGATTATGAGACAAGGTGAGCTTTTTTGTGTTTGGTTTAATTAACAAATGATGTTCATCTTCATATTGTGTTATAATCACAGAAAACATGGCTGAGCAAGGCTAATTAACTCATCACTTTCTTGAAAGCAGATGCTGATAGACTGATGGAAAGGAGAGCAGCGCAGACTGTTAGAGAATAACATGGCACCAGTCTCAGTTTGGAAATAGATGGCAGCATGGATCAGTGCTGTGCCCAAGATATAATAAAATGGACAGCAGTATAAAAAGGTTAATGATCTTCTGTGCTCTGCAAAGTAAGTGCCACCATCTTTTCTCTACTACTTCAGACCCATAAGGCTGCTGCTCCATCTAATTCTGCCATTCACTCAATATTTCACCAAGGCTCATGGATGACAACACTCAATATTCAATGCATCATTTCTAATCAATGGCTCTCACCCAACACATACTCCCAAACTCCTGTTCTCTGCACTTCCTACTCACTCCTTGTGCAGGCAGCTGGTGGAGGCATAATTTCACATAATTAATGACTTTGAACAATAGCTCTCAAACTTTTCTGCAACAGCGCACGTCAATGAGACAAATGATTCCATGGCACAGCTTTCTGCAGCTGAATTGATTGTTCATGTTTCACATTTCATAATGACACATTTCAAAATCTGTTGAACTCACTAATTCTAACTATTCATGGTCCTAAATCTGTTCCACATACTCCACTGAACAGATACATAATTGAAATTGAATGGCTCAGAGCAGAATACAAATTAAAGTAATTTGAATTTTACTAGTTTAGGGGAAACCTGGGACCTGCCAGTGTGTGTATAGCGTTTTCTTCCGGGAAGGAATTGATGATAGGGCCACTCACAAATCCTGCTCCACTGATGGGTGATACCTCTAGTAGTTAGCTTATTTTGTCTCATTACAACTAAAATATGCATGCAAGTTGTTGCTTGGTCATTAGTTTAAACTCTCAAAACATCTCAGACATGGGTTTACAGGCAAAATTAAAATGTTTGTGAATTTTAGAATCAAGAGACCAATGCCTTGTTATTAATTTGATGATTAATTTTCAGAAATTTTAGTTTAATTTGGTTTAGGTTGTTTAAGACGAAACAGAGAATTTCCTTATCTTTAAAAAAAATCATGGCACACTTGGGCAATTCTCATGTGCCACATCACACCAATTGACAGCCACTGACCTAAAACACCAGGCTAATGTTGTGAGAAAATTGAATTCAATTCAATCATGACAGATAGTGAAATTTGTAGGTCCAAATTATCAGTTTTCGAAAATGGCGTAAGCCACTAGCCAGACTACACCTTTAAACCATTTTGGCCTTCTTCCCTAAGAAAAGATAGAGTGACATTGGAGGCAGTCCAAAGAAGGTTCACTAGATTCATAGAATCATACAGCATGGAAACAGACCCTTTCATCCAACCAATCCATGCTGAACATAATCCCAAACTAAACTAATCCCGATTTGGAGATGCCGGTGTTGGACTGGGGTGTACAAAGTTAAAAATCACACAACACCAGGTTATAGTCCAACAGGTTTAATTGGAAGCACACTAGCTTTTGGAGCGACGCTTCTTCATCAGGTGATTGTGGAGGGCTCAATCGTAACACAGAATTTATAGCAAAAATTTGCAGTGTGATGTATTTTGCTATAAATTATGCCTAATTCCACAAGGGCTCAAGTCGCTCCGAAAGCTAGTGTGCTTCCAATTAAACCTGTTGGACTATAACCTGGTGTTATGTGATTTTTAACTTTAAACTAGTCCCAACTGTCTCCTCCTGGCCCATAACCTTCCAAACCTCCCCATTTATGTACTCATCCAAATTTCTTTTCAACATTGTAATTGTATGCATTTGGAGTTCTTTAGGCAGTGCATTCCACATATGAACCACCCTGTGTAAAAACATTTGCCCCTCATGTCTTTTTTAAACTCTCTTTTCTCACCTTAAAAATGTGCCCCCCTAGTCCTGAACTGCCTCATCCTAAGGAAAAGGCACTTATGATTAACCCTATTTATACTCCTCATGGTTTTATAAACTTTTATAACGTACCCTCTCAACCTCCTTTGCTCAAGTGAAGAAGGTCCCAGCCTATCCAACCTTTTCTTTTAATTCAAACCTTCCGTACATGGCAGAATCCTGGTAAATCTCTTCTGAACACTCTCCAGCTTCATAGTAAGTGGGTGACCAGAACTGGACAAAATACTGCAGGAGAGGCCTCACAAATGTCCTGTACAACCTCTACATGACTCCCTCCTATGGAGGGATTGTACTATTAGGAGAGGTTGAGTAACTTGGGCCGGTACCCAGTGGAGTTTAGAAGAATGAAAGTCAATTTTTTTGAAACATTCAAGATTCCTAGTGAACTTGCAGAAAAGGTTGTTTTCCTTTGGAGGAGAATCTAGGATTAGAGGGCATAATCTCCAAATAAGTTGTTGCCCATATATCAATAGGAATTTTATTTCTGAGGGTAACGAGTCTGTGGAATTCTTTACTACACAGGATTGTTGATACTGAAACATTAAATATGTTCAAGGCTGAGATACATGGATATTTAAATAGTTTGGAAGTTCAAGGCAGGAAATTGGTGATGACTATCATCAGATTAGCCATGATTTCATTGAATGGCAGAACAGTCTCAATGGACTCTATGACTGACTTCTGCACCTACATCTTATATTCTTGTGGTCAATGAGGAGACCTCAACATCACCTGCAACACAATTAGGGATTGTCCCTTCCACTTTCATCAAAGTCAATCTCACCCTTGCTTCATTACTGGTAAAATTATCCTAAAATTGGGCTGAGGTGGCCAAGAGCATAGAAACATAGAAAATAGAAGTGGGAGAAGGCCATTCAGTACTTTGAGCCTGCTCCACCATTCAATACGATCATGGCTGATCATTCAACGGAGCACCCTGTTCCTGCATTCTCTCGATATCCTTTGATACCTTTTGCCCTAAGAACTAAATATCTAATTGCTTCTTGAAAACTCCTTGTTATGGCACAGAACTTCACAGGTTCACCATTTTTTAGATGACAAAATTTCTCCTCATCTCACTCATGAATGGTCTAACCCACATCTTTAGAATGTGATGCCTGGTTCTGAGAACATTCCCCATGGCCACTCAGTCATTGAAACATCTTTCCTACATTTAACCAGTGTGGTCTTGATGGAATTCTTTTGGTTTTTATGAGATTTCGCCTCATTCTTCTCAACTCCAGTAAACATAGTTCAAACCAATCCAGTATCTCTTCAAGTATCAGTCCTGCCATTCCAAAAATCAATCTGGTAAACCTTTGTTACACTCCCTCCTAGACAGCCTCCTATCTAACTTTGTGTTGTCTGCAAAAGTTATTTAGTTCTGATCATATTTTCCCAAATTTCTCACTGAAATAACTGTAGACAGGCCAGCATCCCATCACTAAGACATCCTTTATTTTCTTGTGCACAGTACACTGACTGTGGACAGCCACTCAGAGTCAGTCCCCTACACTGAAGAACTTCTAAATCCCCTGCCTATATTTTTTTTCTTTTCTTATTCCCCCAACTATCACCTAACAACTGTAGTACTTATATTTTCCCTAGCACCATGTTGTGTGTGTACATGTGAGACACAGTGAAAGAGAACAGGTGATACCATGCTTATATTGGTCAGCCAGTGCCTCCTGATTGGCTCAGATTAACAACCAATCAAAGACCTCATAGTCAACAAGGTGTACCTGGTCCCAATCACTACACTCATCACTGCCCATGCCACTCTAGTGAATAGAAAATTCCAGTCTTGCTTTCTCTTTTACAGATGCTTCCAGACAGTACAAATCCCAGATTTGCAACATGTGTTATATTTGATTTTTGTCTATGATTATTTCAGCAACTGTTGGGGAACCTGACCTAAAATATACTAAAGACAAATATTAATTACCTTCAGGTGAAAAATGGCAATTAACAATTAAATATGGCTATGTTCTTAAGCACCTTTGCACTCTGGTGGATTCTTATCCCACTGTCCATTTGCTGTACAAGTAAGTTCTTTTACACCAATCAATGCATGTTCAGCATTACATGAATATTTTGCGACCATTCCGTAACGCCAGCTATCTCCAAAGGGTAGTGATGAAACTTTCCCATTGCGAATAGATGGAGGATCAGCACAGTTGACAACTAGAGATAAATAAAATTCAGTTAATAATATGAAAAAAGTCAGAACTACATTTTCTTTTCAGTGAAACATCATACTATTCATTCACTGTATCATAGCATAATGTAGAAATGTCATTCCTCTTCCACTGTACAGCTTCCTTATCAACCAAAGGTTATGAAACCTGACCACAGCTGAACTGTGCTTTTCTGTCAGGAGCAATGGATGGGTGAGAAACAAAAAGAGCAGGGACATACCATTATTAGGAAAAGAGCAATGATGGCAAATTCAGATTTATTGCCCATTTCTACTTTACTGCTGTGGGTGGATATCCTTCTGAATTGCTGTAGGCCTTACGGCAATATTCTACAATGGAACAGAATTCTATGTTTTTCACCCAGCAATGAGGAAATTGTTATCATGTCCAAGTTAAGGTAGCATATCACTTAGAGAAGGACTGGTTGACTGAAGTTTCTCCTCTTGTTGTTCTCACTTTGATAGACTGTAATGTTGTGAATAAATTCAAAATGAGGTCGATGGGGAAATGATTTTTAATTGATGCAGAGTAGTTGAAATTTCACTTTTTTAAATAATGTGCTTAAAGTTGATAGAAGAACAGTATTAGAAATTTTACCAACTTCAAATTACGCTGACACAGAGGTAATTTCATAGGCAAAAAATTAAAAATTAATACAGGATCAAGGTTGTAAAGATCTAAATCCCAAAGGGCTTTGTTGACACTGATTCAGACAGAAGTGGGAGGATTCAGATGTAACATTCAATACTCAGCAAAAACCCTTGAACCATCCTCCATTAGTCTGTCTGTGATTTTGCTACAAGTAGAGGTATGGTCACATAATTGCATTCAGATGGGTTAGTTGATTAAACCATTATTCAACTTTCTTCTAACATCTTCTCTTTCCATCTATGTTACCTGTGTCACAGTGTTGCATTTTACCTGGGCGAAAAGAACTACAACAGAGTTTGAAGCAAATTCAAAACATTTCTCAGGGACTGTTGTGTTGTTAATGGGTTTACCTTCCAGTTTGATGTTACATTTATTTTTAATCAACCTATTTGGACATGTTATGGCACATTTCCAACGCAAGTGGTACTTTCACCTGCTGACCCAAAAGTAGGGATACTAGCACTGCACCACAAGACTCCTGTCTGATATTAAATAATAATTACACACCGAAGTATTTAATTGGCTCTTAAGCATTATTGAACATCTTGAGATTGTGAAAAGTACTGCTGTGGAAGTCCATTTCAACATGGTTCAATATATCAAGTCTCACAAAAGTGGTGAATCTTTATTTGATATTTCTATTTGGGAAGGTGATGGCTTAGTAGTATTATTGCTAGATTATTAATCCAGAAATTTAGATAACCTTCTGGGGATCTGAGTTTAAGTTGGAAGATGGTGGAATTTGAATTTAATTTTAAAAATCTGGAATGAAGAATGAAGATTGTAAGACAAACTCATCTGGCACACTAATATCTTTCAGGGAAGGAAATCTGACATCCTCACCTGCCCTGGCCTGCATCTGAGTCCTGACCAACAACAATGCAGTTGACTCACAGCTACTCTCTGAAATGACCTAGCAAGCCACTCAGTTGTATCAATTGCTTTGAAGTCTCAACAAAGAAATTAAACCAGACAGCCCACCCAACATTAACCAAGGCACCAGAAAAGACATCAGCATAAACAGCCCTGTCAATCCTACAAAGTTCTCCTTACTGGGGACTACTGCCAGAATTGGGAGAGCTGTATCACAGACTAGAAATGTGTTGCTGGAAAAGCGCAGCAGGTCAGGCAGCATCCAAGGAACAGGAGATTCGATGTTTCGGGCATAAGCCCTTCTTCAGGAATTTTCAGTTCTGATCTCCAGCATCTGCAGACCTCACTTTCTCCTCCTGTATCACAGACTAGTCAAGCAATACCCTGACATAGTCATACCCAAGGAATCAAATCTTAAAGACAATGTCTCAGATACCACAATCACAATCCTGGCAGGACAGACCTAACAATGGTGGTAGTAGAGTGGTATACAGTTGAGAGAGAGTTACTGGGAGTCCTCAGCATTGACTCTGGATTGCATGAAGTCTCTTGGTTTCAAGTTAAAAACAAGCAAGAAACTTTCTGCTAGTTACCACATTCTTGCTCCTACTCCTCGGATACTGCCTGGCCTGTTGTGCTTTTCCAGCACCACACTTTTCAACTCTGATCTCCAGCATTTGCAGTCCTCATTTTCTCTTTCTGCTCATTACTACTTACCGTCTGCCTGAAGAATCAGTACTTCTACATGTTAAGCAATACTTTGAGGAAGTACTGATGCAAAGGATGCAAAATTTACTCTGAGTTGGGGATTTCAATGTTCACCATCAAAAGTGATTTGACAGCAGCACTACTAATCAAACTTGTTCAGCACTAAACGACTTGGCTGCTGGACAAGTGATGAGGTTACCAAGAAGAGGGAAAAGCAGACTTAACCTCATCCTTACCAATCAGCTGGCTGCAGAAGCATTGTCAATGACATTATTAGTAAAAGTGACCACTACATAGTCCTTGTGGAGATGAAGTCCTGGATTCATTGAGAATACCCTGTTTTGTGGCACTATCAACATGCTAAATGGAATTTACATCGAAGAGATCCAGCAACTCAAAACTGGGCATCCTTGAAGTGCTGTGGGTTATCAACAACAACAGTACTGTACACCTGCACAAACTGGATACATATCCTCCACTCAGCTATTACCACCAAGCCAGGGGATCAACTGTGGTTTAATGGAGAGTGCAGGAAGGACTGCCAGGAGCACCACCAATGAGTTGTCAATCTGGTGAAGCTATGAAAAAGGACAATTTGCAGTAGAGAATGGTGGTGAACAACTAAACAACTCACTGGAGAAAGAGGCTCCACAAATATCCTCATCCTCAATGATGGAAGAACAACACATTCACAGTAATCTTCAGCCAGAAGGGCGGCAGGATGGCTCAGTGGTTAGCACTGCTGTCTCACAGCACCAGGGACCCAGGTTTGATTCCGCCAGTGTGGAGTTTGCACATTCTCTCCATGTCTGCGTGAGTTTCCTCGGGGTGCTCCCGTTTCCTCCCACAATCCAAATGATATGCATTTAGGTGAATCAGCCAAGCTAAATTGACAAGTAAGGGGTAAATATAGGGTAGGGGAATGGGTCTGGGTGGGTTACTCTTCAGAGGGTCAGTGTGGACTTGTTGGGCTGAAGGCCTTGTTTCCATACAGTAGGGAATCTAACCTAGAAGTGCCAAGTGATTGAACCATCTCTGCCTCCTCCAGTGGTGTCCAGCATCACAGATCTCAAGCATCAATCAATTTGATTCACTCCATATGATATCAAGGTACAGTTGGAGGTACTGGATAGAGCAAAGGCTATTGACCTTGACAACATTCCAACAATATTACTGAAGATTTGTGCTCCAGAACTTGCTGCTGCCCTACTATACTGGCATCTACCACACAATGTGGAAAATTGCCCAGATGTCCTGTACACAAAGAGGACAAATCCACCCTGGCTAATTACCATCCCATCAGAAGGGCTTATATCTGAAACATCGACTCTGTTGCTCCTCAGATGCTGCTGGACCCGCTGTGGTTTTCCAGTAACACACTTTTTGACTCAATCATAAGTAAAGTGCTGGAAGGTATCATCAACAGTGCTTTCAAGCAGCACCTGCTCAGCAATAACCTGCTCGATGATGCCCAGTTTGGGTTCACCAGGACCATTCCAATCATGACCTCGTTATAGCCTTGGTTCAAACATGGAAGAAAGAGCTGAAATCCAGAGGTGAGGCGAGAGTGGCAACCCTTAACTTCAATGTCACATTGGACTGAATATGGCATCAAGGCCCCCTCACAAAACTGAAATCAATGGGCATCGGGGCAGACTCTCTGCTAGGTAGAATTATACTTAACATACCGAAAGATGGTTTTGGTTGTTTGAGGTCTGTCACCTCAGCTGCAGGAGTTCCTCAGGGTAATGTCATAAGCTCAACCATCTTCAGCTGCTTCATCAATGACTTTCCCTTCATCAAAAGTCAGAAGTGAGGATCTTTGCAAATGATTGCACAATGTTGAGCATCATTCACGACTGTTCAGATACTGCAGTAGTACATGTTCAAGTGCGACAAGATCTGGGCAAAGTCCAGGCTTGAATTAACAATTGTCAAGTAACATTCCATCAAGCAAATGCCAAGCAAAGACCATCTCCAATAAAGGACAATCTAACCACCACGCCCGGACATCAACGGTGTTGCCATCATTGAATTCCCCCACTATCGACATCCTTGGGGTTACCATTAACCATAAACTCTACTGCACTCATACCTAAACACAGTAGCTAGAAGAGCAGGTCAGAGGCAATGTAATGATTAACTCAACTCAACCTTGCAAAGCCTGACCACTAACTACAGGGTACAGTTAGAAGTGTGTTGGATGGATGGGTGTAGCTACAACAACAATCAAGAAGATTACACTATCCATGGCAAAGAAGATCCCTGTTGGCCCCACATCTACAAATATTCACTCCCTCAACCACCAATGTTCAGTAGCACAGCCAACATTTTGTATACTATCCAGGTAGCTAGGAATGCGACAGATGAAGGTGGAGGGTGATGGTGATAGGTCAGAGCAGAGGGTGGAGCGGATAGGCGGGAAGGAAGATGGACAGGTAGGACAGTTCAAGACAATGGCGCCAAGTTGGTGAGTTCGATCTGGAATAAGGTGTGGAGAGGGCAGATGAGGAAGCTGGTGAAATTGACATTGATTGTGTGTGGTTGGAGGATCCCAAGGCAGAAGATGAAGTGTTCTTCCTCCAGGCATTGAGTGGCTAGGATTTGGCAGCGGAGGAGGCCCAGAATTTGCATGGCCTTAGCAGAGTGAGTGGGGAGTTGAAGTGGTTGGCCACAAGGCAGTGGGGTTGTTTAGAACATAGAACAGTACAGCACAGAACAGGCCCTTCGGCCCACGATGTTGCGCTGACCACTGATTCTCATGTATGCACCTCAAATTTCTCTGACCAAATGCATGTCCAGTAGTCTCTTAAATGTCCCCAATGACCTTGCTTCCACAACTGCTGCAGGCAACGCATTCCATGCTCTCACAACCCTCTGAGTAAAGAGCCCGCCTCTGACATCCCTTCTATACTTTCCTCCAACCAGCTTAAAACTATGACTCCTCGTGTTAGTCATTTCTGCCCTGGGAAATAGTCTCTGGCTAGCGACTCTATCTATGCCTCTCATTATCTTGTATACCTCAATTAGGTCCCCTTTCCTCCTCCTTTTCTCCAATGAAAAAGGTCCGAGCTCATCAACCTCTCTTCATAAGATAAGCCCTCCAGTCCAGGCAGCATGCTGGTAAACCTCCTCTGAACCCTCTCCAAAGCATCCACATCTTTCCTATAATAGGGCGACCAGAACTGGACGCAGTATTCCAAGTGCGGTCTAACCAAAGTTTTATAGAGCTGCAACAAGATCTCACGACTCTTAAACTCAATCCCTCTGTTAATAAGAGCCAAAATACCATATGCTTTCTTAACAACCCTGTCCACTTGAGTGGCCATGTTAAGGGATCTATGTACCTGCACACCAAGATCGCTCTGTTTCTCCACACTGCCAAGAATCCTATCCTTAATCCTGTACCAAGCTTTCAAATTCGACCTTGCAAAATGCATCATCTCGCATTTATCCAGGTTGAACTCCAACTGCCACCTCTCAACCCATCTCTGCATCCTGTCAATGTCCCGCTGCAGCCTACAACAGCCTTCTATACTGTCAAGGACATCTCCAACCTTTGTGTCGTCTGCAAACTTGCTGATCCATCCTTCAATCCCTTCATCCAAGTCATTAGTAAAAATTACAAACAGTAAAGGCCCAAGGACACAGCCCTGTGGAACACCACTCACCACAGATTTCCAGGCAGAATATTTTCCTTCTACTACCACTTGCTGTCTTCTGTTGGCCAGCCAATTCTGTATCCAGACAGCTACGTTTCCCTGTATCCCATTCCTCCTGACCTTCTGAATGAGCCTACCATGGGGAACCTTATCAAATGCCTTGCTGAAGTCCATATACACCACATCCACAGCTCGACCCTCATCAACTTTTCTAGTCACATCCTCAAAGAACTCGATAAGGTTTGTGAGGCATGACTTGCCACTCACAAAGCCGTATTGACTGCATTTAATCAAGCCATGCTCTTCCAGATGGTCATAAGTCCTATCCCTCAGAATCTTCTCTAACACCTTGCAGACAACAGACGTGAGACTTACTGGTCTGTAATTGCCGGGGATTTCCCTATTTCCTTTCTTAAAGAGAGGAATTACATTTGCCTCTCTCCAGTCCTCAAGTACAACTCCAGTGGAGAGCGAGGATGCAAAGATCTTCGCAAGTGGCGAAGCAATTGCATTTCTCATTTCCCAAAGCAGCTGAGGACAAATCTGGTCCGGGCTTGGCGACTTGTCAATCTTAATGTTTGACAAAATTTTCAGCACATCAACTTGCTTTATCTCTATCCATTCCAGCATGCACATCTGCTCTTCAAAGGTTTCATTCACTTCAAAGTTCGTTTCTTTCGTAAAGACAGAAGCAAAAAACTCATATAGGACTTCCCCTACCTCCTCAGACTCCACACACAAATTCCCTATGCTATCCCTGATCGGCTCTATTCTTTCTTTGACCATTCTCTTATTCCTCACATAAGTGTAAAATGCCTTTGTGTTCTCCCTAATCTGTTCTGCTAAGTCTTTCTCGTGCCCCTTCCTGGCTCTCCTCAGACCATTTTTGAGCTCCTTCCTAGCCTGCCTGTAATCCTCTAGAGCTGAGCTTGAGCCAAGCTTCCTCCACCTTATGTAAGCTACGTTCTTCCCTTTGACGAGAAGCTCCACCACTCTCGTCATCTAAGGTTCCTTTATCTTACCACTTCATATCTGTCTCAGAGGGACATATTTATTCATCACTTGCAATAACTGTCTCCACATGTCTATAGTGCCTTTACCATGGAACAATTGCTCCCAATCCATGCTTCCTAACTCATGTCTAATCGCATCATAGCTTCTTCTTCCTCAATTAAATATCCTCCCATTTTGCCTAATCCTCTTCTTCTCCATAGCTATGTAGAATGTGAGGCAGCTGTGGTCTCTATCACCAAAATGCTCTCCCACCACAAGATCTGATACGTGCCCCGGCTCGTTTCCGAGCACCAAGTCTAGAATGGCCTCTCCCCTCATCGGCTTGTCAATGTACTGAGTTAGGAAACCCTCCTGAACACACCTTACAAAAACAGCTCCATTCAAATCTTCTGCTCAAAGGAGGTTCCAATCAATATTGGGTAAGTTAAAGTCACCCATTACAACAAGCCTACTACATCTACACTTTTCCAAAATCTGCCGACCTATGCTTTCTTCCATCTCCCTGCTGCTATTGGGGGGCCCTAACGAGGTGACTGCTCCCTTGCTGTTCCTAATTTCCACCCATACTGACTCGGTAGGCAGATCTTCCTCAACAATGGAAGCTTCTGTAGCTGTGATACCCTCTCTGATTAGTAGTGCTGCACCCCCTCCTCTTTTTCCCCCCTCCCTATTCTTTTTAAATGCTCTAAACCCTGGAACATCCAGCAACCATTCCTTCCCCTGAGAAACCCATGTCTCTGTTATGGCCACAACATCACAGCACCAGGTACTGATCCATGCTCTAAGTTCATCACTTTTATTCCTGATACTCCTTGCGTTAAAGCAAACACACTTTAACTGATCCCTTGGTTCCTTCCCAGGAAAATCCTTCCTACTAGCTGGTCTACCTCTTGCTATTGCCTCATCTGCATCAACTCTCACCTCCGGTATACAGCTCAGGTTTCCATCCCCCTGCCATACTAGGTTAAACCCTCTCAAACTACTCGAGCAAATCTTCCACCCAGGACATTGGTCCCCTTCCAGTTCAGATGCAACCCGTCCTTCTTGAACAGGTCCCACCTTCCCCAGAAGGGGCATCCCAATCATCTACATATCTGAAGCCCTCCCTCCTACAGCAGCTGCGCAGCCACGTGTTAGGTTGCGCCCGCTCCCTGTTCCTTGCCTTGCTATCTCGTGGCAGTGGCAGTGGCAGTGGCAGTGGCAGTGGCAGTGGCAGTGGCAGTGGCAGTGGCAGTGGCAGTGGCAGTGGCAGTGGCAGTGGCAGTGGCAGTGGACTAGAGAACACTGCTCTGTTCGTCCTGCTTTGCAGCTTCCATCCTAACTCCCTGAAATCACTTTTTATATCCTCAATCCTTTTCCTGGCTATATCAGTAGTGCCAATATGTAACACGATTTCTGGCTGTTCGCCCTCCCCTTTTAAAATCTTATACACCCGATCGGAGACGTCCTGGATCTTGGCACCAGGGAGGGAATCTTCCGGGAATCCCGATCCTGACCACAAAATCTCCTGTCGATTCCCCTAACTATTGAGTCCCCTACCACGAGTACTTTTTAATTCTGCCCCCTTCCCTTATTTGCCACAGTGTCAGACTCAGTGCCAGAGAACTGACTGCTATGGCTTTCCTTTGGTAGGTCATCACCCCCAGCAGTATCCAAAACGGTATATTTATTGCTGAGGGGAATGTCCACAGGGGATCTCTGCACTATCTGTCTGTCCCCTTTCCTCCCCCTAACTGTAGCCCATCTATCCTTGTCCTGAGCCTTAGGAGTGATCAACTCCCGGTAACTCCTCTCAATTACCCCCTCAGCCTCCCGAATGATCCGTAGTTCATCGCAGCTCCAATTCCCTAACACAGTTTTCAAGGTTAAAAATCACACCACACCAGGTTATAGCCCAACAGGTTTAATTGGAAGCACACTAGCTTTCGGAGCGATGCTCCTTCATGAGATGATTGTCACACAATCACCTGATGAAGGAGCGTCGCTCCAAAAGCTAGTGTGCTTCCAATTAAACCTGTTGGACTATAACCTGGTGTTGTGTGATTTTTAACTTTGTACACCCCAGTCCAACACCGGCATCGCCAAATCATGACAGTTTTCAAGGAGCTGGAGTTGGGTGCGCTTCCCACAGATGTAGCCAGCGGTGACGTGTGCCATGTCTCCCACCTGCCACATTCTGCAGGAGGAGCAAGCAACTGCGCTAGCATCCATACCCGACTTATCTGAACACCCACTCAGTACTAAAGTGGAAAGCTTAGTTCAAGTTGCTATAAAATAATAAACTTATATTCAATAGAGGAAGTTTAGAATGAACCTTACCTTATTAACTAGGTTAGAGGAAGAGGGCAGGTGGGAGACACTACAGTTGCAGAGTCTCGGGTTTAGCCGCTGATATATATACTCACTGCTTTCCTTCCCGGCTGCCCCTCTGGTCCTCGTCACTTCCTCTGCTGCTCCCGCTCCTTCTGTGAAAGGGAAAATATCGCTGTCCGCTACCGGTAAGTAATTTTAAAAAACTGCCTTACCTTAGCTGCAATCTTTCGGGTTCGTCTTACCTCCGCTGCTGCTTGCACTCAAAATGGCCGTTGGCGTCGAAGGATGAGAATTTATACTCACTACTTTCCTGTGTATGTCCCAGAGATGTTCTCTGAAACATTCCACAAGTTGGCATTCTGTCTCCACAATATAGAAGAGACCACATCAAGAACATCAGACGTAAATAAGGTGGATGGATGTGCAGGAAAATCTCTACCGGATGTGGAAGGATCCTTTGGGGCCTTGGATGGAGGTGGAGGAAGGTGTGGGTATAGGTATTACACTTCTTGTGGTGGCAAGGGAGAGTGCTGGGAAGGGAGGGTGGGTTAGTGGGGGATGTGGACCTAATGAGAGAGTCGTGGAGAGAATGGTCTCTGTGGAATACTGTAAGAGGTGGGGAGGGAAATATATCTCTGGTGGTGGGATCTGACTGTAGGCAGTGGGAATGGCGGAGGATGATGCATTGTATCCAGAGATTGGTGAGGTGGAAAGCAAGGACCAGGAGGGTTCTATCCTTGTTGCGGTTAGAGGGGTGGGGTTCAAGGCCAGAGGTGCAGGAAGTGGAGGAGATGTCATTGAGGGTATTGTTGACCACATGGGTGGCAAATTGTGGTCTTTGAAGTCAGAGATCATCTGGGATGTGCTGGAGTGGAATTACTCCTCCTGGGAGCAGATGTGGCGGAGGTCGAAGATTTGGGAGGAAGGGATAGCGTTTTTAAGGAGGGAGATGGGAGGAAGTGTCTTTCTGGTAGATGTGAGAGTAGTGGGTTTGAAGTAGACTATTGCCGAGACTATTGTCTACTGTAGATAACACAAGAATAGTTAGGCAAGTAAGTTGTGAGAATAGCACAAAGTGTCTGAAGGTATAGAAACAGGTTAAGTGAGTGGACAGAAAGTTGACAGATGAAATGTAATGTGGGAAAATGTGAGGTTATGCAATTTGGTAGGGAGAATAGACAAGCTGAATATTATCAAAACAGAGAAAGACTTCAGAAAACATATTTTTAATCAGTAAAAGAATTGGGTTTACTGAAAAGAAAGTAGGAAAGTGGAGTTGAGGATTATCAGATCAGACATAATCTCATTGAAAGGCAGATCAGACTCAATGGGCCAAAAGCTCTACTTCTGCTCCTCTACCTTACACTTTATCTCCCTCACTATATTTTTTCTATTTCAACGGTCCCCTGTACTATGGTGACATGATCAGTTAGATGACCCTTGTGCAGCACTTATTCTCATTGAAACAAGTTGAAGGACAACAAACCTGTTATCTAATTCCAAAGGCTAAGGCTCCTGCACTCCTGCTGTCTGGGTCCCTTACCTATTTCACTCACAGTTGCCCTCAACTTTCCAAGACTAATGACCAAATCAGAACACCATATTCAAAAGAACTCCTGATTTCAAGTATCCAGATAATTTTCCTCTACCTGATTCAGCACAGTTTGGCTTCCAGGCGAGATGTTGCTCAGGTGGGAAACACTTATTGTAGATATGTTTACCCTAGATCATACTAGGTCCAGGAGCTTTCGCATTTTGTGATCATCTTCACAATTAATCTGCCCTTCCATCTTTCTTGTCTTAATTAAGTTAATAATTATATGATGAATTAATTTTTAAATCAGTCAATGTCTCTTCTCACTACTACTTACTGAATTCATTTAAACCTTAGAATTCAATACATTTTACCACTGAGGAATAAGAAAAATAACTAAACCATTAGTTTTTTACTTCCCTTTTACTGAGGTCTCTTAAAAAAATCTGAGATAGGTAATTATATTTAAAATGCATTTTGCAATTTTGGAACTTTACAAACCGTCCCTAACAACATTTCCTTTCCTCTGATGCCACTGCATGATTCTTTTCAATCCCTACATATTAATTCTCCTTTCTGTTGGTCCGTCTCTATTTCTCCACTCCTCTCCAATTACTTTTAATTTTCCTGCAAAGTTACATTTCATTGTTTCTTGTCTTAATCCTCTTCTTGCCTGTTCCTCTGGGTTTTGTTGACTGCCTGTCACAGGGTCCTCTGCATGTTGCTGAATTCTTGTTGAATCAGGTAGCTGTCCCACATATCAGCTGGGGGACCTTTGTTCTATGAACCTCTATTACGGAATTGAGCTGATCTACTGAAACACTTTTTTTTCAGTCTCCTGTGATCTCTCAGCCAGGCAATCTCTTCTTGATGCTGGAACTCTGTGCCATCTCCTTGATCATGTCCTAAATCTCTTGATTTTGGTCATCCATGTCCACATTCCATCCCTAAGAGTTGTCTGTAGTTCATTTTCAATCTGTGTAAGCAATTTTTATTCTCAATCTGCTGATGCATGTGTAAGTAAGTAAATTGTTTACTTCAGTTTGTAGATTTGGTTGAATTTCTTCATTTGTCTTCTGTTGTCTTACTGGTGAACCCAATATATTCACATTCTCACTCAGGATTGTTGCAGATTTAGCTGTCTCACCGATTCTGATGATTTTTCTGTGGAAAAGAAGAATTGAAATTTTCCTCTTGAAGTGTTTGGAAGTAATACTAAACCAAGGGTTTACTTTTCCACTGTGGAGTAGCACTTCTGATGTCTGATTAGATTTTTCGAGAAGACCCTGATTAGACTCTCTATTATGAATTTGTCATCCTAAGAAATACAGCCCCTATCTCAATATAGCACACATTGATGTCTACTTGAAACCAAATGACAGTTTGGGTTTGAAACCATGTGCTTGCTTGTACAAAGGCCTTCAGGATTTCAAAAGCACTTTGGCATTTCACTGCCCATACTGTCTTTATTTCTTTATTGAGCTGAAAATGTGTTGCTGGTTAAAGCGCAGCAGGTCAGGCAGCATGCAAGGAACAGGAAATTCGACGTTTCGGGCATAAGCCCTTCATCAGGAATGAGGAAAGTGTGTCCAGCAGGCTAAGATAAAAGGTAGGGAGGAGGGACTTGGGGGAGGGGCGATGGAGATGTGATAGGTGGAAGGAGGTCAAGGTGAGGGTGATAGGCCAGAGTGGGGTGGGGGTGGTGAGGTCAGGAAGAAGATTGCAGGTTAGGAGGGCGGTGCTGAATTCAAGGGAATCGACTGAGACAAGGTGAGGGGAGGGGAAATGAGCAAACTGGAGAAATCTGAGTTCATCCCTTGTGGTTGGAGGGTTCCCAGGCAGAAGATGAGGCGCTCTTCCTCCAACCGTCGTGTTGTTATGTTCTGGCGATGGAGGAGTCCAAGGACCTGCATGTCTTCGGTGGAGTGGGAGGGAGAGTTAAAGTGTTGAGCCACGGGGTGGTTGGGTTGGTTGATCCGGGCGACCCAGAAGTGTTCCCTGAAGCGTTCCGCAAGTAGGCAGCCCGTCTCCCCAATATAGAGGAGGCCACATTGGGTGCAGCGGATGCAATAGATGATGTGTGTGGAGGTGCAGGTGAATTTGTGGCGGATATGGAAGGATCCCTTGGGGCCTTGGAGAGAAGTAAGGGAGGAGGTGTGGGCGCAAGTTTTGCATTTCCTGCGGTTGCAGGGGAAGGTGCCGGGAGTGGAGGTTGGGTTGGTGGGGGGTGTGGACCTGACGAGGGAGTCACGAAGGGAGTGGACTTTGCGGAACGCTGATAGGGGAGGGGAGGGAAATATATCCCTGGTGGTGGGGTCAGTTTGGAGGTGGCGGAAATGACAGCGGATGATACGCTGTATACGGAAGTTGGTGGGGTGGTAGGTGAGAACCAGTGGGGTTCTGTCCTGGTGGCAGTTGGAGGGGCGGGGCTCAAGGTCGGAGGAGCAGGTATGGAGGAGATGCGGTGGAGGGCATCGTCGATCACGTCTGGGGGGAATCTGCGGTCCTTGAAGAAGGAGGCCATCTGGGCTGTACGGTATTGGAACTGGTCCTCCTGGGAGCAGATGCGGCGGAGACGAAGGAATTGGGAATGTGGGATGGCGTTTTTACAGGGGGCAGGGTGGGAGGAGGTGTAGTCCAGGTAGCGGTGGGAGTCAGTCGGTTTATAGTAGATGTCTGTGTTGATTCGGTCGCCCGAGATAGAAATGGAAAGGTCTAGGAAGGGGAGGGAGGAGTCTGAGACAGTACAGGTGAATTTGAGGTCGGGATGGAAGGTGTTGGTAAAGTTGATGAACTGTTCAACCTCCTTGTGGGAGCACGAGGCAGCGCCGTTACAGTCATCGATGTAGTGGAGGAAAAGGTGGGGGGTAGTGCCAGTGTAGTTGCGGAAGATGGACTGTTCCACATATCCTACGAAGAGACAGGCATAGCTGGGGCCCATGCGGGTGCCCATGGCAACTCCTTTAGTTTGGAGGAAGTGGGAGGATTGGAAAGAGAAGTTGTTCAGGGTAAGGACCAGTTCAGTCAGTCGAAGGAGGGTGTCAGTGGAAGGGTACTGGTTGGTGCGGCGGGAAAGGAAGAAGCGGAGGGCTTTGAGTCCTTCGTGATGGGGGATGGAGGTGTACAGGGACTGGATGTCCATTGTGAAGATAAGGCGTTGGAGACCGGGGAAGCGAAAATCATGGAGGAGATGGAGGGCGTGCGTGGTGTCCCGAACGTAGGTGGCGAATTCTTGGACTAAAGGGGACAGAACCATGTCGAGGTATGCGGAGATGAGTTCGGTGGGGCAGGAGCAGGCTGAGACAATGGGTCGGCCGGGGCAGTCAGGTGTGTGGATTTTGGGCAGGAGGTAGAAATGGGCGGTGCGGAGTTGTGGGACTATGAGGTTGGAGGTTGTGGATGGGAGATCCCCTGAGGTGATGAGGTTATGGATGGTCTGGGAGATGATGGTTTGGTGGTGGGAGGTGGGGTCATGGTCAAGGGGACAATAGGAGGAGGTGTCCACGAGCTGGTGTTTGGCCTCAGCGGTATAAAGGTCGGTGCGCCAAACTACTACCGCGCCTCCCTTGTCTGCCGGTTTGATGGTGAGGTTGGGGTTGGAGCGGAGAGAGTGGAGGGCTGCACGTTCTGAGGGTGAGAGATTGGAGTGGGTGAGAGGGGTGGACAGGTTGAGTCAGTTAATGTCGCGGCGGCAGTTGGCTATAAATAGATCGAGGGCGGGTAAGAGGCCAGCACGGGGTGTCCAGGTGGATGGGGTGTGTTGGAGGCAGGAGAAGGGGTCGTCAGAGGGTGGGCGGGAGTCTTGGTTATAAAAGTAGGCATGGAGGCGAAGGCGGCGGAAGAATTGTTCAATATCTCGCCGCGTGTTGAACTCATTAATCCGAGGGCGTGGAGGAATGAAGGTGAGGCCTCTGCTGAGGACTGATCTTTCATCCTCAGAGAGGGAGAGGTCTGGAGGGATGATGAAGATCCGGCAAGGCTGGGAGCTAGGACCTGGTGTGGGACTGGAGCTGGGAGTGGGGGCGGGGTTAGGGGCGGGGGCAGGGACAGAGATCGACGTAGGGGCAGGGTTAGACGAGGTTACGAAGCTCGGTGTGGGGGCGGGGTTAAGCGTGGGGGCGGGGTTACGCGTGGTGACGGAAGTCGGCGTGGGGGCGGAGACACCTGAGGTGTTGTGGTCGTGCAGGTTAGTGATGTCTGTGGGGGCGGAAGTGGCTGTGGCGACGGCAACCGAAGGGGCGGAAATGGTTGTGGCAATGAAAGAACCGTTATCATTCCCGGTAGCCGCAGGGGTCGCGAGTCTGTTGGCGATCTTCCTGGCGATCGTGGAAGCGGTTGTCTGTGCGGCGATCGCCGGGGCGGTTGTCTGGGCGGCGATCGCGGAGGCTGTGAGGTCGGTGGGGGCGGAAGTGTCTCACGGTCGTCGTCGGCCGTTGGTGCCGCGGGCGCTGTAGCGACCGCGTGTGTAATGGCGTCTGACAGATTGCAGAGGCCGATGGAAGATTCTGGAACAGCTGAGGAACCACGAGTGTAGGGGTAAGTACATGAAAGTTTTTGATACTTACTGTCTTTAATTTCTGATATGGCTAGGAAGAACTGTTTGTTTAGTGTGTGGATTCTCCTGTAGATAAAGAACAGTAGAGGTCCTTATTGCCATATGCCTGACAGCGGTGCAGCTCCTGTAATGCATTTTGCACTGGACTTTTGGTGGAAACCACACATTCCTATGAACCTCACATTTTCCCATTTCAATTGTAGACAAGGGAGTCCTTCTACACATGATTGTCCTTGTTCACAATTACTACAGATTTATTTACCAAACAGAGTGCTTTTCTCCTAGTTACTGACTACTTTTCCAAATGTTCAATGGTCAATCAAAGGACACTTCAAGCACATCCATGGCAAATAAGTGAGTGCAACATTCAATCTCTTTGGTCCACCTTCAGACATCATATTGGTAACAGGTCATTGCATACTGATAGAGCTTTAGGAAAATGTGTCACAAATGGGACATAACATATGTAACAATGTCATCACATTATCCCAGATCCAATGGTTTCAGGACTAAACAAATGATTCACACTGTCAAATCACACATCATAAAGTGCAGGCATTATATAAATGTTTGTGCTGTTTTGTTACATCTAACAGTACTTCAGCCCTCATTGATTTTTCATTATTTTTATTTAATTTGTTTATCAATTATAGTTTGGAGCTGTGAATTGGAAAGTGCGTGCTAAAGTTGACTTTTGGACTGCGATAACAGCTTATGTTAAAAGAAAACAGAATAAACAAGCTTTGGTTTATGTGTGACGCCAGTCTTGAAAGTTAATTGCAGGTCTGTTCCCAATCAAAAGGTTCTGCAGACACTTTGTCACCAGGGAACAGCACTAGGTTTAAACAGTTAGCAGAAGTCGGTTGTTAACAAGGCCAGTATCTGGAAAGTGGTTCCAGAAACTCTGGAAAAATCGTTTGCTCAAGCAAATCGCATATGTTGCATGGTAACTGGAGCATTATGGAGGAGATGATCACTTCACCTGACGAAGGGGCAACATTCCAAAAGCTAGTGATTTCAAATAAACCTATTGGACTTTAACCTCGTGTCATCTGACTTCTGACCTTTCCACCCCAGTCCAACACTGGCACCTCCACATCACAGTTTCTCACAAGCAGCTCTGAGGATATCAGAAAATAGAAAATGAAGTAATAAGTATTACTGTCTGTATCTGAATGAACTGACCCTGGTCAATATCTTCAAAAAATCAACCATGAAAGTATCATTTATGCATGTTGAAGAGTGCATTGCGAAAACCACTTAAGTCATTGGAACATCTTTGTTATTTTCTTATATCTCTCTTAAATATGTTTGTTTGCATGTCAGTTTTTGTGTGAATTGGGTTGAAAACAAATATTTTTTGGTTTATAGCATATACCAGCTAGATTTCTTTCTTGTTTCATTTTGCTCTACTAAAGTTATTGAATTCTAAAGTCTGATTAGGAATCACTGGGGTCAATTTTGAGAGTCTTTGAAGATTTTAGTATTACTATGTTGCAAATATAGAAGTAGAGAGGTTGATTTGGGTCAGCTACCTCCCTCTATATTGCAAAGGCAGCTATACCCCTAGATATGGTCTTCCTATCAGTAAGCAGAGACATTGTTTGGAAGGTAACACCAAAAAGCCATCACCTGTTTAAGTTCTCAGAGATACAGGATAAACTTCTCGAAAAACAAGGGAGAATGAAGATGATGGTTGACCAACATGCAGCTACAGAGTATATTATTTGCTTTGAGAACAGAACGCCAGAGTCATACATCCTATACATGAAACACAGTTACTCTCAGATACATCCCAAGTGGGCAGTAAGCTTGGATACAATGAAATCATAACATTGAAAAAGAACAACATTGAGGGAAAACAATGGGGAGGCAATGGTCAAGTGAAATCATTGTTGGATTCGTAACCCAGAGACCTAGGTAATGTTCTGGGGATCTGGATTCGAATTTTGCCACAGCAGATGGTGGAATCTGAATTCAATAAATATCTGGAACCAAGCGTCTGTGATGACCAGGAATCCATTGTCAATTGTTACAAAAACCCATCTGGGTCACTAATGTCTTTTAGGGAAGAAATCTGCCATCCTCACGTGGTCTGGCCTACATGTGATTCCAGACCCAAAGCAATGTGGTTGACTCCCAATTGTCCATTGGGATGGGCAATAAATGCTGGTTCTCCAGTGATGTCCTAATCCCGTGAATGAGTAAAAAAAACTGAGGAAATTGTGCAAATTTCAAATTGTACACACACATCAAAAAATAGTTTGAATTGTAAGTCCAACAATCAACACACTAACAATATGCAATACAAGAACAATATACACACCTACAAGTTGAGAATACCCAACTGTGAAATCTAAATCTCTGGAAAGTTATACCATCATAAGATCTAGAAGGAGGAACATACCACTGACATTATGCAGATTTTTAGATTCTTAAAATTAAGCACTTTTCAATATTGTTTCTGTATTAGTGTTGCACCTACCCTAATGTAGATTTATTTTTCTTCTAGTTAATATAATTTTACCGTAGAAAGAAAGTGATGTGTATGGCTGTTAAGAGCTGTGTCACTTTAAGAACTGGATATGCTAATAAGCTGTCGACCAGAATGGAATCTTCATGACCAATGCAATGTACACTTCAACAGAAACGGTGGCACAGTGGTTAGTACTGCTGCCTCACAGCGCCTGAGACCCGGGTTCAATTCCCGACTCAGGCGACTGACTGTGTGGAGTTTGCACGTTCTCCCCGTGCCTGCGTGGGTTTCCTCCGGGTGCTCCGGTTTCCTCCCACAGTCCAAAGATGTGTGGGTCAGGTGAATTGGCCATGCTAAATTGCCCGTAGTGTTAGGTATGGGTTAAATGTAGGGGTATGGGTGGGTTGCGCTTTGGCGGGTCGGTGTGGACTTGTTGGGCCGAAGGGCCTGTTTCCACACTGTAAGTAATCTAAAAAAAAAGAAACTTGTAACAGAAATGTAACAGTCATATTGGATGCCATTTGTGAATTTCGTGGGAGGAAGGGCAGTAAACAAGGAGTGGAATAAAATGATGAAATACTAATAGATCCTCGTACTCATGAGATTGGCCCCAAATCTCTTTTTCTCTTAAAGACACCTCCGATATGATCACACAGCTCTTCATGATAGATAGGAGAGTTGTTTGTTAATGGTATCTGCATTTCCAGTCCCTATCTTCCCTATGTCAAAGAAGGGAAGAAAGATCATCTAACCTGATTTAACGTGAGTTAAATAAAAGAATATTCTGTAAAATTATATTAGTTAGACAGTATAGAGCTGGTAAATCATAGAAAACAAAACCTTCAGTCTCTTAAGAAAGATGGAATTCTAACTTACGGTCACACGTTGGGACCTGGCCATCCCAACCGGAAGCTTTACAAAGCCGATATGGCCTACCAACCAACTGGTACCTACAGAGAGGACAACAATCCACAGTGTAAAAGGGAAATTGAAATCAATTCTCATTCAGGAAATTTAAGCTTGAAATTCAATTTAAGTGGCAAAATGTGACAATAAGGAGACAGATTCAAAAGTAAAAAAAAAGAAATGAGGTGTGGGAGAGGAGGTTTCAATTGTGGCTTCAAATGGGATTCAGATAATCAACTGAAGAAAAAATGCAGTGGTAGTGCGTGAAAAGTGCAAGAGTGAGTTGGTCATAAAGGACTGAATGGCTTCCTTTTGTGATGTGGTTTTATTTTTATATCAGACCTTTCATACATTTTCCAACATTGACAGCTAAATTGAAATGTTGTTTCTGTTGTAATGTATATATAATAGACAGGAAGGTCCCACACTTTACCACATTTGCTGTCATATTTCTATCTTTATTGAAGGCACTAAGTGGCATCCATTGCAGGCAGCAACACCTAACAGCTTGGGACAGTGTAGTTCCATGTCTACACCCCGATGGAGGTTACAGTGCTGACCATCATTGAAACAGCCATGAATGCTGTCATGCTTGTGGCAGGATTGAACCACAGATGTTCCTATATATTCAACTATTCAATTTCCACTTCCCTATATTCCATAAATTCTTCTGGTTTATAAACTGCAGATAGTAGAAGCATCCAAATCTTGCATTCCCTAATTCTCTAACCGCAAAATTACTTTGTGATTTCCTCTTTTTCAATGCCAACAAATGGGCACCTTGACAAGTGATGCTACACAATCATGATATCTAAGAGGAACAACAGATTGATGAAAAAAAATGCAATAACTTGATTTCACAGCCACCATTCAGTCTTTGACATAGCTACTATTTTAGCGGATAGCATAAATTTGAATCTGTATATAATGAATCATTGGACACCAGTAGCTTACAGGGAAAGCAAGGAGGATTGCTCAGGTAAAGCTTGCCCAAGGGAGAGTTGCACATTTGCTCTCAGGAGACTCAGATAAAGGGAGGGTGATGTAAGAACACTCATTGATATGCACAAAGACATTTGTGCTACATTGGAAGGTACACCAGAAATTCTCTTATGCTTTAATTCATCCAAAATCTCTTTTTTCAATGTTATGGCAACTAATGCTGCTCCAAATATCTCTTCTCTTTCACTTCTCTTTGGCCCCATCCTTCTTTGCATCCCACCCCTTGCTATAAATTTGCAATACTTTCTGATTTTGTTTTTCTCTCTGACATTGAACAGTCTGTCTTTAACAAAGGACTCAACCATATTCCGTCCAGCCATCTATATTCTCGTTGTGGCTGCATGGGTTTTCTCTGGATGTTCCAGTTTCCTCCCACTGACCAAAGCTTTGTAGGTTAGGTGAATTGGCCATGCTAAACCTTCCCATTGTGTCCATGGATGTGCAGGCTCGGTGGATTATCCATGGTAAATGCAAGGTTATGAAGATAATTTGGGCGGAGTCGGTTGTAGTTTGATTGCTGTTTAAAGGGTTGGTGCAAACTTGATGGGCTGAATGGTGTTCTTTCTGCACTGAGGGGTTTCTATGAATCAATGATCCCTTTATGAATCAGAAACTGGACATCAGATTGAGCCATTCTTTCATCACCAGTCCCAGATAGAAACTTTCACCCAACTCCTGTGTTCTCACTCCATCTGGATCCCTCCCTCTAGCATTTTACTCTTTCTTAATGTTTTCATGGAGAACTGTCACTGTGACATCAACCATGTAATCTCTCTACTCATTCAATCACGCTATCCCAGGGGTCTCCAACCTTTCTAAGCACAATATCACTTAGTGAATTTAACTGCAACCCAAGATCTAACACAAAGAAAATATAGATCAACTTATTTCTGGTGTGATATAAACCTAAAAACAAAGTATACTAAAAATTCACTGAAAACCAAGTAAATTACTTTATCCTCTAGTCACGGTCTCAGTCTGACACCTGTGAGGGCATCTTATCAGCCAATTTTTGCAGTCTGTGTTGTAGTTTGACTACTAATTGCATACAATCCATTAAATGAGTATCTGTGATATGTGTGATACTTTAACTTTATTATTTTCAGTTGGGAGAATATTGTGGTCCATGCAGTGGACACTTCAACCAGTTTATTATTTAAAATACTTTAGTGCTCTCATCAGTGAGTCAGACAAGGGACACAGAATTCAATTTGCAGGTGATCTCAATTTTATTAACAATTTCTTAAAATATCATGTCAGCATTTCTAAAATTCCCATAACCTTCACTCTCTATCCATCTGAGAAAGGATATTACTTCCAATGATCCACTTGTGGGAATTATTGTGGGAAAGCAACTTCTTCCACCTTTGCAGTCAGGGCATTAAATAGGTCACTTGAGCCTTAGCAAACGCACGTTTTGCAAAGTTGACCACTATCTATATTAGTAGTGGGGCCTGTATTTTCAGAAAGAAATCTTCCATTTCCTGTAAGATGTTATTGTATAGTCGTAGGTGAACAATGCAATTAGCTACGTTTGTTCCTATCTAGTCCTATTAGCCTTACGATATGATATAACTCTTGTGGAATTTCAAAGTTTGAGATAACCTTCATATGGCAATCCTGCAAACTTCCAATGAGGAGCAGGAGATTCAATGTTTCAGGCATAAGCCATTCATTAGGAATCCCTTCCTGGTGAAGGGCTTATGCACAAAATGTCAATTCTCCTGCTCCTCGGATGCTGCCTAACCTGCTGTGCTTTTCCAGCAGCACACTTTCAACTCTGATCTCCAGAATTGCTAGTCCTCACTTTCTCCCTGCAAACTGCCAATATCCCCTGAGTACCATACATACCCGTGTATAGGTCAACCTGGTGTATAAGAGGATCTTCATTTTTGGCCAAAACGTCTGATATTTTTCATATATCTCATGTCTAAGTTGACCCTTGCTTTTCAGGGATCTCTTCCTGACCATACATGCAGCCTTAAAGGGTATGGTTTGCACAGTTTTGATTCAAATACACATTTCTGATTGAAAAATTCGTTTTTGATTCAACACCTGCATCATCACATGATACACACAGCATGTGTATATTTGAGCAACATGATTTTCAAGTAATTAAATTGAATGTTGATAACTATATGTATACTGTATATATACTATATATATTTACTGATGTCACATTTACATACATATATTTGACCAGTGGATGCAAACACTGATATCTACAGTACCTTATGGCAACCTTCGACTTTGTCTTCCTGCTAATGCCTCAGTTTCTTAGAAGTAGATGCTGCGTACAGTTGTGTTCTGAACTTATGGTAAAACTCTCCCAACTTTTTCTGACAAAATGGCATCACAAAAGAAAGAAGTATACAGCACTGTTTAAACTAAAAGCAATTGAAGTTGCAGGGTAGAACAGCAATGGCATCACTGCAAAGGAGATCTGTGTTTCTGAAAATCTTGTCTGAGATTGGAGGCAAATAGCCACACAGTTAAAGGCTATGCCAAAACAGGAGTATGCAAGCCGAGGAAAGCTGAACAATAGGATAATTAAACAAAGTTATTCCTTGGGGTGGGGGAGTCTAGAACTAGAGGGCATATGTTTAGGTGAGAAGGGAAAGATATAAAATAAACCAAAGGGGCAACTTTTTCACACAGTGGGTGGTGCGTGTATGGAATGAGCTGCCAGAGGAAGTGGTGGAGGCTAGTACAATTGCAACATTTAAAAGGCATCTGGATGGGTATATGAATAGGAAGGGTTTAGAGGGATATGGGCCAAGTACAGTCAGATGGGACTAGATTAGGTTGGGATATCTGGTTGGCATGGTCGAGTTGGACCGAAGGGTCTGTTTCCATGCTGCACATCTCTATAACTCTTTAAGTGGCCACAACTAGAAGATTGCTGACAGGATAATTTAGTGGTGTCAGAACGGGAGCATTGTGAGTCAACAATGTGTCAGAATTCGCACCAAAATCGAAGCAAAAATTGGTGGATTCAGCGAATTCAAAGCCGGTGCTAGATGAAGCAGTAGGTTTATAAAAAGGTATGATTTAGTGCTGAGACCAAAAACCAAGATTGCCCAATGTCTACCAGCAGAACTTAATGACAAGCTAATAGGGTTCCATCGTTTTGTAATCAGAAGCCAAAATGGGTATAGCCTCTCATGCATTGGCAATATGGACAAAATCCCAATGAACTTTGATATGCCAGAGAACAGAACTATGGACAAGATTGGAACAAAAATAGTTTTACTTAAGATTATGGTCATGAAAGGAGTCAATTTACTGTGCTACTTGGTTGCATGGCAGATGGAACAAAGTTAAAGCCTGTGGTGATTTTTATGCGGAAAACTCTTCCCAAACAAAAATATCTGAAAGGCATTGTTGGCCTTGTCCATGAAACAGGGTGGATGGATGAAGGTGGCTGCAAGACTTGGATTATGGAGGCCTGGAATATGCAACCAGGTTGACTTAGAAAGGAAAAAAGCTTACTAGTTTGGGATATGATCACACAGAGTGAAAGGTGTTATCACTGAAATTCGAGCTAACAATACTAATATTGCAATGATTCTGGAAGGCCTTACAAATGGTGCAGTCGCTAGATGTTATCATCAATAAACCTTTGATGGACTTCGTAAGGGAAAAATGGGACACTTTGATGCAAAAAGAGGCAGAATGCTTCACAAAGGCTGGCAACATGCGCGCTCCATTACTAGCAACTGGTTGTGAGTGGATTGTTGGGTCCTGGAAGGAGATGGATACTGAAATTAGAATGAAAATCTTCAAAAAATGTGGAATTTGTAATGCTTTAGATGGTATGGAGGATGACAATTTATGTCAGATGAAAGTGATGACAAATCAATTGATGAGACCCTTGAGAATTCAGATGAAGATGATCCATACGATGATATGGTTAACCCATATGACTGGAATGAATTATAAAGTGGTGCAACTGTTGAGGACAGGGAATTTGAAGGATTCTAATGAATGTTTGCATGTACCGGTAACTTTTGTTTTAAATAGCTATCCCATAACATTTGTGATGTATGGTGAGAAGAGTTTTTTTGCTGTGAATATCAGTATTTTTGATATAAAGTGTTTATCATATAGTATTCATAGTCTAATGCGGTATTTTTAAATAAAATACTATCAAACTTTTGTTTTTGTTGTTTTTAAGTGCTCCGTTGTTTTTATTTCATGAATTGTGTGTTGTAGGAATATCCCTGGTAGATGGCCTAACCACCTGCTGTTATACCTATTAAGAGTTGTACATATGTGTTGACCTTCATGCACTTTACTGGTAACTGGAATACAGTATGCAAGTACTGTTCTACTGTAGCAGGCAGAATGGAGACAGTTATTTTGTGGATAAATACTTAATAATGGCCATAATTCATTTTCTTTTTGTTGTTTATTATTTTATACAAAGATCTGGCTCTTGTTTGTCCATTTTTTTACTCATGCCAAGCATGAAATTCATCCCCTCGAAAACAATACCTTGTCTATAAGTCAACTCCCTAATTTCAGTCCAAAACAAAGGCCTTCAAAACACGACCCACACAAGCATATACGGCAAATCTATATTGGTAACAAAGGTGGCTTTGCCAAACTTATTTATTCAATCTTCCAGCCTGTGTATTGGGTAGGAATTGGCTATGATAATTGCATCAGCATTTTGGTCATCAATCCACAGCCTTATTGATCCATCAAGCTTGAACATGAGTTCAACTGGGGACTTCCAGTTACTGGTACCAGGCTCTATTGTTTGCTGTTCCAGTATCTAGTTCATCACCTACCAAGTCTACACCAGCTTATCTGGACCTAGCCAATAAGGATGTAACCTTATGGGGAGGGTTCTCCACAACATCCATATTATACAGAACTAACATGGTGCAGCCTGGTTTGTCTCTTCACCAACCCTTGAATAAAGTGAGCAGTCTCACTAAGTCTTGCTTGCTGTTGCAAATAGGTGGGTGAAAAAGGAGTCTAGGTTTGCCAGTATTTCTCTATTGGTTAATGGGATAGTATGGTGTTTAATATGGGTCTCATCCATGTCTACCTCCAATTCATTTTTGCTGCAATCCTCAGCTCCCAGTTTAGTGACAATAGGACAAACCATTTTCCTTCCACGTAGTGGTATTGAGTTATCATGTTGACATTACACAGACATTTTTGTTCCGAGTCTAGGTCTCAACCAGAAGAGTAACTTCCTCAGTTTCTTTGCCACTCGATACAAATCACTAAACTGGAACTTTACAAGTTCACCTGGTGTTTGTAGAAGCACCAACAAGTTGCTTCCCAGCTATAAGGTTCAAACTCTGGCATGTTTGTTTACTTTGAGTTTCATCACAGTTTGGTGACTTTAAGTGTTCTCAGGCCACTTTGCAGGCTCACTAAGCCACACTTAAAACTCTGATTCATAGTCTAACATAGAGACTTGCTCCTTCTAGTTGAAAAACCTCTCATTGAGTTGTTTCAGAAACCCTCAAACTTGGTGCTCATGAGCAAATTTAAATGGAATAAAACTGGTGAACTGATGGCAACCAAAAGATGTCCCAGTCCTTAATCCAAGTTATGCAATTATTCATAGCAGTATAATCTGACCAATGTTTTTAAGTTTTGTGATACCATTCTAGTGCCTCCTGTGACTGCAGGAACGCTTCCAACAATTTCTGGAATATTTTGGACATGAAATTTGAGCCTTGGTGAGATGAGATCTTAATGGGCAGACAATGCTTGGTGAAGGAATGGGTAAATTAGCTTGCCACTGTTTTGGTAGATATGGTTCATAGAGGTGCAGGTTCTAGAAAATGGAAAATAATGTTGATGATGGTAAAAATATAATCGTGGCCCTTTTCTTTTGAAGGGATCCCACATAGTCCACTAACTCCTTTCGGAATGGTTCCCCAAAAGAGGCACAGTAATCATTGGTGCAGGTTTTATTGCAGACCTGGTTTTTATTGCATCCAAGTAGATACGACAACTTCTATGAAACCTTACTGCATCTCTGTGGAGCTGTAAGTGGTAAAACTGCTGACTGATGTGGGCTTGGCTTTTATGTACTCTGACATGCCTAGCCATCAAAATTTGATTTGATTCATTATCATGTGTACCTAAGTACAGTAAAAAGCTTTGTTTAAGAGCAGTACAGGCAGATCATAGTAAGCAAGGCCATACAGATCACATAGTGAAAAAAAACTTAGACTGAGGCATATAGGTTATATCGCACAGGGCATGTGCTAGGAAAGATCAAAATTAACAAGATCAGCATAATTTGAAGTTGGAGAGTCCACTCACCATCTAATAATGGGGCGGCATGGTGGCACAGTGATTAGCACTGCTGCCTCACAGCGCCAGAGACCCGGGTTCAATTCCTGCCTCAGGTGACTGACCGTGTGGAGTTTGCACATTCTCTCCGTGTCTGCGTGGGTTTCCTCCGGGTGCTCCGGTTTGCTCCCACAATCCAAAAATGTGCAGGTTAGGTGAATTGGCCATGCTACATTGTCCATAGTGTTAGGTGAAGGGAAAAATGTAGGGGAATGGGTCTGGGTGGGTTGCCCTTCGGTGGATTGGTGTGGACTTGTTGGGCCGAAGGGCCTGTTTCCACACTGTAAGTAATGTAATCTAATCTAATCTAATGGCATGGAAGAAGACGTTTTTGAACCTGCTAGTGCATACATTCAAGCTTCTGTATTTTCCACCTAATGGAAGAGGTTGTAGGAGAGCATTATATGGGATGTTAGCAGCCTATCCATGGCAATGAGCCATGAAAATGAAATTCATAAATAGGGGCTGACTTCTGCGATGGTCTGGACTGTGTGTACAATCTTCTGTAATTTCTTTCTGGGCAGAGCATTTGCCATATCAGGCCATTATGAACCCGGACAGTATGCTTTCAATGGTGCATCTGTAGAAATTGGTGAGGGGCTTTATGGACAAAGGAAGAAGAGGCGTTACTTGCCTTTTTGACCATCTACATGGCAAGTCCAGGACAAGTTGTCAGTTATTGTCAAACTCCTAGGAACTTGATGCTCTCAACCCTCTCAACATCAGCTCCATTGATGTAGATGGGAACGTGTTCTCCTCCTTTCTTTTTGAAGGCAATAATCAATTATTTAGTTTTGCTGAGGTTGAGAGAGAGGTTGTTCTTATTGCACCACGTCACAAAGCCCTCTAACTCCTTTCTGTATTCTGCCTCATTATTATTTGAGAACCATTCTACCATCAGCAAACTTGGAGATAGCATTCATTTGGAATTTGGCAACAGAGTCGTGGGTGTACATGGAGTACAGTAAGGGGCTGAGGGGGCATCCTTGGGGGGCTCCAGTGTTGAGTATTATCGAGGAGGAGGTGCTGCTGTCTATCTTCACTAATTGCAGTCTATGGGTCAGGAAGCTGAGGATCCAGTTGCAGAGGATGGAGCTCAGATCTAGGTCTTGAAGCTTTGAGATCATTCTGGAAAGAATAATGGTGTTGAAGGTGGAGCTGTAGCCGAAGAACAGGAGTCTGATGTCGATGTCCTTGTTGTCCATATGTTCCAGGGATGAGTGCAGGGCTAGGGAAATGCCATTCACTGTGGATCAATTACATCAGTAGGCAAATTGCAGGGGATCTAGGCAGGCTGGGAAACTAGAGTTGATGTGAGCCATAAGCAGCCTCTCAAAGCACTTCATGATTATGGAGGTGGATGCTTGTCATTAAGGCAACGTTACATATGCTTTCTTAGGTACTGGATGATGGTTGGCTTCTTGAAGCAGATGGGGTCCTTGGCTTGTAGGAGTAAGAGGTTGAAGTTGTCAGTGAATACCTCTGCCAGCCAGTCCAAACAGGATTTAAGTGCATTGCTGGTGACTCTGTCCGGACTCGTCACTTTGCTGGGGTTGACTCCCAGGAAGACCAGTCTGATGTCTTCAGCAGTGAGAGGGAATTGTGCATGCGAAGCTGTTAGGGAGGTGACACCAGACTGATGGCATACTGCTCGAACTGAGCTTAGAAAGTACTGAGTGCATCTGAGAGGGCCACATCTTTGTCCATTATCTTGCTCTGCTTCATTTTATATCCCATTATGTTTTTAGGCCTTGCCACAGGTGGCGGGAGTTTTATGGTTGGTTTGGACCTCTAACTTAGTCTGGTACTGCTTCTTGGCATTTCTGATAGCTTTGCAGACGTCATACCTGGAATTTCTGCATAGGTCTGGGTCATCCGACTTGAATGCTACATACCAGGTCTTCAGTTGGGAATTGACTTCCCGGTTCATCCAAGGTTTCCAGTTGGGGAACACCCAGAATGACTTATTTAGCATCCAGTTCTCCACACATTAGCAAATGAAGTTTGTGATGGTGTTAGTGTACTCGTCTAGATTTGCCTCTTATCTGTGCATGACATAATACTTCTGAGTGTCTATTTTTGATTACAGCTCATCTGCTTTATTAATTAGACTCCGTGCATTAAAATACACATCATTATTGTCAGACTTCTTTGTTGTCCATTTTGGTCCTTGTTGTGCTAAGCTGATTCTGATCATGCTGGTCAAGTCCGAAAGGACTCAGCTGCTAGAATGGGTCAGCAGCAGATAGTGACGGAACTAACAACAAAGAAAGACATATCTGACCTCATCCTCATCAATTTACATGCTACAGATGCATCTGTCGATGAGAGTATTGCTAAGAGTGACTACTACACAGTCCTTGTGGAGACAAAGTCTTGACTTCATACTGGAGATACTTTACAATGATGCACTATGGGCTATTAAGAGCAGCCAAATTGTACTCTAGTACAATTGCAACTTCGTGGCCTGAAATATCTCCCATTCTACCACTACCATCAAACCAGAGGATCAATGAAGAGAGCAGGAGGGCATGTCAGAAGCAGATGGTAAAGTTGGTAAAGCTACAGAATAGGATAAGCCACAAGTGATAGAGGAAAACAATCCCACAACTAATGGATCAGAACTAAGTTCTGCAGTTCTGCCACTCCAGTCATGAATGGCGGTGGACAATTAAACAACTGACTGGAGGAGGAGATTCCACAAATATCCCCATGCATAATGAGAGGGGAGCCCAGCACACAAGTCCAAAAGATAAAGCTGAAGCATTCACAACAATCATCAACCAGAAGTGCCAAGTACATAATCCATCTCAGGCTCCTCCAGTGGTTCCCAGCTTCACAGCATCACAGATGCCAGTCTTCAGTCAACTCGATTCCCTTTATTGATATCAAGAAATGGTTGGACCCACTGGTTACTGCAAAGACTATGGGCCTTGGCAATACTATCTGGAGGTGTGCTCCACAGCTTGTCATCAACAGTGTTGTCAAGCAGCACCTTCTCAGTGATAAGCTGCTCAGTAACACACAGTTTGGGTTCTACCATAGTCACTCAGCTCCTGAACACATTACGTAGAATCATAGAATCCCTAGTGTGGAAGCAAGCATTTCCACCCATTGAGTCCACACTGACCCTCTGAAGAGCATCCCACCCAGACCAACACCCCCACCTTATCCCTGTAACCTTACATTTCCCATGGTTAACCCACCTAGCCTGCACATCCCTGGACAAGATGTGCAATTTATCATGGTGAATGCACCTTACCTGCACATCTTTGGTCTGTGGGAGGAAACTGGAGCACCCTAAAGAAACTCACACAAACACAGGTAGAACATTCAAACTCCACATTGACCACCAGCCAAGGGTAGAATCCAATCCAGGTTCCTGGTGCTGTGAGGCAGCAGTGCTAACCACTGAACCACTATGACCCTTGGTTCAAACATGGACAAAAGATCTCAGTTCTAGAGATAAAGTGAGTTACTGCCTTTTACATCAAGACTGCATCAAAGAACCCTAATAAAACTGGAATCAATGGGAATCAGGGTGAAAATCTTCCACTGGTTGGAGTCATAGCTGACACATAGATTGAGGCCAGTCATCTCAGCTCCAGGACATCTCTTTAGAAGTTCCTCAGGCTAGTGATCTAGACCCAACCATCTTCAGCTACAAAAAGGGATGTACACTGATGGTTGCAGCATGTTCAGCAACATTCATATATGTCCAATGCAGCAAGACCGAGACAATATCCAGATTTGGGCTGAAAAGTGGCAAGTAACATTCATTCCACACAAATGCCAAGTACTGTCCATCTCCAATAAGAGACAATCTAACCATTGTGTCTTAACGTTCATTGTGGATTCCATCACTGAATCCCCCATTGTCAATATCCTGGAGGTTACCATTGACCAGAAACTCAATTATACTCAGCACAAAACACGGTGGCTATAGGGGCAAGGAATACCATAGCATAACACTTCTGAGTGTCTATTTTTGATTACAGCTCATCTGCTTTATTAATTAGACTCCGTGTATTAAAATACACATCATTATTGTCAGACTTCTTTGTTGTCCATTTTTCTATCTCCTTTCCTGTCTGTCACTTAACCCACTAATTTTGCCTTCAATTTGTAAATCTCCCTACTGAAACTATGCTAGGATCCCACCTCTGTGCTAAGCTGATTCTGATCATGCTGGTCAAGTCCAAAACGACTCAGCTGCTAGAATGGGTCAGCAGCAGGTGGTGATGGAACTAACAACAAAGAAAGACATATCTGACCTCATCCTCATCAACTTACATGCTACAGATGCATCTGTCGATGAGAGTATTGCTAAGAGTGACCACTGCACAGTTCTTGTGGAGACAAAGTCCTGACTTCATAATGAAGATACTTTACAATGATGCACTATGGACTATGACTCCCCAAAGCCTGCATACAAGGCACAAGTCAGGAGTGAGATGGAATACTCATTTGCCTGGATGAGTTACACTCAAGAAGCTTGACACAATCCAGGATAAAACAGCCTGCTAGATTTCCACAACACCCATAACCATCCACTCTCTCCACTCTGATGCTCAGTAGCAGCTGTGTATATCATCTACAAGATACAGAGTAGAAATTCACCAAAGATCCTTAAACAGCAACTTCCAATCCTGCCTCCATTATCATCAAAAGGATATGGGCAGCAGATACATGAGAACATCACCAATTGCAAATCCTCATACAAACCACTCACCATCCTGACTTGGAAATATTTTACGAGTAAAAAATGAGGTCTGCAGATGCTGGAGATCACAGCTGCAAATGTGTTGCTGGTCAAAGCACAGCAGGCCAGGCAGCATCTTCCTGAGATGCTGCCTGGCCTGCTGTGCTTTGACCAGCAACACATTTGCAGTTGGAAATATTTTACCATCCCTTCACTGGTGCTGGCTCAAAATCCTGAAATTTCCCCATTAACAGCGTCATGGCTATACCTACACTGTATGAACAACAGCATTCAATATAGTAGCTCACCACCACCTTTTCAAGAACAACCAGCGATTGGTAACAGATGTTGGCCCAGTTATTGGCATCCACATCCAAATTGTGAATGAAAACAATGTCATTCATTTCTACTTCTGTAAATAAGAGCAGACACAGTCTTTTATTGTTGTGCTTGGATATGGTGTTCACAATCTGTACCTCTGCAAATAAAAGCTAACCAATGCATAAAATTAGGTTCTGCTTCTAATCTTCCTGCCTGACAGTCAGAGATAGAATTTCAGATACAAGATGCACAAGTCCTAGTAGCCATTACAGAAATTGAAAGAAAGCAAGTTTAAATTGCCAGAGATTGATTAACTTTAGGATTTAACTATATGCCCAGTGGGAGAATGATGTGGATATGTGGACATAAGTTACTACTCCATGAAGGGTAAAACCAAGTCTGATCCTAATATTGTTGCTTCCCAGAAGATGTAAAAGCAACCTATAGCAAGTTGAGCTGTTAACAAGCAATAATGAACGTTAATTGGAAATTCACCATTGCCAAGCAAGATTCTTACCTTGCTGTTCAGGAAAAGCACACCAGATGTCTGTGAGATGATCTCGTCATTGGGATGATCTCACGAAAGATCTCACTTGATTCTGTCACACTGGCCATTCATTCAGAGCCTGATAGGGGCCAGATATGTCAAAGGTCTTCATGCAGAATCTACTTGATGCTCCATGGTTGGCAATTCCAATGGTCAGAGGTGGGCAGGTTGGCTTGGGTTTGAATAGGAGGACTTGGTCATCTCTGCAGTCTCCTGAATGGAGACTACCAAGGGTGTGTGGATCCTCAACCAGTGCCTTCTGGCACCACCCTATCCCTTGAGAAGGGAGAACGCTTGGGCGAGGTTCAAGATTCCCATCCCAATACAAGAGTTTGGTAAAATAAAGTCAGAAAATTTGCTTGGTCTTACAGCAAGAATCACTCCATCACTTGAAGCAACTTGCAATTTGCCAAAAAAAAGTAAGATTCTGCCCACAGTTTGAAAAGGAAAACAAGTGTTTGTACCTGAAGTTCTTTGCCAGATTATATTGTCACAGTTCTATCAATCACATACAGGTACAGAGTGAACAAGATGCCTGGCACAGACTAATGTTTAATGACAAAGGATCAACAACAACATAGGGAAGACAGTGAGGATGTATAAGCTCAAGCCAGCAACCACTGCAACACAAAGAATCTTTACAACACTAAAAGGACTCCTTTGTCTACGAATACTACAGATTTATTTACCAAGCAGAGTTGGTGTTCTTCTGCTAGTTATTTTAACTTTTCCAAATGTTCAATTGTCAATCAAAGGTCACTTCAAGCACACCCATGGCAGATAAATGAATGCAGTATTCAATCTGTTTGCTTCACCTTCAGACATCATATTGGTAATGAGTCACTGTATACTGATAGAGCTTTCAGGGAAATGTGTCAAAAATGGGGCATAACATATGTGACAATGTCACTACATTATCCCAGATCCAATGGTTTCAGGACTAAACAAATGGCTCACACTGTCAAATCACTCATCAAAAAGTACAGGGCTTTATATAAAATGTTTGTGCTGCTTTGTTACATCTAACAATACGACAGCCCTCATTGATTTTTCATTATTTTTATTTAATTTGTTTATCAATTACAGTTTGGAGCTGTGAACTGCAAATCGTCTGCTAAAGATGACTTTTGGACTGTGGTAACAGCTTATGTTAAAGGCAAACAGACCAAACAAGCTTCAGTTTATGTGTGACACCAGTCTTGAAAGTTAATTGCAGGTTGGTTCCCAATCAAAAGGTTCTTCAGATGCTTTGTCACCAGGGAAGAGCACTAGGCTTAAACAGTTAGCAGAAGTCGGCTGTTAACAAGGTCAGTATCTGGGAAATGGTTCCAGAAACTCTGGAAAAATATACTATGCTCAAGCAGATGACAGATGTTGCTTGGTAACTGGGACCTTGTGGAAGAGATGATCATTTCACCTGACGAAGGGCAACATTCCAAAAGCTTATGATTTCAAATAAACCTATTGGACTATAACCTGGTGTCATCTGACTTCTAACCTTAGCCACCACAGTCCAACATTGGCACCTCCACATCACAGTTTCTCAGGAGCGGCTCTTAGAAGCTCAGAGAATAGAAAACTAAGTTATAAGTATTATTGTATTTTTCTGAGTGAACTGACGCTCGTCAACAGCTTCAGAAAATCAGCCAGGAAATTATCAGTTATGCCTGGTGAACAGTACATTGTGAAAACCACTTAAGTCATTTGGACAGTTTTGTTATTTTCTCTTATTTATCTCTTATATGTGTTTGATTGTACGTCTGTATTATGTGTGGATTAGGCTGAAAACAAATGTTTTTCTGTTTATCGCGTATACCAGCTAGATTTTTTTTCTTGTTTCATTTTGCTCGACTAAAGTTATTGTATTCTAAAGTCTGGTTAGGAATCACTGGGATCAATTTTGAGAGTCTTTGAAGATTTTAATTTTACTGTGTAGCAAATACAGAGGTGAGAGGCTGATTTGGTTCAGCTACCTTCCTCTATGTTGCAAGAGCAGCTACACTCCAAGACATGATCTTACCATCATAAGCAGAGATCATGTTTGGAAGGTAACACCATTAATTAGATTAGATTACTTACAGTGTGGAAACAGGCCCTTCGGCCCAACAAGTCCACACCGACCCGCCGAAGCGCAACCCACCCATACCCCTACATTTACCTCTTACCTAACACTACGGGCAATTTAGCATGGCCAATTCACCTGACCTGCACATCTTTGGACTGTGGGAGGAAACCGGAGCACCCGGAGAAAACCCACGCAGACACGGGGAGAACGTGCAAACTCCACACAGTCAGTCGCCTGAGTCGGGAATTGAACCCGGGTCTCAGGCGCTGTGAGACAGCAGTGCTAACTACTGTGCCACCATGCCACCCACATCTATCCAAGTTCTCAGAGACACAGGAGGACCTTCTTGAAAAACATGGGAGAATGAAGATGATGGTTGACCAATATGCAGGTACAGAGTATTTTATCTGCTTGTAGAACAGAAGATCAGTGTCATACATCCTACACAGGGAACACAGTTACTCTCAGATATATCCCAAGTGTGCAGTAAGCAAATTCCAATCAAGTTATGACACTGAAAAGAACAACATTAAGGAAGAATAGAAACTAAATAAACTGTGCATACCTCAAATTGTACACAGACATGAAAAAAATGTTTGAAACATATGTTCAACAACCAATGCAATGACAATATGCAAGACATGAACACACCTACAAGCTGAGGACATCCAATTGTGAAGTCTAAATCTCTGAAAAGTTATATCATCGTAAGATCTTGAAGGAATGTCAAACCACTGTTGTTATGCAGACTTTCAGATTCTTAAATTAAACATGTTTCAATTAGTTTTGCAACTACCCTAATGTATATTCATTTCTTTTTCTAGTTAATGTAATTTTATCTTGATGTGTAAAGCTATTAAGAGCCGTGTCACTTTAAGTACTGGATATGCTAATAAGCTGCCGATTAGAATGGATTCTTCATGACCATTGCAATGTACACTTCTACAGAAACTTGTTACAGAAAGGGATTTACTTGTCTATAACTGCACTCTGTAGTCTGAGCTGTTAAATTAATCTGGATAAGAATTTCAGATAGATTCATGCCACTCCGCCCATGTTGCTGAACGATAACACAAGAAATATGGTAACAGTCATATTGGATGCCATTTGCGACTTCCGTGGGAGGAAGGGCAGTGGACAAGGCCTGGAATAGAAATGAGGAAATACCAATAGATCTTTGTACTCATAAGATTGGCCCCAGCTCTCCTTTATTTCTCAAAGACTTTGCTGGCATGATCACACAGCCCTTCACGATAGATAGGAAAGTTGCATGTTAATGGTATCTGCGTTTCCTGTCCCTAACCCACATGGCTAATGAGCATTTAGTTTCAAAGCAGGGAAGAAAAATAATCTAACCTCATTTACCATGAGTTAAATAAAAGAATATTCTGTAAAATTATATTAGTTGGATAGTATGTATCCGATAAATCATACAAAACAAACCCTACAGCCTCTTAAGAAAGATGGAATTCCAACTTACGGTCACATGTTGGGACCTGGCCACCCCAACCGAAAGCTGTACAAAGCCGATATGGCTTACCAATCAACTGGTACCTACAGAGAGGACAACAATCCACAGTGTAAAAGGGAAATTGAAAGCAGTTTTCATTCAGGAAACCTAAGTTCAAGTTCGATTTCAGTGACAAAATGTGACAATAAGGAGACAGATTCAAAAATAATAAATTAAAAAATGAGGATGTGAGGTAGGAAAATTCAATTGTGACTTTCAAACGGGATTTAGGTAATCATCTGAAGAAAAACAAATGCAGTCGTGTGTATGAAAAGCGCAAGAGTGAGTTGGACATAAAGTGTTGAATGGCTTCTTTTTGTGATGTGGTTTTATTTTTATATAGGACCTTTCATACACTTTCCATCACTGACAACTAAATTGAAATGCTGTTTCTATTGTAATGTATATATATAATAGATAGGAAGGTCCCACACTTTACCACATTTGTTGACACATTTCTATCTTTATTGAAGGAGCTATGTGGCAGCAATTCCTAACAGCTTGGGACAGTGCAGTTCCATGTCTACACCTCGATGGTGGTTACAGTGCTAACCATCATTGAAATACCCATGAATGCTGTCATGCTTGTGGCAGGATTGAATCACAGATGTTCCTACATATTCAACCATCTCAAATTCCACTTCCCTTCATTCACAAACTCTTCTGATTTATAAACTGCAAATAGTGGAAGCATCCAACTCTTGCATTCCCTAAATTTAAGAAATGAGGGTGTGGGGGAGGAGGTTTCAATAGTGGCTTTCAAATGGGATTCAGATAATCAACTGAAGAAAAAATGCAGTTGTGTGTGTAAAAAGTGCAAGAGTGAGTTGGACATAAAGGGTTGAATGGCTTCCTTTTGTGATTTGGTTTTATTTTTATACAGGACCTTTCATACATTTTCCAACATTGACAGCTAAATTGAAATGTTCTTTCTGCTGTATTGTATATATAATAGACAGGAAAGTCCCACACTTTACCACATTTGCTGTCATATTTCTATCTTTATTGAAGGCGCTAAGTGGTATCCGTTGCAGGCAGCAATACCTAACAGCTTGGGACATGTAGTTCCATGTCTATACCCCGATGGAGGTTACAGTGCTGACCATCATTGAAACAGCCATGAATGTTGTCATGCTTGTGGCAGGATTGAACCACAGGTGTTCCTATATATTCAACCATTTCAATTTCCACTTCCCTATATTCCATAAATTCTTCTGGTTTATAAACGCAGATAGTAGAAGCATCTAACTCTTGCATTCCCTAATTCTCTAACCACAAAATTACTTTGTGATTTCCTCTTTTCAATGCCAACAAATGGGCACCTTGACAAGTGATGCTACAGAAACATGATATCTAAGAGGAACAACAGATTGATGAAAAAAATGCCATGACTTGATTTCACAGCCACCACTCAGTCTTTGACATTGCTGTTACTTTAGCGGATAACATAAATTTGAATCTGCATGTAATGAATCATTGGACACCAGTACCTTACAGGGAAAGCAAGGAGGATTGCTCAGGTAAAGCTTGCCCAAGGCAGAGTTGCACATTTGCTCTCAGGAGACTCAGATAAAGGGAGGGTGATGTAAGAACACTCATTGATATGCACAAAGACATTTGTGCTACATTGGAAGGTACACCAGAAATTCTCTTATGCTTTAATTCATCCAAAATCTCTTTTTTCAATGTTATGGCAACTAATGCTTCTCTTTCACTTCCCTTTGAGCCCATCCTTTTTTGCATCTCACCCTTGCTATGAATTTGCAATACTTTCCGATTTTCTCCTCTCTGATATTGAACAGTCTGTCTTTAACAAAGGACTCATCTCCATTCTGTACAACCATCTACATTCTCGTTGTATCTGCATGGATCTCCTCTGGATGTTCCGGTTTCCTCCCACTGACCAAAGATTTGCAGGTTAGGTGAATTGGCCATGCTAAATTTTCCCATTGTCTCCAGGGATGTGCAGGCTAGGTGGATTATCTATGGTAAATGCAAGGTTATGAGGTAGTTTGGGGGGAGTTGGTTGTAGGTAGGATGGTGTTCAGAGGGTCAGTGCAAACTTGATGGGCTGAATAGTAACTCTTTCTGCACTGAAGGGATTTGATGAATCAATGATCTCTTTATGAATCAGAAACTGGGCATCAGATTGAGCCATACTTCCATCACCAGTCCCTTCATGCTCATTTCTTTGACCAAGAGTTCTGTCCCAAATAGAAACTTTCACCCAACTCCTGTGTTTTACTCCACCTTGACTCCTCCTTCTAGCATTTTACTCTTCTTTAATGTTTTCACTGAGAACTGTCATTATGACATCAACCATTTAATCTCTCTGCTTAATCAATCAAACGAACCCAGTGGTCTTCAACCTTTCCAAGCACAAGATCATTTTGTGAATATAACTGCAACTCAAGATCTAACACAAAGAAAATATAGATCAATTTATTTCTGGTGTGATTAATATTTATATAAATGAATTATTTTATCCTCTACTCACAGTCTCAGTCTGACATTTGTGAGTGCACAATATCTGGCCAGGTTTGTAATCTGTGTTGTAGTTTGACTACAGGTTGTATACAATCTATTAAATGGGTATCTGTGATATGTGTGTTACTTTAACTTTATTGTTTTCATTTGGGAGAATATTGTGGTCCATGCTATGGACACTTCAACCAGTTTATTATTTAAAATACTTCATTCTAGTGCTCTCGTTGGTGAGGCAAACAAGGTACACAGAATTCAGTTTGCAGTTGATCTCAATTTTATTAACAAAATATTTCTTAAAATATCATGTCAGCATTTCTCAAATTCCCATCACATTCACTCTCTATCTAGCTCTATCTGTCTGAGAAAGGATATTACCCCCAACAATTTACTTGTTTGTACTGGCTGTTGGAATCTTCTTCCCCAAAATAGGGCTGGTTCTCTTCCATGAAAGTGCGTTTCACAGTTCAGTGCATTTCTTCTCCTGGATCTTATTGGGTTGCCACATGTTCTTCCACTAGCAGTTTTGCTTTGAGTCTTCGATGATCTGGAGGCTTCTGAATGTGGTTTTATTCCCTCACCCAGGCCTCCCGAAATGTTCTATAACATTTGGCCAATGGAATCATGAGTGGGGTTCAAAGCATCCAATTGGGTCACGCCAATACCTTTCACTGTTGACATGCTGGGGACATGCAAAGTGCACTGGCTGGAGGGCAATGTATCAGAAAGTCTACTTGATACTCCTCCAATAAACAGCATTCAGGCCAGTTGTAAAGGGATCTTTCTGAACCTTTGACCTTTGTTTCCACTGTTCTCTGCAGCCGAAACTTGTTGGCTTCTGTTTAATTTTGTTTGGCCAAATGACTGTTGGGCCTGGTTTCTCCAGCTGTGAGCCAATTTAGAATGTCCTTTTTGAACCCTTGGTTGCTTGATGTCTTTAAGTGCCTTGTGAAAATGGGATCACAGGTTCAAAGCATGCTTTTGTGCAATTCTCAGATAGATAACCTAAATCCCTGAGTATCTGGGTTCTCCATTTTGCAGAGACAATAATATCCTTTTTATTAAGCACCTCCTTTACTGAAATAACTGTACTGAGGCCAGTATCCCGTCAGCAAATCACCCTTGATTTACATGTGCATAATAGCTGTGATTAGCCAGCTTGGAGTCAGTACCTCGGAATCCTTCGATCATACCTATCACCCAGGGCTCTCTGGTTGGCCCAGGTTATCAACCCCCAATCAAAGATCTTATAGTCAATGAGATCCATCTTGTTCCAACCACTACATCCCTCCCCCAGTAAATTCAGGGATGTAGGCCTGGTCTTTCTCTAGTAGCTTCTCCTGGAATGTTTTCACCCGAGGTCTGGTTCCTCTGACTCAGACTTGGAAATAGGCTGAATGTGCCAGACGGATTGTTGCATCTTGCATATGGAGCATCTCACGAGTTTTCTTTTCTCTTCTTCCAGTGGTAACAGTATTGAGACTGCATCCACCTTTGACTCAAGTTTCTTTGATGCTAGACGAAGAAGGAGAACCCATGGTCTTTGAGAGGTCTCCTGCCTGTTCTGAGGGGTCAGGTATGTTTTGCTCCTGTTCATTTGCAAGGAAGTAGCTTTCAATGATTCACATAAGGACCATCTCACCAACCTGAACTTTGTATGTCACAGGATCCTGCATCGGCCTCATTTTATAGCAATGCAGGACCATTACAATGGTGCCAATAGCAAACTTCATCCACTGAAGTAAACTGTCTCTCTTGCTCAGAGGAAGCGTGTGGCTGATATTGGTATTCCTGCTGACATTTCACCCTCATCACCCCATTGTGCCCCCAGATCTGGGAATATCAGGTTTAATTTGGTTCACCCACTCTGCTGAAGTTATCTCTGTATCTGTGAGAGGGGAGGTCTCGAAATTGAATAGGAACCCAAGCATCTTAGTATCAGGTGAAGCTGTTCCCTAAACTGGCCTTCAATGTTTGGACCAATCTTTCCACCAGACCACTGGACAATGGATGGGATCGAGCTGTCTGATCATGTCAAATGCCTTTCGACTTTAGGAAGTAGTCAAATTTTCTGGTGGTGAAAAATGTCCCATTGTCCTTGACTTCCAGAAGAGTGACAAACTTAGAGCATGGATCAGTACTTGGGGCTACGATGTTATGGCCATAACAGAGACGTGGGTTTCACAGGGGCAGGAATGGTTGTTTGATGTTCCAGGGTTTAGAACGTTTAGAAAGAACAGGGAGGGTGGAAAAAGAGGAGGGGGTGTAGAGTTGCGAATCAGAGAGTGCATCACAGCTACAGAAATAAAGGTTATTGAGGAAGGTTTGTTTACTGAGTCAGTATGGGTGGAAGTTAGGAACAGCAAGGGAATAGCCACCACATTGGGGGTTTTCTACAGACCACCTAATAGCAGTAGAGAGATTGAAGATCTCATACGTGAGCAGATTCTGGAAAAATGCAAAAGTAGTGGTGTTATGGGTGATCGCAACTTTCCCAATATTGACTGGAACCTCCTAAATGTAGATGGTTTGGATGGAGCCATTTTTGTCAGATGTGTTCAGGAGGGTTTCCTTACTCAGTATGTAGGCGAGGGGAGAGGCCATTTTTGATTTGATGTTCTCCAACAAGCCAGGACAGGTGTCAGATCTCGCGGTGGGAGAGCACTTTTGTGAAAGAGATCACAACTGCCTCACATTTAGCATAGCCTTGGAGAGTGATAGGAGCAGTTACTGAGGGAAGATATTTAATTGGGGAAAAGGAAATTATGACACTATCAGACAGGAGTTGGGAAGTACAGAATGGGAGCAATTGTTCCACAAAAAGGGCACAACATGTGGAGACTATTTAAGGAGCAGTTGTTGCAAGTGATGCACAAATTTGTTCCTCTAAGACAGGTAAGAAGGGGTAAGATTAAGGAACCTTGAATGACGAGAACAGATGAACTTCTCATCAAAAGGCAACTTACGTAAGGTGGAGGAAGCAAGGATCTAGCACAGCTTTGGAGGATTACAGGCTAGCTAGAATGGAGCTCAGAATTGGATTGAGGAGAGCCAGGAGGGGGCACGGAAAAGGCTTGGCAAGAAGGATTAGGGAGAACCCAAAGGCATTTTACTCAAAAGTGAGGACTAAGAGAATGATCAGGGAGAAGGGAGGGCCGAACAGGGATAGCATAGGGAACTTGTGCGTGGAGTCTGAGCAGATAGAGGAAGCCCTAAATGATTTTTTTGCTTCGCTTTTCATCAAGGAAAGGGAACTTGTAAATGAAAACTTAGAGGAGCTGGGATACAGTCTTGACCAGATCAAGATTGATGAAATTGATGTGCTAGAAATTTTGGAAAATATTAAAACTGATAAATCTCCAGACCCAGATCAGATTTATCCTAGGCTGCTCCAGGAAGCGAGAAAGGAGGTTGCTAAGCTGCTGGCAAGAATATTTGCCTCCTCACTCTCCACAGGAGTCATACCGAAGGATTGGAAGGAGATGAATATTGTTCATCTTTGTAAGAAGGATAATAGGGAAATCCCTGGCAATTACGGACCAGTCACTCTTAGGTCTGTGGTCAGCAAAGTTTTGGAAGGTATTCTGAGGGATAGGATTTATGACTATTTGGCAAAGCATAGTGTGACTAAATGTACTCAGCATGGCTTTGTGAGGGGCAGGTCATGCCTCACAAATCTTATTGAGTTCTTTGAGGAGATGTCAAGACAGGTCGACGACAGTCGAGGAGTGGATGTGGTGTATATGAACTTCAGCAAGGCATTTGATAAGGTTCCCCATGGTAGGCTCATTCATAAAGTTAGGAAGTATGGGATACAGGAAGATTTGGCTATCTGGATTCAGAATTGGCTGGCTGACAGAAAGCAGAGGGTGGTTGTAGATGGGAAGTATTCTGCCTGGAGGTCAGTGTTGAGTGGGGTCCCGCAGGGCTCTGTTCTTGGGCCTCTGCTCTTTGTAGTTTTTATAAATTACTTGGATAAGAAGGTTGAGGGGAGGGTTACTAAATTTGCAGATGACACAAAGGTTGGAGGTGTCGTCGATAGTATTGAGGGCTACTGCAGGCTGCAGTGTGACATAGACAGGATGCAGAGCTGGACTGAGAAATGGCAGATGGAGTTCAATCTGGATAAATGCGAAGTGATGTATTTTGGAAGGTCAAACTCGAATGCTGAATATAGGATTAAAGACAGGATTCTTGGCAGTGTGGAGGAACAGAGGGATCTGGGTGCGCAAGTACATAGATCCCTCAAAGTTGCTACCCAAGTGGATAGGGTTGTTAAGAAAGCATATGTTGTTTTGGCTTTCATGAACAGGAAGATTGAGTTTAAGAGCCGCGAGATTTTCCTGCAGCTCTACAAGTCCCTGCTGAGACCACACCTGGAATATCCTGTCCAGTTCTTGTCGCCTGACTATAAAAGATACAGAGACTTTGGAGAGGGCGCAAAGAAGGTTTACCAGGATGCTACCTGGACTGGAGGACTTGCCTTATGAAGAAAGGTTGAATAAGCTTGGACTTTTCTCTCTGGAGAGAAGGAGAAGAGAGACCTGATCGAGGTGTATAAATTAACAAGAGGAATAAATAGAGTCAATAGCCAGAGACTTTTCCCCAGGGCAGGATTGATGGGTATGAGGGGTCATACTTTTAAGACATTAGGGGAAAGGTATAGAGGAGATGTCAGAGGCAGGCTACTTACGCAGAGAGTTGTGAATGCATGGAATGCGTTGCCAGCTGTGGTGGTGGAAACAGAGTCATTCGGGACATTTAAGTGATTGCTGGACATGCAGACAGATAACAGTGAGTTGAGGGGTACATAGGTTAAGTTACTATATTTAACATCAGGATTAAATCTCAGCACAGCATCATGGGCCAAAGGGCCTGTTCTGTGCTGTACTTTTCTGTGTTCTACGTTCTAACTCTGTGTATCGCAAACAATGCTTGCAGTTCTTCATTGTCTTATCTGAGTTTGCCGAATGACCTTTATGCACATCCAACCATAATGACCCAGAACATTGAGCCGCTGAAAGGGCTGGCATAGTTGACATGCCAGCCTATGAAAGGACCGGCATAGTCAACATGTAACCAAATCCAGGATTTACCTGGCCATTCCCATGAATGAGGGTACTGATGGTGGCATTTTTTTGTCCTTGTTGATACTCTGGGCAACGCCCACCAGTGCAGCTATGTCAGTATCGAATCCTGGCACCAGACATAACTTCTTATCAATATCTCCATTTTGGGGACCCCTGGATTATCTCATTACGAGCTGGTTTAGTTTTGCCAGGGCAGGATGTCTCGTGCCCACAGTTGCATATTGTCAGCAGTGACCAGAAGGGTGTCCAGAAAGTTTAAAACCAGAACAAACTCTTCCAGGGGAAGCACAACTGGTGGAGTATCTGCTGTGGAAAACAGTTCAAAGCATCCATATTAGCCATCTAGATGAGGTTCCAACTTGTACTTGTACGCACTGAGAATAGGGACTCAATGTCTGAATTTAACCAGAACTATTGGTGGCACCAATAGTTCTTCTTTACATAGCACTAGCAGGAGCTTGTTGTTCATTACAATGACAAGTTCAATCTGTAAATGTATTGTTGGAACTTTCTCACACCAAAGATGACTGCCAAACCTTCCTTCCCTCTCTGGGCGTATTCACACTTAGCATCAGCCAAAATCTGGGAAGCATATGTTATCAGGCATTCCTCTCCATTGGTCCACTGGTGTGCAAACACTCCCTGGTACATGGAGGTCTTGCATGTCAGCACCAACTCTCACCCTGGTGTCCAACCCTTAAGTTTGTCTAAGACCTCAGTCAGATTGAGAACGTATACTGGGGAACCATTACAGTCTGCTCTCCTATGAGAAGCAAATGGTGCAGTTACCACTGATTGTAGTAAGAGGGTCACATAATGGACCCAGTCTTCAATGGCAGAATGAAATGAGTCAAGCTTCCCAAACAAAGTCATGATGCCAGAAATGCATATCCCAACTCAAAGATGACTATTGCAAGCGATGTTCTTCAGGCATATACTGTTCTCTCTAGTCGCTACTGCACAGAGGCAGTGTCCTGTCATCAAGTCACCCTTTATTTCCATGTAAATAGTACATTGGCTGTGACCAGATCATAGCAAGCCAGCACATTAGATGCCAATAGCTGCTTTTTCACTAACCTAAAGACTATTTCTTGGCTACACAACCATTTTCAAGGCTGACCCTTTTTCAGGGTAGATATAAGCGTGCCAAGATGGAGACCAATTCACCAACACAAGGAAAGACTTAAGCTCTGGTACAGACATAGAAGTCAGGGTACATTTGATCATCCTCACATTAGTTTCCAACAGTTATAACCCAGTTTTGTTGATTCTGTAAGCCAAGTAGGTCACTTGGAGCACCTGGAACACATGTTTTTCCCCTCTAATGTGTACATTTGCGAGGGAGAAACAATTAAGCACTATGTTCAATTTCTCCAAGTGCTTTTTTTTGGTCTTCCCAATTATTAGCAATCATCCAGATATATAGCAACCTGGGGTAGCTGTTGTAAAATGTTCTCCATCATCTGCTGGAAAATGACACAGGTTGATGATACCCCAAATGGCACCCTTGCATATTGGTACCAATTATCCAACTCCTTATCCAGTTGCAATTGCTGGTAGGTATGGCTCATGTCCAGCTTCATAAAAGATGATCCCCTGCCAATTTTGCATACAAGTCTTCTAGGCAAAAGATAGAGTAGTTATCGAGCTAAGAGAAACGGTTTACTGCCTGCTTAAAGTCCTCAGAAAGGCAAACCAAATTGTCAAGCGTCACAACTAGTACGCCAATGCTGCCCATTACACAAACTGCACTGGTTTCATGATTCCCACTCTTTTCATCCTCCTGATTTCTGCCTCTACTTTTACCATAAAGCAAATGGCACCTGAGCAGACCTTGCAAAATCGCAGCACTGCTGCCTGGTCAACATGTAAAGTCGCCTTGGTCCTTTTGATAGTCCTTAGCTCTTCCTGAAAAATTCCTTCTTTTGATGAGGACTTCACTCAGGCAGCCATTTTCTAATTGAAAAATGTTGAGCCAATCAAGGTGAATCTTCTCAATGAATTCCACCCTAATAAGCTTGGGCCTGAGTCTCTTACTACTATCAGTGGAAACTGAACCAACTGTTTCTCATAGGAGAGCAGACTCAAAGTCATACACTTAATTTGTAATGGTTCCCCAGTATATGTTCTCAATCTATCTGAGGTCTTGCGCAATGTTAATGGTTGGAGACCAGAGCGAATCTTGTTAAAGACAGATTCTGTAACCACTGATACAATTGTGCCAGTATCAATCTCCAAAGAACTGGGTAACCATTTAACCAGACATTAATTTTAATTGGCTCTCATTTAGATGTTGCTAAGCAGTTTAATTGCTCCACTCCACATGTAAATGGACATTCCAGGGTGTGCATTCTCCTGGAAGCTGGCCTGTGCTCTTACTCAAGTCAGACCTTGGAGGACTCCCTTGCTATCTCAAGTCCATATACTGGCAGTGACTACAATGACTTACTAGCCTAGGTCCTGAAGAACTTCCTAGCCATATGGCCAATGCTCAGCTTTGTTATGGGGTATTGTTGTGGGCTGGCCTAGGGTCTCAGTGGTCAGAATATGCCCTGTGTGAGGTTCTATGTTTGCCTACACTCAAGTGGTGTTCCCCAAACTCAGTCAGACAAGTGAGGGTGTCCACTTCCATTGAGATGCCCTGTAACTTCCATGCTTCACTTTTCTAATTTTCTAATGACAAAGCCAGTTGTAGTGCCTGTTTGAAGTTCAGTTGGACTTCAGCTCGTGTTCACTTTTGCATGGTTGTGTCATTAATCCTACATACCATCAGGGTTAATCAAAATCGCATGCCTCTACCAGTCGTCTTAACCTCATCAAAAATCCCAATACTGATTCCCTGGTTCTTGAACAAAATTGATAGCATCTCAGAATTAGAGGAGATTTGGGATTGTGATACTGCTTAACCAAATCCGTCAACTCTTAGAAGATTTCAGTGTCTGGTGCCTCTTGAAAAGTTAAGCCCTTAATAACCGGAAATGTTGCAGGTCCGTAAGCAATCATTGCCCCAATGACATATTCCTGGAAAAAAATTTGCAATCTTTCCATATTCTGGTCCCATTCTTCAATGGTAGGGTCAAACGAGTCAAGTTTCCCAAATAAATGCATGATGCCAGAAATGCATATCCCAACTTGTGAGCGAATGTTCTTCAGTCACATTCTATTTTCTCCAGGTGCCACTAAAACAACAGCACAGAGGCAGGTATCCCATCACCAAGTCATCCTCTATTTCCATGTGCACAGTACATTGGCTGTGACCAGCTAACTCAGACTGAGTCCCAGATCAAAGAACAAAGAAAATTATAGCACAGGAACAGGCCCTTTGGCCCTCCAAGCCTGCGCCAATCCGAATACTCTATCTAGACTTGTCGCCTATTTTCTAAGGATCTGCATCCCTCTGCTCCCTGCCATTCATGTATCTGTCGAAATACATTTCAAGTGACATTTTCGTACCCAGCTCTACCAACTCCACTGGCAATACATTCCAGGCACCCAAGTATGGGCAATTTAGCATAGCCAATTCCCCTGACCTGCACATCTTTGGACTGTGGGAGGAAACTGGAGCACCCAGAGGAAACCCACGCAGACACAGGGAGAATGTGCAAACTCCACACAGTCACCCAAGGCTGGAATTGACCCTAGGACTCTGGTGCCGTGAGGCAACAGTGTTAACCACTGAGTCACCATGCCGCCATTAGTTCACTCTTAAATTGGATCTTCCAAAATGCATCACCTCACATTTGCCCAGATTGAACTCCATCTGGTATTTCTCTGCGCAACTCTCCAATCCATCCATCTGCTATATTCTCTGACAGTCCCTTTCACTATCTGCTACTCCACTAATCTTAATGTCATCTGCAACAGTCCCTTTCACTATCTGCTACTCCACCAATCTTAATGTCATCTGCAAACTTGCTAATCATGCCACCTATACCTTCCTCCAGATCATTTATGTATATCATAGACAATAGTGGTCCTATCATGGATCCCTGTGGAACATCACTGGTCACAGTTCTCCATTTTGAGAAACTCCCTTCCACTACTACTCTCTTTCTCTTGTTGCTAAGCCAGTTCTTATCCATCTAGCTAGCAAACCTAGGGCCCTATGCAACTTCACTTAGGGCCCTATGCAACTTCACTTCTCCATCAGCCTATGTATATGCCCTTCCCTCATCAATCAACTTCGTTACTTCCTCAAATAATTCGAATTAAGTTGGTAAGACATGACCTTCACTGCACAAAATCATGCTGCCTACCCCTAATAAGCTCATTTTCTTCTAAATGGGAATAGATCATATCCCTCAGTATCTTCTCCAACAGCTTCCCTACTACTGATGTCAGGCTCATCGGCCTATAATTACCTGGATTATCCCTGCTATCCTTCTTAACCAAAGGAACATAAGCAATTCTCCAGTCGTCCAGGACCTCACCCGTGTTCAAGGATATTGCAAAGATATCTGTTAAGGCCCCAGCTATTTCCTCTCTTGCTTCCCTCAGCAACCCGGGATAGATCCCATCTGTACCTGGGGACTTTTCCATCTTAATGTCTTTTAGAATACCCAACACTTCTCTCCTTATGCTGACGTGACCTAGAGTAATCCAAAATCTAACCCTCACCTCAACATCCACCATGTCTCTCTCTTCAGTGAATACTAATTTAAAGTACTCGTTAAGAATCCAACCCATTTTCTCTGACTTCACAATTAACTTTCTTCCTTTGTTCTTGAGTGGGCCAACCCTTTCTCTAGTTACCCTCTTGCATCTTATATACGAATAAAAGGCTTTAGGATTTTCCTTAATCCAATTTGCTATAGCTATCTCATGACCTCTTTTAGCCCTCTTAATTCCTCATTTCATATTAGTCCTACATTCCCGACATTCTTCCAAAGCTTTGTCTGTTTTCAGTCACTGAGACCTTATGTATGCTTCCTTTTCCCTCATAGCTAGTCTCAAAATTTCACCTATCATCCATCATTCCCTAATCTTGCCATTTCTATCCCTCACTTTCACAGGAACATGTCTCTCCTGAACTCTAATCAACTTCTCTTTAAAAGCCTCCCACATATCAAATGTGGATTTACCTATAAATAGACCACTCGTCTTTTTGCATTCATCACCTGCTTCCTGTCTATTCTTAACCTTAGTCAAGCTGATTTCATTACCTAGTTTCTTACATGCTCCAGTTACTATCCTTCCAGTCCACTAACCTCTTCATTCAGTTCCCATCCACCTGCCACATTCATTTAAAGCCTTCCAAACAATAGACAATAGGTGCAGGAGTAGGCCATTCTGCCTTCAAGCCTGCACCACTATTCATTATGATCATGGCTGATCATCCTCAATCAGTATCCTGTTCCTGCCTTATCTCCATAACCATTGATTCCACTATCCTTGAGAGCTCTATCCAACTCTTTCTTAAACGAATCCAGAGACTGGGCCTCCACTGCCTTCTGGAGCAGAGCATTTCAACACCCACCATTCTCTGGGTGAAGAAGGTTCTCCTCATCTCTGTCCTAAGTGGCCTACCCCTTATTTATAAGCTATGTCCTCTGGTTCGGGACTCCCCATCAGCGGAAACCTGCCTCCAGAGTGTCCAATCCTTGAATAATCTTATACGTCTCAATTAGATTCCCTCTCAGTCTTCTAAACTCAAGAGTATACAAGCCCAGTCGCTTCAAGCTTTCAACATAAGATAGTCCTGCCATTCCAGGAATTGACCTCGTGAACCTATGCTGCACTACCTCAATTGCCAGAATGTCTTCCCTCAAATTTGGAGACCAGAACTGCACACAATATTCCAGATGCAGTCTCACCAGGACCCTGTAGAGCTGCAGAAGAACCTCTTTGCTTCTATACTCAATGCCTCTCGTTATGAAGGGCAGCATGCTATTGGCTTTCTTCACTACCTGTTCTACCTGCATGCTTGCCTTCATTGACTGGTGTACAAGAACACCCAGATCTCTTTGTACTGCCCCTTTACCTAACTTGACTCCATTTAGGTAGCAATCTGTCTTCCTATTCTTGCCACCAAAGTGGATAACCATACATTTATCCACATTAAACTGCATTAGCAAAAGTACCCCCAAGGACAGGTGTAGACCGTCCAATTTGTAATAGGTCCCCCGCCCACCCCCCAAACCGGACCCAATGTCCAAAAAATCTGAAACCCTCTGTCCTGCACCATCTTGCAAGCCATGCATTCATCCTGCCTATTCTTTCATTTCAACTCCAACACATGGTACTGGTAGCAATACTGAGATTACTACCTCTGAGGTCCTACTTGTTAACTTGGCTCCTAATTCCCTAAATTCTGCTTGTAGGACATCATCCCATTTTTCACCTACATCACTGGTGCCTATATGCATCATAACAACTGGCTGTTCACCCTCCCCTTCAGAATGTTCTGCAGCCGATCTGAGACATCCCTGTACCTCGGAGGCTACATACCATTTGGGAGTCTTGTTTTCGACCACAGAATTGGCTATCTACTCTTCTTCCAATTGAATCCTCTCTGACTATAGCCCTTCCACTGTTTCCTGCCCTTCTGTATAGCAAAGCCAGCCACAGTGCCACAAAACTGGCTAATGTTGCTTTCCCATGAAGAGTCATCTCCCCCAACAGTATTCAAAATGGTATACCTATTTTGGAGAGAGTTGACTGGAGGGGACACCTGCACTGCCTTCCTGTTCTTTCTGTGCCTTTTGGTCACCTATTCCCTTTCTTCTTCAGCAATCCTAAACTGCGATGTGACCATTTCACTAAACGTGCCATCCACGACCCCCTCAGCATCGCGTATGCTCCAAAGTGAGTCCATCAGCAGTTCCAGAACCGTCACATAGTCTAACAAGAGCTGCAACTGGACACACTTCTTGCACATGAAGGAGTCAGGGACATCAGCAGCATCCCTGAGCACCACATTTAGCAAGAGAAGCATGGCACAGGTCTGAGACCTCTTGCCATTTTTAATCTTACGCTTAACTTAGTCTTAACTTGGATAAATGAAAAAGGAAAGTTATTTTTACCAACTATATGATTTTAAAAAAGTAAAACCTTACCTTCTCAACACACCACAGAGTCCTTTTGTTTGGTTAGAGGAGGAGGGTGGGTAGCAGACATTACATGTGTAGTGTATCGGGTTCAGCTGCTATCCAAATATACCAGTTCACTCACCTTCCCAGAGCACAATTCGACAGCTCTCACTCAGCTCCTCGCTCTCACCATTGCAGCTGCTGCTGCAAATGAAGGCCACTGGCACTCGAGTAAGTCCTTTTAAGAGGAAATTTACCTTTCAGCAGCCTCCTGGATCTCGCTCTCACTGCTTTCAAAAATGAAAGCCACTGACGCTCAAGGTAAGTCCCTTTAAGAGGAAATTTGTCTTTCTGGCAACTCCTTGGTCCTCACTCCTGCCACTTCTGAAAATGAAGGTCGCTCGAGGTAAGTCCTTTTAAGAGGGAAAGCAGGAAGGTGGTTTGAAGTGTGTCTACTTTAATGCCAGGAGCGTCCGGAATAAGGTGGGTGAACTTGCAGCATGGGTTGGTACCTGGGATATTGATTTTGTGGCCATTTCAGAGGCATGGCTAGAAGGGGGACAGGAATGGTTGTTGCAGATTCCAGGATTGCAATGTTTCAGTTGAAACAGAGAAGATTGTAAAATGGTGGTGGCATTGTTAATCAAGGGTAGTATTACAGCAGTTGAGATAACATTTGAGGACTCATCCACTGAAGTAGCTCGGGCTGAGGTTAGAAACAGGAAAGGAGAGGTCACCCATTGGAAGTTTTCTATAGGCCTCCGAATTGTTCCAGGGATGTAGAGGAAAGGATAGCAAAGACGATTCTTGATTGGAGCGAGAGTAACAGAGTAGTTGTTATGGAGGACTTTAACTTCCCCAATACTGACTGGGAATACTATAGTTTAAATAGATTGGATGGGTCAGTTTTAGTTCAATGTGTGCAGGAGGGTTTTCTGACACAGTATATAGACAGGCCAACAAGGGGCAATGCCATATTGGATTTAGTACTGGGGAATGAATCCAGCCAGTTATTAGATTTGGAGGTAGGTAAGTGATAGCGACCACAATCCGGTTATGTTTACAATAGCAATGGGCACGGAAGAGGTATAACTGGGGGAAAGGCAATTATGATGCGATAAGGCAAGATTTAGGATACATAGATTGGGGAAGGAAACGGCAGGGGATGGACACACTTGAAATGTGGAGCTTATTCAAAGAACAGCCACTATGGATCTTTGATAAGTTTATACCTTTCAGGCAGGGAGTTAGTTGTCAAGAGACGGAGCCATGGTTTACAAAAGAAGTTGAAGATCTTGTCAAGAGGAAGAAGATGGCTTATGTACAGATGAGACGTGAAGGCTCAGTTTGGGGGCTTGAGAGTTATAAGTTAGCCTGAAAAGATCTAAAGAGAGGGCGAAGAAGAGCCATGAAAGGACATGAGAAATTGTTGGCGGATAGGATCAAGCAAAATCCTAAGGCCTTCTATAGGTATAGCAGGAATAAAAGAATATCTACAGAAAGATTAATGCCAATCAAAGACCGTACTGGAAAGTTGTGTCTGGAATCTGAGGACACAGGGGAAACGCTTAATGAATACTTTTCATCAGTATTCACATTGGAAAAGGACAATGTTAGTGAGAATATGGAGATACCAGCTACAAGATTAGATGGGATTGCAGTTGATAAAGAGGAGGTTTTAGCAATTTTGGAAGATCTGAAAATAGATAAGATCCCTGGGCCAGATGGGATTTAACCTCGGATTCTCTGAGAAGCTAGGGAGGAGATTGCAGAGCCTTTGGCTTTGATCTTTATGTCATCATTGTCAATAGGAGTAGTGCCAGAAAACTGGAGGATAGCAAAAGTTGTTCCCTTGTTTAAGGGGAGTCAGGACAACCCTGGTAATTGTAGACCAGTAAGCCTTACTTCAGTTGTGGATAAGATATTGGAAAAAGTTATAAAAGATAGGATTTATTATCATCTAGAAAGAAATAATTTGATTAGGGATAGTCAACATGGTTTTGTGAAGGGTAGGTTATGCCTCATAAACCTCATTGAGTTCTTTGAGATGGTGACCAAACAGGTAGTTGAAGGTAAAGTGATTGATGAGGTGTACATGTACTTCAGTAAGGCATTTGATAAGGTTCCACATAATAGGCTATTGCACAAAATACAGATTGAAGGTGATTTAGCAAATTGGATCAGAAATTGGCTGACTGAAAAAAGATAGAGGGAAATGCCCATCCTGGAGATCAGTTATCAGTGGTGTGCGAGAAGGATCTGTTTTGGGGCCACTGCTGTTTGTTATTTTTATAAATGATCTGGATGTGAGCAGAGAAGGATGGGTTAGTAAATTTGCATATGACACTAGGGTAGGCAGAGTTGTGGAATGTGCCAAAGAGCGTTGTGGGTTACAGAGGTGCATAGATAAGATGCAGAGTTGGACTGAGGAGTGGCAAATGGAGTTTAATGCAGAAATGTGTGAGGTAGTTCACTTCAGAAGAACTAACAGGTATGCAGAGTATTGGGCTAATGGTAAAATTCTTGGCAGTGTAGATGAACAGAGAGATCTCGGTGTCCAGGTGCATAAATCTCTAAAAGTTGCCACCCGGGTTGATTGGGTTGCTAAGAAGGCATATAGTGTGTTGGCATTTATTGGTAGGGGGATTGAGTTTCAGGGTCACAAGGTCATGCTTCAGCTGGTAAGGCTGCACCTGAGATATTGCGTACAGTTCTGGTCACCGCATTATAGGAAGAATGTGGAAGCTTTGAAAAGGGTTCAGAGGAGATTTAAGATTAGATTAGATTCCCTACAGTGTGGAAACAGGCCCTTCAGCCCAACAAGTCCAAAGGGACACTCCGAAGAGTAACCCACCCAGACCCATTTCCCTCTGACTAAAGTACCTAACACTATGGGCAATTTAGAATGGCCAATTCACATGACCTGCAGATCTTTGGACTGTGGAAAGAAACCAGAGCACCTGGAGGAAACCCACTCAGACACGGAAGAATGTGCAAACTCCACACAGTCACCCAAGGCTGGAATCGAACCTGGGTCCCTGGCGCAGTGAGGCAGCAGTACTAACCACTGAGCCACCATTTGGAAGGCAGGTCTTACAAGGAAAGCTGAGGGAACTGAAGCTGTTCTCATTGGGGAGAAGAACGTTGAGGGGTGACTTAATCGAGACGTAAAAGATAATCAGAGAGTTAGATAGTGTGGACAGTGAGAGCCGTTTTTTCTTGGATGAAGGCTAATACAAGGGGACATAGCTTTAAATTGAGGGGTGATAGGTTTAGGACTAATATCAGGGGTAGTCTCTTTACTCAGAGAATAGTAGGGGCATGGAACGGCCTGTCTGCAACAGTAGTAGACTCGTCGACGTTAAGGACATTTAAATAGGCATTGGACATACATAAGGATAATAATGGAATGGTTTAGGTTAGATGGGCATCAAATGAACTTCACAGGTCGGCGCAACATCAAGGGCCGAAGGGCCTGTACTGCACTGTAACATTTTATTTTAAGATTAGATTACTTAGTGTGGAAACAGGCCCTTCGACCCAACAAGCCCACACCGACCCACCAAAGCACAACCCACCCAGATCCATTGCCATACACTTACCCCTTCACCTAACACTATGGGCAATTTAGCATGGCCAATTCACCTAACCTGCACATTTTTGGATTGTGGGAGGAAACCAGAGCATCCAGAGGAAACCCACGCAAAGACGGGAAGAATGTGCAAACTCCACACAGTCAGTCGCCTGAAATGGGAATTGAACCCGGGTCTCTGGTGCTGTAAAGCAGCAGTGATAACCACTGTGCCACCCAAATTTTATGCTCTATACACTGGCTCATGCTTAAGCCTCTTTGACTGCCCTCAAAAGATTTCCTATTGTGCAGCAATTTGCATACTCCTTTCACAACACAGTCCGAGTTCAATTTCTTGACTCCTGCTGTAGGTACATAGCTAGTGTCTGAATAAGTTCCTGCTTCCAGCAGATGAATCTAACCATGAAGATGGTGAGATAGATCAAGGATTTATTGGAATAGACCCATAAAACGCCATCCCCACATTTGCATGCCTCCAGTGGGACAAACTACATTTAGCCAGGACATGTGTCTGACAATCACATCCTGGCAATCCAGCTGATAATGTAGACCAACAGGCTGGAGGTAGTTATCTTGAAGAGGGGATCAAGGTGGGCATTTTTCAATATTTGTTTACAGCATCTGATCACGTTTGGATACTTCCTCACCCTTCTTCACCTGTGAAGATATTATTTTAACCCTGGTGTTGGCACACATTAAGCCAAACCCCTCCTAAAACTTGCTGTTATCAAATTCTCCCAATTCCCCATTTGTCAGTACAGAGGAACCTCAATTATCTGAAAGTCATGAGCGGGGAGTATTTTGTTTGGTTAATTGAATGTCGGATAATTGATGCTGGATAATGTCGTTAGCCACACATTCGGACCTTGCGATCTTGTTAAGATTATCTGAAATTTGGTTAATCAAATGCCAGATAATTGAGGTTTCTCTGTATATGTGTCAGGCCTTATTTCAAGCACAACATTTAATAATCCAAAACTAGCGATTGGAAGTGGGTCATTGCAGTAACTGTAGGAGATTCAGACTAATACTTAGACAACATGGAGGAAAATTGCCAAAAGACAAATTGGCCTGAGATTTGAATAAGATGAGATGTTGAGAAATGGCCAGAGAATGAAGATGGATCAAACGCCAACAATGAAACTGTTGGTTAATTCATAAATTGTGTTGTGCTACAGCCCTGTTTGACCAGAATAGCATAGTAGACCACTGGGCACGAGACGTACCATGTGTGTGTGTGTGTGTGTGTATGTGCGCTCTGTGTCTGGGTTACAGCACTGCATATGAAGCTTTCTTGAGTGGACGGTCTCTCACCATCCTTCAGGACTTGCATACCGCCACTTGCTTCTTCTAGCCAAAATTGGTAGGGCTAGCTGTGGTTCCAATCCAAGTTTCAGGCTTCAAGTGGAAGTTTCCAGGGTGTTCCAGGATTTAGGCCTGAATTGGCAAACTTGCCTGGTCGAGATCATGAATTTGGATTGAGTCTGAATCAATGATTGATCTTAGGTCTGGATCAGGACTCAAGGTAGGATCCAATTCAGCCAGAAGGACAAGCCATTGGTGGCTACTGCTTGGACTCCATGGGCCTTTAACTGCTTAACATTATGCCACCCAAATTTTCCTGTATATAGAAAAGTTCTGTGCATAGATGGGCTGGCCTTGTCATACATCAAATGCAGACATGAATATATGTGGGACACAAATGTTCCTGCTGGAAAATTTCTAACATCACAAGTTGCCCGACAACATACTCTACTGGGTTCACCCTCCCATCAAAGTATGCCTTCCTCCCCCTTTTCCTTTTTGCCATTCTTATTTCTCCTGCTTTGCATGCAGCCTGTAGACTTTTTCATAGTGTTTTCATGGAAAAGGGCTTTAATTTCAGGATTTGTCAGGTTCAATCCTAATACTGCTTATAGAGGTCCGGTCATTAGAACATGGGAGGTGAATTCAATTGAACTGGAGGATGAGTTCTTTATGAGCATGAGAATATTCATGTAAAACTATGTTCCAGATTGAGTTGTTTGGCTGGACGAACGTTCATAGCAGAGTTGATAAAGCACATGCTTGAAAAAGCACAGCAGGTCAGGCAGCATCCGAGGAGCAAGGCAGTCGATGCTTCAGGCATAACCTTCTTCAGGACTATCACAGCATCCCTTTGAGGGTGTGATGTTCTTCCTCCCTAAATCCCACTGCATTAAGGTTGGAAGGCAATGTGGAATCTTTGACTGATGTCAAACGTATTTATTGCCTGCATCACATGGGCTGTGAAATGGGTTCCCTGCTCTGAATCTAGAGTGTGAGGAAGACCCCATCTCGTGAATCAACTTGTCTGCTGCAACTTTAGCAGTGTTCGTTCGAGCGACAAGTGCCTCTACACATTTGCTAAGAATGTCCACAATAATTAGGATATACTCATATCCTCCTTTACAGAGTGGGAGGGGCTGACAATTTATTTGAAGGTCAGTCAATGGTGCTGCTCCTGGCCTAGTGTGTCTTAGCTTTATTGGCATGCTTGCCTAGATTGTTCTGGGAGCAAATAATACAATTCTTAAACATCGTTTTGTGTTTTTTTTTCATTTCTGGCCACCAACACAATACTTTGTGGTCTCTGTCCTTTGATGACCCTGGAAATTGTGACATTGATAAAGACCGGTACCATGTGCTGCCCATCTTTGAGAACAAGTTCATCCCTACACAAAGCTCATACCAGATCTTCAACCTTAGTTTAGCTCACAGCATCAGCATTTATTTGTTCTGGAATGGGGTGCTGACATTGCTTCATGGCTGCACTGCTTAGCCAATTATCTCTCTGGTTAGGCAAGTTTGGTGGTGGAGCAGGGGTACATAAGGTAATGTTTCCAATCGGTTGAGATGAATCCTCTAGCTTCCCACAGTAGCAGGAAGTCAATTAAACTACTGTAGATATACATTGACGTCTGAGTATATGTCTGGTAGTGGGGGAGATTTCCTAGTATTGCTAAGCTCACAGGCTACAATTGTTAGTTGGCAACTTGAGCATTCATTTTGTTGGGGAGTTGCAGTTATTTCTATTATGAGTTCGCTTCAGTGGGGGTTCTGCACACAAGTATTTATACTATTATTGCCTTTTGTGTCCATCCTTCACCATTGTGGATCCATCTATGAATATTCACGCGGGGTAGACTCATCTGCTCCCCAGGTGCAATTGGGTCTTACCACCGCTTTCTGTTTTGACACAAATGGTCCCATTACCTGACACTGATAAGTTCTCTTTTTTTACTCAAATTGTCAGCTGGAAGTATGGACACTTTGGAATGTTTGTCTGCAATGTTGCAACCCTGTAGCACAAAGATCCATGATACTATATGGTTTTGGCTAAGTGTACCATCTTTAATCCAGCTGTCCAGCAAATGTTGAATAAGGTGTGCTCCATCACAATGGCTGGGGCCCCAGACCAATAATGTTGCATTGCCCAGAATATAGCTAATAAATGCTTCCCACACATACAGAAGTCCTGCTCTACTGGTGAAAGTGTTCTGGAGACATAGGCTACTGGTCCGAGTTTATAATGTTGTTCTTGAAGGAGTACACCTGCCAGTTTGGCATCCATAGCTGCAACTTACAAGGGAAATTCTGTGTTTGGTCCAGCAGTGTGGAGGCCTGTTTCAATTCAGCAACAGTTTCCATGTGCTGTCCAATCCATTCCCTCAGGGCATTCCTTTTAAGGTGATCAGAGAGTCGGCCAGCTTAATTGGCACAGTCATTGATTTGGTTCTAACAGTATCTCACAATGCCCAGAAATGAACGCAACAAGCTCATGTCCCTGGAGAGTTGCAGATTATTTATGATCTCAATGTCCTTCCCTTCAATTTCATTTTTATTCTGAGCTACAACTGTTCCCAAGTATGAGACCCAATATCTTAAGATCTGTGCTTTCTTGGAGTTTACTTTTAGTCCGAGGGTGGTGAGAAGGGTTAACAGCTTCTTTAGCAGTGTCAAATGTTTGATCCTTATTTCTGTTTGCAGGAGATCAGCCATATACTGCACCAAGCAGTCCAGTCAAGAAACCTCTCCAGCTCCTAAACCAGCCTCTAATAAAATACTGACAGAGGGATGGCAAGGTGGCTCAGTGGTTTGCACTGCTGCCTTATAGCACCAGGGACCTAGGTTCAATTCTAGCCTTGGGAGACTGTCTGAGTGGAGTTTGCACATTCTACCTGTGTCTGCGGGGTTTCCTCCCACAATCCACCGATGTGCAGTTTAGGTGAATTGGCTATGCAAAGTTGCCCACAGTATTCAGGAATGTGTAGGTTTGGTGCATTTGTCAGGGGTATATGTATAGGGTAGGGGAATTGATCTGGGTGAGGTATTCTTCAGAGGGCTGATGGGTCAAAGTGTAGGGATTCTATGAAATGCACTTGGTGTATTGCCTGATCACGGTTCAGAAATCTTCACTATATTTCATCCATTTGCATCCTGTCTATCTCGTGAAACAGCTGCCCTTTTAAATCAGGGTCTGGCTGGCTGGCTGAGAGTTCAAAGTCGACATGGTTCCATTTTGGAGGTTATATAAATACTAAAGGCGCACACAGGGCTGCTAATGTTGTCTGTGTTTCGGACATTTCAACTAGTTTACATACTAAAAATGTTTTAGCTTCTTGCCAGTGCGACAGACAAAGAGACATTGAATTTGGTTTGCTGTCCAAAAACTTTATTTTAAAAATTTCCTATTAAAAGTACCATGCGTACTTCCCAAGTTCCAAAAATATTTACCCTCTGCCTAGCTCTGATCCTAAAAGGCCTGGCTTTTGATTGTATCATACCAGTAAGAGAGGTTTCACATCCAAATTCCTGGAGCTATACTGCTGAAATTAACCATGATTTCTATTAGATTCTAATGTTTTTCCAGTGCCTGTTTCCATTCCTGATCCATTGTGGATACTGCACCTCTCTTTTCCCATTGATGTCCTGCACCAGGGCATCCAGTGTTCCATCAGATAACCTTGAAGCATAATCTGTACCGTGCTGTGCCACCTTTCAGCATTCATCCTTCATAAACATTTTTTTCAATTGTTTTCACCATAGAATGTAGCTCCTTCTTACTCGGTGCCAATTCCCATGCTCACTCATGCAGCAACTCAGCAGTCATCATGTTGGCCATACATCAGAATCATGGTAATGATTAGACACTATGTGACACGTTTGTGGTTTTCTATATATTAGTCCACATAACATATAACACAGAAACTCAAGTTTTTATCGAGTCAGATACCATGAAGTTTATTAACAACTATGTGCACTAAGCTCCTTGGACACTGCCTGACCGGCTGTGCTTTTCCAGCAGCACACTTTTTGACTCTGATCTCAAACTTAAACCTACAGCCTGGGTCATAGGCTTACTTACATTAATATTATAATAAATATATAGTTGACTGGCTGACTAACAGACTGAGTAGCAGAGTGCTTGCTTGTTTAACAGACTACTAATTGAACAGAGAGATCAGAGTGTCTACAATGATATAATGCCTTTCAGTGATTTGGGCAAGAACACAAAATACAGCATTCCCTTTTAAGAATAATAAGACTGTTCTGATAAATATACACGAGAATGCACATTGGTACAATTAAATTGATGCAACAAGAGTATGAAGTTTGCATGCTGCCTGTATTGGAAGGAAGTGTTCACTGGTTAATCAAGCCTTGAATTTCCCAATCCTGTTTTTAGGCAAATTGGATTTTATAATCAATCATTCTAGTTATGGTAGAATTCTAGAACACTAAAAGGATCCTCAACCTTTGGTACTGGTTCTCACTTGCAGTCTCCCACTTCAATTTTATTCCATGCAAGGATGAGCAAAGAACTCTGCCTTTGTGGAAAATTACAATGATACAGGTGACATATTAGGAAGATAAAGAATAGCTTGGATTTTCTCAGCCATATTGTGAGAAATTAATTGGTCACACATAAACAGCATAAAATCAACAAATTATAAAATACAGGCTAGAAGAAGGCCCATCGAGAAACAATCTATTTTGTCTCACTCCACTGCTCAGGGTAGAGTAATATGAATCTCACCAAGTCCCCAGGCCACCACAAAATTCCAGTGTGCATGGAATAATTGGTATCAAGTGGCCCGTAATGAGGCTAATTGACATCCGTGCTGCAAGGAGCCCTTACTGCCCTTAACTTGAGGGCAGTTTTCTGGATGTTTGAAATCTGACACGGGTATTCTACACAATTCTCCAGGCACCCCAGACTCACCTTGCATGCTCCAAGTTCAAATGAAAAGCCTTGCAAATTGGCCTTAAGAAGGAGCAGACTTGAGGATTAGAAAGAGTTAAGATTTCAGATGCTGCCAGACCTGCTGAGTTTCTTCAACTACTTCTGTTTTTATTTCAGATTCCCAGCAACTGCAATTCCTTGCTTTTTGATTTTAAGGAAATCAGTATTTGTAGGGAAATGGTGTTACAAAATTGATGGAACCCAGTGAACTTAAGAAAATGGCCCGAGAATAGCTGGTGCATTGGTAATCACTTTTAAAGATGCGGTAGATTCTGGAACAGTTCATACAGATTGCAGGAAAAGCTAATTTAACCCCATTATTTAGGAAAGGTGCTAGAAAGAAAATAGGGAATTCTGGACCTACTAACCTGACATGCGTAAAAGGGAAAATGCTGGAGTCCATTCTAGAATATTTCATAGCAGTGAACTTGAAAAACAGTGACAGAATTGGATACAGTCAGTGGGATTTATGGAATGGAAATCATGCATGTCAAGTTTACTAGGATTCTTTGAGGATGTAGCTAGTAGACTTGATAGGGAGCATGGTCAGTGGATGTAGTTTATTTGGACTTTCCAAATAACATCCCACATAAAAGATTTGTCTGTGAAATTAAAACCAATGGGATTGAGGGGAGTGTCCAGGCATGAAGAGAAAATTCACTGAGAGACATAACAAAGAGTAGGAATAAGAGTCTTTTTCTGAATGGCATGTCATGACCAGGGAAACCATAGAGATCAGTGCTTGGACCCCAATTATTCACCTTATGTATTATAATTTACATATAGCTATAGCTGACACAAAGTTGGATAAATAGCGGGGCGAACTATGAGGAGGATGCAGAGATGCTTCAATGTGATTTGGACAAATTGATTGAATGGGCAACTGCATGACAGATGATGTATAATGTGGATAAATGTGGGATTATTCACTTTGGCAGCAAAAATAGGAAAGAAGGTTATTATCTGAATAGATACAGATTGGGAAAGGGGAGGTGTGACAAAAGTCATGTTTAGTTTATTGGTGAGGCTACTTTTAGAAAATTGCGTCCAATTCTGGTCTCCTGGCTATAGGAAAGATGTTGTTAAACTTGAGAGGATTCAGAAAAGATTTATGAAGACGCTGCCATGTTTGGAGAAGTTGAGTTATAGGGAGAGGCTGAATAAGCTGGGTCATTAATCATTGGAGGGTTGGAGGCTGAGGGGTGACTTTATAGTCAAAAAGTGTAGCACTTTAAAAGCACAGCAGGTCAGGCAGCATCCTAGGGGCAGGACAGTCAACATTTCGGGCAGAAGCCCTTTATTAGGAATTTGATTCTCCTGCTCTTTGGATGCTGCCCGATCTGCTGTGCTTTTCCAGTGCAACACTTTTCAGCTCTGATCGCCAACATATGTAGTCCTCACTATCTCCAGGTGACCTTATAGAGATTTATAAAATCATGAGGGGCATGGGTAAATAGCAAAGGTCTTTTTCCTAGGGAGGGAAGTCCAAAACTAGAGGTCCTGGCTTTAAGGTGAAAGGAAGAAAAATTTAAATGGGTCCTGAGGGGCAACTTTTCATGCAGAGGGTGGTATCAGATGAGATGGTGGAGATGGGTACAATTACATCATTTAAAATCTGGGTGGTACATGAATAGAAAGAATTTCGAGCGATATGGGCCAAATACTGGCAAATGGGACGAGATCAGTTAGGGTATCTGGTTGGCGAGGACAAGTTGGACTGAAGTATCTTTTTCCGTGCTATATAACTCTATGAAACTACAACCCCAATTTGCTCAATTAAAATCTTTCCAACATAAATAAAGCTAACCATGGTTATTATTAAACATTTGTAATTCTCAAGTCCTTTGTCAGACATCTAATGCTAAGGATGACGAAAGATTCCAGCCAGGATATCTGCAATTTCCAACCTTACTTCTTTCAACTGCCAAGGAAACATTTCATAGAGATTAAGGACTATAAGCCTTCCTGGTACCCTAATCCTTATCCAAATTTATTTCATTTAATACCATGGCAGTCTCCTTATTTCTCTTAACTTGGACAAAATTCTCTTACTTAGTTTACCTTCTGCCTCTACCAACTGAACTGCATTTTGTTTTCAAATCAATCCCACCACTCCACTGACGATTTAGCACTAATTAAGCAATCAAGTTATTTTGGAGGATGTTAAAACAGAATCAACAAAATTGTCTTTGACAATAAATTGTGAGTTTAATTCAGGCCACCTGGCTGAACATCATCAGAAGTGTGAAAAACAAGTAATCAATGGGTCTTATTTATAAATATACCTGAATTGTTACACAGAAGGAACATAACTCTGAACTCGATCAACCTTTTACCTATTTGTGCATCAAATACTCACCCAGGGTCACAGTAAAACATAGCTTTGCTTCCAAATGTTACATCAGACGCTTCATAATATCCATTCTGAATCTCTCCTGGATTACCACAATTTACTTCTAGACAAAGGAAAGGAAAGCATACTGGTAAGATAAAGAAATATCCAGATCTCCAACAGTTTTTCAATTATTTCAGAAAAATCTTATTATATGGTGGACTAATTTTAAAGATTGAGATATATCCCCGATAACTTGATAACTACAAGCATTACTCCAAGAAGCTATACTGCATGGCTCTGTCTTTAGTGGACATCAATAAAATTTACTAATATGTAGATCTGAGGTAGCTTTCGCAATCATGTCAAATGCATTGGAAAGTTCTAGTTCTGGTATAATAACAGTTCCATATTTTGTTCCTGTAAGGCCTTGATTTCGATTTGAGTTGGACCTGATCAAGAATTCCGTTCATCAGAAAATAATTTCCATGTTATTTTCCATCCCTGGTTTCCTTTCAACTTTTTTTTCAAATGAGGTCTTCAATGCACTAGATTTCACTGTTATAATTTTAGTTGATCAAATAATTCCTACATAACTATAAGTAAGTGATGTGCTCATAGCTCTCTTAGTCACAAGCAAAACTTCCCAACATGCGTATGGTAAGGAACATTTTGACACTGAACTGGCATCTGTAACTTCAGGTGCTACAGAGCTCAGCTTTGCAACCTAAAAGTTATCATTGCCCAGTCAGAAAATGCAACAGAATTAAAGGTCAGGACCAAAAGATAAAGTCTCTCAGATAATTTCCTTTCTTTCATCCTGAAATTTACCTCAACTATCATCTGTACCAAGGAAACTCCTCCTTTGTGGCTTCAGAGTTCCATTCACTGCAAACAAACAAACGCATTAATGCAGACTGCATATACAGCTCAGTCACTTAAAGCATGTTATGGAGCCTACCTATCCACAACAGCCAGCTCATTTTCAAGAATATTGCAGCCAAATCATCCTTGTATTGTTTTTCCATGCTCAAGCTTCCAGTAATGCTGCCCATCAGCCCCACCTCTCTCATTTCAACTTTAAGCCAGGATATCTAAGCTTGCAACCCTTGTACAGAATGGCCTGTACCAAAGGGGCAGCTTATGAATTTCATGTATCCCCCTTCCTCAACTGCACCATACATAGCTAAGGCATGAAAAGGTGGCAATCAAACCACAGTTTACTTTTGCGTCATGATTTTCTGAGATCTCAATGAAATGTGATGCCATGAGTTGTATCGCTATGCTGACTTTGTGAGAATTGAAGTCAGCTGATCAGGATTTCCCACACATGATTAGTCAATCAGAAAATCTAAGCTGAAACTTTGCTCTCCTCAAAATAAGTTCTCCCAAATTAAATGTAGCCTTTTAAAAGTCAAAGGAAAATTGTGTTGCTGTTTTTGACTTTTGAATAAATCTGTTTAACGTTCACCCTTCATCCACCAGGTCCCCCCCCCCCCCACACTCTTACCCTCCTCATTGTTTAGCTTTCCCTATTCCCCTGTGATGTTGCACCCTCCTCAATGTACTTGACAATCATATCCATGTGACAGCTGATGTCCCCATTTGACCTTGGAGTTTATCAACAATTCAGGTCGTATTGCCACTTTTGAACCCATACCTTTCCCGATCAATACCAACGACAACCTTCACTTTCCTTGACCTGCCCATACGAGACTGTACACTGCCTAACTCTGAACTACTGATTCCCATACTATTACATCCAAATCCTCACTATAACTGTCACCATACCTTCCACAACCTATCACTTCCAAATACATCCCTAGACACAAAAGAGGCCACACTCTGGATAGATTGGATCTCATCCCTGGACAGAATGTAGCCTACAAACCCTTCCTCCCAAAGCAACAGTGTTCTATCATGAATATTTCCATTGCCTTGTTGACAAAAACATGCCTCAGCTGTCATTCTTGGTGTTAGACATTGAATTCCCCAACATAGAGTACGAACTGAGTTATTGTCATCCTCAGCACTTCTAAGAATTGGTGTGAAACGTGGAGAAGGAATGATTCATCAGCTGAGAACAGATGATAGTTGGTAATTAGGAGACTTCCTAACCAATGTTTTACCACACTCATTGACACCTCATGAGGTCCAGAAGCAATGTTGAGGCATCACAGGAAAACTGCCTCCCAACTACATACCACTTAGTCACCCACTCTGGTGAGTCTGCCTTTCTGGTGAGACAGGCTATTAACATGGATGGCAATATCTGTAATGTTGTGATTCCATGCATGTGGCTATGTCAGATTGTTAGTTTATTAGTCTGTAGGTCAGCTCTCCCTATTGTGGTAAAAAGCAATTCTTATTAAAGAGACAATAGACAATAGGTGCAGGAGTAGAGTATTCTGCCCTTTGAGCCTGCACCACCATTCAATATGATCATGGCTGATCATCCTTAATCAGTATCCTGTTCCTGCCTTATCTCCACAATTTGAGATTTGACAGCACTGGTTTGCCATTTTTGGTTCTTGCGTCTAGGTCGATGCCAGGTGATCTGTTAAGTTTTATTCCTTTTATGAAAATATGTAACAGTTTCACACAACCAAGTGAATAGCTTGCTAGACCACTTCAGGAGGCATTTAAGAGTCAACTGCATTACTGTGGATCTGGAGTCTCATGAACATTTCCTTTTGACAATTGGCCATGGTAGCACGATCACTATTAGACTACTTTTTATTTCAGATTTATTACATGAATTTAGATTGCCCTAGTTGGGCTTCCACTCATTTCTATCAAGCATTAGCCTGGGATGCTGGGTTACTAGCCTAGTAACATTATCATTATACAACTACATCATACAGAGCCATTTTGGAGAGTGAATTTAACAATTCACAGTTATGTATATCTAAATTATGGGAGAAATTAACCACATGTAAGCCAATTGAATAATCTGTTAAAATTCAGCAACAGAACTACCTTTCGTGTGAATTTATAAGTGTTTGACACAGATAGATTTTCCTTCCATTGCTCCAACTTGTATTACTTTGTTAACAAAGATGCTAAGGAATTAATAATTATGTGTAATATCATGTCCTCAGTCTCCTCAGATAAGCAAATGAAAATAAAGAATTCCATTGCACACACTTGGGTTAACTGGAATTCAGATGGTTACTATTATTTATTGAAGTAGACAGTTTGTAGCACAGGACTTCGATATTTCTAAAAAAGGCAGATCTTGTCGACATGTTTCACTGATACAGTCAGAATTATTTAATTACGCATTCAATTAAAAGCAGTGATGGGTATTAATTGCAGATCTACTGTGCCCCTTTATATCGCATAATTTAAGATGTGTGATTAATATATGCTTTAAAATAATTTTAGTTTGGATTTTTAAATTTGAAATCGTGACATGGATTTTCTGTGTATCTGAAGGAGTTAATTATTAACTTTCAAGTGCTTATGTAGTCATAGTAATTTACTTCAAAACACAATTGAGAGAAATACTAAAACAAATCAAAGAACTATAAATGCTAGAATTCTGAAATAAAAGTAGACACTGCTGGAGAAACACAGGAGGTCTGGCAGCATCTGGGGAAAGAAATCAGAATTAACGCCTTGAGTCCAGTGACCTTTCTTTCGAACTGAAAGCATCTAGATGCTGCCAGACCTGCGGAGTTTCTCCAGCAATTCCAATTATGCCAGCGAGAAATACATCATAGAGAGTAATAGATTTTTGTTTACTTTGGGAGATTAGGTTCCAGTTTAGAAGGTATGGGATTGATTTTTTTTTCATTTGATTTAGGGTAACACCCACAGCTTGGAAATAAAGCCTTTTTTCTAAGTTTCTGATTAAGTTATTCTGCAGATTTTTAGCTGAAGCTGGCTGTGGAAAACAGTTGCTCCTAAGAAAGGGAGAAAATAGAATTGTTCAATTTTGGAAAACCTCAATGTAAGGAGTTGAGTGTAAAAGTTCCAGATCTGAACTATTTGGTTAAAACTCTGGAGAAGTTACATGAAGTTAAGGTCAGTTACATACTGAATCAAGGAAGGGGTAATCAGATTGTCACGAATTGGAAATGAAGCCACAGATAAGTCAAGCCCTATGTGAAATACAGAAGGGTCTTCCCTCTTGCATGTGATTACTCTGAAAGGTGTAATGGAGATAAGTGGAATTAAAGTTGTCAGACAAATTTTGAATTTTTTAAAATGTGTGTTATATGTAAAGAGTTTGGTTTATTAATACTTATCTTCATTTTTTTGAGTAATAAACATTCGCCTTTTTGCTAAAACCAAATATGCATCATTGCATACTTGTCTTTCTGTGAAAGACTACCTCATTAAAACCAAAAACAAAATACGATCTATCAAGATTGGCTGCATTTATATCCTTCAACAATTTTCTAGTTTTCTGCAACATAAAAGAAAGGACGATTTGATGAAAATTTACAAGGTATTCGGACGTTTTAGCAAAGTTTGGATATGAAAACTTGCCCTTTCTTAACTGAAATTAAGAAACATCTCTCACACAATGATGATGTTAGACAAATGCTGACACGAGAAAACAGAAATTGGTAGGTTATTGCTCAGAGCTGAATGCTCAGGAGACTGACGTTTCGGGCATGAGCCCTTCTTCAGGAAGGTTGAAGAAGGACTCATGCCCGAAACATCGATTCTCCTGCTCTTTGGATGCTGCCTAACCTGCTGCGCTTTTCCAGCAACACATTTTCAGTTCTAATCTCCAGCATCTGCAGTCCTCACTTTCTCCTCAAAGGTTATTGCTCACCAAATATATTGAGAAATACAGTGCAAATTGCATAAATGAAATTAGGTCATAAATTAACCATGTTACAGACTTAAGGGCCTATTCTCTATTCCTGATGTTCCAACCCTGATCACAATGTATTCATCCTGCTGGCAAAAAAAGAACTGGAAAAGAAGACTATTTCTTATGTGACAAGGACATGGGAAGCTTAGGTTCTAAAGGGATCTAAGTGATTCTATTCATGGGTCAATTAGATGATATGCTGGTCTTCTTTGCAAGAGAATTTAAGTACACCAATACAAATATCCTTATGCAGTTCTTTTGAGTCTTGCTGAGACTCTCCTCATCTTAAGTATTATATGTAGTTTTGATCCCCTTATCTAAGAAAGGTCATTCTTGCCACAGAAGGAGTGCAATAGAGGTTCACCAGGTTATTCCCTGGATGACAAGATTGTCCTATGAGGAGAGATTGTGGACACTGGTTTTCCTTGAGTTTTGAAGAATTAGAGGTGACCTCATTGAAACTTACAGAATGCTTACAGGGCATGACTCATCCTGAATTGAGATGTGAATCTAAAACCAGTGGACATAATTGCAGGGCAAGAGTTAGACCACTTAAGACTCAGATGAGAAGACTCAGATTTCTTAACTCAGAGGTGGTTAATCTTTGGACTTCTCTACCTTGATAGAGCTATGTAAGGCCAATCATCAAGAACGTACAGGACAGAGATCAATAGATTACTGGGAACTAATTACAAGAAAGGATATGGATCTAGTAGAGTAAAATAACATTGAAATAGATGACTAGAAAAAAAATTGAATTCAGTGGAGGAGCAAGGCTAATGGACTGAATGTTCTATTCCTGCAACAATGTTCCTAAGTTCACATGTAAGATGGATGAAGGAAAGAAATCAAGGCTTTGTTGTGATGTAAACAGTTTACTCAATGTTGTATGCAGTACTATATAATTTTCTGACATAATATTTCTTTATCTTAAGTTTGTTCACACAGTGGTTACTCACTGTGACATATTCACACAAGACTACAGATTTTCTTTAAGAACAAAATAAAAGTTTATTACACTAAATAATGTTTTCAAAGATATTTAAATATAGAAGACAGGTCAAACAATCTTAAAATCAAAGAAAACCAGTTTCAATTTATTTCTCAATATTATACATTACACAACTCGTGTCTAAAGAAATAATATACCTCTCTGAACTAATTTAACCAATCTATTTAACTGAATCCTTGTAGCTTCTTTGCTATAGATTGTGGAGACAATTTGATGAGCCCTTTGAAAGTTTGCTAGCATGAACTGTTCATACATCAGAGATCCTGAGCTTTCTCAGTTCTAATACCATGCAGATTTCTAATCAAACTCTCCTGGTTTGGGAGATTAACAAATTAAACTATTCAGCTGGAATGAAAAGAAAAATTAAATTTGCTTCTGAATTGAAACCTTAAAGGTTTACCTAATTTGTCACAAACTCAACATCATAAACATCTTACCATGAACACCATGGGGATCTGCACTCACTTGCAATACCACCATTACACAGGGGACACCTCCCACCATTTTCGTGGTAGGTACTCACGTGACTCAGCCAACGTTGTCTATCTCATATGCTGCAAGCAAGGTTTTGCCCTGAGGCATGGTACATTGGTGATACCAAGCAGAGGTTATGGCAACGGATGAATAGACATCAGACAACAATCAACAGACAGGATTGTTCCCTCCCAGTCGGAGAACACCTCAGCAGTCCAGGACATTCGACCTCGGACCTTCGGGTAACCATCTTCCAAGGCGGCCTTCGGGACAGGCAACAATGCAAAGTGGCCAAGCAGACATTTGAATTTGCGCAAAAACTGCATGAGTCTTTAAAGATTCTTTAAATCCCTTGTTTAGATTAGAATCAGTCTGAACATTGGGGCACAGACAGCCTCACACAGGGCACCTCACAACTTCAATGCATTACCTCAGCCAACATGGAACCTATCATTAAAACTCACTTGAGAATGTAAATCACAGAACTTTAAGGAAGTTCTGGGATTTACAAATGAAATAATTGAAACCAACAAGCCCATTCTAAAAGATGAGAAACTTAACAAACAATCCAGTTCTTTTTCAAATATAATTTCAGTTACATCACACTGTAAACGTATGCTATAAATTCTGTGTCCTAAAATCTTATATTCCACAACTACCTGATGAAGAAGCAGGGCTCCGAAACTCGTGCTTCCAAATAAACCTGTTAGACTACAACTTGGTGTTGTGTGATTTTTAACTTTGTACACTCCAATCCAACACCGGCACCATTCCCTGAGCTTTTATTAAAGGAAGTCCCTTCACAAAAATAGCCAACACTCATCTGCCTCTATTTCTAAATCTAAATTTTAAATATAATATTACAACACATAAATTATATATCTTTCATTATCCTTTCCCCAAAAGAAGAATGAAAATGCATCCCTTTGAGACATTTTTACTTCTTATCAACAAGTTCTTTATAATTCAGATTCTGTGTTCATTTAATGATATATTCACATTTCCTGATAAATCTTAGAATGTTATGTTTCATCTTAGCATGGGAAAATCCAAAATACTACTATTTCTGGCTTTCTAAATTCAACTTGGCCGTGTATCACAGTGTGGCCAAGATAGATCACTTTTGCTTTGACAAGTTCGATCTTAGATAGATTTATAGCCAAATTAGGTCTTAACTGATTGAACATTTGAATGAAGCATAGATACATAGAAAATATGCTGGACATACACATGGATAGCAGTGAGTTGAGAGGTGCGTAGATTTAAGTTATTTTCTTTTACATTAGGATTACCCCTTGGCACAACATCGTGGGCTAAAGGGCCTGTTCTGTGCTGTACTTTTCTATGTTCTATGTTGTTTGTTCTATAAGTGCAGAAGTAGGCCATTCAGCCCTTCGAGTCTGCACCACCACTCAATATGATCATGGTTGATCATACAATCTCAGTATCCATTTCCTGCCCTCTTCCCGTACCCCTTGAGCCCTTGAACCACAAAGGTCATGGCCAGTACTCTCTTTAATATAACTAATGAACTGGCCCCAACTGCTTCCTGTGGGAGAGAATTCCATAGGTTCACAACTCTGAGTGAAAAAATTCTTCCTCACCTCAGTCCTGAATGGTTTATCCCTTATTCTTAGACTGTGACCCCTAGTTCTGGACTTCGCCAATATCGGGAACATTCTTCCTGCATCCAACCTTTACAGTCACATTAGGATTTTACATGTTTTTTTTAATGAGAACCACCCTCTCCCAAACCACTCCATTCTTCAAAATTCTAGCGAATACAAACCTAGTTGATCTAATCTTTCCTCATATGTCAGTCCTACCATCCCTGAAATCAGTCTGGTGAACCTTTGCTGACTCCCTCAATAGCAGGAATGTTCTTTCTCAGACTAAGAGGTCAATAACACACACAATACTCAAGGTGTGGTCTCACCAAGGCCCTGTATGACTGCAGCAAGATATCCTTATTTCGATACTCAAATTGTCTCACTATGTAGGCGAGCATGGCATTAGCTTTCCTCACTGCCTACTGCACATGCATGCCAACCTTCAGCGACCATTCCACCATGACACCCAGATTTTGTAGGAACTTACCTTTTCCTAAGCTGCCATTATTCAGATAATAATCTGACTTCCTGTATTTGCACATTATATTTATTACATTTGCCAAATATTTGCCACTCAGCCAGTTTGTCCAAGCCATCATGCAACCTCTCAGCATTCTCCTCACAGCACACACTGCCACCCAGCCTAGTGTCATCTGCAAATTTGAAAATATTGCATTCAATTCCTTCATCCAAATTGTTAATGTATGCTGGGAACAGCTGAGGTCCCAGCACTGAACCTTGCGGCACCCCACTTGCCACTGCCGGCTACTCTGAAAAGGGCCTGCTTATTTGAAGTCTCTGCTTCCTGTCTGCCAACCAGTTCTCTATCCATGTCAATAACATGAGCATGAGCTCATGATACCATGAGCTTTAATTTTCCTTACTAATCTCTTATGTGAAACCTTGCCAAAAGCCTTTTGAAAGTCCAGATACAGCATCAACTGATTGACCCTTGTTGACTCTATGGTCACATCCTCAAAAAATTTCAGATTTGTCAAGCATGATTTCCCTTTAGCAAATCCATGTTGACAAGGACCAATTCTGCCACTGCTTTTCAAACACTCAGTTATTATCCTTAATGACTGACTCCAGCATTTTTCCCCCCCTACCAATAATAGGCTGACTGGCCTATAATTCCCCATTTTCTCTCTCCCTCCATTTATAAAGAATGGGGTTACATTAAATTCATTCAATCTATTGGAACTCTTTCAGAGTCTACAGAATGCTTGAAAATGACCACCAATGCATCTGCTATTTCTAGGACCACTTCCTTAACCACTCTGGAATGCAAAGCATCAGAACCTGGGAACTTATCAGGTTTTAATCCCAACAATTGGTCCGAATACCATTTCCTGACTAATAGGGTTTCCTTCTGTTCCTCTTCCATGCTTGGCCCTCTGTCCCAAAGACTGTCCCCTTCCCAGGTTTGACTGAATACAATATACAATTCTGCAATTACTATGTTGGTTAATTTTTTGAAAATTGCTGCTACATTTTTCATTTCAAACAACATAACTTTACATTCATAAAGTGCATCCGGTATTATAAAGTTCTACTGGTCAATTTTCGATGAACTGAGTCTGTAAGAATATTGTTGTTTGGGTGACACTTCCTCTGTATTAAATCATGCATAGCCAAAAATGATTTTCCAGGCCTGTTTGCACAAATCACTTTATGAGTCTGTAATAGGCTCTGTAACTTAGCCTAACATCTCAACTAACCTTCTAAGCAATTTCATATTATCTAATCTGATTACTGGAGTATCAACTTATAAATTTTCAATTTCTGATTCTTCTTCCAGCTATCCAGATATTTTTATTTCTTTCTTACTTCTTTCACCAGCATAACTATACCTTTCTCCTAACCACCTTCCCTCTCATAATATCAGTTTAATGTTTTAATATGACACACTTGCTGTTTTTTTCCAGTCCAGAACATTCACTACATGTTTCACATCAATGGGTTTCTTTTTGATTTGACAAGCCTCAATGTACCTAGCTCTTCATAGTTTCCCGAAAATTCCAAACTTTGGCCATATATCTTGTCTTCCCATCATTAACAATTGATAAAGGCTTTTTGGTTAATTCACAAGCTTTAATTACGTTCTGAAATGTTAAAAATAGACTGGAAGAATAGTCTCTAAATTTTGATTTATAAATGTATCTTTTACCAATTTAAGTGGTTCTCTCTCTTTTTTCCAAATATCAGTTCAAAAAGACTGAATTTTGTGGACTTATTTAGACACATCTCTACCAGCAAACAATAACAAAGGAATTCCTTTATTCCATTTAGAATATAATATGAGGAGATAGTAAGTTCCAATTATGACCTTTAAAGTTTGATGCCGTCATTCCAAGGTTCTTTAAGATTAGAACATAGAAATGATATAGCACAGAAAGGGAGCATTCAATCCATTTTGTTCATGCTGACCCAAGACACCCTTCCTAATCCCATATTCCTGCACATCATCTGTAGTACCGCAGCTTACAATGCTTAAAGTGGAGATCCAGGAACTTTTTCAAAGAGTTTAGAGTCTCCGCCTCCACCACCAAGTCAGGCAATAAATTCCTGCCAGCCACCATCTTCTGTGTAAAAACATTTTTTCTTACATTCCTTCTAATCCATCTGCCGTTTACCTTAAATTCATGACCTCCTGGTTTTTGAACTCTCTGCCAGGTTCCTCCTGTTTACTCTATCTCGAGCCCTCACAGTTTTGAGTACCTCAATCATGTCTCCCCTTACTCTTCGCTGTTCCAAGGAAAACAACCCCAACCTCTCCAATCTCTCCTTGTAGATACAATTTTCCAGGCCTGGCAACATTCTAATAAATCTTCTATATATTCTCTCCAGAGCAATTAAGCCCTTCTTGTAATACCCCAGGTGTGGGTCACCAATGTCTGATACAGTTTAATCATTATATCCCCAGTTTTGTACTCTACTTCTCTGCAAATGAAAGAGAGCACCCATACACCTTCTTTATAATCCTATCAACCTGTACAGCTAGATTTAGGAACTTGTGCACTTGCACGCCAAGATCTGTCTCTTCATCTACCGCTCCCAGTACATTCCCATTTATCTTGTATTCCTTTTTACTGATGACCTTTCTAAATGCTTTACCTCGCACTTACAGAATAGCAATTTATAGTAAATACATATTTATGAAAATACAGTGACATGTTTATAAGCTGCCACAATTTGGTACGATTTTAATTACAGAAATTATAATAAGAAATAACTGAAAAAAGTTGGCACAAAGTTCATCTTCTGTTTCTCCGCAGCAATCTGGGTTTACTGAGTAGCCATGGGATACTGCCGCAGAAGCTGCCCCTGAGGCCATCAAAGCAAGGATTTCGGGACTGGACCCATCAAAGCTGGCACTGAAGCCACTGTATCACCACCATTAGCATTTCAGTCACTACACTATAAAATTTGCCTTCTCTGAGTTTAAAACTTTTACCCCTGATTTATCTCTGTCCTTTTCCATAACAACTCTAAACCTAACCAAATAGCAGTCACTATTCTCATTATGGTCACTCACTGTTACTTCAGCCACTTGTCTATCTTCATTTTTCAGAACTAATTCCAGAATTGTATTTTTTGAAAAACTTCCTGAACACAGTACATGAATTTTTCATTCTCAATGTCTCTTCTCTTGCTTGAAACCCGGTTGATTTTCTGATAGTTAAAGTCTTCACCTGTTATTAGTCACCTATTCCTACAAGTAGAAATTTGTCAACATGAATGTTCTTCTATCTCCCTCCCGTTGAAGGTATGTAGTATACTCCTAGCAGTGTGACTACTCCTTTTGTATTTCTAAGTGCAACAAATAAAGTCTTGTTTGTTAACCGATTTAGCAAGAGTTGAAAAGTGTGGCGCTAGAAAAGCGCAGCAGGTCGGACAGGAGGAACAGAAGAGTTGACATTTTGGGCATAAGCCCTTCATCAGGAATGTGGAGGGGGAATGGAGCTGAGAATTAAATGGGGCGGTGAGGCTGGGGGCAAGGTGAGCAGGATGTCGATAGGTGATTGTGGTAGGTCAGTAGAGTGGGTGGAGTGAATAGGTAGGAAGAAAGATGGACAGGCAGGTCAGGTCAAGAGGTGCCAAGTTCGAGGGTTGGATCTGGGATGAGGTGGGGAGTGGGGAGATTTGGAAACTGAGGAAGTTAATATTGATGGCATGAGGTTGTATGATCCCGAGGCAGAAGATGAGCTGTTTTTCATCCAGTCAGCAGGTGGCATTAATTTGGCAGAGGAGGCGGCCCAGGATTTGCATGTCTGTGGGAGTGAGAGGGGATTTTGAAGTGGTTTGCCACAGAGCAGTGGGGTTGGTTGGTGCATGCAAACCAGAGATGTTCCCGGAACCGCTCTGCGAATCGGCACTCGGTCTCCCCCATGTACAGGACACCACATCAAGAGCAACAAATGCGGTAAATGTGTCAGAATGTGTAGGAAGATCTCTGCCAGATTCCAGATTTGAAATGATTCTTTAGGGCTTGGACGGAGGTGATGGGGGGGGAGGGGGAGGAGTATGTGCACAGGTTTTGCACCTTGCGTGGCACCAGGCAAAGGTGCTGTGTGCAGAGAGTGGTTTGGTGCAGAGCAATGATCTAATGAGGGAGTTGAGGAGGGATTGATCTCTGTGGAACACAGACAGGGGTGGGGACGTAAATCAACAGCTAAACCCTGTAAATTTACTATGCTAGATGCTTTTTAATTTTTACTTCTTTTGTCTTTCTGAGTTGCGAACTATATCACAATTGGTTGACGTCCCGTTTTTCTGACTTGAATCTGACTTTGGTTCCCATCCCCCTGCCATACAGTGTAAAACCTCTCCAACAGAACTAGCAAAAAGCCCCCATTAGAATTGTCCCAGTTTTGCTCAGGTACAACCTGTAAGACTTGTACAGGTCTCACCTTCTCTATAAATGATTGCAATGCCTTAATAATCTAAACCACTCCTTGGTACACTAATTCTCCAGTCATGAATTCATCCGATCTATCCTCACAGTCCTACCCACTCTAGCAGTTGGCACTGGGAGTAATACTGAAATTATTATGCTTGAGGTTCTGCAATTTAATTTATCTCCCAACTGCCTGTATTCAGTTTTCAGATCCTCATTCCTTTGTTTACCTATGTCATTGGTACTTAGGTGCACCACAATCACTGGATGTTCACTCTCCCACTCCAGAACATCCTACAGCTGCTCAATACAGCCCTAAGCATGAAATCGGGGAGGCAACATCTGCAGCCACAGAAGCACCCGTTTGTACCCCATACCATTGAGTCCCCTATCACTTTCGTCCTGGTACTCGGTTTCCTCCCCTTCTGTTCAACAGAGTCATCCATGGTGTCATGAACCTGGCAGATGCTGCACTCCACTAAGAGGCCATCACCTCCCCCTGCCAACAATATATTGGTTTGAGATGGGATGACCACAGGGACTCTTGCACATCCTCCCTGATCCTTTTACTTTGTCTGATGGTCATTCATTCACTTTCTGCCCATGTAATCCTTATTGGTGGTATGACTACCTGGTTATCCACAACATTCTCTATATCATGGATGCTCTATAGTGAGTCCGCCCACAACTCCAGCTCTGAAAAGCAGTTAGTCAGTTGCTGCAACAGGGTACCCTTCTTGCACACTTAGTCATTAAGGACACTGGTCTAAGGTATCCTGTCACAATATCTCTCCAGATTAAACAAATCACTCCCTTTAACAGAATTAAATTAAGCTAGGCACCGTCCTTCATTTCAAACATTTCTATCATAATTAGATGTTGTTACCTTTATTTAAATATGATACATTAAAAATTGTAAGAAAATTGGCCGTTTCTGTTGGGATCTTCTGAATTGTCCAGACGAAGACTGTACATTGCACTTGGTCTTTCAGCTTCACCTGCTCCATCTCACTTACTTCCCTGTTTTCACCCAACTTCAAAGCATGCTCGTTGAGCCAAGTAGATATAAATGTTTTATTTCCAAACTATTGAGTGTTGTTTTGAATATTTATGACATATGATTTGAACCTTAATCTGATTATATTTCTTTGAGTAATCCATATGCTTTAAAAATAAACAACTTTGCCTCCATCATTCTCATTGTAATTTTTCCTAAAGACACTATTTCATGAAAGTTTGTTGAAATATCCATAATTTCTTTTAAGATATCAATTCCAGTTCCTGATTTTAAGATAGGTACACTAAACAATTGACTAAAACCTTGCTGTATATTTCTTTGGAAGCTGGTATTAGGAATAAAAACACAGGTTTTATGGTTGCATAGAGTTTCACCATTGCCTGACATATATGGCATGTCTGCCAAAATTAGACCACATTCTTATGTAATGCTGGTAAATAAAAAAAAAATCACATTATGGCCAAGTTCTTGTAACACCTGCTGCCCCCCCCCAAGTGACCTGCTGCTCAAATTTTGAATAACTCATTACATTCTGTTAAAATACTCAGATAGTTCTACTGCCTGATGGAGGACACTTCATTCATTTTTGGCTGATATCTTATTTCCCCATTAATATTTTGTCTTTAAATAACACTCTGGTACTGGTTTTGATTCAGTTTCTGAGTAGGCTTTTTCAATACAAGATGTGCTTATTGTATTTATATTGAAGAAGATAGAAAAACATGTCAAGTTCAGTTTCTTTATCTTCACTCTTTTTAATTACATTTTCGTAAATTATATTTGATAACAGAGATTCCAAGTCATCTTTCTTGTCATAGACGTCTCTTCAGTAGTGAGAACGCTTCTGGAAGTAATCAATCAGGATAGAATTCATAGTCACATAATTAAAGATGGGTGACTTGGAAGAGCCAGCATCAATATCTAAAAGGAAAACCATGTTTAACTAACTTGCTGAGGTCTTAAAGGGTCGATGAACATAGGCTGTTGATGTGTGCATGAACTTTCAAAAGGCACTTGATACAATGCTACACAACCAACATTTTGGAAAATTTGTATCTCATGAAATAAAGGAGATAGCAAAAAATGGATTAAAAAATTGTTTAAACAAGAGGAACACGGTGGTCACTGGATATTGTTTAGGCTGGAGGATGGCTTGTTGTGGAACTCCCTAGAGATCATTATTGTAACCCTTCCTTTGTCCGATATTTATTAATGATGTAAATTTTGGAGATAATTTGGTGATAATGATGATATACTGTGGATGATACAAAATTTGGAAGCATTGTAAACTAGTGAGTTTTGAGAAGATTTTACCTCAGGTTGAGATTCTGGATATAGGTTTGCTCGCTGAGCAGCAAGGTTCACTTTCAGAGGTTTCATCACCATATTAGGTAAAATCTTCAGTGAGCCGCCGGACAAAGCACTGCTGATGATTCCTGCTTTCCAATTATATGTTTGGGTTTCTTTAGGTTGGTGATGTCATTTCCTGTTCTTTTTCTCAGGGGGTGGTAAATCGAGTCCAAGTCAATGTGTTTGTTGACAGAGTTCTGGTTGGAATGCCATGCTTCTTGGAATTCCTGTACATGTCTCTGTTGGCTTGTCCTAAGATGGATGTGTTTTCCCAGTTGAAGTGGTGTCCTTCCTCATCTGTATGTATCCCAGTGAGAGAGGGTCATCTCGTTTTGTGGCTAGTTGATGTTCATGTATCCTGGTGGCTAGTTTGCTGCCTGTTTGTCCAATATAGTGTTTGTTACAGTTCTTGCACAGTATTTTGGAAATAACATTAGTAACTAGTATCCTTATATACAAATAAGGAAGGACACTACTTTGACTGGGACAATACATGCATCCCAGGACAAGCCAAAGAGAAACACGCATGAGAATTCCTAGAAGCAAGGCATTCCAACTAGAATTCTATTAACAAACACATTTACCTGGACTCAATTTACTGTCCCCTGAGAAAAAGAACAGGAAATGATATCAGCATAGGAAATAACATCACCAACCCAAAGAAACCCAACATAAAAATAGAAAGCAGGAATCATCAGCAGTGCTTCGTCCGGAGGTTCACTGAAGGTGTTACCTTGTATGGTGATGAAACATCGGAAAATGAACCTTCCAGCTCAGCAAGTAAACCTATATCTAGCATGGTAAGCTCTATGGAAGACAGTGCAAAACTATAAAAGGACATAGAGGAGTTGGTGGAATGAGGTTGGAGACTAAGTTCACTGTCAGAAGTGTGAGATGATGCATTTTTGTAGCAAGTACACGGACAAACAATAGAAAATAAGGGGGACGCAGGAACAGCAAAATGTGTACATGTGCATAGATTATTTAATTTGAGTGGACAAGTGGACAAACAAAATTAATAAAGTGTACAGTACCTGGGTTTTATTAATAGGGCATAGAGTGTGAGAACAAAGAAGTTATGTTGAAGTTATATAAACTTTTATTATTTCTCAAATGGATTTCTATAGGAGGATGTGAATGTATTGTAAAGGATGCAGAAAGGATTTATACAAATTGTTTGAGGGAGATAAAACTTCAGTTATGATGACGGATTAGAGAAATGGGACTGTTGTCCCTAGAGGAAGAAAAGTTTAATCGCAGATTTGTACAAAAATTTCAAAGGGCTGCATTCGCTGACACCACAAAACTTCCACAGTATACTCTGGAGAAATATTTGTGCATGTGCTCCTGAATGAGATTCTTGAAAAGTGTCCCCATGTGTGCTTGAAGGAAGCCCAATAACTGGGGTGCCTACCACTCTCCTTCACTCACACATTTTCTCAGATACAATCACTCACAAACATTCACACATTCTGCAGATGTTCAGTCTATCAGGGCACCAGGTGTCAGCAAACATTGCCTTTTCAAAATCATGAGTGATCATGATGGAGTAGAAATGGATAAACTGTTCCTACTTGTAAAAAGATTCTGAATGATAAAGTATAGATATAAAGTGATTTACAAAATTAGGAACCATGACATGAGAAAAACTTCTTCACGCCACAAATGGCTTGGGTCTGGAATGCACTGGCTGGAGTTTTTTTCAGGAGGCAGATTAAATTCAGGCATCTAACAGACTATTGCTTGATGACTTAACTAAAAACAATGTTAATGGATACAGGGAAAAGGCTGAAAAAATGGCACCAATTTGGCTACTGGATAGCTAATGGCATTCAAGATAGATAATAGCCTTTCTTCTGCACATACTCCTGTGATTCTTCTTTCTGTCTACTTCTGTTGGCCTGAGACCTTGTCCAGATGTAGTAAGAACAATCCTGGTTGTTCTTTTACTACTAATGGTTGGTCCACCATCCTCAGTGAAGGCAATATTTTTAGGAACATAGAAGCATAGTAGTTAGGAGTGGGAGTAGGCAATTCAGCCCTTCAAGCCCAATATGCCATTTAACACAATCATGGCCAATCTTATCCTGGTCTTAACTCCATCTCCTGTCCATTCCACATTGCCCTTTACACAATATCTATTTCTTTGTTGAATCTGTTGATTGGTTTTCAAATTCCACTTTTTCTGAGGATTCCTTAGATATTTCCACCACTGCAATATTTTTCCTTTAACGTCTAGCCATTAGCTTTGATATTTCCAGTTTTATGTTTAAAAAAGCTTCTATTGTATCATTTCTCATTTACTCATTTGGTGTCCTTCTGTTTGTTCCATAAAATCAGTACCTCCATCCTGAGATTTTCTATTACTCTAATTTCAATCACATGTAACTGACTGTTTGAGATATCTTGGGTATCTGCCAAAACTGCTGCATCTTTGAGTTCTTCCATATTTACCTTATGTACTCGTTTTTTTCTCTAACTTCAGCAACTGAAACTACTGATTGTACAGCATTTTTATTTCTCTTTCAAATTTGATAAATTACTGATTAGGTTTCTTTCATGTAGTCCTATGTTTTAATTGATAAATTTCAGGGATTAGCACATGAGCATTAAGTTTTGCTTTCTCTCCGTTTCATAGACCATGGATTGTACTTTTGACAAACTTGCATCCACATTCATAATTATACCTTTGTACTATTAAGTTCCAAAAATCTTCATTTACCTACATATTTGAGATTCCTTTAAAAAAATCCATCTTGAACTCAATAAATTTTAGGGCCCCTGCCAATGGCACCACTAGATAAATCAAATCCCAGAATGAAACCTTGATTAGATAATATGTCTTTTTTAGTGTTTGGCATGGTGGTTATTCACATGTGGCGGTAGATTTTCTTTAAGACCAGAACAGAGTTTTTTTTTTACATAATAAAATAAGTAAAAAAGCAAATCAAAATAAATAAACTAACATATAAGACAGTTAGAACGGTCTCAAAACACACAAGAAAAGTTTTCAATCTGTCTGCTGAAAGTCTGCATTATACAGACCAATGTCCAGAGTTATCCCTTCCTTTAATCAGTTTGGGTTTTACTTAACTGACCCCTTGCCATTTTTTTTCAGCTGTGGACCGTACAGATAATTTTTGAGTCCTTTCTAAGCCTTCCACCATGAATGTTTCTAAGTTTTGAAAAACTTGCAGATTTCTAACCTAACTGTCCTGAGTTCTTTCTGGGAGAGGAACTAACTTTGCTTCTGAACTCAACCCTTGAATAGGTTTTAACTAAGTTTCTAAAAACCTTTTCAATCCTAGCTTCTTCTGAATGAAAATCCAACGACATTAAATGTTTACCCTGCCTGTCATAAACCCAACAGTGTAAATATATTTTCAATAATTCTGCAGGGAGTCTATAGGCAACTTTCCTTCTTAGAAATGCTGGAATTAAATCACTTTTCTAGGAAGATTCTCTAACCTTTTTTCTAAAGTGAAAACCTCACAGACATAACCAATACTTACCTGCCTCTATTTTGAAATCCAAATCACTAATTTATATTAATATATTTAAATGATTTAACTTTCATCACAGTATAAATAACCACGTGTCTGAAATACCGGATAGCTGTGTACACTCATTGAACCATGTAAAAACACTGAATGTTTCCTTCTGAAAAGAACAAAACAGAAGGACATTAAAATTAGACTGAAGGCTTACTTTCACAAGTGCTCCTTAAAGTTGTCCAGGTTGAATCTGGTTTACAAGTAGAAAATCTTCTACTTCCTGAGGCGAATGTATAACCTGAATGACATTTGTAAGTAACCTTGGTACCCGAAGGAAACGAGCTCATTGCAAGAAATGCATCTGTTGGTGAACCGTTATTCAAACGTGGAGGTCTGCTGCAGTCACCTGCATTAAAAAAGAGTTAAGTTCACAATTATAATACTCAATTATGATACCTTACAGTCAAAGACAAAACAAGGTATTAAGTTCATAACTGGAAGATATCTCCTTAATATGAAAAGATTTTTTTATTATTCCAAAACATTATTTTATTTTTTATATCCTATGTTAACAACTAATTAGAAAGAGGGACGTTTCTGAGCTGGTGGAGGGTGAGGGAGAAAACCTTGCTGGTGTATCCTCTGAGTTTTCCTCCTCTCCTTTCATAGAACCACACTCCTCTGAAATCTGGAAACTGCACTCTAGCCAATGTAATGTCAAGACCCAGTGTGTGGGGTTGGGGTAAGGGAGAAAGTGCTCAAACCCAGAAATTGTTGAACTTGACATTGAGTCCAGAAGTGTTCCCAAACAGAAAATGGCATGGTTCTTCTAGCTTGCTTGCTTCGCTGGAACACTACTGCAAGCCCGAAGCTGAGATGTCAGCCAGGGAACACAGTGGTATGTTGAAGTGGCAGGCAACAAGATGCTCAGGGTCATTTTTACAGACAGAACATAGGTATTCTGCAAAGTGGTTGCCCAGTCTCCACTTCATCTCCCCAGTGTGGAGGTGATTACATCACGAGGAGCAAATACAAGAAACTAGATTGAGTGAAATGCGAATAAATTGCTACTTAACTTGGAAGGTGTGTCTGTGGCCTGGAACAGTAAAGAGAAAGGACACAAGTGGGCATTAGTTACACCTTCTGCAATTCCACTCGAAGGTGCTATGGGGATGTGCTGAGATGTTGGGAGTGAAGGAGTGGTCAAAGGTCAGAGGGAATGGTCCCTGCAGAAGTCTGACAAGATGACTGGAATGAAAGATTTGATTTATAAGGAGATGCTGGATAGGCTTTTTTCACTGGAGCATAGGAGGTTGAGAGGTGACCTTACAGGGTTTTTTTAAATCATGAGAGGTGTAGATTAGGTGAATGGTAGGTATCTTTTCTACATGGGAGGGGGGGAACACATTTAAGGAGAAAGGTCATGACAGGCAACTTTCTTTTACACAGAGAGTGGTTCATGTATGGAATGAACTTCCAGAGGAAGTGGTGGATGTGTGCACAGTTGCAACATTTAAAAGACATTTAGATAAGTACATGAATAAGAAGGGTATGGAGGGAAATCGGCCAAGCACAGACAGGTGGGTCTAGTTTAGTTTGGGATTATATTCGGCATGGACTGATAGGACTGAAAGATCTGTTTCCATTTTCTATGGCCTAATGTGTCTGGCAATGGGATCCCACTGAAGGTGGTGGAAATGGCAGCTGATGATCTTTTGGATCTGGATGCTGGGGGGAATGGTAGGTGAGGATGAACGGGACCCTATCGCTGGTGCAGAGAGAAGAGAGAGGATCAGGGCTGAAGTATGGATACAGCGGAGTACCTTGTCAACCACAGTGATGGGGATTCTTAGGTTCAGGAAGTAGGTGGATATTTCAGAGGCCCCTTTGTTGAAATTAGCAACATCGAAACAAATGTGACAGTGACGGAGTAACTGGGAGAATGGAATTGAGAACAAGAAGCAGGGTCTGAGGATGTATGGATTAGAGTGGTGCTGGAAAAGCACAGCAGGTGCGAGAAGCAGGAAAATCGACATTTTGGGCAAAAGCCCTTCATCAGGAATAGAGGCAGAGTGCCTGCAGAGTGGAGAGATAGATGAGAGGGAGGTGGGGGTGGGGAGAAAGTAGCATAGAGTACAATAGGTGAATGGGGGTGGGGATGGAGGTGAGAGGTGGAAAGGAAGATAGACAGGTAGGACAGGTCATGAAGGTGGTGCTGAACTGGAAGGTTGGAGCTGAGGTGAGGTGGGGGAAGGGGAAATGAGAAGACTGGTGAAATCCACATTGATGACATTTCGAAGTATTTCGAGGTGTGAGATGAGGCGTTCTTCCTCCAGGCGTCGGATGGTGAGGGAGCAGCAGTGGAGGAGGCCCAGGATCTGCATGTCCTCGGCAGAGTGAGAGGGGGAGTTAAAATGTTGGGCCACAGGTGGTGGGATTGCAGTCCTTGTTTTTACCTGTGAGGATGTATGGTCAATATAAGTGTAGGAATTGGTGGGCTTGTAACGGATATCAGTAACCAGGCTATCCCCAGAAATGGAAATAAAATGTCAATGAAAGGAAGGAGTCAGAGATGGACCAGGTGAAGGTGAGAGCAGGGTGGGAAATTGGAAGCAAAATTGATAAACCTTTCAAATTCTGGATAAGAGATTGAAGCAACACTGATGATGTTATTGATATACTGGAGAAAGAGTTGTAGGTGGAGGCCACAGTCAGACTGAAATAAGAAATGCTCCATGTACCCCACAAAGAGATAGGCATAATCACGGTCCATGCAGACACCCACATCCATTTCTCTGACATTAAGAAAATGGGAGGAGTTAAAGGAGAAGTTGTTCAAAGTGAAGATGAGCTCAGCCAGATGGAGGAGGATGGTGATGGATGAGAATAGTTCAGGCCCTTTTTCCAGGCCATAGCATTCTGATGAGGAATAAACATGTAAAGGGTCTGCATGTCCACAGTAAGGAGGAGGTGGCTGGAGCCTGCAAACTGAAAATTCTTAAACTGACATAAAGTGTCAGAAGAATCAAAAATGTAAGTGAGAAGGGACTGGACAAGGAGAGAAGTCCCAGTCCTGATCCCCTTATAGCTATTTCTCTGTGATACCTACAACATTGTACATGCCAATTTCAATCAGTGCTACATGGTTATTTACCTTGTTTTGTATACTGCACGCATTTAAGTACAACACTCTCAGTCCTGCGGTGACTGCATCCCTTCTCACAGTTGTCCATTATATGCTGTGCCTGAAGTTAGATTCCTAACCTTTTCTATCCTATTGCTTGTTCTGGAAATGTTATCCTCTACTGGGCCTTCCCCCCCCCCCCCCCCCCCCCGCTTTAACTTTTTCCATGCAACTGAACCCAAATCCTGCAGTATTTAGTTTAAAGCCCCATTTACAGCCTTAGTTATGCAATTCACAAAGACTCTGGTCCCAGCATGATTCAGGTCAAGCCTGTCTCATAGGAACAACTTTCTCGTTCCTCAATACTGATGCCAATGTTCCATTAACTTGAATGCACTTCTCCCACACCAATACTTCAGCCAAACATTTACCTCTTTAGTCTTGAAAAACTCTGTGTCAATTTGTTCATACTTCAGGTAGTAATCCAAAGATTACTACTTTCTTAGTTCTGCTTTCTAATTTAACTCCTCACTGCTCATATTCTCTCAGCTTAACCTCTTTCTACTGACATCATTGGGATCTATGTGAGTCATGACAATTAGATCTATCCTCTCTCACAAGGTTCCTTTGCTGCCTAGTTGAGATATCTTGAACATGGTACCAGGCAGGCAACACAGTTTTCAGGACTCTCAATATCCTGGCCACAGAGAACAGTAGTGGTGTCTAATTCCCTGATTATACTATCCCTGATTACAACAACATCACTTTATTCCCACCTTTTGAATGGCTCAATGTAATGCAATGCGCTGTTCAGTTTGCTCATCCCCCCTGTAGTCCCCATTCTCATCGACACAAGGTGCACGAACTTCAAACCTGTTAGACATGTTCCATGTTCTAGACATGCTCAATGCCTGAGCTCTGTCAACACTAACTCCTGGATCCCTCTACCTGCCTCACTTGTAGCAACACCATCCTGACCTTGACCAAATTTGAGGTAATTAATCTAAAGGGGGCAAGTGCCTCCTGAAACACAGTATTCAGGTAAATCTTTCCCTCCATTGTGTGTTCAGTATTTGAAACTCAGACTCTAACACTTCAAATCTTAGCCAGAGTTCTTCAAGCAACCTAAACTTCCTACAAAGGCAATCACACAATGACTGTGAATCATGATCACTATGAACCAGCATGCAGTTAAAACATATAATCTGACCCACCATCTCTATTTTAATTTTTTTAGTTCTTAATTTGACTTTTTTTAAAAAGTCATTCTGGTCTTTTAGTTGGACCTGTTGCATGAGCCCAAGAGCAGCATGTCAGGTCCACGTTGTCACCATCTTGGATTTGACTGTCTACCTGAGGTGTCAGTATTTTGTACTAGTTTACTGATCAAAAAAATTACAGACCTTACAAAGCAAGCAAAAGTACCTTGTTCTTCTCCACAACAAGCTACCAAATTTCCCAAACTATATGCTCATTTGGCTGTGTCTCACTCTGTACATGATCTCTCCTTCCTGACCATGCAAAGGAGTAATGTGTGCTGGCATAAAGGGGAGCCTGTAGACATTCTATGCATGGATTTCCAGAAGGCATTTGATAAGGTGTCACACCAAAGATTATTCAGAAAGTAAAAGATCATTATATGGGGGTAACATATTAGCAAGAAAAGAAGACTGGCAGGTTAGCAGAAAACAAAGAGTTGATAAATGCATCTTTATCTGGTTAACATGACCTGATGAGTGAAGAGTAAACAGCAAGAGTGAGAGCTGGGATCTCAAAGTTTTACAACAAACATCAAGATAGGTAGGAAAGCATGTTGCGAAAAATAGATAAGGTTGCAGATGGATATAGATAGATTGAGGAACTGAACAAAAATCAGGCAGATAAATTATAATTTGGGAAACTGTGCAGCTGGCAGGAAGAATGAGAAAAGTAGAATTTTACTTAAGAGGAGAATGACTGCAAAAACCAGAGGTCCAAAAGGATTTCTATTGAATTACCAGTTAATGATATGAAAGCACACCATGTAGTCATGAGGCCTAATGTGGTGTTACTCATTATGACCAGAGTAACTGAAGTTAGTTAGTTCAGAAGTCATACCAGAGTTGAAATATTGACTCTTTCTCACTGCCAGATTTGCTGAATTGCTCCAAAATTCTCTGTTTCAGATTTCCAGCAGACATATTTTGTTTTTATTATGAAAAACTATGTCATGCTTCAGTTATTCAGGGCATTGGTGAGACCACATCTGATATACTATGTACAGTGTTGGTCTTATTTAAAGTAAATGCATTGGATGTGGTTCAGAAGAGTTTATTAAATTGATACGTAGAATGAGTGGGATGTCTTGTGAGGATACATTTAATAGGCAGGGTGTGTTCCACTGGAGTTTGTAAGAGTAAAGAACATAAATGCAGATTTATATTTTATTTCCCAGTGTCAAGCTAGATCACTCACTGGCGTTACCTTCTTCACAAGAAGTTGTCTGTGACACGCATCCCCATCTTTTGTCTGCTGTGGTACCCTTATACATTCCACATAACCAGTCTGAAATATCCGTCATCAATTTTCTCTTCTGCCTCTCTCTTCTCCTCTAACTGTATGCCTACATTCTGATCTAATGTTGTGACCAGCCCAGGCTAAATCATGCATCCAAAAAATAGTATTAAGTACAGGTACAGAATCCTTTATCTGAAACCCTCGGGTTCAGCTGGTTTTCAGAGTTTTTCAGATTTAGGAATAAGTGACAGTGAAACTTTTAAAAACTTTGACCGAACAGCAGACGCACCTATGACTACTGCAGGCCCTGAGACAGAATTGACGCCTGCTAGTGCTGGGCCACACGCCCACGCCACATCTTAATGACGTGAGTCAAGTAGGTGTGGAGTTGGGTTAACTGTTTGCATGCCAAACAACTTTGTTCTGGAGAAAAAAAACTTTGGATTTTGGAGCTTTTCAGATTTTGGGATTTCAGATAAAGGATGGTGTACCTGTAGTAAATAAGCAATCAATCACAAAGATTCCAATGAGTGGCAAACAACAAAACTGATTTCCCACTTTTAATTAAAATTTTACCAACAGCGAAATAAATGACTGGAACACATACATACAATTCAGACTAAAAATAAAATCAAAATGTTTCAAAATATATTAGTGTTAAAATGTGAATTTCTCACAGAAACAACATTAACATTCCACAAGCATAAAATTAGTTAATCGGGTGAAGTAAGATTGCTCAGCGGGAACAATTAATTTAGCATACACGGTGGCTCAGTGGTTAGCACTGCTGCTTCATGGCGCTAGGGGCCTGGGTTCGATTCCCCCGCCGCAGGCAACTGGCTGCGTGGAGTTTGCACATTCTCCCCATGTCAGTGTGGGTTTCCTCCGGGTGCGCTAGTTTCCCCCCACAGTCCAAAGATGTACAGATCAAGTGAACTGGCCTTGCTAAATTGTCCATAGTGTTAGGTGCATTAGTCAGGTGTGTATATATAGGGTGGGGGAATGTGTCTGGATGGTTTACTCTTCAGAGGGTCGGGATGGATTTGATGGGCCGAAGGGCCTGTTTCCATACTCGAGGGAATCTAATCCAAAAAATTCAAACACTCGATATTTCTCCAACTACTTTTTCCAGTCGCGGTAACAGGATAAAAGGGCACATTTTCATCGGTTTACTGTTTTTTACATGTTGCACTTTTCAGTTTTTCAATAACGCAACATTGGCATTTCCTTCTTTAACTGAAGTTGTTATCAGTTTCAGATCAGTTACTTGAGTCAAACATTACCACTTCATGGCATAGACTGCGATTGTAGTCTTCCATGTTAAAAAATCTTAACAGCAATTCTAATGGTTCTTTCTAGTTTGTTACCGCATTGACATGAACCAAAATCCCAAATGCCACATTGTGAACACAGTGCAGACTTCATTTCTCTCATTAACATTAATGTCAAAACCCACACTATGGATACAGTACAGACCCGAGATTAGAGTGGTGCTGGAAAAGCACAGCAGGTCAGGCAGCATCCGAGGAGCAGGGAAATCGCCATTTCGGGCAAAAGCCACTCATCAGAAAATAGAGGCAGGGTGCCTGCAGGGTAGAGAGATAAATGAGAGGGGGATGGGGTGAGAAGAAAGTAGCATAGAGTACAATAGATGAATGGGGGTGGGGATGGAGGTGATAGGTGGAAAGGAAGATAGACAGGTAGGACAGATCATGAGGGCGGTGCTGAACTGGAAGGTTGGAGCTGGGGTGAGGTGGGGGAAGGGGAAATGAGGAAACTGGTGAAGTCCACATTGATGCCCTGGGGTTGAAGTGTTCCGAGGCGGCCGATGAGGTGTTCTTCCTCTAGGTGTTGGGTGGTGAGGGAGCGACGGCGGAGGAGGCCCAGAACCTGCATGTCCTCTGCAGAGTGGGAGGAGGAGTTAAAATGTTGGGCCACAGAGTGGTGGGGTTGATTGGTGCGGGTGTCCCAGAGATGTTCCCTAAAGCGCTCTACTAGGAGGCATCCAGTCTCCCCAATGTAGAGGAAACTGCATCGGGAGCAACGAAAACAATAAATGATATTGGTGGATGTGCAGGTAAAACTTTGATGGATGTGGAAGGCTTCTTTGGGGCCTTGGATGGAGGTGAGGGAGAGATGTGGGAGCAGGTTTTGCAATTCCTGCAGTGGCAGGGGAGGGTGCCAGGAAGGGACGGTGGGTTGTTGGGGGGCATGGACCTGACCAGGTAGTCACGGAGGGAACGGTCTTTGCGGAAAGCAGAAATTGGTGTGGAGGGAATATATATCTCTGGTAGTGGTGTCCATTTGGAAGTGGCGGAAATGTCATCGGAAGATGTGGTTTATGCGAAGGTTCTTAGGGTAGAAGGTGAGCACCAGGGGGGTTCTGTCCTTGTTACGGTTGGAGGAGTGGGGTCTGAGGGCGGAGGTGCGGGATGTGGACAAGAGGCATTGGAGAGCAGCTTTAACCACGTGGGAAGGGAAATTGCGGTCTCTAAAGAAGGAGGCCATCTGGTGTGTTCTGTGGTGGAACTGGTCCTCCTGAGAGCAGATACGCTGGAGGCGGAGGAATTGGGAATACGGGATGGCATTTTTGCAGGAGGTAGGGTGGGAAGAGGTGTAATCCAGGTAGCTGTGGGAATCGGTGGCTTTGTAAAAAATATCAGTGTCAAGTCGGTCGTTGTTAATGGAGATGGAGAGGTCCAGGAAGGGGAGGGAGGTGACAGAGATGGTCCAGGTGAATTTAAGTTCGGGGTGGAATATGTTGGTGAAGTTGATGAATTGCTCAATCTCCTCACAGGAGCACGAGGTGACACCAATGCAGTCATCAATGTAGCGGAGGAAGAGGTGAGGAGTGGTGCCGGTGTAACTAAGGAAGATGGACTGTTCTATGTAGCCAACAAAGAGACAGACATAGCTGAGCCCCATACAGGTGCCCATGGCTACCCCTTGGCTCATAGAGATGTACAGCATGGAAACAGACCCTTTGGTCCAACCCGTCCATGCCAACCAGATATCCCAACCCAATCTAGTCTGTCTGGAGGAAGTAGGAGGATTCGTAGGAGAAATTGTTAAGGGTGATGACCAGTTCAGCCAAATGAATGAGTGTGTCGGTGGAAGGGTACTGTTGGGGACGACGGGAGAGGAAGAAACAGAAGGCTTGGAGACCCTGGTCGTGGCGGATGGAGGTGTAGAGAGATTGGATATCCATGGTGAAGATGAGGCATTGGGTGCCAGGGAAACAGAAGTCTTGGAGGAGGTGGAGGGCATGGGTGGTGTCTCGAATGTATGTGGGGAGTTCCTGGACCAAGGGGGATAGGACAGGGTTGAGGTAGGTGGAGACGAGTTTGGTGGGGCAAGAGCATGCTGAGACAATGGGTCGGTCGGAGTGGTCAGGCTTGTGGATCTTGGGAAGGAGGTACAATCGTGTCGAGTTGGTGTCTTCAGTTGTGTAGAGGTCAGTGCGCCAAATTACCATTGCACTCCCTTTATCAGCTGGTTTGATGGTGAGGTTGGGATTGGAGCAGAGGGAGTGGGAGGCTGCGTGTTGTGAGGGTGAGAGGTAGACAGTAATGTGTCGGCGGCAGTTGGAAATGAAGAGATCGAGGGCGGGTAATAGGCCAGCACGGGGTGTCCAGGTGGATGGAGTGTGCTGGAGGTAGGCAAAGGGGGCCTCAGAAGGTGGGCAGGAGTCCTGATTGTAAAAGTAAGCTCGGAGGCAGAGGCAGCGGAAGAAGTGTTCGACATCACGGCGTGTATTAAATTCATTGATACGTGGGCAGAGGGGGATAAAGGTGAGGCCTTTGCTGAGGACTGATGGTACAGTACATTACAGACCCTATTTACCCCAATGACATTAAAGACCACAATATCCCCCCAGACGTGATCAACGATGCCCTCCACCGCATCTCCTCCACTTCCCGCTCCTCCGCCCTTGAGCCCCGCCCCTCCAATCACCACCAGGACAGAACCCCACTTGTCCTCACCTACCACCCCACCAATCTCCACATACAGCATATCATCCATCGTCATTTCCGCCACCTCCAAACGGACCCCACCACCAGAGATATATTTCCCTCCCTTCCCCTATCAGCGTTCCGAAAAGTCCACTCCCTCCGTGACTCCTTCGTCAGGTCCACAACTCCCGCCAACCCAACCTCCATTCCCGGCACCTTCCCCTGCAACCGCAAGAAATGCAAAACTTGCGCCCACACCTTCCCCCTTACTTCCCTCCAAGGCCCCAAGGGATCCTTCCATATCCGCCACAAATTCACCTGCACCTCCACACACATCATTTACTGCATCCGCTGCACCCGATGTGGCCTCCTCTATATTGGGGAGACAGGCCGCCTACTTGAGTAACGTTTCAGGGAACACCTCTGGGACACCCGGACCAACCAACCCAACCACCCCGTGGCTCAACACTTCAACTCCCCCTCCCACTCCACCAAAGACATGCAGGTCCTTGGACTCCTCCATCGCCAGACCATAGCAACACGACGGTTGGAGGAAGAGCGCCTCATCTTCCGCCTAGGAACCCTCCAACCACAAGGGATGAACCAGTTTCCTCATTTCCCCTCCCCCCATCTTGTCTCAGTCAAATCCCTCGAACTCAGCAGCACCTTCCTAACCTGCAATCATCTTCCTGACCCTCCGCCCCACCCCCACTCTGGCCTATCATCCTCACCTTGACCTCCTTCCACCTATCGCATTTCCAACGCCCCTCCCCCAAGTCCCTCCTCCCTACCTTTTATCTTAGCCTGCTGGACACACTTTCCTCATTCCTGAAGAAGGGCTCATGTCCGAAACGTCGACTCTCCTACTCCTTGGATGCTGCCTGACCTGCTGCGCTTTTCCAGCTACACATTTTCAGCTCTGATCTCCAGCATCTGCAGTCCTCACTTTCTCCCAATGACATCAATCCTAACACACACTATAGACAGTGTACATATAGTCCATCTCATTAACATTAAGCCAAACTGCACAATGTGGACTGTGCAGGCCCTGTATATCCTACTGACATTAACCCCAACCACCACAGTGTGAATATCAATGTCTATTCCACTGACATTGATCTTGTAAATATATGGCTTACATGTAGAATAGATTGCAGGTTGCGAGTGGGGATGTCCTCGGCGTTCGGAGGTCACGTGATGCTCCGTTTCGCGGGCCGAAGAAGGTCACGTGGTCTGCCGTTTCGCGGACAAAGGAAGGTCACGTGGGATCGGACATCCGGGAATGCGAGGAGGCGGAGAATGGAGTCAGATCAACAGCCAATCAGAAGACAATCCCACCTCAGTGATTGCATGATGTTTTGTATTGTATAAAAGACTGGGTCAGGGGCAGGAATACGTCTTTTCTTTGTGAACTGACACATTTTGTAGTTTGTCAGGGACAGAAAGGTTTAGACCCAGAGCACTGTATATTTTATCCACTTACTGATAGAATAAAACTAATGTGAGACCGAAAATCTTCTCCTATTGCTTCATTTAAAGAACACACAGAACTGGGCTCACACATAGAAGAAAGTAAGTTGGTAGATTGAGCCATTAAGTCTAACAATTGGTGACCCCGACATGATGAAGACGGAGAAGTGACAGAAAAGAGAGAAAAATAGAAATTACGGACAACTGACGTCTGATGACAACAACAAGCGGCGCCGCATAAAAAGGTGAGCAGACACCTGTTTATATCGAAGTTCTGCAATTGGAGATACGAAATTGATTGTTGTCATTATACTGCAAGTGTCCTGGTAATAGTAACTGGATAAAGTATTGATATAATACGTACGAGTTTAAAGTCCCATGGGGTGAGAGTCCTCATAAAAGCACCAAGGTACGTAAGTGTGAGGAGGTTTAAAGTCCATTGAGCAGGATCTCATAAAAGCAACGCTCATAAATTTTGGTTTATGATTGATGCATTGTAAGTTTTAAAATATATTGGGGAATGTACGGAGGGTGGCAGAAAAGCCAGTGGGGTGTCTGCGAGAGAGAGTAGGCAGTAGAAACCTAAAGGTGATAACGAAACTGCTGATAATTCTCACTGAAAGGGTCAGTTGCTCGGGTGTACTCCATACAAACTGACTGGCAACCGGATTTGTTTTTGATTGGGTTGGTTGCTCGGCTATATTATATCCAAATCAACTGACTACTGGACGGGAGGATTAAAAACAAAAATAGATAAAATGGTAGGGGAATTTGAGAAAGAGTGCGAAGAAAACGGAGCATGTTCTTCCGATTTAATGTTGCCTGTAAAACAGCAGTGGAGTAAAGCCAGAAGTCAGTTAGTTAGCGGGCTTGCAAAGAACAAACAAAAAACAATGATGGAGAAATATGACAAGATTTGGGAAGAATTACAAAAACAGGGCAAAGTCCCTAAAGATGAGGAGAGGAAGAAATTGTCACCGTTTTTAGGAAAAGCAGAAGAGCAAGTTAGATTAGAAGTAGAAGAGCATATGAAGGAAAAGAAAGGGTTAATATTGGTTAGAAGAAAGTGGACAACAGAAGGCGAGGAGAAAGAAGAGAGGAGAATTAATCTACATAACATGACGTTAGCCTGTGTAGCGGTAGAAACATTACAAAGGGGAATAGGTGGTACCTCTAAAACAGAAAATGCAAGACCATCCGTGCCATTGTATCCTAAATTGCCTGAGGCACAATCACCGCCCCCATATCCTGTAACACAACTGCCACTTATGCATGTTCAAGAAGGGGTGTTAGATGTGCGAGAAGTAGGAACAAGAGAGTACAATGTAGTAAAAGAAAGACTGGCGGAAGCAGTAGAAGAAAGCATCAGAAAAGTAGAAAAACTAACATTAGAAGCTGAACAGAGGATTAAGGATGCGGAGGAAGCAAGCAGGACGACAATCACGTACAGCAGAAATAAAGAACAGCCAGGACAGGAGAGATATTCAATAATGCAAGTGCCAGATGCTCGCTCGACACCGTATAGTGCTGAGATGAAATGAGGGGAAGATTACATTGTTCCGGTCGGTTACCACATGACTGATTCTCAGACAGAAGGAGAGATTTAAGAGAAGGAAGGAGGAAAAACTGGGATGAGGAGGAGTCAAGGAATAGCACAGATAGTGAAGACGACGAGTCCCGACCAGGGGGCGGTCCAAACACATACCCTGTCACTGATGCAATAGTAGCTAATCAGGAAACAGCAAAAAAAGCAGCAGGATATGCACCCCAGTACATAATGATGCAAACAGAGAGAACAGTGTATGACCTGCTGCCCGCCTGCGATGCAAATGTGTTAATAACAGAGCAGCAGAAAGCCTCTTCTCATGAACTGACAGTATGGAGAGAGAGAGTGGCCATAGAGTCAGAAGGAATTTGGAGGTCACCGGACGGTAGACCAGTGCTACCCCCCAGGTTTGATAGCCCCCATGCTCCAGGAAGCTCATGGGTTGACACACTGTGGAAAGACGCAGATGCAGAGGTATCTGACACATTGGTGGCATCCGTACTTGCCGGCAATGATTGAAAATTATATCAGAGAATATAAAATGTGTACAGAATATAATGTAAAAGCAACAGTGAAACCACAAGAGGGAAAATTCCCTCTCCCAAGAATGCCAGGTCAGGAAATAGTGATTGACTACACTGACATGATAGAGAGAGTAAACGGATACAGGTACCTTTTGGTAGCAGTGGATGCATACACTGGTTGGCCAGAAGCGATACCTGCGAAAAAGGAAGACGCAAAAACAGTGATCAAATTTTTGATAAACCAATACATTCCAATGCGTGGGTTTCCGAAGAAAGTCAGGTCAGATAATGGCACACATTTTAAGAACAAAGACTTGCAAGAAGTTGAAGCAGCTTTAGGACTGAAACATGCATTTGGAACAGTGTACCATCCTCAGTCACAGGGAAAAGTGGAAAGAATGAATCAGTCCATAAAAGGAAAAATAGGAAAAGTGTGCGCACAAACGAAGTTACGCTGGGTGGATGCCCTACCTTTAGCTTTAATGTCCATCAGAAGCTCAGTAAACTCGATCACAGTGTTTACCCCGTACGAGCTAACAACAGGACAGCAGTTCCCAGGACCAGGAGCTGGAATACAGATGTTAGAGGGAGGAGTCTCAATAAGGTACAAACCTTATTATGACCAACTAACAGCTTTGGTGTCAGCTTTCTCTAAAGAGGTTGGATCGGAAAAGGGGGACCTACAGAGCCAGGTGCCATCCACCACAGACTGGGTCCTGCTGAAGGTGATCAAACGGAAGTGGTCGGAGCCACGGTGGACAGGACCTTACAAGGTGGTGGAGAGGACATCTCATGCGGTCAGACTACAGGGGAAAGGAGACAGCTGATACCATTGGAGCCAGTGTGCAGCTACGGAACCGCCAACGAGAACTCTAGAACAAATAAGAACAGAAAAAGAGTAGAAGGGTCTTAAACTTTTAACTTTTGTGTAAAGGATATCATGTTTATCTTAGTAACTAGCCCACAATATCCAAGACTGTTGGGGTTGGGAGTTTCTGCTATTATTTTATGTATAAGCGTTATGCCACTGTTAATAAGGGTATCAACCGTGAGGGACAAACACAGACGAGGGAGAAAGTCCCAGGAATAAAAGATCAACAGGACAAGCGATGGACAAATGATTAAGGGAGGTGGGGAGCTGGGTGCACATCAGACATGATAAAAAGCGTGGTACAACATACCAGTTTGACTTATGTGAAGTAATTAACTGTGGCCAAGATGCAGGAAGCTGGAGAGGGTACAATGTATATCTTTGTGTGCATTCAAATTATTATAGGTGGTGCCCGACGTGGAATCATGTACTAACATGGACTGAGGTAAAATGGACACCCAAGCAGTTGCCATCTTCAGATGATAAATGGAGGGTTCAAGATCATGTGAGCCTGATTAGGGGGCAACTCGATCATTCCTCAGAGCTAAAAAATCCACTCTTGTTAACCCTGATAAGATTCGACATTCACCCTGGTCCCAAAGAGGTACAGATTTACTGTGGGAGTGATGACAGAAGCTTTTATTTTGTAATAGGTGTAGATCAATCAGGAGGGGATTCCGTGGGACTAGTGAAGGTAACCTTAGTGGACCCTCCTACGAACCAGCCACAAACCAAAAACACAACAAGCATGGTGGTAGAACCAAGTTCAGGAGTTGTGACATTAGACTACAACAACCTCAAGAGAGGGGACATTATTAAATTAGCCACCGGGTATGGGGCTAAGAACGTATGGCTGGACTGGATGACAGCGAACGCAATCTCAATGAATATGAGTAATTGCGTCGTGTGTTCCTCGGCTAGGCCAACCCTATTTACCACCCCAGCCCCATTTTTCCCTAATGTAGACCCAGTAGGATTTCACTGCATGATGGCTCTCACCATGCAGGCGGACCCTCCAAATTGTACCACCTTAAGTGATATTTTTCCACCTGTAAATAATTCCACATTACCTCCAGTGTTTACCCCAAGGGCCAACAATTACACTTGTTTCGCTCGAAGATCTAATACAATCATGGGAGACATACCCACTGACTGGTGTCAGGACATGATTAATGTAACTGGCTGGCAGAATGCTAACACATTGGTTTGGACCAGAGCTGATCTTTTTTGGTACTATGGAGATAGAACACTACAGATTAGTCTACCTCCAGATTGGTCTGGAACCTGTGCAACGGTCAGGCTAGGGGCACCCTTAATCCTCTTAGGAGAAAGTCAACAGGGAATAGATCAGTATGCACGAATACACAGGGATTTGTTTGATGTCACATCTGGCTCAACCAATTACATAGATGCAGTAGGTATTCCCTGCGGCGTACCTGATGAATATAAGTTGACAGACCAGGTAGCAGCAGGATTTGAGAATCTCCCAATTATTAGTGCTCTATTCCCAGTCACGCCGAATAAAAATGTCGACCGGGTTAATTATGTACATTACAATGTACTCTGGCTAGCCAACAGAACTAGAGGCGCGGTGGCGGGACTCTGAACAACTGGCAGCAACCTCATTGATGACAGTACAAAATAGAATGGCCTTAGATATGTTGTTAGCAGAAAAAGGGGGGAGTGTGCTCTATGTTCGGAGATCAATGTTGTACGTTCATCCCCAACAATACAGCACCTGATTGCTCGGTAACCAGAGCCCTGGAAGGACTAAGAACTTTGTCTGAAGAAATGCATGAACATTCAGGTATTGACAACCCTCTAGGAGGCATTTTCGATTCATGGTTAGGGAAATGGAAAGGATTAATTGTGTCTGTGTTTATGTCCCTCATTGGTATGACCATTGTGTTAGTGTTGTGTGGATGTTGTCGTATCCCCGTATTAGATCTTTGTTGAACAGGGTAATCATTACAGCAATTGAAGGGAAGGCTCCCCCGCCCTACCAGACGTCACAGATGGAGACGGAAACCATGGCGCTGGCAAGAGGGGAAGACCATGCGTCGGAGAGCAAATGTGATGCATAAAACTGTTTTGTTGGTCTCATTTTCATGAGACCAAAAGGGGGACTTGTAAATATATGGCTTACGTGTAGAATAGATTGCAGGTTGCGAGTGGGGATGGCGTTCGGAGGTCACGTGATGCTCCGTTGCGCGTGCAGAAGAGGATCACGTGATGCTCCGTGGCGCGGGTCACGTGGTCTGCCGTTTCATACCCCGGAAGAGTGCGGGGAGGTCACGTGGTGTGCCGTTTCGCACCCCGGAAGAGTGTGGGATGGTCACGTGATGCTCCGTTTCGCGGGTCGAAGGAGGGCACGTGGTGCTCCGTTTCACGGACAAAGGAAGGTCACGTGGGATCGGACATCCGGGAATGCGAGGAGGCGGAGAATGGAGTCAGATCAACAGCTAATCAGAAGACAATCCCACCTCAGTGATTGCATGACGTTTTGTATTGTATAAAAGACTGGGTCGGGGCAGGAATACGTCTTTTCTTTGTGAACTGACACATTTTGTAATTTGTCAGGGACAGAAAGGTTTAGACCCAGAGCTCTGTACATTTTATCCACTTACTGCTAGAATAAAACTAAGAGTGAGACCGAAAATCTTCTCCTATTGCTTCATTTAAAGAACACGCAGGACTGGGCTCACACATAGAAGAAAGTAAGTTGGTAGATTGAGCCAAAGTCTAACAATCCCAAACCTCACATCGTGGGCACAGTGCAGATCCTATCTGTCTTGTTAACATTAATCCCAACCACCACACTGTGGACACTGTGCAGACCCTGGATATCCTGTTGACATTGGTCCCAAACCCCACATTGTGGGCACAGTGCATACATTGTTTACCCCATTGACATTAATCCCAATCCCCATACTGTCAACAGAGTACACACACTATTTATCCCATTGGCATTAATCCTAAACACCACACTCCGGTCACAGGGCAAATCTGGTCAACCCTGAAACGGTTTGGAGCAAAAACAAACTCAGCCCTTGTTGTAAATGCGCTCTCCTACTGATTCTAAACATAGGCCTGAAACAGCAACGAGGAGCCGGGGCACTGCTTACCCGTGACCTGGGCCACCCCAATCGCCATGAGACAGAGGATCAATCTCTCCGACATTTCACAATCCTTTCTTTTTTTAAACATTCAGGGAGATTCTGAAATCTAAGGAAAAGTCCCGGAAATTCCTTCGCGTTAGCGTCTCACACAATTTACTATTTGTCGCTCTTCTCCGGGTATTGATCGCTCCGCCTCCTTATGTCCCGGCCGAGCCGTTAAACTGCCGTTAAAATTGTCGCCAGTCGCGTGCCACAGACTTCCCGCCATTGTATCAGGAGCAGACACGCATGCGCACTTCCTCACGCCTGGAGGATCTGCTGAGGACAGGCGCCTAATTGGGTCTGGGGATAGATTCGCTTCTGGATTCGTGGTGCTGGAAGAGCACCACAGTTCAGGCAGCATCCAAGGAGCAGCGAAATCGATGTTTCGGGCAAAAGCCCTTCCCGATGCGTCGATTTCGCTGCTCCTCGGATGCTGCCTGAACTGCTGTGCTCTTCCAGCACCACTAATCCAGAATCTGGTTTCCAGCATCTACAGTCATTGTTTTTACCGGATAGATTCGCTTCTCAGTCCATCCCCTAAACCTTCTCGAACCAACCTAGTCAGAGGTATTGCCACACTCCGCTGAAGCAGATAGAATTTGAACCCAAGCCTCCTCCGTCTGGAGGCAGAGACGCTATGGTGACCTACTCACCAGAGCGATCTATGGACTAGAAAAAGACCCTTTGACTTATCGTGCCGGCGAAGGTCAAAATCAAATCACTCTACTCTTCTCATTCCAATTTCCAACATTTAGTCAAAGTATACCCTGAATACTTTTTAAATGGTGACTATTTGGGACTCTGCAACCCTCAAGTCTGCCTTTTATAGTTTGATGAGCCCGTTCAAACGTGTAATGACGCACAATCAAGGCAGGTGGGACTTGAACCCATGCCTTCTAGATCATAGGTGCACATTCTACCACTATACTGCAAGGGCCGTTATACTCTTATTCTTAACTGACCGCTATAGGACCACATATTTCCCTACTTCGTGATAAAAGTATTTGCCTTTGAATTTCCAATTTTATTTTTTAAAAATATTTTTAGAAATCCATGTACTTCATGACCAGCAGTGCTTGCTTATTCTTCAAGATTCATAGCCATTAAGCACTATTTACTGTTAACAAAGGAATACCACTTTTCCTTAACATATTTGTTCAAATTGCTGTGAATTTTGTTGTATCATGTTAAAAGCTATTGGATGAGCAAGGATAACTGAATTGCCTGTAGTTGCTGGATACATCTTTGCCTTCTTATTCAAAAAAAGTTTGATTTTATAAATGTCAGTCAACTCCCCTCACCACTGTTGAAAGGAAAGTGAGGAACTGATGATAAGCATCCAATGTACTTCCTTCTGAACTGATAGAGGGTGAGCAGTTCTAAAGCTTCAGTGGCTCCACCAGAAGAGGCTTGCATATGCAGAGGCAGGTCAGGATTAGAGCAAACCCTGTCACATTGAGGCAGCCACAACATTTATGACTAAAGGATGGATGATTAGTTTATGGATATGAAGCCACCAACAGGTTTAAACAGGTCATTAAGTTAAAAGTTTTTTTAATACACTAGTGGAAGGCACAAAAATCAATTGCAAGGCTTTGGATATTTATAACCTAATAATTACTCATACATTGAGAGATCAAGAAATGTAAGTATGCTGATAATACAAAACGAGATAGGGGTGTAAGTTTGAGGGAAAGGATGAAAAGAGAAGTGGATATTAAGTGGATTTTTTAAAAAACGTAGAACTTGTAAATTGATGTAAATTTAGCCAGGTTGATTAAATACATCAATCATTGTGATGACTCCACAATTGGAGTAGTATGTGCAGTTTAGTCTTCATTTTTGAAGAGGTTCTTCCATCTGAGGTAATACCACAAAAGGTTTGAGTGTGGTTCCTGGGATAAGAGGAACCTAAGTAAAATGAACAAGGCGGCCCAAGTAAAATAGACCTTTCTTTGAGTTTTATAGACAGCAAGATTCTGAAAGGGTTGATAAGATAGGTTGAGATAAAATCACCATTAATCACAGAGGGCTGTAGAGTCGCTCTGTTAACAGAGAGGTGAAAAAGGAGTTTAACTAGAGAATTATCATGCCTCAGGAAAAGGGTGGGACCTTCATCTTGACTGTAACTAATATCAGATTTGAAAGCAACTAGTAGCAAATCTCTATATTGCAGTTCATATGTCCAGTGATCTGGGCTAACCAATAGACACAGGAGATTGCTTATCCTGGTAATGGAAAATCAAGAACAGTGGCATAATCTCAGGCTAAAGGCAATCATTTAGAACAGAAGCAGAGAATTTTCTTCACTCTAGATAAAGAATCTTTGGGATGCCCTATTACTGCTGAAATACAGATTTTTGTTCTGATAGAATGAGTTTGTTAAGCAGAGAGTTAGAGTAATGATCAACAATTAACATGTAGCAGGGTTCTGGATATAGATTTGTTCACTGAGTTGGAAGGTTCATTTCCAGATGTTTCACCACCCTACCAAGTAACATCTTCAATGGGCCTCCAGGCAAAGCACTGTATATGATTTCTGTTTTCTGTTTATATGTTTGGATTTCTTTGGGTTGGTGACATAATTTCCAGTAGTGATGTCACTTCCTGTTTTTTTCACAGGGGTTTGTAGATGGGGTCTAACTCAACATGTGTGTTGATAGAGTTCCAGTTGGAATGCTATGCTTTTAGGAATTCTCGTGCATGTCTCTGTTGGCTTGTCCTAAGATGGATGTGTTGTCCCAGTCGAAATGGTGTAATTTCTTATCTATATGTAAGGATACTTGTGAGAGAGGATCACGTTGTTTAATGGCTAGTTGGTGTTCATGTATCCTGGTGGCTAGTTTTCTGCCTGTTTGTCACACTTAGAGTCATAGAGATGTACAGCATGGAAACAGACCCTTCAGTCCAACCCGTCCACGCAGACCAGATATCCCAACCCAATCTAGTCCCAACTGCCAGCACCTGGCCCATATCCCTCCAAACCCTTCCTATTCATATACCCATCCAAATGCCTCTTAAATGTTGCAATTGTACCAGCCTCCACCACTTTCTCTGGCAGCTCATTCCATACACGTACCACCCTCTGCGTGAAAAAGTTGCCCCTTAGGTTTCTTTTATATCTTTCCCCTCTCACTCAAAACCAAGCCCTCTAGTTCTGGACTCCCCGACCCCAGGGAAAAGACTTTGTCTATTTATCCTATCCATGCCGCTCATAATTTTGTGAACCTCTATAAAGGTCACCCCTCAGCCTCCGACGCTTCAGGGAAAACAGCCTCAGCCTGTTCAGCCTCTCCCTGTAGCTCAGATCCTCCAACCCCGGCAACATCCTTATAAATCTTTTCTGAACCCTTTCAAGTTTCACAACATCTTTCCGATAGGAAGGAGACCAGAATTGCACGCAACATTCCAACAGTGGTCTAACCAATGTCCTGTACAGCCGCAACAGGACCACCCAACTCCTGTAATCAATACTCTGACCAATAAAGGAAAGCATACCATTCGCCGCCTTCACTATCCAATCTACCTGCCAAGGTCTCGTTGTTCAGCAACACTACCTAGGACCTTACCATTAAGTGTATAAGTCCTGCTAAGATTTGCTTTCCCAAAATGCAGCACCTCGCATTTATCTGAATTAAACTCCATCTGTCACTTCTCAGCCCATTGGCCCATCTGGTCCAGATTCTGTTGTAATCTGAGGTAACCCTCTTTGCTGTCCACTACACCTCCAATATTGGTGTCATCTGCAAACTTACTAACTGTACCTCTTATGCTCGCATCCAAGTCATTTATGTAAATGACAAAAAGTAGAGGGGCCAGTACTGATCCTGGTGGCATTCCACTGGTCACAGGCCTCCAGTCTGAAAAACAACCCTCCTCCATCACCCTTTGTCTTCTACCTTTGAGCCAGTTCTGTATCCAAATGACTAGTTCGCCCTGTATTCCATGAGATCTAACCTTGCTAATCAGTCTCTCATGGGGAACCTTGTCAAACTCCTTAATGAAGTCCATATAGATCACATCTACTGCTCCACCCTCATCAATCTTCTTTGAGTTTTTTGAAGAAGTAACAATCAAGTTTGTGAGACATGATTTCCCACACACACAGCCATGTTGACTATCCCTAAATCAGCCCTTGCCTTTCCAAATACATGTACATCCTGTCCCTCAGGATTCCCCCCGACAACTTGCCCAACACTGAGGTCAGGCTCACTGGTCAGTACTTCCTCCTCTGTAATTTGAACATTTTTTAAGATGTCACCATCTATTTCCCTACAGTCTATATCTTCCATATCCTTTTCCACAAGGAATACTGATGCAAAATATTCATTTAGTATCTCCCCCATTTTCTGTGGCTCCACACAAAGGCCACCTTGCTGATCTTTGAGGGGCCCTATTCTCCCTAGATACTCTTTTGTCCTTAACAAATTTATAAAAACCCTTTGGATTCTCCTTAATTCTATTTACCAAAGCTATCTGATGTCCCTGTTTTGCCCTTCTGATTTCCCTCCTACCTCCTACCTTAGTGGGCGGCACGGTGGCACAGTGGTTAGCACTGCTGCCTCACAGCACCTGTAGACCCGGGTTCAATTCCCGACTCAGGTGACTGACTGTGTGGAGTTTGCACGTTCTCCCCGTGTCTGCGTGGGTTTCCTCCGGGTGCTCCGGTTTCCTCCCACAGTCCAAAGATGTGCAGGTCAGGTGAATTGGCCAAGCTAAATTGCCCGTAGTGTTAGGTAAGGGGTAAATGTGGGGGTATGGGTGGGTTGCGCTTCGGCGGGTCGGTGTGGACTTGTTGGGCCGAAGGGCCTGTTTCCACACTGTAAGTCTAATCTAAAATCCTTTATAGTATAAGGATTCACTCGATCTATCCTGTCTATACCTGACATATGCTTCCTTCTTTTTCTTAACTAAACCCTCAATTTCTTTAGTCATCCAACATTCCTGTTATCTCATTTCTGAAGGCTTCCCATTTTCCAGCCGTCCACTTACCTGCGAACATCTGCCTCCAATCAGCTTTTGAAAGTTCTTGCCTAATACCATCAAAATTGGCCTTTCTCCAATTTAGAACTTCAACTTTTAGATCTGGTCTATCCTTTTCCAAGACTATTTTAAAACGAGTAGAATTATGGCCACGGGCCCCAAAGTGCTCCCCCACTGACACCTCAGTCACCTGCCCTGCATTATTTCCCAAGAGGAGGTCAAGTTTTGCACTTTCTCTAGTAGGTACATCCACATACTGAATCAGAAAATTGTCTTGTATACGCTTAAAAAATTCCTCTCCATCTAAACTCTATGACAGTCACAGTCGATATTTGGAAAGTTAAAATCCCCTACTATAACTACCCTATTATTCTTACACATAGCGGAGATCTCCTGACAAGTTTGTTTCTCAATTTCCCTCTGACTATTGGGGGGGTCTATAATACAATCCCAATAAGGTGATCATCCCTTTCTTATTTCTCAGTTCCCCCCAAATAACTTCCCTGGATGTATTTCCGGGAATATCTTCCCTCAGCACAGCTGTATTGCCATCTCTTATCAAAAATACCACACCCCATCCTCTCTCACCTCCCTTTCTATCCTTCCTGTAGCATTTGTATCCTGGAATATTAAGCTGCTAGTCCTGCCCATCCCTGGGCCATGTTTCTGTAATTGCTATGATATCCCAGTCCCATGTTCTTAACCATGCCATGAGTTCATCTGCCTTCCCTGTTAGGCCCCTTGCATTGAAATAAATGCAGTTTAATTTATTAGTCCTATCTTGTCCCTGACTGTTTGACTCACTTCTGTTCTCAGCTGTACCCATCTCAGATCGATCTCTTTCCTTACTATCTCCCTGGGTCACACCCCCCATCTTACTAGTTTAAATCCTCCCAAGCCAGTATATTAGTCCCCTTCCAATTTAGATACAATCAGTCCTTCTTGTACAGGTCACTTTTACCCCAAAAGAAATTCCAATGATCCAAAAATGCGAATCCTTCTCCCATACACCAGCTCCTCAGCCATGCAATCAACTGCTCTATCCTCCTATTCCTGCCCTCATTAGCTCGTAGCACTGGGAGTAATCCAGATATTACTACTCTTGAGGACCACCTTTTTAAATTTCTGCCTAACTCTCCGTAATCTCCCTTCAGAATTTCAACCTTTTCCCTTCCAAATGTGGACAATGACCTCTTGCTGGCCCCTCTCCCCCATGAGAACATTCTGCACCCTGAGGCATCCTTGATCCTGGCACAGGGAAATAACACATCATTCTGCTTTTTCTCTGCTGGCCACAGAAACATCTCTGTACCTTTGACAACATAATCCCCTGACACAATTGATTTCTTGGAAGCCGACGTACCCCTTGTTGCATTAGAGCCAGTCTCAATACCAGAAACTTGGCTGTTCATGGTACATTCCACTGAGAATCCAACACCCCCTACATTTTCCAAAACAGCATACCTGCTTGAAATTGGTATATCCACAAGACTCCTGCATTAGCTGCCTACCTCTCTTACCCTTCCTGGAGTTGACCCACCTATGTGACTGTACCTGAGACTCCCCCCCACCCCCCCCCCCCCCCCCTTCCTATAACTGCCACCTCTTGCACAGTATTTTGTAAATGACATTAGTTTTGCTTGTTGTCTATATAGGGTCTTTCAAGTTGCATTAGTTCCTGTTCAAAGAATAGGAAATGACATCACCAACCCAAACATATAAAAAGAAAGCAGAAATAGTGTACATTGCTTCGGCCTGGAGGCCCACTGAAGATGTTACCTAGTAAGGTGACGAAACGTCTGGAAATGAGCCTTCCAGCTCAGTGAGCAAACCTACATCCAGAACCTCAAACTGAGCTACAAATCTCCTCAAAACCCACTATGGAGCAGGGTCTCAATCAGTTCCTTTTTGAAAACAAAAGTTCAGATCAACAATGAAGGCAGGAACCTCCAGATGGTCTTGCCTGCCAACTCCAGTAACACTCAAGATGGCCACAGAAAAACCACTTCCTCAAAGCTAGTTGACCAGGCCATATGTTAAGTAAATTTCTGTTAGTAGAGCCAATTATTTCATTTGGTTGCCCACCCATGTTCCCACTCCTGGGAAACTTACTCAATGACATAGGAAGCAGCAATGGTCTGTCGAGATTATCACTAGATTATTAATCCAGTGGTAAAAAATGAGGTCTGCAGATGCTGGAGATCACAGCTGCAAATGTGTTGCTGGTCAAAGCACAGCAGGTCAGGCAGCATCTCAGGAATAGAGAATTCGACGTTTCGAGCATAAGCCCTTCATCAGGAAGGGCTTATGCTCGAAACGTCGAATTCTCTATTCCTGAGATGCTGCCTGACCTGCTGTGCTTTGACCAGCAACACATTTGCAGTATTAATCCAGTGACCCAGGTATTGTAGTGGGAACCCCAGTTTGAATCCTGCCACAGCAGATGGTAGCATTTTAATTCAATACAAAATCTGGAATCAAGAGTCTAATGATTGTCATGATCAAACCATTGCCAATTGTTGGAAAACCCAATTTGTTTTACCATCCCAATTTGGGAAGTAAACTGCCATCTTGATCTAACCTGGCCTCCATGTGACTCCAGACCTTTGGCATTGTGGTTGGCTCTTAACTTCCCTCTGAGCAATAAATGCTGGACTAGCTAGTGACACCCTCAACCAATAAATTATTTTTTTTAAAAAACCTAGAGCTGCTTTTCAAAATGCAGACAAAGAACAGAGTGAGTGGGGCAGGCAGCAGGGAAGGGGAAAGCATGGAAACTGGTGTCCTAACTGGCTATATTGTAACAATGGACAGATTAAATTATTTTAATTCATTTGTGGGATGTGGGCATTACTGGTTGTCCAGCATTTCTCCAGCAACTAAGGGTACTTAGTGATGAGGAGCAGTTTCTTGAACTGCTACAATCTACCTGTGGATTGACCCACAATGCCATTAGGGAGAAAATTCCAGGATTTTGAGCCATTGCTGTTCCTTCACTGGCAATCTGTTTTCAAGTCAAGGCTGACGAATGGCTTGGAGAGGAACATGAAGGTAGCATTCCCATGTATCTGTTGCCCTTATTCTTTTAGATGGAAGTGGTAATGGGTTCGGAAGGTGCACTGGTGAATTTCTGCAGTGCATCTTGTAGATATTAAACACTGCTGCTACTGAGCATCATCATTGGAGGAAGTGGATGTAGTGCCAATCAAACAGGCTAATTTTTCCTGGATGATGGCATGGTTCGAGTGTTGGTTCTGCACTTATGCAGGCAAGTAGAGAGTATACCATCACACCCTTGACTGCCTTGTAGATGGCGGGGAGGCTTTAGGGAGACACATTCTGAGTTACTTGTCACAGTAAGCATGCATCTGTGTTTATTTATTTGGTGACAGTGGGAGATTCAGTGATAGTAATGCCATTGACTGTCAAAGGTAGCGGTTAGACCTTCTTTTGTTGATGATAGTCAACCTGGTATTTGTGTGGCATAAACATTAGGTTTTCACCATCTTAAAGTAATTTTTCCTTAAGAAATGAAGAGGAAATACAGAACAAATTACACAACTACCAGTTTCATAAGTAGTAGAAAAACATTGATTTCAAAGGAAAAAAATTCTTGCAAGGTTTGGTAGCATAAAGTCATGAGTAATTTGTAAGGTGATAGGATTTGTCATTCAAGATTTTACCTGACTTTGGAACTGCTTAAATAAGGCATACAGAAAATAGATCCCCATAGCAAAAAGACTTCGGCACTTGATTTCTAATCATTTAATAAGTTAAAGATTTACTTTGAAACATTTGTCGGTATAAAACATCGCAATTTGGGCAAAATCAATCTTAACTAGTCGCCATATTTTTTTGAAAACAAGGGTCATAAGCCCTGCAAAATAAATAAATTGTCACAGTGCAAACAATGAAAAATTATTTCACCAAAAATCACAAAACCTGAAAAGCAGCAAGTAAATTGTAACTGATTTCACCTATCCTGGTTCATGTTCAATACTTTATATTAGAAAGTTTCCAAATTACTGTTTTATGTAATCCTGAACCAAAATACAAGATTGCTAATGCGCCTTTTATTGTTGAGTCTGGTGCAGAGAACTAAATCTAACATTCAATTTTCAAAGTTAACAATTAAGCACAGAAAATCTAATATTTTCTCTGCTGAAGCAAAACACGAATGTGAAGATCAAATAGCTGTTGAACTGAAGTGATAAAACTCTATTACAAGGCAATCCAAAAAAAATTAATCTGGTAGTTTCTAGTGTTTTAAAAGTCCAAGGAGAGAGAAAAAAATATATTTGGTGTTTTGTAAACAATTGTTTGAGTTAATTGGCTGTTCAAAAGGACAAAAAAGTGCGTCAAACGAGTCTCTTTCTTACATGTGAAAATAGATTGAAGATGTGCACAATAGTCAATTTATTACTTTATGCAACATTCTTGAAATAGCTAGATCCACAATAAAAATCTGGTCGAGTTCTTTGAGGTGAAGAAACACATGGTCTTCACTTGCCTTTCTTTAAGAAAAGCAGAAAAGGTAGAGATTTCAAAATAAAAAAAAACAATTCAAAAACTTGGCCATGTCTACTTGCATTGGAGTACGCTCATAGGTGTTGGCTTTAAAGTTTTCTATTTTAGATGTCAAACAGTTGCATCATGACTGGTGAGTCAACAAAGTGAAAAAATGTTTTAAAAATGAATGCCAATTTAATTTCAATTTTTAAAAAAATACATCTTTGGAAGTGGATTGGGTCTCAAATTTGTGATCATTTACCAGTCAAATAGATGACATTCTGAATGTTTTCATCACATTCAATGATAACTGAATGAGGGGGGAGAAATTAAAGTGATGAATCAACTATAGATTTTTACATATTGTTACAGAAATCAATACTCAGTGATTGAAATTTATCAAAGCAAATTATTTTGAAGTTAATTCAGATTAGCTGCACTTTAGTAGATATTAATGTACAGTTCTGCAAGGTTAACATTAGCTTGTGATTGAGGTAACTTAAGGAATACAAGTTTGTTTAATTCAATGTACAAATTAACCTTGCGTCAGGTGCAATCATTGTTCTTGTGAACAAAGCTAGTCAAATATTTCTCTCATCTGCATCCAGAAACTGGCTTTCGCAGTATACCATCTGCTCCACTAGTTTCTGAGTGTAAAATTAAAATTTAGAGATTGGTTCCCACAAATACTGTGCAAAGGGTGAGCATAAACATAAGTGCATCAACCGAAAAAGTGCTTTGGTTCAGTTGCTTTTTAGGTCAGAAATGCTGCTGAGACCCCCAGGATGAGGAGCAGTCCAAGTTGTTGACCTACATGAAAAATTAGAAGGTTAAAACAATTAGTTATGGAAAATGGCAAAGTAACAATAGATAAACTTGCTGCTGTGATTAATATCTAGACTTTCAATTGACTATAAAGAAAGTAATCCTTGGAATTTTGCACAAATTTAGTAAAGTTACAAAGTGTGCAAATCACAGTCAACTTAGAACAGCAAGAAGATACTCCAATCAAGAACTACAATCTGCTTGGTAAATACTGAAGAATTCCTATATTGATGTACTTAAAAATTTAAAAATCAACCAACTTAATTGAAGAGAACAGCCCAGATAGGATTACATTTTTTTAAATTCTGGAAAGAACAAGTTAATTAGAAAAGATAGGCAAAAGCGAGTAAGAACAAAGTAACTCTGAATAATTAAACTGTATTTATTTCAATGCAAGGGTCTTGCAAGTAAGGCTAATGAACTCAGGGTTTGTTTGGGAACTTGGGATGGGGTGGCATCACTATTACAGAAACTTGTCTGGTGAATAGGCAGAACTGGCAGCTCAATTTTGAGTTTCAGATGCTGTAAGGATAGAAAGAAGCAAAAGGAGGGGGAGTGGCATTTTTCATTAAGAACCACATTACTGCTGTAACTAGAGGACATATTTCTGAAAAATCATCCAGTAAATAAATAGGTTGAAATTAAAAATAAAAAAAAATGAATGATTATCTTGATGGAAGAGCAAAACCTGATCTCCTCTTAGGTAAGAGGACAGGGCAAGTGACTGAAGGGATAGGAGGGGAACACTTTGGGTCTAGTGATCATAATTCTATTTTTTTTTAAAAGATATTTAAGGAAAAAGGATAATCCTTCCATAAAAATTTAAGTGTTTTTAAAATTGGAGTAAGGTAAGTTTTAATAGTACAAGACAAGAACTTTGAAAAAGTTGACTGGAGTAGACTGTTCACAGATAAAGAAATGTCTGTCAAGTGGGAGGCTTTCAAAGTGTGATAACCAGAGTTCAAAGTCATTATTTTCCCGATATAATAAGAAGTCAAGGTTGTTAGGGTTAGAGAACAATGGAGGAATAAAGATAGAGGTTCTAGTCAACAATAAAGAAAACATTAGATATGAACAAGTGGGTTCAAATGAGTCTTTTGAACAGTATAAAAAAAATGCAAGGGCATTCTTCAGGAGAAGATCAGGAAGGCAAAGAGGATAGGAGATAACCTTATTTGTCAGGGTGAAGAATAAGCCAAAGAGATTCTACAAGTACATTATGAACAAGAGAGCAGAGCCTCTTAAAAGGTCAAAAAGGTAGTCTGTGTGTTGGAACTTAGGAGATGAGAGAGTTATTAATTAAATATTTTGCATTAATTTTTTTACTGTGAAGAAATAAGTGGAGGCTAGAGAACACGGGGAAATAAATACTGACGTTTTGAAAACTGTTCCCATTACAGAAGAGGAAGTGCTGGAGATTTTAAATGTAAAGATGGATAAATCTCTGGAACCTGATCTAGTACATCCCAGGACTTTATGGGAAATCAGGGAAGAAATTGCAGGGCCCCTTGCAGAAATACTTTTATCAGGTATAACTGTTGATGAGGTGTCAAATGACTGGAGAGTGGAGAAGCATTCAGAAAGTATGGTTAATAAGTTTGTGAATGACATCAACATTGGTGGTATAATGGGCAATGAAGGAGGTTATCCAAGATTACAAAAGTGTTCTCCAACAATTGGGTTGAGGAGTGGCAGATAGAGTTTAATTTGGATAAATGCAAGGTATTGTATTTTTGGAAAAAAAGGGCAGAACTTATACAATTAAAAGTAGGGTCTTGGGTAGTGTTGTAGAACAGCAACCTGATGGTTCATGTACATAATTCTTTGAAGGTTAAATCACAGATAGGGTGGTTAAGGCGATGTTTAACACACTTGCCTTCATTGTTCAGTCCTTTGATTGTAGGAGTGGGGCATTATGTGAAGTTTGTACATGACATTGGTGAGGCTTCTTCTGGAATACTGTGTCCAGTTCTGGTTGCTCATTTATAGCAAGGATATTATTAAGCTGGAGCGAGTCCAGAAGAGATTTACCAGAATATTGCTGGGAATGGAGGGTTTCAGTTAGAGGGAGAAGATGGAACTTCTTTCTCTGGAGCATAGGAGGTTGATAGGTGGCCTTAGAAGTTTATAAAACGATGAGGGCATAGATAGGGAAAAGACACCTGCTACTCACTAAGGCAGGAGATTTCAAGACTTGGGAACAGATTTAAAAGGTCAGAGGAGGAAGCTTTAAATAAAAAGACTAAGGGGAATTTTTGTTCCCCCCCATACAGTGGTTCATGTTGGAATGAACTTTTAGAGGAAGTGATGTGTGCGAGTACAGTTCCAGTGTTTAAAAGACATATAGATAAATACATAAATAAGAAATAAATGGGTTTGGCCAGGTCAGGCATGTGACACTGGTTTAGTTTGAGATTATGGTTGGCATGGACTAGTTGGACCAAAGGGTCTGTTTCTATGCTGTATGACTCATTACATTAAAACAAAAGTGAGAGACAATGGAGCAGAAACTTAAGTATAAACTTTGTAGACTATAAAAAAAATTAAACTGCCAATGTTTAATTTGGGATTCACTAAAAACATATATTGGATTTCAATATTTAGAATAGTTTCTATTTTCTACCTTGCAATCAGAAATGCCAATATGAACACTATTCAAATATCAAACCTACAGTTCAGCGAGCAAACCTACACCCTAAACTATTCAAATATTTACAAATATCAAAAATCATACTGCCAGTTCTCCATACTCACCAATAGGTCTTTCACATCCACCTGTTGTGACATTAAAACAATTAGAAAAAATGTTTAAGTAATAGGCAAGTAGTTAACTAAGTTCCGTACACTGTACATTAATCCTCAAACAGGTCAACCACATGGTCATAAACAAGAGGTAAAGTAAAGTAAATTGTGTAAAATGTAACTGACCACATAAGCAAAAATACCCACAAAAGGAGATAACTGTTGGATATCTCCCCCCTCCCCCCACACCACAACAAAGTCTTCACTTCTGAAGTGTGAGCTATACAAAAATAGATTACTGTTCTCTTACATAACTATTACCATATTATTTTGCAATTAACAAAATTACTCAATTCAACATCAATTTAGAAACTAGCAATTGGAGCCCAATATGCAAACAGAAACAGAGATGTCTGCTTCTAAGAAGGAAACAAATTTACATTTGGGACACTGCTCCATCAGTCAGGGAAACAGAATGTAGTTGCATTCAAATTACAATGAGAGTACATAGAAACTGCTACTTGTCTGAGTGAGCAAGACAGACACTTTGCATCCAGAAAATGCCTCATAAATACTAAATCAAGATCTTTGTGACAATCCTTCAAAGGGATTCCAGATTCACAACCCTTTGAGAAAAAAGTAATTTCATCCGAATTACGGCAGTTTTTTTCTGGTATGGAAGCCTCATCTCAGCATGGAGGTTTTCTTCACTATTGACTTCCAAATATTCCACTATCGTGGCAGGCAGTCTTTGATGGAGGCTTTCAACACATGGCAGTCTCATCCCAGCTGCATCTTCAGGGTACTCCATTATTCTTTAATTCAGCTTTCCAAGCTCAGGAGCAATTAATTGAATTATGAACTTGGTCTTAAATTTTATATTTTGTTATGCATGACTTCTGTCATTGATGTAGGTGCTGTGTTGGGCAATTTAATTTTTTTACTAGTTTTTAAGTACACAACAATAAACTTCTTTTCTAAATCTACTTCTCTTTATCCTAAAAGGAGGGAAAGGATGCCTCATTCTAGATTGCCTCACAAGAGGAAATGTCTACTTTGTCAATCTTATTTAGCATAACATATACTATAATTAGATATCTTTTCATTCTTCTAACTCTAGAGATTATAGGCCCAAACTGCTCAAACCTCTCTTCAGACAACCAGTCATCTCTGGAGACAATCCAGAAAGCCTCCTCTGAGTTGCTGCCAAGAGGAGCAAAACCGTATGCAATACTCCGGGTGTGTTCTCATTAATGCCTTGTATAGTTGCAGCAGTACTTGTACTTTAATACACCATTCCTTTGGCAATACAAGTTAAAAATTCAATTTGCCTTCCTCATAAATAACATCTGTGGGGCAGCATGGTAGCTCAGTGGTTAGCACTGCTGCCTCCACCAGGGTCCCAGGTTCGATTCCAGCCTTGGGTGACTTTCTCCCAGTGTCTGCACGAGTTTCCTCTGGGTGCTCCGGTTTCCTCCCACAGTCCAAAGATGTTCAGGTCAGGTGAATTTGCCACGTTAAATTGCCCATATAGTGTTAGGGCATTAGTCAGAGTGTGTGGGTCTCTCTTCAGAGAGTGGGTGTGGACTTGTTGGGCCTAAGGGCCTGTTTCCACACTGACCAAAAATGGATAACTTCACTCAGCCACATTCAAACTTCACCTGCCAAATTTTGGCTCATTCGCCTAACCCATCCATATACATGCATTGATTTCTTAATACAATCTACTTTGCTACCTTGTTGTAATCGATCTTCACAACAAGTATCCATTTCATCTCTGCTATTTCTTTATTCTCATTATAAAATTTCTAACAGTTTTTTTTCTTAGAACCTATCTATAGAATCTTACAGACTTCACATTTCCTACTCTTCACAAAAAATTCTAAAATCTTTCAAATTCTTGGCATCTTAGCAACATATATCTTTTAACCCATTGTTATTTTTAACTTCTCATTAGCCACAGATGTCACTTTTCAGGTGTTAATAGCCATGTCTAATCTAACACAAGGTTTCAGGATTTAAAATCTAAACAAAACAAAGCAATCGAGACAAGCAAACCAATTTCACATGCACTCATTTCCAAAAGCTAATTTGTGCCATATTTAGTTCAACTATTTAACAGCCTTCCTTATCAATTACAATTAGTCTATAATCCACAGCAATTTCTGCTGATTTGTCAGTCACTACAGAGATACTCCCCTGTGAAATTAGCAGTTAACAGTTTATGGGATTTAAAGTGAAATTGCCATTTGTAAAAGAGTTAAAAGATAAGGAAATGGAGGTTTAAAAATAACCTATAATTCTGGATGATTTCATGTTGTTATTCCAGAAGCAACATTAATTGAAGTGTTACCAATTCCATGTCTTTCCTTGGAGAGTAAAATGACAACCTTGTACATCTACAGAGTAAGTTTCCATTGTACATAGTACAGGTTAACGTCATAGTAGTCTTGCTTATTTCAGAAATGTTCTAACATTTATTTACACTAGTGAAGAATCTGAAGAGATAGTAAATACCTACCAGTATGAGTAGTAGCAAGAGTGGTAACTAGACTGGAGGCTAGTGGGAGAGAGAAAAAATAAATCAGTTGACTCAATAAAAACAAATGAGAGCTTAAAAATATGATCCGGATGTACTTAAGTGCATCTTATATATTTCATTAGTTCAAAAGAATGTACGTATCAACAGTAACAGAACACAACTACAAATTCACAACCAGGGTATCACATACACGAATAAACTAAAGAACAATGCTCTAAATTTTAAAAACTTATCTTTACAGATGACCATTACAGAAGTGGTGAAGAAGTTTCTTTTTAAAAAAAAGGTGGAACATGACAATGAATTTGAACCAGTTTGAGAACAAAGTATTTTATGCATACCATCTCCTATTCAAGGTTGACAACTTCTTCAAAAAGTGAACTGGTAGTTTTTAAAAAACATTATCCCCCTTAACTGGCTGTCTGAGAAAAGCATGGGAGCTAGAACAAAAAGGTTGGATTTCCATCAGATTTCAACTTTGCTCTAAAAGCTACTATCTTCTCTAAAATAGTTCATTTTGGCTAAAGATTTGGTATGTGGCAGTTAGTGACAAAGTCTGGTATTGGTTATTCCAAAACTCTAGTTAGGAACCATTGAAGTAAGCTGAAAGCAATTACAATGTTCGAATTTTTTGTAAAAGCAAGGAGAGGAAGGCTGATATGATTTGGCTTTGGTGTATCAGGTAATTTTGATTCTAAATATGGGTCACTCTTGCAGTACTCCATGCATGAACACTCTGCAAGAATTTAAATAATATTTTGATCTCTTGCCACTGACAAGCGAAAATAGAATAGCTCCATTAAATCAATATAAAAATAAGCTGAAAAAATGGTGTATTTCCAGAATGGAATATTGGTCAGAAGATACCACATGATCAAATATTCCAATTAAGATGTTCATAATGTACCATTTAGAAAATGACATCAAGGAGCTAGCACTCAATGGTAGCAGGGGTAATAGAGAAGGCAAACAGAACGTTGGTTTTCATTTCAAAGGGAGGTCTTGCTAAAACTATCAAGGCACTAATTATTTAAACCACACCTGGATTACTGTGGACAATTATAGTCCCTTTAAGGAAAGATGTACAGGCATTGGAAGCAGTCCAGAGAAGACAAATGCCCTGTCAAATAATTTGGGCCTGTACTCATTGGAGTTTATGAGAATAGTTTAACCTTATTTAAATAAGTTGCTTAGAGGGCTTGTCAGAGGAGATCATGAAGAGGTAGTTTCCTTTCATGGGAGAGAGTGTGCGTCATGGACCAGAGGGCACAATTTCAGGAAGATGTTTCATATTTAAGAAAGATGAAAAAATTCTTCTTTGAGGTTAAGGCATCTATCATTTTTACCAGTTTGTCAAGGCTGGGTCATTTAGAAAATTGGAAACTGAGCTAGACAATAAAGGGAATCAAGAGAGTCTCCAGAAAAAGCAGGAAAGTGGAGTTGGGGGATCATCAAGTGAGCAATGATCTCAAAATAGTCTATTTCTTCAGATTTCATGGTCTTGAACTGTTCATCAGGAATTGATGATCTTCAATTACCCAAATCAGGACAGTATAACCACCTCTGTTCAGTTGTAGCCTGCATGCATAAAGCACTAGAAGTGTGCAGTTTGAGGAAAATAGAGGTAGATAACGGTGAAAAAGAACACAGCAAGAGACAGATCAACACAACAGCTAGTATTCCAAAGTGAATGAGTACTTTCAATGCCTTAGTTAAGCATTCCACATTGTAGCCTATTGTTCTCAACTTACAATTATGAGGGGCCTGTGGCAACTGACTTGTATCCAATGTGGTCTGCAGCTAGCCTGAACCAAGAGTCCACAATGAATTTAATTCTAATTGAGGAGTGGGTATGCCAAGTGTCTGAAAAACTAAAGTAGATAGTAATTGTGTGTGTCTGGTGAACTGCTTCTCACAATTTGAGTTACTCCTTGCAGGCAAGCAAGAACTATCAGTAAACTCAGATTTTACTTAGAATATTATGTTCCCTGCCTTTCAGCCAAGTTAAAATTGGAAGGATCCCCAAACTGATATTTGCACAACTCAGTCAATTTCTGTTATAGATTAAATGATCCACTTAGCACTGCTTTTAAACTGCTCACATGCAAGACATTGGTTTAATATTTGTGAATTAGTGTGGAATAAAAAGGAGTCACAATGAAAATAAATTTACATGAGCCACTGTCAACCCCCAAACTGGATACACAGGGACTTGGAAAAAAGTTCAGCCTGCTGGAAGCCACCTCAAAATAACAGTAAAGCCATTTGGTTCCCCCACTCCTCATTTTTCACATGATTAAAAAAAAATGTGCAACATCGATGCAGTGTATGCACACATACTTAAGGCAGCTAGCAACTACGCTCTGGTCTTCCTGGTGATCAGCTGACGGAAAATTTCTGTCTAAAAAAAGTGTAAAAAGACAACTTCTGTGGTTCCACTAGTCATTCTAGAAGACTAACAATGACAATTCACAGAAATGCTGATCCATTCAGGAACGGAAGACTGGGGGCTTAAATAACACTCCTGTATACATTTTAGTGCAGCACTGAGGAAATACTAGATATTTTGCTGCTGTCTCTGAAATACAGCTGAATATGCTTCTATACAAAACATCCCCATGTCACAATTTAAGTTTCCTGCAATTCAGCATTCACTTAGGTCAAATACAGAATGTAATGACCACTCTGACGAGGAAATTGCCAAATAACTTAATTCCAATTAAAACATTAGCAAACCAAATATAGCAGCAGTAGCAGCCGCCCAGTGCTGAGCAGTATGGCAACCAATGGTCAAATCACTTGCAGGCCCCTCCAATGCTGGTCTGCTGCAGAAAGCCCTCGGAAAGAGACGGATGTTTGTCTTTTAACTTGGCTATGATTAGACCGTATATAGTTGTAATGTAATTTTTCTTCATTTGTCCATTCTATAACTAAGGTACTGAGTACATAGGTACAATTCTAAGATCATGCAGTGTGTTGGTGACATTGTTACATTAATCTGTAAATGGAGATGCTGCACCAAGGTACCCTTATACCCAAGATGGCATGTTGTAATTAGTGACTTAAACTTTTCATTGTCAAATGAGTACATAACAATAGAGCTAATTCAATTCAAACACTAAAGTATGATCAATATTTGAACCATTGTGTTCTCCATTCAGTACTAAGTAGAGGCAATTAACACAATAGAGATACATTAAATTGGAGTAAACCTCCAACAGGATCTATCCAACTCAAGAAATGTTTACTCACATAATTCACAGATAGGTGGAGGAGGTACAAACGTGTTATTTTCACGACATTCAATGACACTGCTGCCAACCATTGTAAAACCTTCATTACATTTGCAAGTGATAGTGTCCAGATAGGTGTATGTATCTTGAAAGCCTCCCACCATTCGTCCATTTGTAGGCACTGGAGGACGATCACATCGAACAACTATCAATAAAACAAAAAAGCAATGTTAGTTTTCAAGAATAACACAGGCCTTCCATATTTAAAAATATTGTAAAGGTGCTAAGGAAGGAGACTTGGTGATTTATTGCATTTCAACTGGTGGATATTCGGGAGACCGCAACCGCAATATTGGGGAAGGGAGTTAAGTGTGCTGAAGTCTCAAATCAAATAAGCAGCTTTGTCCTGCACAATGTACATTTGAAAATGAGGCCAGGAATTCTGCAGCAAATAACTCACCCAGATATTTCTCAGCTTACCAACCACAGATTCACAGGCCAGGAGACATGTATTAGTATACTGTCCCCTTGCCTGGATGGATGTAGCGTCAATCAGCCTAATAGAGTTACTCTGTAGGACTACATAGTGGTCAGAGACGGTACAGAATTTGAAGTGAGCCAGGCGACATCAGTATATAAACGTGGATACTGACAATGGCCAACAAGATGAGAAGTTGAAGGGGCCAATGATGGATCCTCACCTGGTACTGGAGGATGCAGGAAGGAAAGCAATTGAATTGATTCAGAGTGCCATTTGTAACATAACTATGGAAAGAGTACAATGCTTTATTACGAAGCTGGACAAGAAGCACTGCACTGGAAGATAGTGCAGTTAGTTGTGTTAATGGCTGAATACAGACCAAGATGAATATCCTGGGTTGTATACATTGTGGAAAGTACACAGGAATGTTGAATGTTTTTAAGAGCTAACTTTTCATCATACCATGATGTTAATGTAAACTCAGATGGTAAGGCACCTTTTTGCCTCCCAAAAATAATTTGTGTGCTATGGACATTTCTGTCTAGGCCAAATATTTTTGTCAATCCTTCATTTAGCTAGGACACAGTTCAAAGTCAACCATTTTACTTTGGGACTGGAGACATTTTAGAGCAGATAAGGAAAGGATGGCAATTTCTTTCCCTACAGAAAGGGGTGGGAACCAGATGAGTTTTTCCTGATAACTGCCTATAGTTCATGATGATCATTAGTTGATTTTAAGTTCTCCCATTTGCCACGGCAGGATTTGAATCCAGGTGCCCAGAACATTCCTGATGAAGGGCTCTGGCCCGAAACGTCGAATTTCCTGTTCCTTGGAGGCTGCCTGACCTGCTGTGCTTTAACCAGCAACACATTTTCAGCTCTGATCTCCAGCATCTGCAGACCTCACTTTTTACTCCAGAACATTATCCTTGCCTAAAATTTAAAATAAAAATCCATAGACCTGGGTATTAAGGAATATGGGCCCAAGGCATGCACGTGGTACAAGGCCACAAAGGTCAGCCAGAAGCTTCTTAAATGGCTACTCCTGTTCCCAGAGTCTATCAATAATAGCACTAGAATCTAGTGACTAGCCATTTCCTCCCCTTAATCCGTACTGCAGGAATGAGTTGGAAGGAGGTTACCTCCCCAATGGGTGTACCAGACAGGAAACACCATTCCTTGTTAGAAGTAGAAAATAAAATGCCCATTAGTAGCACTTTGTACAAATTGTGCACATAATGATCCTGGCCCCAACTGAGTGCTAGAGTGAGGTGTGGGTGGGGGAAGAAAGTGTAATTATTGAGATTAAAACAAAAAATCACTACCTTTACACGTCGGTGGATCCTTATTCCATTCTCCAGTCGCTGTACAATTGATGGTTTCTTCACCGATTAATGAATAACCATCAAGACATGAATATCTTGCTATACTTCCAAATGGCCAGGAGTGACTGTCAGATGGTGAAACTGTCCCATTAGAAATATGGGGAGGTTCAGGACACTTGACAGCTAGAGAAGAGTGAAATTTGGACAGGCCGTCAACTAAATGTCTCATGATGAAGCACACTCCTTGACTACAACAAATGATTATTTTCTCTATACCCCACCTCTCTCGAGTTAACATTCAAAAACAATCAGTTTTTAGGCAAATCAGATAGATAAAGGGTAGACTGGCAGCAGGATTGGTGAAGTGAGACACACCAGCTGTCTGTGGGGATGCTATTTCAAACAGAATTGAAAATCAGTGGATGCAAGTCAATTGCATTCTGCTCAATATAAAAAGGATGATAAAAACAAATCTAATGTGAAAGCTTACACAATATCATGTTAGATGAATCGAAGCTAAGATAGATTGATGCATAACAGCAATTCCCAATCTGAATTAAAAGATAAAAACCAGAAATTCTTTCATGTTGCCCAGCACTGTCCATTTTCACCATTCTTATCCCCATTTTAAAATCAGTGATGGTTATAAAATTTGTTGTTTCTAAGATAAAATATCAGACAGAATAATTTGAGTGAGTGTGAAACAAAACAACTCAAGTTGATCAAGAATCACATTTGCAAGTCTCGCCAATACTCACTTTGTCCGCAACCTGAAATTCTACGACACAAATTCACAGTAGTGATGTTATGTAGATGGCTTTAGGACTGAATTCAGTGATAGCTTTCATACTTTAAAATGCATCTGGTTTCATACATGGCTTTTAAATTCAAGAGGTGTAGTTCACTAAGTATAATAGCACTAATTCCACAGTACTTTTAATATTACAAAAATATTTTTGCTTCTTCTTCCACACCACATCATTAGGACATTTAATGATCAAGATTGCTTCCTTACTATTCCCTCCTGCAGAGCAAAGTTCATGATAGACACTAGAAATGACCATTCAAAAAGTAACAGCTTAAATCATGGAAAGGAAACCAGCTATATGTTACAAGTTTGGGCATAAACTCAAAAATCAAACTTCATCCTTTTCCTAGCTATAGAGGAGTATTTGTTCCAAAACAAACTAGTGTTAAAAATGTAGTCAACTTTCCATCTATTCTAAGCAATTAACATTGTTCAATTATTTAGTGCAGAAATGCTAGTGCAATCTCCCTGCAATTTCAAGCTCCTGACTTACTTTCACATGTTGGAACCTGGCCACTCCAACCATCAGCTGTACAAATTCGGAAATTTGTTCCGATAATGCGAAATCTAGAAGAGAAAAAAAGACAAACTGCTGCAAAATGTTTTTAAAATACTGTGGCTTTGCAGATGGGAAACGACATCTCACAGTTAACTGAAGTTTTTTGAAGAAGAAGTCATGAAGAGGATTGATGAAGGCAGGGCAGTGGACATGATCTACATGGGCTTCACTAAGGTATTTGACAAGGTTCTTTACAATAGACTGATTCACAAGGTTAGATCATACTGAATAGAGGGCAAACTAGCCATTTGGATCAAAAAGTAGAAGACAGAGGGCAGTGGTGGTAGTGGAGGGTCACTCTTCAGATTGAAGGCCTGTGATCTGTGGTGTGCCATGTGGATTGGTGCTTGGTCCTCTTTTTCTCCATTTGTATAAAATAACTTGGATGTGAATATAGGCAGTATGGTTAGTAGGTTCACAGAGGACACCAAAAAGGGGAGATGTATCGTACAGTGAAGATGACTTCAGTCATAAAACGATCTGATCAGTTGGGCCAAAGGGTCGAGGAGTGGCAGATGAATTTTAATTTAGATAAATGATGTGCTGCACTTTAGAAAGGCAAATCAGGGCAGGATTTCTCATTAAGTGCATAAGGTCCTGGGGAGTGTTGCTGAACAAAAAGACCGTGGCAGGGAGGTTCATAGTTGCTTGAAAGTGGAGTCACAGGTAGATAGGATACTGAAGGCAGCATTTGGTATGCTTGCCTTTATTGGTCAGTGCATTGAGTATAGGGGTTGGGAGGTCATGTTGTAGCTGTACAGGACACTAGTTAGGCCACTTTTGTAATATTGTATGCAATTCTGGTCTCTCTGCTATAGGAAGGATGTTGTGAAACTTGAAAGGGTTCAGAAAAAAAATTACAAGGATGTTGCCAAGATTGGTGCATTTGAACTTTAGGGAGAGTCGGAAAAGCCTGGCACTATTTTCCCTGGAGGTCAGAGGCTGAGGGGTGATTTAGAGGTTTATAAAATCATGAATGATATGGATTGGGTGAACAGACTCCCCACCTCCCCCCAAAACCAAAGGTGGAGGGCAGGGGCGCTGAGGTCCAAAACTAGAGGGAATAGGTTGAAGGCTGAAGGGAAGAGATTTTAAAAAGGGACCCAAGTGGAAACTTTCACGCAGAGGATGGTGACTCTATGGAATGAACTGCCAGAGGAAGTGGTAGACATTGGTACAATTAGAAGATTTAAAAGACATCTGGATCAATAAAAGAATAGGAAGAGTTTAGAGGGATATGGGTCAAGTGCTGGCACATTGGACTAGTTTATTTAGGATATCAGGTCAGCATGGACGAGTTGGACCCAGGAGTCCGTTTCTATGCTATATGGTAGTGTAACAAGAAAAAAGGTGAAGAATTGTCTGGTTCAAAGTCAATACAAATGGCTTTACTATTTTGGAACAACATTAGTGATTGGGTAAAGTAAACACTTAGATTTGGTGTTACTGTGCAACTAGGCCTTCAGATGTCTATGTCCATTCCCCCCTGTATGGCCCTGGACTTGTCCACTCTTTCAGTCAATGTCTTTGAAGCAGCTTTGTGTCAGCTACCCCACTATGACCTTATCCTCACATAGCTCTGTCCTCAATTTAGACTGAATGCTGTGAAACACCGCTGGATGTTTCAGCAAAAAAGGTGCCTAATGAACAAAATGTTCATGGGTGTTGAGTTTCCTGTTTAAAAGTAGTTAGAAAAAAAAAGATTTGTGGATGGGACAGGCAGGCCTAATACAAGATAACCAGTCGAGGAACCATGAAAGCCCGTTGATAAAGATACCACAAAAATGTTTGCCGCCAAGAAAGAATTGCACATGTAGACAACTCTCTTGGTAGACTATGTATACATGTGTCGTCCAAGGGTAATGAATTAACTAATTACTGGAAACAGTTTGTTTTTAAAAACATTTTCTGATTTGCAAACTGTAACCAGAGGACACTGAATATCAATACAGTCACCTCAACAATTTACAACCATTATTTATAACTTGGATGAAAGGACAGATTGTTTCAACATTCAGTTTTAATGCAAAGATCAGTCAGAATGCAGAAATGAATTTGAAAAAAGAATGAAACAAGAGAGGCTGGAAAGGAATACAAGTTATGCTAAGTGAACAAGCAAAGCAAAATTGGCAATGTATAACATGGAACAAAGGTACTATTTATTTGGGCAGAGAGAATAAAGCAAATTATTGAAGCGTGAGAGTAAGGAAAGCTGCAGTGGAGGAGTCTAGGCGTCCTTGAAGGAAATCACAAGCAAGCAAGTAGACCGGTAGAGAAAAATAATTAGGATAGAGAATGCCATTAAAAACAAGGAATCCTTGCAGATTTTGGGTCATTGAAACCATTTCAGAGACTACAGGAAATCACCAATGGCCACCTTGACCATTGAGAACGGTGAAACATAGAGAATGGATAGTCCCTAATCAACTGCAATAGTGTGGTGAAAATTTACAGAGTGCTTGAACACTTACCCTTTATCACAAAAGAATACAACTTTACTTCCAAAAGTGGTATAATATCCATTCAGAATCTTTCCAGGATTACCACAGTTTAATGCTAGAAACAAAGGGAGAAAAAGTTAAAATATGCCACATTATCCAGTAAGATTTGAAATACAATTCAATTAGATGCATGAAAGATTCAAGGCTTTTTCAGACAACAGATTACTGCAATTCAAGAAGGAGATCATTTCAGCAATGCAAATTAAATATTTTGTCCAATGATGTCGGAGTGTCACAAGATCACTTAAAACAAGCCCAAGATAAACCTGCAATGCATAGGTTTTACCAATTAATCCATGCTAAAGGGAAAGAATCCAGTTTTTATTTCCATGAGTTCATTCCCCTCCAGGCCATGGCAGAACACGAAATCAGTGTGTAGAATGTCTATTGTCTGACGAGGAAGGAGGAGAGAGAGTTTTTAAAATATAGCTCAATTTACACAAGGTTGCAACGTAGTATTCAAGAAAGAGACACTGGACGGAATAGGCTACGAATGCTTCATGCCCACATCTGTAACTCTTAGTCGTAGAAACCTTAACCAGCTATAACTCACCCAAAATGAGAAAGGAACGTCTGAAGGAGGAAAAGTGGCCACTCCCCTTTCATTGTACAAGTGTTTTTTGTGCCTTTTCAGATTGTTGACTTAGGTAACATCTGTTAGCCATTATTAAAATAGGAGTAGTTCAGACCTCTGCCTTTATGGCCCCCGTCAAAAAGAAACCAAGGACAGAATTACATTGTTAAAGCAACACCATTGTCACAAGATATACAACAGCTATTGTACCTTCATGAAAGCCAATGACAATTGTGAAGTGTTAATGTGAAACTTGAACCCAAAATATTGATTCAGTCAACAAAGCCAGCCACAACCCAATTAGCATTTCCATCCACTATACAAATTAGATAACTGGAAAAAGTAAGATTTTGAATATTGAAAATATGAAGCAAAAACTATTATTAGACATCTGCATCAGGTCAATGGCAGCCATGTTTCATCACCCATGCCTGTCCCCTTCACACAGGCTGTTCAGCTTGAGCAATTATAATTGGATTAATTGCTTGGCTTACAGTTTGAACTCCACATGACATCAGCAGGAACAAGAATCCTACATGCATCACCAACTCATCTTTTCCACGTCAGGGAGTGATCTTAAATTGCTGTTCATCTTTTTTAAAAAAAAGTTAAACTTTAGAGGGTAAAAAAGTCTCGCTGATCTTAATATTGCAATTGACCACATGATCCGCAAGATGACCAAGATCTTTAATTACCTAAAAATATTCAATACAGAAGACAAATCCATCACTTGTAGAATTTCACACCTGTAAATTGCAGGGGCACTAGCAACATAGCAATAGACATCAAGGGCACAGACTTTTCTCTCCAAACCACAGGATAACAAAGGGAGGTCACCAGCCATGCTGTGCCACAATTTATGTCAATAGTCCCACAGCTGTCATCTTATAGAGTCACAAAGATGTACAGCACAAAACAGACCGTTGGTCCAACTCATTCATGCCGACCAGCTGTCCTAAATTAATCTAGCCCAATTTACCAGCACTTAACCCATATCCCTCTAAACCCTTCCTATTCATATACCCATCCAGATGTTTTTTAAATATTGGAATTGTACCCACATCCACAACTTCCTCTGGTAGCTTATTCCTTACACACACTACCTTCTGCGTGAAAAAGTTGCCCCTTAGCCTCCATTTAAATCCTTCCCCTCTCCCCAAAACCCATGCCCTCTAGTTCTGGGCATCTCCCAACCCAGGGCAAAGGCATTGTCTATTTGTCCTATCCAAATCCCTCAAGATTTTATAAACCTCTAAAAGGTCACCACTCAGCCTCTGACAGTCTAGGGAAAATAGCCCAAGCCTATTCAACCTCTCCCTATTGCTCAAACCCTGCAGATGTTTTCTGAAAATCAACCTGTTCACAAATATGGTTCGATTAGAGCCAGTGCCATATTCTGGAACCATGTTACACCCAAATGTATAAAACCAGCAGTTTCAAGGTCTGAACTCCACAATCTGTCTGCATTTTAAAATGGAGGGGAAAAAAAAACACCTCCAGTCTCTGCTATGGCACACATCTAATCTCAACCTCTTGTAATTTCTATTCACTGGGAAAGGAAAAGTGAATAACTCTCAATATACAGGAATCAACTGCTATCCATTTAACTGCATCCTAGCTTCTATAAAATGAACAGCACAAAAGCAGCTAACTTCGATTGGATGGTTGATTGATTGACAGAATTTTAATTCATCTGAAAATGTAACCATGTTTTTCCAATTCAAGCTTTCCCTGTTTGCATGTCTAGCTGTTGTGAAAACTTAAACATGGAGTTCAAAGCTATACAGGTCAATCAGCTATAATGAGTGTTTCATTAATGCAGATTTGATGTAATGCACTGATGATTTCAGTGCACTTTTTCTAAAGCATGAACTTTTAAAGCCTATATTGGTAAGAATGCAATTTTGGCCCCAACAGTGTTGCTATTACACTATATTTTTATAACACAGGTTTGCAGGAGAACGGAACTACTGTGTTATAGCAGAACTGACTGTACTTGGTTTTAACCCCAATTATTTGTTGAAAGTCATGAGAAACGTGGACGCCACACAAAAAAAAGCGTGCAAAGTGGATGAAAAAGGGGAAAACATCAAGTTTAAAAAACATCTTTGCTTCCACACACAAGCAGGGGAAGAAACATTTTCAATACACTTTCTCCCCTTCAGGAATTTTCAGTCTTTTGTCATTCAGATATGGCCACACCCAGTGTAAAATACTGTTCCAGTCTGTATTTAACCAAAATAGACAGACACAAACCCTGACTACATAAAGGGTTAGCATTTTCTTTATAAAAGTAAATTACTGCGGATGCTGGAATCTGAAGCCAGCTTTGACAAAGCGTCGGTTAGACTCGAATCATCAGCTCATTTCTCTCAAAACAGATGCTGTCAGACCTGCTGAGATTTTCCAGCATTTTCTTTAGGCTGGCATCTTGATATTAACATGCACAGTTTGCAGGAATGGAAGGAAAGATAGACCACACACAACAGAGAATGATCTCAACAAAAATACATCAAACCAGCACTTTAATTTAATAGCAGTCGGAGGGAGCACAACATTATGAACTGGATGGAGCACCAGAGCTTCTTACGCAGTACCCTGTACACGTTAAAGTATTCAAATATAAATTGGTTGTGCTATACTGCCGCCACCACTGGCAAGATACAATTACAAGTTTACAAGGCAGTTACATGGGCAGGTCAGAAATTTGAAGCAGAGTTCCAGCAAAGGATCACCATGAAAGCTACCCAGTGACAAGGCAATAGTTTTAACAGATGCATTTTGTTTGTTTGAATGGACCAAGAAAGTGATAGTAGGTCAGAATCTAATTTATGGACCAAGTGGTGGTCAGGATGGGATGGATCTGATGTTTTAAATCAAAAAGGCAGTCCACAGGTTAGAAACTGCATTTCAAACCAATATAGTTTGTAATTTTTCCAACAAGTCAACATTACTTAGCCAGTTATACTCAGCTTTGCATTTTAACACCTAGATGTCACACTGCATTAATTCAGCTCAAAAAGTGGCAAATAAAAACTTGAAGACCTTGCAACTCCATTCTCCTCAATACTGATGAACAAGTTGCAACTAATTCCAATATAGCCCATTCAATTATACTGCCAACATCTGGATCAGATCAGATTTGAAGAGGGTAGTTAAAAGAAAACCAGACTATGGAGTGGAGGACTACAATTTATTATACACTTCTTTAATACACTTCTTAGTGACCTAGTTTGAAAAAAAAATTATGGAAAATGCAATTTATTAATAGCAAAGGACATTCATAAATAACCTACTTAATCTTCCTTGCTAACAAACTTATGTTCAATGAATTTGATAGAAGTACAGAATGTGCAAGGAAATGGTTTCCCTAGTTAACAAGAATCAAGACATTATTTGTCATTAGCAAAAAGTAAGCTTTGCTGGGAGTTTATCATGCACAAGAAAAATGATCCAAGTCAGGCCATATTACAGGCTACATTTGAACCACTCATATGGGAGCCAGGTGACAGCAAAAACAATTATTCGTGACTACCTGTCCCTGTTTAAACATACGAGATCAAGTGATTTCATATGATCCAAATGCAGTCGTTTGAAAAGCTAAAAAAGAACAAAGAAAATTTGCAGCCCAGGAACAAGCCCTTTGGCCCTCCAAGGCTATGCCGATCCAAATCCACTGTCTAAATCTACAGAAGAACCTATATCCCTCTGCTCTCCACCAATTCATGCATCTGTCCAGTTGCACCTTAAATGAATCGACTTTGCCTACCTCTACCACCTCTGCTGCCAACACATTCTAGGCACCTACCATCCTGTGTCAAGGAAGGAAGGAAGAAAGAAAAATAAAATTGCTAATTACTTATGTTCACAGACAGCAAGCAAGGGAGACCAAGTTCCATCTTTCCTGCCTCTAATACGTTTTGAACCTCCTTCCTGAAACAAATATCCTGGGATGGTGGATAGCCTGGGAGATATCTGGATGGGGTAAAAACAATGTCTGCAGATGCTGGAAACCAGATTTTGGATTAGTGGTGCTGGAAGAGCACAAATGGATGAGTTACATGCTATGGAATTCATGGCCTCCTCAGAAAATGTACAAATAGTAATTAACAGTGTCAGACTCAAGAACTCCACAATGCATGACACTGTAAAATAAAAACACAAAAAAGCCAAAAAAAAACATTTGATACATAACCTTGCAGAAAAATACTGCATTTTCAACTTCACTAATGCACTTTCTTAACCAAACTCCAAGTACCAAAATGAGTCTATTCAGTTTACCTCAAGGTTACATACATTCAGGATAGGTAAAACAAGGACTGCAGATGCTGGAAACCAGAGTCTAGATTAGAGTGGCGCTGGAAAAGCACAGCAGGTCAGGCAGCATCTAAGGAGCAGGAAAATCGACGTTGGGCAAAAGCCCTTCATCAGGAATAGAGGCAGGGCGTTTGCACAGTGGCTTGTAGATAGAGGAGGAAAACTTCTTCAAGCAGGCATCCTTGCAAGATGATTCACAGTAGGGTTAAAATCAACTAGGGTGCCTGCCTTGAAGAAGTTTTATTCCTCTCTCTACAAACCACTCTGCAGGCACCCTACCTCTATTCCTGATGAAGGGCTTTTGGCCGAAACATTAATTTTCCTGCTCCTTGGATGCTGCCTGACCTGCTGCGCTTTTCCAGCACCACTCTAATCTACATTTAGGATACTCCATGATATAAAAGTCTTTTAGCCTATAAGCTGTAATTAGGCTTCCCTAAAACTTTGCCCTTCTGGACTACAAGACAATTATTGACCTGTATATAATTCATTGTGTTTGCAATTATTCCTGCTGCTCCCCTTTCAAATGTACAAGATACAGTTAAGAATACTACAGCAAGTAAAAACTGTGCTGAAATCAGTGAAAGTGTAGTTATGGCAAGAAGAGAATCATGTCAATGATCATATCAATAGCAGAACATAGAAAGCAAAAAGCAAAAGTTGAAAAACGTGATGGCAAGAAGGATGAGTGTTCAAGAAACTGGAAACTGTTTGATGAAGGGAACTACACAAGCCAAATCCTGTGTTTTCTGCATGATGGTGGCTACATTTCATCATCATGCACTGGGTGCAAGATCCAGCTCTCTCTTCCCTCCATCTACCCACAAACTAATTATTTGGGTGAAGATTAATTCATTGTCTATTCAATACCTTTTGATGTGCAGATAGAGACAATACAGAATTTGAAGTGAGCCAGGAGTCATCAGTATAAAGACCTTCTTCACGGACTTACTTACTGTCAGTTGATCCATGTGCCAACAAACAGGCGAGAAGTCGAAGAAGTTGACAATTGTAGATCCTCACTTGGTACCAGAACAGCATGGGTCCAGGAGGGAAAGGAATAGAATTGATTCACAGTGCCATTTTTAACTAATTATGGAAACAGCACACTGCTGTACCACTTAACTAGACAAGGTGCACTGTATTCGAAGAGGATGGTACAGCTAGCTATGTTAATGGCTGATTACAGATCAGGATGGATGCATTGTGGAAAGTACACACATAAATGGAATGTACTTCGTGGATAATTATTCAAACAACACCATGGTCCTATGTGAACTCAGGTGAAATGGTACTTCATCACTCAACAAAAAAGAAAATTCACGTGCTGTGGGCATTGCCGATGGGGCAAATAATTATTATTTCCAATCCTTCAATTGTCCAGAGCACTGTTGAAACTCAACCATTTTGCTGTGGGGCTAGAGACATATTTTAGGGCAGACAAGGCAAGAATGGCAATTTCTTTCCCTATAAAAAAGGACATTAGGGAACCAGGTGGGTTTTCCCCCGATAATTGCCAATAGGTTTATTGTCATCATTTATTGACTTTAAATTCTACCATGGTGGGCTTTGAATCCAGGTCTCCAGAACACTATCCTTGTTCAATTTACAAAACAAAATAATCATCCAGAGACCGAGATATCAAGTGATATGGGCTAATGGAGTGAGGCCACAACGGTCAACCAGAATTTTATTGAATTGGAAACAAAACAAAAACTGTAGATGCTAGAATCCAAAGTAGACAACCAAGAGGTTGACCTGCTGCATTCATCCAGCCAGCATCTTGGTTGAATGGCAAAGCAGGCTCAAGGGCTGCTCCAGTTCTTTACATCTATCGGTAATAGCAGGAGGCCTTGCCTCCCCATTGGTCCAGACTGGAGGGGAGAGTTGAGAGGTGGTTACTTTCCCAGTGGACACACTAGACAGGAAACACCATGCCAAGTAGAAAATGAATTGCCTGTTAGTGTAGATTTGTATGAGTTTTGTACATGACGACCCTGGCTCCAACTGAATTCTGTATTGAAGGGTTGAGGGAGAGGGATGGTTTCCAAATGCTCTAGATGAAAAAAAAATTGCAGCATCTTTAGATAAAACCACAGCACTACCAGTAATGTGGCAAGTGATTACACTAGAATCTGCTTGCACAATTAGAAACATAACAGGGTTTGATCGTCAACTTGGATTTCACATCATTTTTCCCTGCAAAAATAAAACTAAAATATAATTCTGTACCTTGACATCTCGGTGGATCCTTATCCCATTCGCCAGTCGCTGTACAGGTGATGATTTCTTCACCAATTAACGTATAACCATCATGACATGAATATCTTGCTTTAGTTCCAAAAGGCCAGGAGTCATTGGCCGATGATGAAACTGTCCCATTAGAAATACGGGGAGGTTCAGGACACTTGACAACTAGGGAAGAGTGAAATATGGACAGACCGTCAAATAAATGCCTCATGATGAAGCACACTGCTTGACTGCTACAAATGGTTATTTCCTCTATACCCCATCTCCCTTGAGTTAACACTCAAAAACAACCAGTTTTCAGGCAAATCAGACAGATATAGGTTAGGCTGGCAGCAGGATTGTGAAGTAAGACACACCAGCTGTTTTTGGGGGATGCTATTTCAATCAGAATTGGAAATCAGTAGATGCAAGTCAATTGCATTCTGCTCAATATGAAAAGGATGATCAAAACAAATCTCATGTGAAATCTTACGCAATATCATGTTAGATGGATAAAGCTAACAGCTAAAAAGGTAGACTGATGCATAACAGTAATTCCCACTATGAATTAAAGATAAAACCAGGAATTCTGTCATTTTGCCCACTCTCCATTCTTGTCTCCAATTTAAATCAGTGATCACAGAGGTAGTTGTAACATTTGTTGTTCTTCAAAGATAAAATATTGTTGAGTGAGTGAGTGTGAAACAAAACAACTCAAGTTGACCAAGAATCATATTTGTAAGTCTCGCCAATGCTCACTTTCCTGATGAAGGGCTTATGCCCGAAACGTCGAATTTCCTATTCCTTGGATGCTGCCTAACCTGCTGTGCTTTAACCAGCAACACATTTTCAGCAATGCTCACTTTGTCCTCAACTTCAAATTCTATGACAAGTTCGCAGCAGTGATGTTATGTAGATGGCTTTAAGACTGAATTCAGTGATAGCTTTCATGCATTAAAATGCATCTGGTTTCATGCATAGTTTTTAAATTCCAGAGATATAGTTCACTAATTGCCAAGAGCATTAATCCCACATTACTTTTAACGTTACAAAAATATTTTTGCTGTTTCTTCCACAATACACCTTTATGATATTCAATGATCAAGACTGCTTCCTTACTGCAGAGCAAAGTTTACGATAGACACTAGAAATGACCATTTAAAAGTAGCAGCTTGATTCATGAAATGAAAACCAGCTATCACACATCGCAGGTTTGAGCGTAGAATGTCCAAAAATCAAACCATCCTTTTTCTAGCTACAGTGGATAGTTTTCACCCTGCCCTCCCCCCAGAATAGTATTAGAAATATAGTCAAATTTCTATCCATGTTAATTCATTAACATGGCTTTGACTTTTCTGCACCAAATAATTGTACAGTCTCCCTGCAATTTCAAGCTCCTGACTTACTTTTACATGTTGGAACCGAGCCACTCCAACCATCAGCTGTACAAATCCGGAAATATGTTCCAACAATGCGGAATCTAGAAGAGAAAAAAAACAAACAAACTGCCGCAAAATAAAATACTATTGCTTTATACGTAGGAAATCATGTCTCCAAGTTATCTGAGAGATATTGAAGAAGTAACAAAAAGGATTGGTGAGGCCAGAGCACTAGATGTGATCTGCATGGATGTCAGTAAGGTGTTTGACAAGGTTCCTCATGGTAGACTGGTTAGCAAGGTTAGTTCACACTGAATATAAGACGAACTAGCCATTTGGATACAGAACTAGGTCCAAAGGGAGAAGACAGAGGTCGGTGGTAGTAGTGGAGAGTCACCCTTCAGACTGGAGGCCTGTGATCTATGGTGTGCCACAAGGATTGGTGTTGCATTCACTGTTTTCTATCATTTGTATAAATGATTTGGATGGGAATATAGGAAGTACGGGAAGTAAGTTTGCAGATGACACCAAAAATGCGGAGCAAAGCAGGTTACCTAACAGTACAATGGGATTAGATTAGATTTACAGTGTGGAAACAGGCCCTTCGGCCCAACAAGTCCACACCGTCCCGCCGAAGCGCAACCCACCCATACCCCTACATTTACCCCTTACCTAACACTAATGGCAATTTAGCTTGGCCGATTCACCTGACCCGCACATCTTTGTGACTGTGGGAGGAAACCGGAGCACCCGGAGGAAACTCGATCAGTTGGGCCAATGGGCCGACGAATGTCAGATGGAGTTTAATGGATTAGATTAGATTAGATTACTTAGTGTGGAAACAGGCCCTTCGGCCCAACATGTCCACACCGACCCACCGAAGCGCAACCCACCCATTCCCCTACATTTACCCCTTTTACCTAACACTATGGGCAATTTAGCATGGCCAATTCACCTGACCTGCACATCTTTGGACCGTGGGAGGAAACCGGAGCACCCAGAGGAAACCCAGAGATAAACGTCAGGTGCTGAATTTTGGAAAAGGCAAATCAAGGCAGGACTTATACATCTAATGGTAACATCCTGTGGAGTGCTGCTGTACAAAGAGACCTTGGTGTGCAAGTTCATGGTTCCTTGAAACTGGAGTCGCAGGTAGATAGGATAGCAAAGGCAGCATTTGTTATGCTTGCCTTTATTGGTCAGTACATTGAGTACAGGAATCGGGAGGTCACACTGTAGCTTTACAGGACATTGGTCTTCCTGCTATAGGAAAGATGTTATGAAACTTGAAAAGGTTCAGAAAGGATTTACAAGGATGTTGCCAAGGTTGAAGGGTTTGAACTACGAGAAGAGGCCAAATAGACTAGCACTATTTTCCCTGGAGGTCAGAAGCTGAGGGGTGACATTACAAACCTCTATAAAAGATCATGAATAGTATGGATGGTGTGGGGGGGGGAGAAGAGAGTTAAAAACCAGAGGGGCATAGAGGTCAAAAGCAGAGAGGGTAAATATTTTTAAAAAGAGAGCAAGGGCCCCAAGCGGAAACTTTTCACGCAGAGAGTGGTGCATGTATGGAATAAGCTGCCAGAGAAAGTGGTAGACACTGGTAAAATTACAAGATTTAAAAGGCATTTGGATCAATAAAAGAATAGGAAGGGTTTAGAGGGATTTAGGTTAAATGCTACCAAGTGTGAATTGGTTTACTTAGGATATCTTGTCAGCATGGACAAGTTGGACCCAAGAGTCGGTTTCTGAGCTGTATGACTCTATGGCAGTTGATCAAGAAAAAAGTTGATCAAGGATTGTCTGGTTCAAAGTCAATATAAATGGCTTTACTATTTTGGAACAACATTAGTGGTGGGGCAAAGTAAACATCAAACTTCGATGTTACTGTGCAACTAGGCTTCAGTTGTCTGTGCCCATCCCCCTTGTAAAGCCCTGCACTTGTCCACTTCACTACTCTTTCAGTCAATGTCTTTGAAGTAGCTTTGTGTCCGCTACCCCACTATCACCTTATCCTCACATAGCTCTGTCCTCAATTTAGACTGAATGCTGTGAAGCACTACTGGATATTTTATCACAAAAAGGTGCCAAATGAACAAAATGTTCACGGGTGTTGAGTTTCCGGTTTAAAAGTAGTTAGACAAAAAAAAAATTTGTGGATGGGACAGGCAGGCTTAATATGAGATAACCGGTTGAGGAACCATGAAAGCCCTTTGGTAAAGATAGCACAAAACGTTTGCTGCCTATAAAGAACTGCACATGTAGGCAACTCTCTTGGTAGACTATGTATACATGTGTCATCCATGGGTAATGAATCAACTAATTACTGGAAACAGTTAGGATTTAAAAACATGTTCTTACTTGCAAACTGTAACCAGAGAATACAGTCACCTCAACAATTTATAACTTGCATGAAAGGACAGATTATTTCAAAATTCAGTTATATTGCAAAGATCAGTTAGAATGCAGAAATGAATTTCAAAGAGAATGAAACAAAGAGACTGGAAAGGGATGCAAAGTTATGCTAAGTGAATGAATGGGCAAAAAAAAATTGGCAGCATACAACATGGAAAAACAAAATGAGAGAATAAAGCAAATTTAAGTGGTGAGAGACTACAGAATGCTGCAGTACAGTGGCACCAGGGCATCCTTGAAGGAAATCACAAATAAGCAAGCAGACACAGAAAAGTAATTAGGATAGAGAATACTATTAAAAGCATGGAATCCTTGCAGATTTTGGTCTCTCAAACCCTTTCACCCATTACCAATGGTCTCTTTGACCATTGAGAATGGTGAAATATACAGAGAATGGATAAGTTAACTGCAATAGTGTGATGGAAATTTACACAGTGTTTGAACACTTACCCTTCATCGCAATAAAATACAACTTTACTTCCAAAAGTAGTACCACTGGACGCATTATAATATCCATTCAGAATCTCTCCAGGATTACCACAATTTAAAGCTGGAAACAGAAGGAGAAAAAGTTAAAATATGCCACATTATCCAGTAAGATTTGAAATATAATTCAATTAGATGCATGAAAGATTCAAGGCTTTTTCAGACAATAGATTACTGCAGTTCAAACATGACTTTAGTTTCAGCAATGCAAATTAAATATTTTGTCCAATGATGTTAGAGTGTCACAGGATCACTTAATACAAGCCCAAGACAAACCTGCAATGCATAGGTCTTACCAATTAATCCATGCTGAGGGGAAAGGATCCAGTTTTTATTTCAAGTAGTTTGTTCCCCTCCAGGCCATGACAGAACATAATTCAAATAAGTCTCAGGTATGAAGAATGCCTCTTGTCCGACAAAGGAGGAAAGAGGAGAGGAGTTTTTAAACATAGCTCACATTACACCAAGATTGTAAAGTAGTATTCAAGAAAGAGAAACTGGAGGGAATAGGCTACTGAATGCTTCATGCCCATGTCTGTAACTCTTCATCGTAGAAACCCTAACCAAAAAGAAAAATTCTCCCGAGTCTTCTTTCAAGCTTGGTTAGGGTTTTAAAATGTTTCAATCAGACTCTCCCCAAATCTTTCTAAATTCACGAACAGAGGCCTGGAAAACAAAGCTCTTTTCATCAGGGAGACCTGCCCTCCCCACATCAGCCCAGTGAAGCTCCATTCCATTCTCTGTGGCTCAATATCAGAAGTTATATATAGTTATTTAAAATCACATACAGCAATCACTTTTCAGAGACCATCCCACTGTTAACACCAAAATCAGTGACTGATTTATCCATTCTTCCCGATCTTGGGTCAAGGAAATTAATGTTGACCAACACAAGGAAAAAACACTTTCCACTAATGAAAAGGAAAGCAACAATATTGTATACACTCAGCAGATATGGCAAGTCAAATCCTTTGTTGAAGACAGAGGGACAGCAGGTGTTTCTCTTCAATCTTGTCAGTCTTGCAAAGTATTTCCAGCATTCAGTTTACTTCAAATTATGGAGGACCAGGCCAGAGCCCCCAAAAACATTTTAAGAATGTAGCCTAAAACCTAATTTTTCAAGTTGTTTTAAGCAGATGCAAGGTGAATATACTAGGTGAGATACCTGGTCAGACCATTCGCACTTAAACAAAAGAAAACAAATTTAGAAAAATAACTATTTGAAAACCCAAATGTATCAAAAATTCAACCTAAAGAGCGGTTCTGATTTCCTGCAACATCTCATAACATTTCCCTTAAAATTTAAGTTCAAACAAAGGGTCTGACAAGAGAGAGACAGAGACAGAGACAGAGAGAGGCTCAACATCGAGCAGTTTCTTTGGGTCCCCAACTAAAACTAACCAAAATAAGAAAAAACAACTCTGAACTGGGAGAACTGACCATTCCCCTTTCATTGCACAATTGTTTCTTTTAGAAAAAAACTGAAAGCCTTTTCTGATTGTTGACTTAGGTAACATCCGTTAGCCATTATTTAAGTAGGAGTAGTAGCTCAGCCATTTCAGTACCTCTGCCTTTACGGCCGCCATCAAAAAAAAGGACAGAATAACCTTGTTAAAGCAGCACCATTGTCACAAGATATACAACAGATATTGTACCTTAATGAAAGCCAATGACAATTGTGAAGTGTTAATGGGAAACTTGAACCCAAAATATTGATTCAGTCAACAAAACCAGCCACAGCCCAATTAGCATTTCCATCCACTATACAAATTAGATAACTGGAAAAAGTAAGATTTTGAATATTGAAAATATGAAGCAAAAACTATTATTAGACATCTGCATCAGGTCAATGGCAGCCATGTTTCATCACCCATGCCTGTCCCCTTCACACAGGCTGCTCAGCTTGAGCAATTGTCATTGGATTAATTGCTTGGCCTACAGTTTGTACTCCACATTGCATCAGCAGGAACAAGAATCCTACATGCATCACCAACTCATCTTTTCCACATCAGGGAGTGATCTTAAATTGCTGTTCATCTTTTTAAAAAAAAGTTAAACTTTAGAGGGTAAAAAAGTCTCGCTGATCTTAATATTGCAATTGACCACATGATCCGCAAGATGACCAAGATCTTTAATTACCTAAAAATATTCAATACAGAAGACAAATCCATCACTTGTAGAATTTCACACCTGTAAATTGCAGGGGCACTAGCAACATAGCAATAGACATCAAGGGCACAGACTTTTCTCTCCAAACCACAGGATAACAAAGGGAGGTCACCAGCCATGCTGTGCCACAATTTATGTCAATAGTCCCACAGCTGTCATCTTATAGAGTCATAAAAGATGTACAGCACAAAACAGACCCTTGGTCCAACTCATTCATGCCGACCAGCTATCCTAAATTAATCTAGCCCAATTTACCAGCACTTGACCCATATCCCTCTAAACCCTTCCTATTCATATACCCATCCAAATGTCTTTTAAATATTGGAATTGTACCCACCTCCACCACTTCCTCTGGTAGCTCATTCCATACACACACTACCCTCTGCATGAAAAAGCTGCCCCTTAGCCTCCATTTATATCCTTCCCCTCTCACCCTAAACCAATGCCCTCTAGTTCTGCACTCTCCCCAACCCAGGGAAAAGACCTGATTTGCCCTATCCATGCCCCTCATGATTTTATAAACATCAATAAAAGGTCACTCAGCTTTCCTGATGAACGTTGATTTTCCTGCTCCTCAGATGCTGCCTGACCTGCTATGTTTTTTCAGCACCACACTGATCTAAACTCAGCCTCTGACGGTCTAGGGAAAATATCCACAGCTTATTCAGCCTCTCCCTCTAGCTCAAACCCTCTAGATTTTTCCAAAATCAACCAGTTTATAAAATTGGTTTGATTAGAGTCAAAGGCCATATTCTGGAACCATATCACACCATGACACATAATCCAGTAGTTTCAAGATGTGGATTCTTGAATCTGCATTTTAAAACGGAGAGAAAAAGCTCCGGTCTCTGCTACAACATATGTCTAATCTCAACCTCTTGAAATTTCTATTCAGTGGGAAAGGAAAAAAGTGAACTAATACTCATATACAAGAATCAATTGCTATCACATTAGCTGCACCCAAATGCATCCTAGTTTCTATGAAAAGAATATTGCAAGAACAGATAACCTCAATTAAACATTTGACTTACTGGATTTCAATTCATCTGAATTTGTGGCCATAACTTTCCAATTGAAACTAACCATGTTTGCATGTCTACCTGTTGTGAAAACTTAAACGTAGGATTTCAAAGCTTAAATAAACTATACAGGTCACTCAGCTATAACGCGAGTTTCGTTAATAAATTCGATGTAATGCGATTGATGAATTGGGCACACTGTTTCTAAAGCACAAACTTTTGAAGTGTATATTGATTATGTAACCTTGAGATTATACAATTTTGACCCCATTAGTTTAAATGGTCCTGCTATTACGCTATTTTCTTATAAACACGGGCTTGTATGAAAATGGAACTACTGCAGTATAATAGCACCAACTGCACTTGGTTTTAACCTCAATTATTTGTTGAAAGTCTTGAGAAAAGTGGACTCCACAAAAAAAGCGAGAGAACAAAGTGGATGAAAAAGGGGAAAACATCAAGTTTAAAAAACATCTTTGCTTCCAGACACAAGCAGGGGAGTAATATTTTCAATACACTTTCTCCCCATCAGGAATTTTCAGTCTTTTGTCATTCAGATATGGCCACACCCAGAAAAATGCTGTTCCAATCTGTATTTAACCAAAATAGACAGATACAAACCCTGACTACATAAAGGGTCAGCATGTCTTTTAAGGCTGGCATCTTGAAATTAACATGCACAGTTTGCAGGAATGGAAGGAAAGATAGACCACACACAACAGAGAATGATCTCAACAAAAATACATCAAACCAGCACTTTAATTTAATAGCAGTTGGAGGGAGCACAACATTATGAACTGGATGGAGCACCAGAGCTTCTTACACAGTACCCTGTACACGTTAAAGTATTCAAATATAAATTGGTTGTGCTATACTGCCACCACCACTGGCAAGATACAATTACAAGTTTACAAGGCAGTTACATGGGCAGGTCAGAAATTTGAAGCAGAGTTCCAGCAAAGGATCACCATGAAAGCTACCCAGTGACAAGGCAATAGTTTTAACAGATGCATTTTGTTTGTGTGAATGGACCAAGAAAGTGATAGCAGGTCAGAATCTAATTTATGGACCAAGTGGTGGTCAGGATGGGATGCATCTGAAGTTTTAAATCAAAAAGGCAGTCTCTACAGATTAGAAACTGCATTTTAAACCAATATCATTTGTAAGTTTTCCAACAAGTCAACATTACTTAGCCAGTTATACTCAGCTTTGCATTTTAACACCTAGATGTCACACTGCATTAATTCAGCTCAAGAAGTGGCAAATAAAAACTTGAAGACCTTGCAACTCCATTCTCCTCAATACTGATGAACAAGTTGCAACTAATTCCAATATAGCCCATTCAATTATACTGCCAACATCTGGATCAGATCAGATTTGAAGAGGGTAGTTAAAAGAAAACCAGACTATGGAGTGGAGGACTACAATTTATTATACACTTCATTAATACACTTCTTAGTGACCTAGTTTGAAAAAAAAATTTATTAATAGCAAAGGACATTTATAAATAACCCACTTATCTTCCTTGCTAACAAACTTACGTTCAATGAATTTGATAGAAGTACAGAATGTGCAAGGAAATGGTTTCTCTAGTTAACAAGAATCAAGACATTATTTGTCATTAGCAAAAAGTAAGCTTTGCTGGGAGTTTATCATGCACAAAAAAATGATCCAAGTCAGGTACCTACCATCCTGTGTCAAGGAAGGAAGGAAGAAAAATAAAATTGCTAATTATTTATATTCACAGACAACAAGCAAAGGAGACCAAAGTTCCATCTTTCCTGCATGTAATACGTTTTGAACCTCCTTCCTGAAACAAATATTCTGGGTAACACTTATAAGTAGTATTTGTACCCACAGGAAAGGTGGTCAGAGGATTAACTGGTGAGCCATTTTCCAAATCAGGAGGTTTTCCACAGTCTCCTTCAAAAAACGAAAAGGAAATAAAAACATAGCTTTTAAAAGTTCAGCAAGTCATTAGTGCATTAGAGAGGTCAAATGTAGAAGATCACCTACAAAACATGCTGGGGTTTGGCATCTTTTCATGTTGTACTTGGATTTCCTCCCCAATTTCAAAGCCATGGATAGTAGAAATGCCTCATTTGGAAATGCGGTAAAAACAATGACTGCAGATGCTGAAAACCAGATTCTGGATCAGTGGTGCTGGAAGAGCACAGCAGTTCAGGCAGCATCCAAAGTGCAGTGAAATCGATGTTTCGGGCAAGGAAATGAAGCATTCACCAAAATACTATTCATTCTGGTGCAGAAAAAGTGGGCGTCAAGTCATACTCCTGTATGCAATTCAATGCAACACGGCAAGAATGCATTGATGGCAACACAACAAATTGCTGGAAAAGCTCAGCAGGTCTGGCAGTATTTGATACATAACCTTGCAGAAAAATACTGCATTTTCAACTTCACTAATGCACTTTCTTAACTAAACTCCAAATATCAAAATGAGACTATTCAATCTGCCTCAAGGTTACATACACTTAGGGTACTCCATGATACAAGTCTTTTTAGTCTATAGATGTAACTAGGCTTCCCTAAAACTTTGCCCTTCTGGATTACAAGGCAATTATTGACCTGTATATAATTCATTGTGTTTGCAATTATTCCTGCTGCTCCTCTTTCAAATGTACAAGATACAGCTAAGAATACTGCAGCAAGTAAAAACTATACTGAAATCAGTGAAAGAGAAGTAGTTATGAGAAGAAGAGAATCACGTCAATGATCATATCAATAATGGAACATAAAAAGCAAAAAGGAAAGTTGTAAAATGTGACGGCAGGAAGGATGAGTGTTCAAGAAACTGGAAACTATTTGATGAATGAAACTACATAAGCCAAATCCTGTGTTTTCTACATGGTGGCGGCTACATTCCAACATCATGCATTGGGTGCAAGATCCAGTTCTCTCTTCCCTCCATCTCCCCACAAACTAATTATTTGGGTGAAGATTAGTTCATTGCCTACTCATTACCTTTTGATGTGCAGACACAGAGAAAATGCAGAATTTGAAGTGAGCCAGGAGTCATCAGTATAAAAACATTCTTCACTGACTTACTTACTGTCAGTTGATCCACGTGCCAACAAGCAGACAAGAAGTTGAAGAAGTTGACAATTCTAGATCCTCACTTGGTACCAGAACAGCATGGGTCCAGGAGGGAAAGGAATAGAATTGACTCGCAGTGCCATTTTTAACTAATTATGGAAACAGCACACTGCAGTACCACTTAGCTAGCTAAGGTGCACTGTATTCGAAGAGGATGGTGCAGTTAGCTATGTTAATGGCCAAATAAAGATCAGGATGGATGTCCAAGGTTGAATGCGTTGTGAAAAGTATACATAGATTAATGGAATGCAGTTAGTGGATAATTAATCAATCAACACCATGGTCCTATGTGAATTCAGATGAAACAGCACTCAACAAAACAAAAAATTCATGTGCTGTGGGCGTTGCCAATGGGGCAAATAATTTTATTTCCAATCCTTCAATTGCCTAGAGCACTGTTCAAACTCAACCATTTTGCTGTGGGGCTAGCGACTTTTTTTTTAGGGCAGATGAGGCAAGAATGACAATTTCCTTCCGTACAAAAGGGGCCTCAGGGAACCAGGTGAGTTTTTCCCCCGATAACTGCCTATAGTTTTGTCATCATTTATTGATTTTAAATTCTACCATGGTGGGCTTTGAATCCAGGTCTCCAGAACACTATCCTTGTTCAATTTACAAAACAAAATAATCATCCACAGACCGAGATATCAAGTGATATGGGCTAATGGGGTGAGGCCACAATGATCAACAGAATCTTATTGAATTGGAAACAAAACAAAAATTGTAGATGCTGGAATCCAAAGTTGACAAGCAAGAGGATGGCTTGCTGTATTCATCCAGTCAGAATCTTGGTTGAATGGCAAAGCAGGCTCAAGAGCTGCTCCAGTTCCTTACATCTATCAGTAATAGCACGAGGTCATTGCCTCTCCATTGGTCCAAACTGGAAGGGAGAGTTGAGAGTGGTTCCCTTCCCAGTGGACACACTAGACAGGAAACACCATGCCTTGTTCCAAGTAGAAAATGAAGTGCCTGTTAGTAGCAGGTTTGTATGAGTTGTGTACATGACGACCCTGGTTCCAACTGAGTTCTGCACTGGAGGGTTGGGGGAAGAGGGATGGTTTCCAAGTGCTCTAGATGAAGAAATATCGCATCATCTTTAGATAAAACCACAGCACTACCAGTAATATGGCAAGTGATTACACTAGAATCTGCTTGCACAAATAGAAACATAACAGGGTTTGGTCGTCAACTTGTATTTCACATCATTTTTCCCTGCAAAACCAAAACTAAAATATATTTCTGTACCTTGACACCTTGGTGGATCCTTATCCCATTCTCCAGACACTGTACAAGTGATGGTTTCTTCACCGATTAATGAATAACCATCAAGGCATGAATATCTTGCTATACTTCCAAATGGCCAGGAGTCACTGTCAGATGATGAAACTGTCCCATCAGAAATACGGGGAGGTTCAGGACACTGGACAACTAGGGAAGAGTGAAATATGGACAGACCGTCAAATAAATGCCGTCATGACAGATCATACTGCCTGACCAACAAATGTCTATTTCTGCTTTATTCCTAGTTTCTAACTCACTGCAGAACCAATTTTTGGACAATATCAGATGGAGAGGACAGCAGTGACAGGATTGGAGGAGTCAAGTGCAAACACCTTATGGAAGGATATTGTTTCAAATAGTGTTTTGGGGATTGGTAGATGCAAGTCAATTCCATTCTGCTCAGATATGAAAGTTTGATTAAAACAATAAACTTTTGATATTCTAATTTGTTGCAGAAGCTAACAGCTAGAATCATACACTCTGGCCCAAATTTAAATCAGTTTAGTGATTAAAAACAGCAAGTTAAGCTGTGAAAATGCTCTCAACGTACATGAACAACATTAGACTCTGAAGAAAGATGATAGAATACTCTAGTTCAAAAAAATTAAATTTATACTAGTTTTGCAAGTTTCACCAATGATCACTTCTTTCTGCATTTAATTTTTTTTATCATTTAACAGCAGAAGGCCACAGCAGTCGTGTTATGAGAAAGCGATTCGACTGAATGTCTATTTCAAACTGCCTCAAATTCTGAACAGGTAGCTTCTAAACTCAACAGGGATAGTTCAGTAACTGTTAAAAGAATTGCACAGTAAAGCTAATTCCATGGTATTTCTAACATTTGAGAAATGTTTTGCTTCTTGTCCCACACCAGCTCATGCTATTCAGTGATCCTTTCACAACTGCTTCCTTACTAATCCCTCCTGCTGAGTGAAGTCTACTGTAAAGACTATAAACAACAGTTTAATGCGGTTCATGTATTTGGTGCAGAAAGACCAAGACAACCATCCTGTTCCATTTAGAGCTCCTCACTTACTTTCACATGTTGGAACCTGACCACTCCAACCATTGGCTGTACAAATCCGGCTATTCTTACCAACAAGGTTGAACCTAGAAAAAAAATGGAAGAGCAAACTGCTGAAACATCAAAAACAGAAAGTCACTCAGTATCAAAAACCAAACAATGGTAGTGTGATATGAAAAAGTAGCAAAAGATTATATGAATCAAAGTCTCTCAAATTGATATTTACTGTACTGGAGGGAGATAATCAATGTTTCATTAGGATTGGTGCAAAGTAAACACCAAAATTACTTTGATACTATGCAACATGGGCCTTCAATTACTGAGGTCCAAAGTAGCATTCCCATTCTGGAGCTCTGAACTTATTGGCCTCATTATTCCTTCAACTTCTTCAATGAAGCTTTGTCAGTTGCCAAATATTTCCCTATTCTTTTGTGGCTCTGTCCTCAATTTACATTCAAAAGTTGTGTAGTATCGTGAGCTCTTATCACTAAATGAATAAATATTTGTATTGGATTGTCAAAGGAAGTGTCCAACTAATTGAATCATTGAGAATTGTGAAGTGTGGATACAGAGAACCAAGGAATGCAATATTCATGGATTTCCAAAAGACATTTGATTAGGTGCCTCAAAGAAATTGTTGCCAACAGAAAGGCAGTTCATAATGTTTGGTTGGGGCGGAAGAGACATTAGACAAGAAACAGTTGGGCTAACTTGACCATATTTTGGTTTATAAACTGTAACCAGAGATCAGTAAATAGTCTCAACTGTTTACAAAGCTGTTAGTAACTCGGATTAAAGGACTGACTCTGCTGTACCATTCCGATAGCAGTTTGACATCAGGATAGACAGAAATGCACAAAATACATGTTGAAGAATCCTCAAAAGGAATGCATAAATGGACAGAAATCTGTAACAGTCTAACATGAAAAGAAAACTGTGATGTTGTTTATCTGAGAGAGAAAAATATGCAAATTATTTAAGTGGAGAGAGACTAGAGACAGAGGGACCTGGGCATCCTTGAAGGAAATCACAACAAATAACGAGACAGGTAAATGGAATGCCATCCTTTATGGGAAGGGATGAGGATATTTTAGGGGGAAGAAAAAAGGAACTCTTGCTACATCTCCATGGAAATTGGATTTGGAGTGCTGTGCCTTCAGATGTACATTTCACTGGAAGGAGTTTAGGAAATTTTCACTTTGCTCATTTCCTGGATAAAAAAGTTTGACCTTTCATCACAGGGACAAGCATATATCAGGATTCATAAGAATAAGACATGGCCTATGGAAACCTGGATGTGTTAGAGGGTTCTTGACAGGTCAGGGTCAGCAGAGACAGACAATGTTTCTCCTTTTGAAATGGATGGAGAAAACAATGACCACTAGGGACACAAGGTATCTGATTGACATCCTATTTGAGGAGAAAACTTCCTCATTGTCCTTTTAAGGACTGGAAACTTGGGGATTTGATCTGAGTTAGCGGGAGAGGTTCCAGGAACAGACATTTATGAACTAAATGACAGACAGCAAAGCTAAGGCCAGAACCAAATCAGCCACAATGTTATTATTAACTGGAAGAGCAGTCTTAAATGGATTGAAACACCTATTCCTGCTCTGACTAATTATGGGAGTATCCCAGAGTTTGATCATCAGAAGAGTCACATACCTTAGACTATACAAACAAACATTCAACTAGGTTAAGTATTGTAATGTTCTGAAAAGTCATATCTAACTAAAACATTAAATTTTCACTCCACAGATGCTGCTAGACCTGCTAAGTTTCTCCAGTATTTTGAGATTTCCAACATCTGCAGTATCTCAAGAACAGCATGCTATATTTCAATCCTGAACCATTTAGATTGACAACTTTGTAGAAACGAAATGCATTTTGTTTTCAAGTGATGGGATTTGGACATTCAAACCAATTGGGTCAATTGAGACAAAATACATTAATTTGCTGAAACTGTGCAATTAAGGGGCAAAACAAGTCATAGAACATGAAATCGTATTCAGAGAGGAGACAGGAAAATTAAACCCAAAAAAATGAGATTACGGTGGGTTTCTTAGTTTGTGCAGGTAGTGGATGGCCTCAACTCAAATGCAAAAGCATAATTTTTCACTACACAATGAACAACCTTATTTCATACTAGCACCTGAACACTTACCCTTTATCACAATAAAAAATAACTTTATTTCCAAAAGTGGAGTCTGGTGCATCAAAATACCCATTCAGAATTTCTCCAGGACTACCACAGTTTATTGCTAGAAACAGAGGGAGAAGAAAGTTAAGATATGCCACAGTATCCAATAAGGTTTGAAATACAATTGATTATTTTTGTGAAAAGTACGAAGCTATTGACACAATAGATTACATCAATTCAACAGTGTCAGTTCTAGCAATGCGATTTAAGATTTTGTCCAACACGTGATATCACAGGTTCACTTAATACTTTTAGTAGTTAGTCTGAGCTGAGGGATAAGACCCAGTTTGTATTTTTAGTGGCATGTTTCCTCCAAGTAATGGTAGAATATAAAACAATAAAAATAAATCTTGGGTATGCAGAAGTTCAGAGCTGAAAATGTGTTGCTGGAAAAGCACAGCAGGCCAGGCAGCATCCAAGGAGCAGGAGAATCAACGCCTCGGGCATGAGCCCTTCCTCAGGAATCAGAAGTTCAGCTCCTTTAGCAAATGAGTGATAAAGACAGGAAAGCAAAAAGTCTGACCTTAAGCTACATAAGCAATGATATGTGTATTTTGAACATTGTAGTCTGCCATGCACTGTTGAACATTATTTAGCTGGGAGGAATATATTGATCTGCAGTATTGGAGATAACTTGGCCAAATTAAAAAATATAATAAAAACAAGCAAATTTTTGGTTTTGTTTGCAGAGACATTCAATACAGAAAATTATAACACATGGAAGTTAGACAGAATTTGATTTATTGTTGTCACATGTACTGAGATATAGTGAGAAGTATTGTTGTGCACATTATCCAGGCAAGTCACAAGTCCACCAGGGTAACAGAACAGATTGCAGAACATAGCGTAATACCTACAAGAGAAGGTACAGAAAAAAATGAACTCTAATGTGAGAGGTCTGTTCAAAAGTCTAACAACATCAGGGGAGAAGCTGTTTTCGAATCTGTTGATACACGTTTTCAAACTTTTGTATCTTCTATCTAATGGAAGTGGTTGGAGAAGTGTATAACTAAGATAGGAGGGGTTGGCTGCTTTCCTGAGGTAGCAGGAAGTAGAGATAGAGTCAGTGGATGGAAGGCTGGTTTGAGTGAGCTGTATTCACAACTCTAATTTCTTGCTGTCTTGGGCAGAGTAGTTGCCATACCAAGCTGTGATGCCTCTGGATAGAATGCTCTCTGTTGTATATCTATAAAAATTGCTAAGCATCATTGCGGATATGCTGAATTTCTTTAGCCTTCTGAAAAAGTAGATGTTGGTGTACTTTAAGCGTTGACATGGATGTACCAGGGAAGGTTGTTGGTGCTCTTTACTTCTAGGAATTTGAAGGTCTTTATAATCTCCACCTCAGCACTATTTCCAACATCAGATCACCATAAAAGCTACCCTGTGAGGTGGCCAATGGTTTTCACAGATTCCCTCTATTTGTATTAGAGGGTCAATCACGCCCTTGGTCCAAAGTCTAATTTATGGACCAGAGGTTGTCTAGATGGAATACATCTGTTATACACTTGAAACTACATTTTAAAACTATTTATTCTTTGTGATATTTCCAAAAGATCAAGACTACTTAGCCAGTTAATTATACTCTCAACTTTGTATTTTAACATCCAGGTCTGCATCTACTTCACTCAGTAACAGTGACAAATAAGAATTTGAAACAATTGCAGCTCTATTCTTTTCAACATTGACGAACATATTGCAATTGATTCAGATATAGCCAGTTTAATGAGAAATAAACTACCAATATTTGATCAAATTGGATTTCAAGAGAGGGTAGTGAAAAGAAAATCAGATTATGAAACAGAGAAACAATTTACTTGAAGAATTATTAATAATATTCTTCTTGGTAACCAAAGTTGAAAATGAATTTTCTCATGGAACATCTACATCATTAAATTGTTTTTGAAAGTTACTGTTAAAAAGGTTCCTGTTCAAACTAACACTCTTTGCTCACATCTGAACAGCAAACACTCTCCTAACATCTGTACTGCATTTGCACCAAGTGTCATAAAGCTAGTCCCTTTTGTTCTTAAAAGCTGTTCCTTGCCTCAAGAAGACTCTGCACTTGATATTTTTCAGAAGGTTAATAAACCGGGCCAGACTCCGATCAGTCTGGTTTGGGACAGAGATGAAAAGAACTTTGGAGAGGCCTATTGTGTACATGTAAATAGAACAAAGAAAATTTACAGCCGGGGAACAGGCCCTTCGGCCCTCCAAGCCAGAGCCGATCCAAATGTACTGTCTAAATTCCTAAGCATCTGTATCCCTCTGCTCCCTACCTACTCATGTATTTGTCCAGACACAGCTTAAATGAATCTACCATGCCTGCCTCTACCACCTCTGCTGGCAATGCATTCCAAGTGCCCACCACCCTCTGTGTGAAGCACTTCCACGTGTATCTCCCTTAAACTTTCACCTCTTACCTTGAAAGCGTGATCTCTCATTATTGAATTGTTCACCCTGGGAAAAAGCTGGTCTCTATCCACCCTGTCTATACCCTTCATGATTTTGTAAACCTCAATCAGGTCCCCCCTCAAACTGCTTTTTTCTAATGAAAATAAACCTAACTTACTCAACCTCTCTTCATAGCTAGCACCTTCAATACCTGGAAACATCCTCGTAAACCTTCTCTGCACCCTCTCCAAAGCGTACACATCCTTTTGGTAATGTGGCAACCAGAACTGTACACAGTATTCTAAATGCGGCCGAATCAATGTCTTGTACAATTTTAACATGACTTGCCAGCTCTTATATTCAATACCCTGTCCAATGAAGGCAAGCAGACTTTTTGCCTTCTTGACCACTCTATCCACCTGTGCAGCAACCTTCAGGGTATAATGGATCTGCACTCCCAGATCTTTCTGTCCATCAACTTTTCCCAAGGCTCTTACATTCATTGTATAATTCACTCTAGAATTAGTTTTGCCTAAATGCATCACCTCACTTTTTTTGGATTGAAAACCATCTGCCACTTTTCTGCCCAACTCTCCAGTTTATCTATATCCTCCTGTATTCTCTGACAGTCCCGTATGCTTTCTGCTACTCCACCAACCTTCGTGTCATCTGCAAACTTGCTGATCATACCAACAGTGCCCTCTTCCAGATCATTTAGGTATATCACAAACAACAGTGACCCCAGTCGAACACCACTGGTCACCTTTCTCCACTTCGAGAAATTCCCTTCAACTACTACTCTATGCCTTCTGTTGCTCAACCAATTCTTTATCCACCTAGCTAGAACACCCTACATACCATGTGACTTAACTTTCTCCATTAGTCTACCATAGTCAAACGCCTTACTAAAGTCCATGTATATGACATCAACAACTCTCCCTTCATCTATCAACTTGGTCACTTCCTCAAAGACCTCTATTAAGTTGGTAAGGCACGATCTCCCCTGCACAAAACCATGTTGCCTATCACTGATAAGCCCATTCTATTCTAAATATGGATAGATCCTATCCCTCAATACCTTCTCCAGCAACTTTCCAACCACTGATATCAGGCTCACTGGTTTGTAGTTACCCAGAATATCCCTTCTACCCTTCTTTACAGGGGGACAAAAGAGCAATCCTCCAATCTTCCGGCACCTCATCTGCATTTAAGCATACCATAAAGACATGTGTCAGGGCTCCAGCTATTTCCTCTCTCGCCTCCCTCAGCAACCTGGGATACATCCCATCCGGTCCTGGGAATTTGTCCACCTTAATAACCTCTAGCCTAGCCAACACATCTTCCCTATTTATGCCAATGTGATCCAGACTAATCAAACTTCTATCTCTAATCTCAAGATTCATTATGTTCCTCCCCTCAGTGAACACTGATGCAAAGTAATCATTCAGAATCTCACCCATTCTCTCAGGTTCCACACACAGCCTTCTTTCGTTATCCTTTAGTGGACCAATCCTTTCTCTAGTTACCCACTTGTTTCTTATATAAGAATAAAATGCTTTGAGATTCTCTTTAATTCTGCTCACTAAAGCTATTTCATGACCCCTTTTAGCCCATTTGATTCCTTGTTTAAGACTTGTTCTACTCTTCCGATATTCTTCCAAAGCCTGTTCTGCTCTTAGCTGCCTCAACCTTATGTATGCTTCCCTTTTCCTCTTGACTAGTTGTACAATTTCTCCTGTCATCCACAGTTCACAAATCTTGCCCTTCCTATCATTTGCCTTCAACGGGGCATGTCTATCCTGCACTATCTTTGAAAGCGTCCCGCATCCCAAACGTAGACTTCCCTTCAAATAGCTGTGCCCAATCCACATTTCCAAGCTCCTGCCTAATTTTGAAATAATTGGCCTTGGCCCATTTTAGTATTCTTCCCTTAGAACCACTCTCTTCTTTATCTAGGAGTATTCTAAAACTTACAGAATTGTGGCCACTGTTCCCAAAGAAATCCCCCACCGCAACATCTACCACCTGGCCTGGCCCATTCCCTAGTACCAGGTCCAATATGGATGAGACTTCAGGCCAAAGTGGTCATGTTTTAGAAGTGACCTGAATAAAGAAAAGGGAGTGGTAAGCAGTTTCAGTTGAGTCTGACCTGACAAGAAGTTCAACAGGGAGCTGTGTGGAAACTTTCTTTTCTTCCCTTCAACCTGTAAGGAGATGTTTCATGTTTCGTGGTTTTTAAAGGAGTTTGCTTATTGGGACTGTTACGTATATTCGTAACAGCATAATTAAGTCTACTTGGATAGGCTAAGCTCTGTAGGGGGTTCTCTACACTGTTTCTTGTGTTTCACTGTGTAATTTTATGAATAAATGTTTGTCTGCTTTAAAAACCAGTAGTCAACCTAGCTATCTTACTCAATGTAACTTTCACTGTACATTTACTGAAACCAACTGCAAAGTTATGGTCTGGAGCTGCCTACTTAAGAATGTTTTGAGTGGTCTGGCTTAGTCCATAATATAAGGTATAGAACACAACTGTTCCCATTGCTAAATCAATATTAAGTGAACCTAGCTGCAAGATGACTCTGTCAGGTGAAAAGATTATCAAAATTACACTATTTTTCAAGCCATATTTGAGGCAGTTACCATCCCAAGACTCATCTGCAAAATCTACAATTTGGGTCTAGGATTTAATTCACTTAATTTCCTTTAAAAACATAAATGGGCCAGTAAAGGTGGAGAAATTAAATGGAGAAGGAGAATGTGGAGGGGGAAAGATTACTCCTTACTTACGTTCACAAACAGCTCTTAGAGGTGACCAAGTTGAATTTTCCCTGCAGGTTATATGTTTTGAACCTCCTTCTTGAAATGTATATCCTGGGAAACACTTATAAGCAAGTATTGTACCCACAGGAGAGGTGGTCTGAGGATTTTCTGGTGAGCCATTTTCTAAAATCGGAGGTTTTCCACAATCACCTGTAAACAAACAAAAAAAGTTCAACAAGTCTCCTTTCTGTTTAAAAAAATCATTAATAATACACAAAATAGAAACCATCTCCCTAAAAATCTGAAATGTCAAGTGCTGGAATTTTTCAATATTTTAAACAACCGAACTTAAATTTTCTCACCAAATTCAAGTTCATTTAAATTGACATTTTAACGATGTTCCCTTGATTAGGAGACAAAAAACTGACTATTCTCTTTAGAAGATCTTCTATTTATTTAGCATGGTTTAACATGTATCCCAAGATACTTTATATGACCAATAAAAACCAACAAACGGCTGAAGGACACAATCAAGTTAAGCAATACAATAATTGACCAAGAATTACAATGGCTACAAGTGTAGGTAAGAACATTGACATTCTGTGGCCAGTTACTCACCTTCTGACTCTCAAATATATGTCCATTATGTGCAATGGATAAATCAGGAGTGTGATGAATACTTTCCACTTGCCTGGATGAATGTAATTCCAACATCACTCGAGAAGCTTGACATCATCCAAGACAAAGCAACTCACCTGATTGGGATCACACCTTCAACATCCATTCCCTCCACCAGCTGTAGTGTATAATATCCACAAGACACGCTGCTACAATGCACTAATGCTTTTTTGACAGTATCTTACAAAAAAAACCATCTTGAAGAAATTAGAACATAATGTTTAATGGGAAGGGCATCAACTGCAAGCTCCTTTCCAAGCTGTATACCATCCTAACTTAGAAAAATAGTCCCTTTATAGTCTGGGATCAAAATTCTGAAACTCTTTCGCATTGTGGGTTACCAGCAGTGATGCTAGATTTGGGTTCCACCAGAGCAGTTTCTCACCTCGCCTTGGTTCAAACATGGACAGAGTTGACGATGACTACTCTGGACACCAGTCCACATTTGACTGAACACCGCATCAAGGAGCCCTAGAAAACCTACAGAGGAAACTCTCCACTGGTTGGAATCTTATTGTTGGAGCCCGATCATTTTCTTTCCAGGTCATTATGGTAGCAACTCCCCAGGGAATGTTTCTTAAAATAAAAATGTGCAGGGATGTTATAAGACATCTCTGGAACAGGTGAGACTTGAACCCCAACTCAGAGGCAGGGACACTGCCATTGCACCACAAGAGTCCAAATTTCTCAGGCTAGGATCCTAGACCAATTATCATGAGCTGTTTCATTGCTTACCTTTACTTCATAAGCTCAGAAGGGAGATTGTTCAGCAGCATTTGTTACTCCTCAGATATTGAGGCAGTCTTTGTCCATGTTTTGCTGCACTTGCAATGTTCAATTTTTATTTGGCCAGAAGACCAACACAGAACATGAAAGAACAGTACTTGGTGCAGATTTATGATGCAGAGCTTTGTATGATATCAGATTTATTGTAAATAAAATTTACTGAATGGTTAAGGATACTATTAACATTCAAACAAATGTAAAAGTTAACTAGGAGAAAGTGAGGACTGCAGGTGCTGGAGTAGCAGAGTTGAAAAATGTCGTGCTGGAAAAACACAGCAGGCCAGGCAGCATCCGAGGAGCAGGAGAATCGACATTTCGGGCATAAGACTCCTGAGGAAGGTCTTATGCCCAAATCGTCAATTCTCCTGCTCCTCAGATGCTGCCTAGCCTGCTGTGTTTTTCCAGCACGACATTTTTCAATGTAAAAGTTAAACCTATTTCATAGTTCAATGCTTGATTGGTTTCTGTTACTCTTTAATATTACCACCTTCAAGAGCAACTAGGTGGAGCCAATAATTGTTGCCCAGCCAAATCCCATGAGAAAATAAAAGATACAGCTGGAAGGAATACAAATCAGAGGGGTCATTTTAACTTTCCATGGCAGAAATAATAAGTCACTTAACAATTGCCTGAAAGTTTATTCATCCACTTAGTAGGTACTCAGAAAGGGACATTAAATGAGCTGTTCTTCTGGAGTGGTGGCAAGGAAACATATGGAACAACAGTTTTAAAAAACCCACAAGCCATGGCCGACATTAGTAAAATTACGATTTATTTTAAAAAATAAAATTAAATTACAAAGTTATTGTGGCTTTTTTTTGGCCAGTTGGAGATGGTGGAAAATGGATGGGGCTTAGAAGTGGCCCAGTCAGCAGTATTTTTAAAAAGGTTTCAATGGGAAGCCTGAAAGTACCAGTTGATTTGAGATCAGGGAGAAAACGAGGCAGCAACAGGTTAACATTGAGAAAATCAGGTTTTAAAAAAGGTAACCAAATAAGATGGGCAAGGTGATTTGCCCCAAATTCTGGCACTGATCTGAAATGCATTGTTATGCCAGAGTTTCATAACATCCAATTTAATCTACATGACTGCGATAATCGCCAGTGACCTTTGAGCAAAGGCAAATAGGTGTTCCAAGTCAAATCAGACTCAAAATTTTAAACTCTCCATAGTTTCTGCAGACTTGCTGACAATTTTTTCCAAGCAATCTAAAATTTAAAAAAGGATCTTTAGTATCAACAATATTCCATTTGAAATAAATCTCTGAAGTTCAGTTGTTCTTTATATAAAAAAGACAAGGATCCTCCACAACCTAACACAAGTCAGGCTATCAGCCTCAGGTGTTAAAATGAGAAAAGGTGTACATGAAGTTCCCAGTATGTATGGATATTGACTCACATAGTAGTAAACAGTACATGGGGAATTTTTTTAAAAACACCAGCACTAATTATCGATTTACTTGAATCGAAAAGTGAAAAATGTGATGATTTGGAGATGCTGGTGTTGGACTGGGGTGTGCAAAGTTAACATCACACATCACCAGATTATATCCAACATGTTTATTTGGAAGCACTAGCTTTCAAAATACTGCTCTTTCCAAATAAACCTGTTGTACTATAACCTGGTGTTGTGTGATTCTTAACTTTGAAAAAAAAGTTAGTCATTTAAAAAATGAATAAGCAGATTAAGTAGCATCTGTGACCAGGTTTCCTCCCACAGTCCAAAAATGTGCACCTTAGGTGAATTGGCCATGCTAACTTGCCCGTAGTTAAGTGAAGAGGTAATTGTAGGTCTGGGTGGGTTGCTCTTCGGAGGGTCGGTGTGGACTTGTTGGGCCGAAGGGCCTGCTTCCACACTGTAAGTAATCTAATCAGAAACGTTAATGTACGTTTCCATGATGTTCTTTCATTAGATGTGGCTAGCAACATGAGAGCTCAGAGTAATGTACTTGGAATATACTTACTTGCAAAGTTTAGTATCAATAAAACAACTTTACTAAATCGGGCGTTAAACATTGAATTTATATCAAAGCAAGGTTCCATCCCTTAAAACATCATGTTTTTAGTCAGAAATAATTCGCGTGAAATGAAACCTGCATATGGTCAGAAATAAGTCTTTCCCATCGAATGCTATCTTTGAATTTTGAACCTCTCGACAAAACAGATCCGGAGTCCATAACTGACGGAACCAAAAGCAGAGAGGATGATATCACGTTCATTTCGCGCGGACCTGGTCTCTCCCCTTAACATTCATTCCAATTCCCACACTCCAAACATAGTGCAGACACCCCACTCGCCTCTCGCCGGAGATTAATCCTAAACCCCACACTGTGAACACAGCACAGACCTGATCTCTCCGAACCAATTCCGAGCAAGGACACCCTGAGCCGGTGCTGTAAATGCGCCCTCCCGCTAATTCTCAGCACAGGCCAGAAGAGTTAAAGAGGATCCGGGGCGCTGCTTACCGGTCACGCGAGCCACCCAGACCGCCATGAGAGCCAAGAGCAGCCTCTCCGAAACTTTCTCCATTGTTAATATTCAAGAAAACGTTTCTCCCAGTGACACTGGAAACTTTAAGCTTTCACAATTATATTCCTCTTGTGAAACGGTGCTGCTCTCCCGTAAATACACAACGAATGTCTCTGCTGACCGCTCTATGATTCAGATGAAAACAATGACTGCAGGTACTGGAAAAGCACAGCAGTTCAGGCAGTATCCGAGGAGCGGTAAAATCGACCTTTGGGTCAAAAGTCCTTCATCCTACTCTATTATTCAGACTGCTTCTCGTAGTCCCCACCCTCCTCACACCTACAGACAGCGAGGGAAATGCTGAGCAATCTTTTGATCAGTCAATTGGCTTTTCTCCAGGAACTTACTTGGAACATTACACCATTGTGATATTTTTGTTTGATTCTGAAAGGTAAGACATAAATGAAAGGATTAACTAAATACCACAAGTGGCTCTAATTTGATGCGGAGGTGCCGGTGTTGAACTGGGGTGAACGAAGTTAAAAATCACACAACACCAGGTTATAGTCCAACAGGGATATTTTCAAGTAGAAGCTGTCGGAGCACTGTTCCTTCGTCAGGTCGCTAGTGGGGCAGGATCACAGAACACAGAATTTATAGTAAAAGATCAAAGTGTCATACAACTGGTTCTTATTGGAATATCATTTCACTTGTATCACCTACAGTGTTCCCCAAGGGAAAAGTTCTGTGATATGAATGGAAACAAAGCACAAAGAGTGACACTGTCATTCCCATTGGGTGTGATAATGAGTCACTGAACTGAAAACATAATTTTGGAATAGAGATTAGCATTTCAGTATGAGCCTAATCAAAATCTATTTAAGAGTCATACAGCATGGACAACTCATCCAGGCCAACCAGGTTTCCTCATCTGAACCCGTCCCATTTGCCAGCACTTGGCCCATATCTCTCTAAACCTTTCCTATCCGTGTACCTGTCCAAATGTCTTTTAAATATTGTAATTGTATTTACCTCTACCGATTCCTCTGACAACTTGTTCTATTCAAGCACCACCCTCTGTGTGAAAAAGTTGTGCCTCAGGTCCCTTTTAAATCTTTTTCTCCTCACCTTAAATCTCTGCCCTCTAGTTTTGGAGTGCCCTGCTCTGGGTAAAAGACTGTGTCTATTCACCCTCATGATTTAATAAACCTCTTAATGGTCACCCCCACAGCCTCTGAAGTTCCAGGAAAAATAGTTCCAGCCTATCCATCATCTCCACATAGCTCAGACCCTCCACCTCTAGCAATATCCTTGCAAATTATTTGTACCCTTTTCAGTTTAATAACATCCTTCTTATAGCATGGTGTCCAGAAGTGTACACAGTATTTTAAATGTGGCCTTACCAATGTAAAGCTGTAACATGACATCCCAACAACTGTACTCAATGCTCTGACTCAAAAATTGTAGCAGTGGAAAAGCACAGCAGTTCAGACAGCATCCGAGGAGCAGGAGAGTTAATGTTTCAGGCATAAGCCCTTCATTCCTGATGAAGGGCTAATGCCCGAACCATCAACTCTCCTGCTCCTCGGATGCTTTCTGACCTGCTATGCTTTTTCAGTGCCACACTTTTTGGCTCTGATCTCCAGCATCTGCAGTCCTCACTTTCTCAATACTCTGACTAATGAAGTCAAGTTAGGAGGAATGGGATACAGAATTGGCTGACTGAAAGATGACAGTGAGTGTAGTAGATGGAAAGTGTTCCATCTGGGTGACCAGTTGTGCCCCACAGGGATCTGTTCTCAGGCCTCTGATTTTAGTAATTTTTATAAATGACTTGGATGAAGAAGTGGAACGGTGATGTTATAGATAGTGTCGAGGGCTATTGCAGGCTACAACAAGACATTGACAGCATGCAGAGCTGGGGTGAGAAGTGTCAGATGGAGCTTAACCTGGATAAAAGGGAAGTGATTCATTTTGGAAGGTTGAATTTGAATGCTGAATACAGGGTTAAGGACAGGATTCTTGGCAATGTGGAGGAACAGACAGATCTTGGTGTCCATGATAGGGTTGTTAAGAAAAAATATGGTATTTTGGCTTTCATTAACAGGGGGATTGAGTTTAAGAGCTGCAAAGTTTTGCTGTAGCTCTATTAAACCTTGGTTCGACCGCACTTGCAATATTGAGTCCAGTTCTGTTCACCTCATTATAGGAATGATGTAGATGCTTTAGAGAGGGTGCAGAGGAGATTTACCAGGATGCTGCCTGGATTGGAGGGCAATGCTATTTTATGAAGAGAGGTTGAGTGAGCTAGGAAGAGAAGAAGGAAGAGAGGTAATTTAATAGAGGTGTACAAGGTATAGAAAGAGTAGATAGCCAGATACTTTTCCCCAAGGCAGAAATGGCTGTCACGAGGGGTCATAATTTTAATGTGATAAGAAGAAGGTAAAGGGACGATATCAGAGATAAGCTCTTTATGCAGAGTGTGGTGGGTGTGTGGAATGCACTGCCAGTGGGGATAGTAGAGTCAGAGACATTAGGGACATTTAAGCGACAACTGGACAAACACATGGACGACAGTAAGTTGAGGTGTTAGGTTGATCCTAGATTAAGATAAATGCTCAGCACAACATTGTGAGCCAAAGGGCCTGTACTGTGCTGCAATGTTCTATGTTCCATATGTTCATGCATACCAAATGCTTTCCTCACCACGCTGTCCACCAATTATGCTACCTTCAAGGAACTATATACCTGTACCACTAGGTTTCTCTGTTTCACAACATTCCGCAAAACCTAAACGTTGACTGTGTAAATCCTGTCCTGGTTTATCTTACCAAAATGCAAATACTCGCATTTCTCTGAAGTAAAGTCCAACTGCTATTCCTCAGCCCACTGCCTCAGTACATCAAGATCCCATCCTACCCTTAGACAATCTCCCTCACTGTCCACTATACCATCAATTTTTTTGTAGGATCTGGAATCTTACTAACCACATCTCCTATATTCTCATCCAAATTGTTCACATAAATAAGGAAGAACAGTGGACTCAGCATTGATCCTTGCAACACACCACTGGACACAGGCTTCCAGTCTCCTATTGTCAAGCCAGTTTTGGATCCAAATGGCTAGCTATCCCTGGATCCCAAGTAATCTAACTTTACTAACCAGTCTACTATGCAAGACCTTGTCAACTGCTTTGCCTTCACCTATCTCCTTGGTCACCTCTCCAAAAAACTCAATCAAATTTGTGAGACGCTATTACCCACAAGGCCATGCTTACTATCTCCAATCAGTCCTGACCTTTCTGAAGGCATTTAGATCCTGTCTTTCAGAGTACTCTCCAGCAACTTTCCCACCATTTGACGTTAAGCTTATTGGTATGTAGGTCCCTAGCTTTTCCTTGCAGCCTTTCTTAAATAATGGCACAACATTAGTCACTCTGCAGTCTTCCAGCACCTCATTCTAGATACAAATATCTCTGGTAGGGGTGCTACAATTTCCTGATGAAGGGCTTATGCCCGAAACGTCGAATTTCCTATTCCTTGGATGCTGCCTGACCTGCTGTGCTTTAACCAGCAACACATTTTCAACTGTGATCTCCAGCATCTGCAGACCTCACTTTTTACTCGTGCTACAATTTCTTCCCTGGTTTCCCACAATGTCCCGGGATACACTTAGAGTCATAAAGTCATAGAGCTGGACAGCACGGAAACAGACTCTTTGGTCCAGCTCGACCATGCGCACCAAATTTTAAATCGATCTAATCTCATTTACCAGCATTTGGCCCATCAACCCTTCCTATTCATATACCCATCCAGATGCCTTTCAAATGTTGTAATTATACCAGCCTCCATCACTTCTTCTGGCAGCTCATTCCATATACACACCACCCTCTGTGTGAAAATGTTGCCCTTAGGTCTCCATTCAATCTTTCCCCTCTCAACTTAAACCTATGCCCTCTAATTTTGGACTCTCCACACCAAGGAAAAGACTTTGGCTATTCTCTCTTTCTATGTCCTTCATGATTTTATAAATCTCTATAAGGTCACCCCTTAGCAACTGACATTCTAGGGAAACAGCCCTAGCCTGTTCAACCTGTCCCCACAACTCAAAACCTCCAACCCTTTTAATCTTTTCTGAACCCTTTCAAGTTTCACAACATCCTTCCTCGAGCAGTGAGACCAGAATTCAAATTATTCCAGAAGTGATGTAACTGGTGTCCTGTACAGTTGCAACATGACCCCCCAAATCCTATACTCAATGTACTGACCAATAAATGCAAACATACCAAACACCTTCTTCATTATCCTGTCTACCTGCAACTCCACTTTTAAGGAAATATGAAACAGAATCTCAATCAAATTGCAACATTAAGAATCTTGAACTCGACTGTTCAACTACCAATGTCAACATTATCTGTAGCCTCCACTGCAATGACCACAATACTCAGCTATCTATTTTTCATGAACAATTCAGATTGATTGTGTATTTTGTTAAAATTATCTCTTTTACTCAAATCTTATTGGCCTCCATTTGCAGCAGCAGGAGCGGTGAGAGTGACGACTGGGAGGCTGCCAGGAAGGTAAATTTTCCTCTTAAATACTTACATCGTGAATAGGCTGAGTGAAGGCTCAACAGGAGGGGAAGTGGACATGAGGATTGGTGGGCATGTGAACTGATATATATGGGCTGTGGCTAAACCCCAGACACCACATGAGTAGTGTCTGTCACCCATCCTCCTCCTCTACTCAAAAGATAAGACTGTGTAGAGGGTTGGTAAGGTAGGACTTTTTGGGGGGGTTTTTCCCTCATTTATTCAATCTCTCTTGGCAAGTTAGAGCAGAGGTGATGGAGGCTAGGGCAGTTGCATTCTCCTCTTGCAGGATGTGGGAGGTAAGGATGAAGGGTGATAGAGAGGGGTTATAGGGAGATGGTCACACCAAAGGTACAGGATAAAGGTAGCTGGGTAACCTTCAGGCGAGGAAAAAGGAATAGGGAGACTGTGCAGGGACCTTCTGTGGCTGTGCCCCCCAATAATAAGTATACCATTTTGGATAGTGTTGGGAGGTGGGGCACCTACCAGGAAAAAGCCACAGTAGCCAAGTTTCTCAGTGGTTCAGAAGGGAAGGGAAGAGAATAGGAGAGCTAAAGTGATAGGAGATTCAATCAGGAAAAGAGCAGAGAGCAGATTCTGTGGTCCCGAGCTGAACTTCCGGATGGTATGTTGCTTCCCAGATGTCAGAGTCATGGATGTCTCGGATTGAATCTACAGGATTCTTAAGGGAGAGGGAGATCAGCCAGAAATTGTGGTACACATTGGTACCATTGACATAGGTGTGGAAAGGGAGGAGGACCTGAAAAGGGAATATAGTGAGTTAGGTTGGAAGCTAGAAGGCAGGATGAACAGTGTAAACTCAGGATTGCTGTTAGTCCTGCATGCTAAAGAGGCTAGGAATAGACAGCGAGTGCAGATGAACATGTGGCTGCAGGGCTGGTGTTGGAGGGAGGGCTTCAGATATGTAGATCATTGGGATGCCTTCTGGGGAAGGTGGGGTCTGTGCAAGAAGGACAGGTTGCACCTGAACTGGAGAGACACCAATATCTTGGGCAGGAGGTTTGCTGGAGCTCTTCAGGAGGGTTTAAATTAGATTGGCGGAGGAGTTGGGAACCTGAGCTATGGATCAGATGATGCAGTTGGTAGTGAACAACCAGATACAGTATGCAGAGAGTCTCTGAAGAGTGATAGGCACTTGATAGGGCAAAGGTGTATTCAGAGTGATGGGTCGAAATGTGTCTATTTTAATGCAACAAGTATCAGGAATAAGGGTGTCAAACTCAGAGCATGGATCAAGACTTGAGGCTATGATGTTGTGGCCATTACTGAGACTTGGATATCACAGGAACAGGATTGGTTGTTGGATGTTCCAGGGTTTAGATGTTTCAAAAGGAATTTCTTGGGGGGGCGGGGAGGAGTGGGCGATGGTGGTGGTTGTAATGGAGGTAAAAGAGGCATTGCTAATCAGGGAGAGTATTATAGCTGCAGAAATGGAGGTCATCGGTCATCAATTAGGTTTTGGTTATAGAGTCAGTTTGGGTGGAAGTCAGAAACAGGAAAGGAGCAGTCACTTTATTTGGAGTTTTCGATAGGCCCCCCAATAGCAACAGTGACACAGAGGGGCAGATTGGGAGGCAAATTTTGGAAAGGTGCAGAAGTAACAGATCTGTTGTCATGGGTGACTTTAACTTCACTAATATTGACTGGAACCTAATTAGTTCAAATAGTTTGGATGAAGCAGTTCTTGTCAGGTGTGTTCAGAAAGGTTCCTGACGGAATATGTATATAGGCCGACTGGGGGTGGGGGGTAGGGGTGTGTGCACAACCATACTGGATTTCATGCTTGGCAACAAATCTTGCCAGGTGTCAGATCTCTTGGTGGGAGAGCATTTCCATTACAGTGATCACAACTTCCTGACACTTAGTATCATCATGGAGAGGGATAGGAGCAGACGGTATGAAAACGTTTTTAATTGTGGAAGGGGGAATTACAATGCTCCTGGCAGGAACTGGGGCACCTAAAATGGGTTCTGATGTTCTCAGGGAAATGCACTACAGAAATGTGGGGGTTGTATGGGAAGCACTTGCATGTAGTGCTGGATACATTTGTCCCACTGAAGCAAGGGAGGGATTTTAGATTGAAAGAACCTTGGGTAACAAGGGATGTGGAACATCTAGTCAATTGGAAGAAAGAAGCTTACTTAAGGTTGAGAAGACAAGGATCAGACAGGGCTTTGGAGGGTTACAAAGTAGCTAGGAAGGAACTGAAGAATGGACTTCGGAGAGCTAGAAGGGGACATGAAAAAGCTTTAGCAGGCAGGATGAAGGAAAACCCTAAGGCATTCTACACTTATGAGAGGAACAAAAGGGTGAACAAGAGTGAAGGTATGGCTGATCTGAAGGGAACTTGCCTCTGGAGTCGAACGAAGTAGGGGACGTCCTGAATGAATACTTTGCTTCAGGATTCACTCTGAGAGGGACCTTGACATTTCTGAGGACAGTGTGAAACAGACTGACATGCTAGGACAGGTTGATGTTAGGAAGGAAGATGTGCTGAACATTTTGAAAAATATAAGGATAGATAAGTCTGCTGGGCTAGATAGAATATAACCTAGGATGTTGCACAAAGTGAGGGAAGAGATTGATGCACCTTTGGCAATGATCCTTGCACCCTCACTGTCCACTGGAGTATTGCGAGATGATTGGAGGGCGGCAAATGTTATTCCCTTGTTCAAGAAAAGGAATAGGGATAACCCTGAGAATTACAGACCAGTCAGTCTTACATCAGTGGTGGGCAAAGAATTGGCGAGGATTCTGAGAGACAGGATTCATGATTACTTGGAAAACCTTTATTTGATTACAGATAATCAGCATGGCTTTGTGAGGCGCAGGTCATGCCTCACAAACCTTATTGAATTATTTGAGGATGTGACAAGACATGTTGAAGAAGGTAGAGCAGTGGATGTGGTGTACATAGATTTTAGCAAGATGTTTAATAAAGTTCTCCGTGGTAGGTTAATTTTGGAAGTAACAACGCATGGGATACAAAGAAACGTGTATGTCTGGATACAGAATTACCTGGCCTAAAGAAGACAGTGGATGGTGGAAGATGGGAAGTGTTCAGCCTGGAGTCCGGTGACCAGTGGTGTTCCACAGGGATCGGTTCTGGAACCTCTGCTCTTTGTGATTTTTGTAAATCACTTGGATGAGGAAGTAGAAGGGTGGGTTAGTAAGTTTGCCAATGACACAAAGATTGGTGGAGTTGTGGGTAGTGCAAATGACTGTTGGGGGTTCCAGCAGGACATTGACAGGATGCAGAACTGGGCTTGATAAGTGGCAGATAGAGTTCAACCTGGAAAAGTGTGAAGTCATTCACCTTGGAAGATCAAATTTGAATGCAGGATATGGGGTTAAAGACAGGATTCTTGGCAGTGTGGAGTAACAGAGGGATCTTGTGGTCCATGTGCATAGATCCCTCAAGGTTGCCACCCAAGTTGATAGGGTTGTTTAGAATGCGTATGGTGTGCTGCCTTTCATAAGCAGGGGAATTGAGTTTAAGAGCCTTAAGGTTATGCTGCAGCTCTATAAAGTCCTGGTTAGACCACACTTGGAATATTGTGTTCAGTTCTGGTTGCCTCATTATAGGAAAGATGTGGAAACTTTAGAGAGGGTGCAGAGGAAATTTACCAAGATGCTGCCTGGACTGGAGGGCATGTCTTACGAAGAAAGGGTGCAGGAGCTAGGGCTTTTCTCATTGGAACTAAGAAGGATGAGAGGTGTCTTGATTGAGGTGTACGAGATGTTGAGATTCCGGATCAGTGGTGCTGGAAGAGCACAGCAGTTCAGGCAGCATCCAAAGTGCAGTGAAATCGACGTTTCGGGCAAAAGCCCATCATCAGGATCTTCCAGCGCCACTGATCCAGAATCTGGTTTCCAGCATCTGCAGTCATTGTTTTTACCACCAAAATGTTGAGAGACATAGATAGTGTGGATAGCCATAGACTTTTTCCCATGGCGGAAGTATCTATCATGAGGGGGTGTAATTTTAAGCTAATTGGAGGAAGGTTTAGGCTGATGTCAGAGATAGGTTCTTTACATAGAGAGTGGTAGTTGCGTGGAATGCACTGCCAGCAGTGCTGGTGGAGTCAGATACATTAGGGACATTTAAATGACTCTTGGATAGGCACATGGAAGATCGCACAATTAAGGGTATTTAGGTTGGTCTGATCTTAGAGTAGGATAGAAGACCAGCACAACATTGAGGGCCAAAGGATCTGTACTGTGCTGTACTGTTTTATGTTCTATGTTCTGTGTTCTATGTTCTATTTCTAACCTGTGTACGTATGAGTTTGCATTACTAATTTTTCTTACATTTAGTCATTAATGAAAAGCTCACTCCTTGTTAACTCAAGAAAATCAGTTTAAATTGTTTCCTTTTAAAACACAAGGTCATTTGGATTTGGAAGAAAGGTATCCACGAGAGAAGGGATCCAAATTAAATTAACTATCCAAGGTGTGGGTATTTAAAGAAGAAGAGCCAGTTTGCATAATTTTACAAACAGCAAACACAAAGCTAAAATATATGCATTTAATTGCCATCACTGAAACACCCCAACTACCAACGGCCTAAGAGATACATTGATTGGAAATTAAATTAGACTTGCTAATTAAATTTTGTGGTGACAAGATTGTTCACAAACTGAGAATTCAATGGTAGCATGCTTCCTGACTCCCCCAAGCCTGTTCAGGTCTACAAGAACAAGTCGGGAGTGTGATGTAATACCCTTCACTTGCCAGGTTGAATGTGGCTATGACAACACTAAAATAACTCAACACCATAGAGCACAAGTCAGCCGACTTGATAGCCACACAATCCATCATCTTAAATTTCTGCTGCCTCCAATATTGACGACAGGAACAGCAGTGCATGTCACTTGCAGGATACATGGCAGCAACTGGTAAAGAGTTCTTCAACAGTCCCTTCAAAATCTGAGACTTTTATCACCTTAAAGAATAAGGGCAGCAAACTCATGGGAAACCCCCCATCTGTAGGTATCCCATAAATGACATACCATCCTGACATGAAACTTCACCTCCATTCCTTTACTGTTGCTGAATCAAAATTCTGGAACTACTTTCCTAACAGCAGTAGGGGTGTACCCTTACCAAATGGACTGCTGTAGTTTAAGTGGCTAACCACCACTTTCCAAAAGGTAATTAAAGATGAGAAATAGATGCAGGATGATGTGAGGTGAGATATATGGAGGTCAGCACACACAACTTACAATGCTCATCATTGTTGTCATCAACATTCATCAAACAGAGTCCATCTTGTGAATACAGTCTCATTAAAAGTTTCCATTAAATGTGATAACATGAATTTTTTTTGTCAATGCAAAATAACAGTGTTACATTGTAAGATGCTTGTAGAAATCTGGTGAAATATTTGTCTGATTAAGGTATGGAATTCCTAGAATTGCCAGTCTATTCAGGCAACCTACGTGCAGCCATATCATTGTTCACTGACGTTAACCATGGGATAGGTTGATTAAAAAAAAATTGTGCAGTGCAATGCCAATGCTTGTGAAATCCAGGAAGTGTTTTCTGTGACTCAAGTATACGTTATTTAACAACAGCACATGTACATGTTGAAGGAACAATGTAATCCCTCAGAACAAATTAAAAACTGAATAATACTGAAAGCAGGTAACTTGTATCCTACAATTATCAATAAATACATTTCTCAGGAACAAATTCAATCTTATGTCTTAAATATTGTTAATGTTTTCACCTGTTTTCATTCTCTCTATTATCAAGCATCTGCAGGTTAGATCATTCTGAGTTGATTGCGAAACAAACATGATACAAGCCAACAGAACACTCCTTAATTTTCCATTTCGACCATTAGTTAGATACATGAGCTGAGTCCAGGAATGCAGTAAATCCAGTTTATATATATATTAAAAATCAATTTTCTGATGAATGACCATTTATCTGTAACATCTTAATTATATTTTCTCCACAGATAGAATAGAATAAAATAGTCTGTATTGTCACATGCACTTGAATGAGTGCAGTAATAAGTTTGTAATGTTGCCTCTTGGTGCCATCTTAGGTACAGAGTATCTAGGTACACATGCTTTAAATGTTGTTACAGAATTAAAATAGTGTTTAAAAAAGACTAGCACGGGAACACAGAGTTTAAAAAGTACAGTGTGAAATAAAAAGTATCTTTAAAGTACTCAAGTTATGTTCCTTTTTTACTGAGTCCGTGCCTACTGGGTTTCAGAACACGAGGCCTCGTGTCTCCACGCACTGGCATTTGCTCGTCTCCCATCCTAGACTCGCTTTGCTTCTGCTTCAGCCATGACTTGACTCTCAGCTCAGCTTGCACTCACTCTGTCCCCACTCCAGGCAATAGTTGCTTCTCCCTTCCAGGATACGGCCCACTCTTATTCTTCTGCTGCTTCCCGCCGCAGCTCACTTCTGAGACTTGGCTCCTGTTTGCTCTGTGCCCATCTCTAATGCTGGGCTGGTCTTGGATTCCATTCTCCATCCCTCCCAGAACAGTACTTTAAGAAGTTAAAAGTTGGGGTGGGGTCAAGAAAAGCAAGAGGGAAAACAAAGAAAGAAAAAGGAAAAGGAACTGGTGAGCATAGGAGTTCCGGCTGGAATATCTCAGTCTGCTGCTATTTTAACCAGAAGATTAGCCTTACAGATGCTGCCTGACCTGCTGGTATTTCCAACGTTTTATATTTATCACATATGTTATAAATGTGTATCTGTACTTTTTTTTCTGTAGAATTCACTCCGTGTCACAATTTCCTCATAATTTATGTCTTTCTCTCTCTTTTGCAAGCTTCTTCTTCTGGTGATGACTACAAAAGAAGTGCCAATGACCTCATGATATGTCTGTAAGCAATACATAGCCCAGAAGTATCGACATTTGCGAACATCTGTAACGGTTGCAACATCTCTCCTTTCATCATCATCAGAACATTTCCAGTTAATTACTGTGTCTATGTTATATCCAATAATGGGAAGGCTTCTAGAACCATTTTCTTTTACAAAGAATGAATGCTTATGGGTTGTTAAGATGGTTGCTAAGGGAACAGATGACCTTTGCTGATTTAACACAGTTATTACTACACTTCTGGAAAATACCAAATTGAATCATATTGGATGGGAAAGGCTCTATGTTGAATGGATATGCCTGGTCAGCACTGCTTTGTGGAAGTAACACCTGTCATTTTTCAAAGGTTGCTCAAAACACAGAACAACTCGTTTCCTCCACTGATTAGGCAGAATTTTCTGTTATTGCTGATAGTGAACATGGAGACAGAAAAGGCACTTAATTAAGCAGAATATTGGTATATTTGAACCCTTTCACTTTCCCATACCACTAGAACTAGTGTCTATGCTGAAAGGCCCATTGTCGCATCTTACCCTCAATATGGTACTCAAGCAGACAATTAATGACCATTTCACATTCTGAAGGAAAATTTGTCTTTCACGACAGCCTGGGCGATTGTCTGTGTGGAGTTTGTGTGTTTTCTGTGCGGGTTTCTTCTCAGTACTCTGGCTTCCTTGCACAGTCCAAAGATGAGCAGTTAGGTGGATTGGCCATGCCAAATTGCCCGTAGTGTCCAGGATGTACAGGCTGGATGGATTAGCCATGGGAAATGCAGGATTGCAGGGTAAGGTAGGGAGTGCTTTTCGGAGTTTTAGTGTGCACTCAATGGGCTGAATGTCCTGCTTCCACGCTGTAGGCATTCTATAATTCTATGATTCTATGATTTAAGGGCTTTATCTCACTGTTATTGGGATTAAGCCAGAGGCAGCATAGTACATGGAACCTAAACTGTGGGTTATCTTGTCACCTTAGATGTAAATCTAATCTAATCTCAGTGTATGGGAAAGTTCCTCAAACCAAGGTACACTGTGTCTGTTTGAGAGACTGAATATTGGGAACAGCATTCCTGAAAAGAGGCAAGCAAGACCCCAAATGCTCTCCAAGATTTTTCAATATGCGATCTAACAAAAGAAACCTGATGAAAGCCAATTATCCACAAGTTGAGGGAAAGGCCACCTAGTATCTCCTACTGTGTCATACTGGTTTTGGACTTCAGAATCACTTTGTTTGGATAATATTGTTCATAAGACTGAAATTGGCTTGAGATAAAACACAAAAAAAATTAGCAGTCTAAAAGAGAACGCTAAGGATTGAAGAAGAGCAGTATTAACAAGTGAATGCTATTTTTGTATTTTTAAAAACAGAAAGCTGGAAAGCATTTTAAAAAGAAACTTCCAGCATGATTCCAAAACTCCAAGTCCACCTGTTAAGATTTTGTATCTGCTTATACAAAGTCATTAGTACTCACCAACATGATCTGTTGAATATGCACCTCACATTTATCCAATTATACTGCACCTGCCATGTATTTCCCCACTCACTCAACTTGTCCTAATCACACCTAAGCATCTCTACATCTTCCTTACAGTTTAGCTCCTTACAGCTTTGTGCCATCTGAAAACTTCAAAAATCCAACATTTAGTTCCCTCATTTCAATCATTAATAAATGTTGTGTATATTTAGGTTCCAAGGACTGGTGTCAACAAAACCCCACTAGTCACTGGCTGCCACTTGGGGAAAAAATTGTTTTTATTCCTACTCCATTTTTATTTCCTGTCTGCCAACACAGGTTAGGGCAGCCCCTTGCCATCCTGGCTCGGAACTGTATTGTTGGATTACTGGATTGGAATCCTTGAAGTACCTTCTGAGCAGCATTTTGGATGAACCGGCGCTAGATAGACTAGATAGATTGCAGCAGTTCAAGAAAGCAACTCACCACGACATTGTCAAAGCAATTGACAGTGATGGACATTGAGATAGCCCACCTTGTATTGGTTCTGGTGGACTCCGGAGCCACACAGTCCTCTGCACCTCTCTCTGTGGACCTTCCTGTTAGCTCACAATGTGGATATCTCTGGAGTGCCCATAGTTGAACCTCTTTCTGCACCTGTTCCTGTCAAGGTAGGTTATTGACATGCCAATTGATTCCACACCCCCCACCCCTCCCCATTACCCTGCTTGGTCGCTAAACCCTCTGTAAACTCAATGCATCCATTCATTTCTTCCCTCAGGGTCTCCCTCATTCCCAATATCCTCTACTACAAGCCATCATGACCATTCCACCACCATATCTCCCATGCACATCCTTTACTTCTGGTTATTTGCTTACATCAAGTGCACACCTTCCTTTCCTCTGTACTTCTGTGTCTGTCCCAAGCCTCCCCTTCTCCACCTGCAGCCTTTCTTATATGGATCATTCAAACTAGTCGTTTCTTGTGCAGGATTCGCTGCACTGCGGCTTACCTCAACTGCCAAATCCATCTTAGTCCACTATTGCAGACCCACACCTCAATATATCCTCCCTGTTGTCAATAACTCGCTTCTATTTTGACAGGATGGAGGGAGTAGCAGCAGAGGTCCTGCTCAATGCTGAACAGGAACTGCTATTCTGACACGATTCCGCCTCTACCTCATACATTTCTGTCCAGGTTAAACCCCCATGGCACCTGAAAGATTTGGGTCTTCTGTCCACCGGCTCTGATGCCTACCAAGAAATCCAGCCTTTGGATCCCACAGACCCCAACTCTCCAAAGGTCGCCACTCTCAGTAAAGACGAATTCTGCCTGCTTAGCAATCCTGCTTTGGCTGAATGCCTCTATACCTTACAAACTCAACCATTGTCCCTTTCCTATGATATCGCCTTGTTGCTCCATTGGCTGCCACCATTATTGTGGACCCAGCCCAGCACTCCAGTCATGCCAGATTGGTCCTCTCAGCCCCACCACACATAATCACTGGAAGACATGGTGTGGCCTTACCGTGTATAACTTGTCTCCTACTGCCAAGGAGGGGATGAAACCAGTTATTGATTTCTTCCTGCAAGAAGGTATTCTGTTACCCACCTTAATCCCTGTAATACCTCCATCCTTCCTATTCCCAAGCCAGGGAGACCAGACCAGTGGCGGTTTTTGCAGGACTTGAGGGCTGTCAATGCTATTGTTGTCCCCTGCTGGCCAGTAGTGCCAGATACCAATGCCATCCTTATTGGCCTCCTTGCCAAGGCCACATGTTTTCTGTTATCGACCTCTGTTTGGCCTTTTTCTCCATCAAATTATCACCTGAAAGTTAATACCTTTTCGCTTTCACTTATGACGGCCGCAAATATACATGAACACGGTTTCCCCAGGATTTCACTGAGAGACCCACGGTATATGCATCTTCAGTATGTCGTACCCTGCAAACCCTCCTTCTGCCATGTTGGAGCGCCTTAATTCACTACACCGATGACGTTTAGTGGCGTCAGATTCCCCTGATGCCTATATGTGAGACATTGTTGCCTTACTTCACTGCTTGACTGAGCATAGACATAAAGTGGGTATTGAGACACTGCAGCTCTGCCAACTGACAGTAACGTATCTAGGCTATGAACTCTCCCACGGTTTTCAGTCCCTGTCGCATGGATGCATCTAAGTCATCCTCCATCTCTCGCCTCCTACTACACGCACAGAGTTACTATCTTTCTTGGGTACAGTAAATTACTGTCAGTACCGGATCCCAGATTACTGCATTCTCGATGTGCCTCTGTGCAAGGCATTCTCACCAAAACAGCCTACTCACGTGATCTGAACACCTGCAATGGTGTGACCCTTTGTGGAACTCAAAAGTTGCCTCACTACTGTACCCACTGTATCCCTGGCTATACACAACCCTTTCATTTACATATTAGTGGGAAGGAGGGATATGCATCAGGTATTCTAACACATCTGCCTGGGGATATCTGATGCCCAATTCCCTTTTACAACTTCCACCTTTTGTGAGGGGAATGCTGACCTGTTTGCGAGCGATGGCAGCTGCCACAGTGATGCTCGAAAAGTCCATCCCTATTGTATTGGATAATCTGTGCACTGTGCACTGTTTTTGTACTCCATTTCAGTTTCCTTGCTGTTAAATTGGACAGCAACTCAACATTTTCTCCCCCTAGAAGAACTGGCTATGAGGCTGTCTCACTCTCCCGGACCAGTTTAAAGTTCCGGCAGGCCCCCACTCTGATTCCAGGCACCCTGCTCCCTGTCCATGATTCTCCCACTGGTGACCACGACTGCATACGTACAGGCTGTGAGGTTGTTACTCCACGCCCTGAACTGTCCAAGACCCCATATGAAAACCCTAACATGATCCCCATCACCGATCCTCTCCTTTTGCCCCTCCAATCACCAAATGTCGACTATGCAGTTTGCTCTCCTTCCAAAACTCTCGAAGCCGCTGTATTACCAGGAGGGACCTTTGCCCTTACCAGGGCCTGTGTTTTCGCTTACAAAGGATCTGCCAATATTTACACTGATTCCCAATATGCGTTTGGGGTAGACCTTGATTTTGGGGCCCTGTGGAAATCTAGAAGCTGTATCATCTTCTCTGGATGACCCTTGTAGCATGACCTGCTCATTAACAACCTTTTATAGACCATCATGCTTCCATCTGTAGTGACCATATTAAAGCGCGCAGCCCATACCACTGTTGATGATCCAGTCACCTGAGGAAATGCGTGCATGGACCATGCTGCGAGACAAGCAGCACTAACTCAACTAGTTGTGTTCTCCAAGCTCCCAGGCCAAAGCTACCGCCAACAATTTGTGATCCTGTAGTGGGCATTAGGGCAGCTCACAAACACGTCCCACAAGTGGAGAAGGATAGTTGAGCATGCATGGGGGCCAAAGAGTCTAAAGGACTAGGCGTGCTCATGCACTCCCGATGGACAAATCATTTGTCCCAAGTCTCATCTGCATGTTCATGCAATGGCTACCCATGGGATTGGCCATGCAGGAAAGGGCAGAATGCTACATTCTATACGACAAACCTGGTACGCATCAGGATTTGCAACAGCAGCACAGGTGCATGTCTCAAGCTGTTCAATATGCTTGCAGAATAATAATGCTAAACCTTTAGCAAAGTATGATCATCCGCCCATCCCTGATGGACCCTTTAATCACTTGCAGATTGATTTTGTGCACATACCAGCTAGATAGGGTCTTAAGTACAGGGATTAAGCCCTTCCTGATGAAAGGCCCCTGCCCGAAACGTCGACTTTATTGCTCCTGCCAGACCTGCTGGGCTTTTCCAGCACCACTCTAATCTTGATTTTGATCTCCAGCATCTGCACTACCCACTTTTGCCTAGGGTTTTAAGTACATTCTAATCATTGTTGACATGTTTTCCAAATGGGTAGAAGCTTTCCCCACTAGGAAGGATTCCTAGATTTGGAATCCTGGGTAGCATTAACAGTGACAGAGGCACTTTTTACTTCAGCGGAGCACTAGGCGTCGCATTGAAAATCACCTCCCATACCAACCTCACTCCTCGGATATGGTGGAACAGATAAATGGCACCCTCAAAACCACTCTAACAAGAATCACACAAGGTATGAGACTGCCATGGCTGGAGGCTCTACCATTGATCCTCCATATCATACAGAACCAGGTCAATAGAACCAATGGCCTGTCCCCATTCGAGGTATTAATGGGTTGACCAATGCCCATGGGGGCAAAACCTCCTAAATTCACTGTGGACGTGGCATTTGACACAAGAGGCCCTCCTTGATTATGTGAAGGCCTTCTGCAATATGATTGCCTGCAATCATGACATCGTAAAAGAGGCCCTTTTACCTCCTAGCGATGATTCCATGCATCCCTTCCACGCTGGGGACTATGGTATGATCAAATTGCTTGAAAAGAATTCTCTTTCTCCTAGGTGGAAAGGCCCGTACCTCGTCTTCCTGGTAACTCGCACAGCTGTCTCGGTCAAAGGCAAACCCGAGTGGATGCATGCCACCTGCTGCAAATGAGTGTCACTACCAAAGGAGCCTGAACATAAAACGCCGGAGACAACAAAGACCAAAGGCAGCCCAAGTCCAGGAACCAGTCCGCTGAAGTCACCTGAGTGACTATAAGCGATGGGCCCTTCATATAGCCTAAAGACTATACTTGCACTCTGCAGCATTATGACCACCTTTGCAGTATTGGGCCTGCAGGACAACCTGTTCTATAAAACTCATGTGCAGTTGCATGTTAATTGAACCGTTTGCTACCTTTGTTCCCAGACAGTCGAGGCATTATTTGTAGCCATCCCGGAGCAAACTCCCCTTCCCCTGTACACCACAGACTATGCTGACGTTCCCTGCATAGGTCACAATGGTTGCTTCCGAAGGTTGTCCTCAGAGCGATGCGGAGAACTGATAAATTCGAATAGAGCGCAGTCCTCTAACTGCGAAGGGACCCAGGGTAGAAACGGCACAATTTGCTCTGATCCCAAGACCTATCTGCTTTGCTTTTTGGGAAAAGGGTTTGGCTGTGCCTACGCCTTAGTCCCAACAGATACCCCTTGTGTCCAGAGTGTCCATAGATATTGCCGTGTACACAACGGATATTCACTTGCACCTGCAACAAGGAAAGATGTTTAAACATTAGCACAGGACGGCAGATCATTTGTGGGCTCTGTAATAGCAGCCATGTCAGTCCAGCCTTGTGGTCATGTCCTTTTGATTGGAGCAGGGGGGATCTCCCTGGAGATCAACTGGAGATACATGCAGTTCACGAGTTAAAATAACAGAGAGGTTAAATGTTACTGGGCCAAGCCAGGTTTAGTTTTCCTCCTTAACGGCTTCTTTACTCCAGCCACTCAAATATTCCCGGTTCTATTTGCTGTAGGGACCATAGGGCCACTCACTGTCCCATACCCACAGCGGGTACATACCCACCGCAGAATAATCACCCCAGCTATTAGCGAGGAGTTTTGCGCAGAGTGGAAGGATCCGGTAACTCTGGGTACATTCCTTGACTATGGGTCTCTAGAGACATTATCTCTCGGAGGTTCAGTGGGAACAATAGCAGCAAAGAACAGATATTACCTCACTTGTGGGTTAACTATTCTAGGAAACAGTACAATAAAGGGATTAGATGCTGTTAATAAGGAATTGGCTGAGTTACGGCTCTATGCACAGCAGATGAGATATACTGTGGTTTATCATTTGGCCCAACAAGGGGGAGTGTGCCTAATCGTGGAGGATAAATGTATCACCCATGTTACAGATGATCTGTACAATATAACCCATACTATCCAATCTATCCAGAATCAGTTGGATGATTTTGGATAAGGTCCCACAGCAGGAGATGGCTGGCTGGGACGGCTACTAAGAGGGTCCTGGGGTCTTATTTACAGCATTGGCTGTAATAATCATTTTGTGTTGTATTGTCATAACATGCTTAAATACCGGCTGTAAGGTTCTAATGAATAGGTTGATCGTGCCCCTCACTACCCCATTAACTGCACAGTTGGCTAGTATTCTCCCTGCAGAGCACTCCTACCCTGAGATGGAACCCTAGGCTTTGCTGCCCTTGGCTCCATCTGTGACAGAACTTGATGCCTATTTTTATGACTGTGTATCCCGACCACCAGATAACCCCCTGGGCTCTGGCTATGCTCCCCCATTTGTGGGCACTCCCGACCTGCTCTTTTGATCTTGTGATCAAAGAGGAAGGATTTTGGAAGAAAATTTGGCACATTCGGTCTGGCAGCCATTTTGTCACATAACTGGTCTCTGAAGTTAAAGCATAGATTGCTGACATGCTATTTTGAAGCCGTGCTGCTGAGACTATCTTTCTAAAATAACCTTGCCATTGTCTGAGAGTCCTTATTTCCCCCAGACCCTAGACCAGTTCTGCTTTCATAATGATGTATGGCTCACTGTGTTGTTCATCTGTTCTGATCAAGCTTGCTCAGCTGGATAACATCTGTGGCAATAACAGGGACTGACCATTGACTTCACCAGACCCCATGACTAATGGTCAGCCCCCTGTCTAAAATGTTATATAACCTGTAAACTTTTGTATTACTTTGGACTATGCCTGTCTCTCTCTGTGAGGCACAACATATTCCCCATGGCCAAGCAATAAAGTCTGTTAATATTCAAGGTCTGCCACCGAGAATTTCTTCAACAAGGGATGAGCAACAAATACTAGCCTTGCCAAGATGTCTACATCCTTTGAAAAAGTAAACGTAAAGCTAAATCCTATGTTTTGTGGCTCTGTCTGTGATATATTGTGCCAACAGATGAAATGGAAATCCACAAGCTTTGTCCCAAATAAGTGTGTTCACTATGTAGTCATTGAATCATACAGAACAGAAGAGGTCCTTTTGCCAAAAACATATGACTATCTACACTAGTCCCACTTTCAAGTGCTTATCTAAGTTCTTCTTAAAGTTTGTGAGGTTTTACACCTCAACTCCCTTCCCAGGCAGTGCATTCCAGATGCCCAACACTCTCTGGGTATTCTCAACCTTCCTTTTTTTACTTTTCCCAGCCTTGAATTTTAAAACCTTCGTCTGATGCAGAAATCAGGATCTAGAACCCCAAATGGAAAATCCAATTGCCAGCAGCAAGCAAAGCTGCTCAAACATGGAAATGTCTGATTCAGAATAAGGTTGTCTATTCTTTCTAAACAATGTGATTTTACCATAACTTTAGTCACTGACCTTATGGAACATGTGCATAAAACAGCCAGTTTGGGAATGATTTGTAAGTGGATCATGTCTGCTAGAAACTGGGTTAATTCAAGCAAAACTAATTACAAGTCCAACCCTTGGAGATGACATAGAGATTGATTTCAACCACTAATTTGAAGGGATCGCATGGTAAATAATTGCTCCATCTAATTCTTAGCATAAAAATAACTCTATCATTAAAGACAAGAAAGTATCTGGCAGAATTTAAAAGTTCACATTTCAAATAAGCTGTTCTTATTTAAACATAAACCATGTTTACAAACACTTTACAAACTATAATCTAAAGAAATAAACACAAATTACAGAACAACATGTCTGAATTAGTATGTATTTTCATGCGTCTTATCATTCCTGTTTATATCAAAGCCATTATTTACTTCCACCATTAGACCTTGCTCCCATAAAGCATTAAAGCAATAAATTTGTGCAATGAGGTGTTCTTGACCTTAACAAACAACCTGTAGCATTATTGCTTTGTGATTGGCACTGCTGCCTTACAGCATCAGGGACTTGGTTCAAACTCCAGCCTCAACCATATGTCTGTGTGGAGCTGGAACATTCTCCCTGTGTCTGCATGGGTTTCCTCTGTGTAATCTGGTTTCTTCCCACAGTCCAAAGATGTGCAAGTTAGTTGGATTGGCCATCTAAACTGCCCATAGTGTCCAGGGATATGCAGGCTAGGTGAATTTGCCATAGGTAACGTGAGGTTACAGGATTGCCTTTTGAGGTTCCGTGTTGGCTGAAATGCCTACGTCTTCACTGTAGGGATTCTATGATTCTAATATAGTGTGACCTCATACAAGCGTGGCAGCATTTAAACTTGGTACTGCAAACACGCTTTGATATATACCACACTTAAAATAAAATACTCCCTTAGAATAAACATTTGTGCCAGGCTGGTTTTAAGAAACCAAGTCAGAATTTGTAATTCCCAGGATATCACAGCACAATATCTATTTTAATCTGCCCTTAAACAAAGTTGGATTTGAATGTCCATTTGCAATTGAAATTAGTTTTTATAGGTGTGGAAAATATGTTTGTGAAAAATGTAAGTATTGCTTCTGCAGAAACCACAATCAGAGATCAAAAGGCTCAGTGTGGGCTATCAGGGGAGGAAGTGTTGCTTTTGCAAGCATCTACGCAGAAGCCATAGTACTCAGCTTTCAGTGAAGATGAGTGCATGCTAACAATAGACCACAGAAGGATGTGGTAAAATGACCAAGCTATGTGGTAAAACAGTCAAGCTAACACCTGCAATTTTTCATGAAGAAGGAACTGGATAGGCCAAATAAGGCAAGAAACAAACAAGAGTAAGGTGCGACAGGCTTAGAGTAGTGGGAGAAGTAAACAGAGGAATGAAGTGAGTAGCTTGTGATAGGTTTGACACTTTGCATGCTAAGCCAATATAGATAAAAGAAGAGTACCGAGAGATTCAGTTGAAATGTATAACTTGCAATATAACTGTCTGATTAGTGTGACTACTTGTTGGACACCTATTCTTGTAAGAATGTTTCAATAACTACCTGCTTCGGAATTTGACTCAGACTGAAATTATTGATGAGTGAGTGACATCTCTCACATTTGAATGCACCCATTGTTTTCTAAAGATTAACTGGACTATTAGACTTGCATCTTAGCTAAAATGTCTACACTCTATTTTCTCAGTTTCAATTTAGATTCTCCAATGGTCAGATGGCATTGTTCAAATGTAGATAGCAGTTATACATGGAGATCCTGTGGAATCTCCATTGTAGGAGCCACTGAAGGAAATTGAAGATTCTGCTGACAATTCCTCTATGCCCAGAGCCCTCCGAAAGTCTACATTTAAACTGGACAATTTGAAGTGTTCAAGTGAAATTAAGTAACTAATTTCTGGAAAAGTTGTTAAATACATATTCTTGCTCCTGAGTAACTATTCAACTAACCCTGTACTAACATCAAACTCTCCCCAACCAAATCTCTTCCAGACTACTTACAACCCCATGACCCCTGACCTGACATTCTTTCACTCCCAACCCACTCCAAACCTGATCACATTTCACCCGGTCCAGACCCTAACCCCTTCCCCAGGTCCAAATCTGACCCTCTATCCCACAGTCTGGAGCTGACCCCCAATTCATTCCCCACCACCCACTCTGGATTGATCTTCCTCCTTGCAGGACTTGATCAGACAAACCCCCACCACTGGACATCACTGCTTTCTCTGACCTGACACTCACCAACTCTCCACCACCATCAGATCCAATTTCTGCCATCCATTCTGTTATATCCTTAACACTGCGTGACATGGATGGCCTCCTTATAACCTGCACCCTACCCACCTGACATCCCAACTGTTGTCAACTTCTCCCCTATCCACTTGGCATCCTATACATAGAGTCATAGAGATGTACAGCATGTAACCAGACCCTTCAGCCCAACCCGTCCATGCCGACCAGATATTCTGACCTAATCTAGTCCCATTTGCCAACACTTGGCCCATATTCCTCTGTATCCTTCCTATCATATATCCATCCAGATGCCTTTTAAATGTTGTAATTGTACCAGCCTCCACCTCTTCTGCTGGCTGCTCATTCCATAGGCGCACCACCCTCTGAGTAAAAACGTTGCCCCTTAGGTCCCTTTTAAAATTTTCCTTCTCAGCTAAACCTATGCCCTCCGGTTTGGACTGCCTCACACCAGGGAATAGACCTTATCTATTTCAACAGAAACTTTACCTCTGGCACCCTATTTCTAATGAGGTGGCACTCTAAACAGCAGGCACACTACTTACTGAGACCCCCACCTTCCCGGCAAGTTAACTTCACCCTTACTCCATGTACCTGCCATTTGACAGCAGCTGTCAATGTGGCTGTGGGAGAATCTTGACTTTTAAGTCCCAGAAGACAGCAGCTCCTTCTGAGAAAAATGGTTTTATTTGTTTTTTCCCAACAATTCTGCCCTACAATAAAACTGTCAAAGTGGTTTTGGAAGCAAGCCAGAGGAAATGACTTGTTAAGTTTAAACTTGCCCTTTTCACTTTGTGATCCAGATCTGAACAAACACTTAAAATGTGACCTAACTAAAGTGTTACATAGCCATTCTTAGGGCAGGAAAAAGCAGAAAATTGTCTTGGATTCCCATTCATATGCCACTGCTCATTTAGCTTGTCACCACTCACTGTCACCCCACACAGAGTTGTGCTAATATTCATTACCAATGTTGCCTTGGTAGTATTTCCCGTTGAACATCAACTGATTGCATTTATGTGATACAGTCCATTTCATATAGCAAAACACCCAAGGTGCTTCACATCATATCCCATATAAGGAGATATCAGAATGGGGAACTAAAAGCATGGTCCAAGAGCCAAGTTTTAAGGACAGCCTTAATGACAGAGAGACTGTGGAGTGTCTTGGAGATTTAGAAGTGAATTCTAGATGATAGGGTATAGGAAACTGAAGGCAAGGCCTCCAATGGTAAATTAATCAAAATCAGACACTTGTTAGTAGCCAGATTGAAGGAGTGGAGACCTAAGAGTTTTGATGGAATGGAGGAAGTACTTTGATAAAGAGGTGGTATGAGGCAGACCCTGGAGTTAATTGAAAACAAGAATGAGAATTTTCAATTTGAGGTGCTGCCAGGACAAGAACCAATATCGATCAGTGAGATTTAGGATGATCAGAAAGATGTAATTTACCATTTAAATGGGGGATGTTATGAGAGAGTGTAAGATGAAAGAAAGGCATTGGAATATTGAATAGATAAGATTTTCAACAGCAGCAAAATTAAGTTGGGGCAGTGATGTCTGATTTTGGCTCTTTGGAGAGAAATAAGGCACACCTAACGATTGTCTGTAATCTGCTGTTGATTCTGTTTTTGCAATGTGTCACTGAATCTAATCATCAACAGGAGGTTCCAAAGTTCAGAGTACCATTGTGTTTGTAATGAATCCCTTGATGATGCAAATCATCTGAGTACAGGGATATAGTAGAACACACAAAGTGAAGTCATAGACAACTATGTGAGGTTTCTTTGTTATATATTTGTTTTGCAATTGTAATCATCATTGCCTTATGTTGGTAAAATGTACAACAAAGATGTTTGGATTCCACAGTTAACAGTCAGCAAACTGTGAAGGAAATGCCCCCAACAGCACTAGTTGATACAATCTTTGTAGCGAGAACTTTAATTTTCTCATGAATTGATCATACTGAGGCTGAAAGGAAATTTCCAGCTGAGAGCCATAGTAGTGCCATCAAACAGTGTAAACAATCAATGACAAGTAAAAAAAATTCTTGCTGAAAGCCAACTTGGAAAACACAAATAAATAAATCACTTCTAAAGTTTTTGCAGAGAGCAAAATAAAGTTTTGGACATATCCCAAATGAAGAAGGTAAAGGTAGAAGTTGTAACATCATGAAGAAAACGCTTGATAAAAAATAACTATTTTTTAAAAAAATCTAGTGGTGAACATAAATAGGCATTTAACAACATTTCACAAATGTAACATTGTCTCTTCAGACCAAATCAGTTGTTCAACTATATTTGTGATGCAAGTCTCTGTTAAACAGACAGATGCATTTTATGAAGTTAGGTTATGACTATGATGTGGTTTCAAACAACAAAAGGGAGACTAGGAGGAAATGGAAATGCAAGATCAATTGATTTTGCTGATTGCTAGTTCTGGAAGGGTAATCCACAGAACAACGAATTAAAATGCAAACTTCAGGACTTCCCCATTAATCTGCACTTGTACTGAATCATAAAGTTGTGGTCAATTTCAGAGGAATAATAACAGCTCACTATTCACTATCTAAAAAACCTCTATGCCTTTGCATTCTAATTTGTGTGTGGGTTAGTTCTGTAGAGTTTTAGGGATTTTATTCCCTTTTGCATTGATTTTTAAAAAACTCTACAATGCAGGATGAAGGAACTAAGGTCAAAAATTGTCCCCACACTTGGCTTCCGCAGTTTGTATGGAAGAGTGTGGCACTGGAAAGCACAGCTGGTCAGGCAGCATCCAAGGAGCAGGAGGATTGACATTTTAGGTATAAGCCTTTCATTGGGAATGTGGGGAGGGGAAGGGGGCTGAGAGATAAATAAGTGGGGGTGTGGGTTTGAGGGCAAGGTAGCTGGTAAAATGATTGGTAGTTATAGGTGGGGGGGTGATGGTGATAGGTAAGGGAGGAGGGGAGAGCAGCTAGGTGGGAAGGAAGGTGGACAGGTAGGACAATTCAAAGGGTGATACCGAGTTGAAGGGTTGGATCTGTGATGTGGGGAGGGGAGATGATGAAACTGGTGAAATCGATATTAATGTTTTGTGGTTGGAGGGTCCCAAGGCAGAAGATGAGGCATGTATCCTCCAGGTGGCGGGTGGGTTGAATTTGGTGGTGGGGGAGGCCTAGGACTTGCATGTCCTTGGTGGAGTGGGAGGAGGATTCGATGGAGTCAGCCACAGGGCGGTGGGGTGTTTGGCATGTGTCCTGGAGATGTTCCCTGAAATGTTCCGTGAGGTGGCATCCTGACTCCCCATTGTAGTGGAGACCACATCAAGAGCAACGGACACAGTTGATGAGGTATTTGGATGAGCAGGAAATTCTCTGCTGGATGTGGGAGGATCCTTTGGGGCTTTGGACGTAGGTGTGGGTGTAAGTTTTACACCTCTTGCAGCAGCAAGGGAAGGTGCTGGGAGTGGAGGGTGGATTGGTCGGGGGTGTAACGGATCAAATGGTCTCTGCGGAATGCTGATAGGGGTGGGGAGGGAAATATATCTCTGGTGATGGGGTCTGATTGTAGGTGGTGGAAATGGCAGAGGGTAATGCATTGGAATATCTCTGGAATTGTCTTACATGTCCACTTTCCTTCTTACCTATCCGCTCCACCCTCCCCTCTGACTTACCTCCTACCTGTATCTACCTACCACCTCCTTCCTCCAGCCCCAACTCACCCCCACCCTCTATTTATCTCTCAGCTCCCTTCCCATCCCCATATTCCCAATGAAGGGCTGATGCCAGAAACATCAGATATCCTGCTCCTCGAATGCTGCCTGACCTGCTATGCTTTTCCAGCACCACACATTTCGATTCTGGTCTCCAGCATCTGCAGTCCTCACTTTCTCCTATTTGCAGTTGATATGAGTACCTCAAAGAGTTTGTGATGTATTCAAACCCAGAATTGGTCACAAATTGGCTGAAGCACTGGATAGCAAACTGTGGACCAATATGACTGTATTGAGAATTCGGTGCACTTCAAACATTTCATGCAGTACCTCGAAAACTACACAAGTAGTGACACTAAGTAATTATTTTCTTATCCCTATCCACCTTACAAAATAATCAACAAAAGTAAGGTGATACTTCCTGTCAAATATGATTATATCTGTTCCTGCTTGTTCCCATGGTCTGGTGGTCAGAGTGTTAGGTATCAGCGACTCACACTGCTTAAGACTTTGAATAGCAGGAAGTTCATTGTTGCTTAAACTCTTTCAATATTCTGGCAAGCACACCATTGACTAAATTCTGGCTTGCCATATTGTCAACTATAAGTATCCCTGGAGCATCTTGTCTAGACAACCTCTTGCAATGACCCTTAAACTACCAGGCTTTAATCAAACACCAGTAAACTGCCTACTATTAGGAACTGCCGATGCTGCTCAAAATAGACTTTTATAATCATCCCATTGCCTTTGGTCTGATCAAACTTTAACACAATACTAATGAACAGTGACATATTCTTGGTCTCTCTTTTGTTCCTGTTGTATTTGTTTAAGTCCATTTGGCTTGGTGGTACCTGTGCTGCTGTGGCCTGAGTTAAATATATAAAAAAACTCCTTGTCATGCCTGGTAAGCTTTTCAGCAATTGCTGTGGAGTGCAGATCTTCTATCAGCTGTAGTTTTCCCTGTTCATATATTATCTGAGGTAAACCTTGTAAAGCAAGGTCAGAATCTCTGCATTTGGGGAAGCATTTTTGCCAACTCTGTCCAATACTAGGTGGATCAGTAGTTTACGATCTATCCCTTTGGTACTTTCAAGCCAAGGAAGTCGTCTGAAAATCTACAGCAAGGCAGTCTCCTTCTCTATGATGGCATAAAGTGTCCATGTGTCTGAGAATGACCATGAAGCATAGATCAGGAACTTATACACCCTAATGTATTCATCCCTTATCCATGTGGGCGGCATGGTGGCACAGTGGTTAGCACTGCTGCCTCACAGTGCCTGAGACCCGGGTTCAATTCCCGACTCAGGCGACTGACTGTGTGGAGTTTGCACGTTCTCCCCGTGTCTGCGTGGGTTTCCTCCGGGTGCTCCGGTTTCCTCCCACAGTCCAAAGATGTGTGGGTCAGGTGAATTGGCTATGCTAAATTGCTCGTAGTGTTAGGTAAGGGGTAAATGTAGGGGTATGGGTGGGTTGCGCTTCGGCGGGTCGGTGTGGACTTGTTGGGCTGAAGGGCCTGTTTATACAGTAAGTAATTAATCTAATCTAATCTAATGGGGAGGCAATGGCCTAGTGCTATTATCACTAGACTATTAATCCAGAAACTCAACTAATGTGCTGAGGACTTGGGTTCAAATCCCTATACAGCTAATGGTGAAATTTGAATTGAATACAAGAATCTGGAATTAAGGATCTAATGACAACCATGAGACCATTCCCGATTGTTGGGAAAACCCATCAGGACTGATGCCCCTGAGGAAAAGAAATATCCTTACCTAGTCTGGCCTACATGTGGTACCAGACCCACCAACAATGTGATTGACTCTTCATTGTCTGTCCTCGAGTACACATGTCAATAAAGGGTATTCTATATTCTATATTCATTCATTCCAGGTACTCCTGTTCAAAGGAGTTCTTAATCTTTTGCTGTTTAATCTCGTTGGCCTTTTGAAGAAATTTGAGGGCAAGACACCCATTCCTATTCAAGAGTGAGAATTTTTGATTGTGAAATATGCATAAGTTTTCTGCTATCTGACAACCTTGATTTATAGACTTGCTATGGCATGTCATTAATCATATAAAATACATCTGGATTGAATAGGAAGGACTTAGAGGATTATGGGCCAAATGCTGGCAAATGGGACTAGATTAATTTAGGATATCTGGTTAGCATGGATGAGTTGGACTGAAGAGTCTGTTTCCATGCTGTACAGCTCTACAATTCTATGACTGTGTTCGGTGCTATACTTCCTGGAACTTGTCCTTGCACTGCCATAGCATATAGACAGCATTTAGAGTCAGAGTCATAGAGATGTACAGCATGGAAACAGACCCTTCTGTCCAACCTGTCCGTACCGACCAGATATCCCAATCTAGTCCCACCTGCCAGCACCCGGCACATATCCCTCCAAACCCTTCCTATTCATATACCCATCCAAATGCCTCTTAAATGTTGCAATTGTCCCAGCCTCCACCACATACTCTGGCAGCTCATTCCATACACGTACCACCCTCTGCGTGAAAAAGTTGCCCATTAGGTCTCTTTTATATCTTTCCCCTCTCACCCTAAACCTATGCCCTTTAGTTCTGGACTCCCGACCCCGGAAAAAGACTTTGTCCATTTATCCTATCCAAGCCCCTCATAATTTTGTAAACCTCTACAAGGTCACCCCTCAGCCTCCAACGTTCCAGGGAAAACAGACCCAGCCTGCTCAGCCTCTCCCTGTAGCTCAAATCCTCCAACCCTGGCAACATCCTTGTAAATCTTTTCTGAACACTTTCAAGTTTCACAACATCTTTCCAAAAGGAAGGAGACCAGAATTGCATGCAATATTCCAACAGTGGCCTGACCAATATCCTGTACAGCTGCAGCATGACCTCCCAACTTCTGTACTCAATACTCTGACCAATAAAGGAAAGTATACCAAACGCCTTCTTCACGATCCTATCTACATGCGACTCCACTTTCAAGGAGCTAAGAATCTGCACTCCAAGGTCTCTTTGTTCAGCAACACTTCCTAGTACCTAACCATTAAGTGTATAAGTCCTGCTAAGATTTACTTTCTCAAAATTCAGCACCTCGCATTTATCTGAATTAAACTCCATCTGTCACTTCTCAGCCCATTGGCCCACCTGGTCCAGATTCTGTTGTAATCTGAGGTAACCGTCTTTGCTGTCCACTACACTTCCAATTTTGGTGTCATCTGCAAACTTACTAACTGTACCTCTTATGCTCGCATCCAAATCATTTATGGAAAAGCGCAGCAGGTCAGGCAGCATCCAAGGAACTTATGCCCGAAACATCGATTCTCCTGTTCCTTGGATGCTGCCTGACCTGCTGCACTTTTCCAGCAACACATTTTCAGCTCTGATCTCCAGCATCTGCAGTCCTCACTTTCTCCTCCAAATCATTTATGTAAATAACAAAAAGTAGAGGACCCAGCACTGATCCTTGTGGCACTCCACTGGTCACAGGCCTCCAGTCTGAAAAACAATCCTCCACCACCACCCTCTGTCTTCTACCTTTGAGCCAGTTCTGTATCCAAATGACTAGTTCTCCCTGTATTCCATGAGATATAACCTTGTTAATCAGTCTCTCTTGGGGAACCTTGTCGAACACCTTACTGAAGTCCATATAGATCACATCTACTACTCTGTCCTCATCAATCTTCTTTGTTACTTCTTCAAAAAACTCAATCAAGTTTGTGAGACATGATTTCCCACACACAAAGCCATGTTGACTATCCCTAATCAGTCCTTGCTTTTCCAAATACATGTACATCCTGTCTCTTAGGATTCCCTCCAACAATTTGCCCACCACTGAGGTCAGGCTCACCGGTCTATTGTTTCCTGGCTTGTCTTTACCGCCCTTCTTAAACAGTGGCACCACGTTTGCCAACCTCCAGTCTTCCGGCACCTCACCTGTGACTATCAATGATACAAATATCTCAGCAAGAGGTCCAGCAATCACTTCTCTAGCTTCCCATAGAGTTCTCGGGTGCACCTGATCAGGTCCTGGAGATTTATCCACCTTTAACCATTTCAAGACATCCTCCTCTGTAATCTGGACATTTTGCAAGATGTCACCATGTATCTTCCATATCCTTTTCCACAGTAAATACTGATGCAAAATATTCATTTAGTATCTCCCCCATTTTCTGTGACTCCACACAAAGGCCGCCTTGCTGATCTTTGAGGGGCCCTATTCTCTCCCTGGTTATCCTTTTGTCCTTATATATTTGTTAAAAAAACCCGTTGGATTCTCCTTAATTCTATTTGCCAAAGCTATCTCATGCCCCCGTTGTGCCCTCCTGATTTCCCTCTTAATTATACTCCTACTTTCTTTATACTCTTCTAAGGATTCATTCGATCTATCGTGTCTGTAGCTGACATATGCTTCCTTCTTTGTCTCAACCAAACCCTCAATTTCTTTAGTCATCCAGCATTCCCTATACCAACCAGCCTTCCCTTTCACCCTGAAAGGAATATACTTTCTCTGGATTTTTGTTATCTCATTTCTGAAGGCTTTACCTTTGAACATCTGCCTCCAATCAGCTTTCAAAAGTTCTTGCCTAATACCGTCAAAATTGGCCTTTCTCCAATTTAGAACTTAAACTTTTAGGTCTGGTCTATCCTTTTCCATCACGATTTTAAAACAAATAGAATTATGGCCGCTGACCCCAAAGTGCTCCCCCACTGACACTTCAGTCACCTGCCCTGCCTTATTTCCAAAGAGTAGGTCAAGTTTTGCACTTTCTCTAGTAGGTATATCCACATACTGAATCAGAAAATTGTCTTGTACACACTTAAGAAATTCCTCTCCATATAAACCTTTAACACTATGGCAGTCCCAATCGATGTTTGGAAAGTTAAAATCCTCTACAATAACTACCTTATTATTCTTACAGATCGCTGAGATCTCCTGACAAGTTTGTTTCTCAATTTCCCTCTGACTATCGGGGGTCTATAATACAATCCCAATAAGGTGACCATCCCTTTCTTATTTCTCAGTTTCACCCAAATAACTTCCCTGGATGTATTTCCGGGAATATCCTCCGTCAGTATGGCTGTATTGCTATCCCTTATCAAAAGTGCCACTCCCCCTACTCTCTTGCCTCCCTTTCTATCCTTCCCGCAGCATTTGTATCCTGGAACATTAAGCTGTCAGTCCTGCCCATCCCTGAGCCATGTTTCAGTAATTGGTATGATATCCCAGTCCCATGTTCCTAACCATGCCCGGAGTTCATCTGTCTTCCCTGTTAGGTCCCTTGCATTGAAATAAATGCAGTTTAATTTATTAGTCCTATCTTGTCCCTGCCTGCCCTGACTGTTTGACTCACTTCTGTTCTCAGCTGTACCCGTCTCAGATCGATCTCTTTCCCCACTCTCTCCTTGGGTCCCATCAACCCCCCCTTCCCCCCCCCCCCCACCTTACTAGTTTAAATCCTCCCAAGCAGTTCTAGCAAATTTATATTAGTTCCCTCCCAATTTAGTTGCTATCCATCCTTCTTGTACAGGTCACTTCTACCCCAAAAGAGATTCCAATGATCCAAAAATGTGAATCCTTCTCCTGTACACCAGCTCCTCAGCCATGCATTCATCTGCTCTATCCCCCTATTCATGTCCTCACTAGCTCGTAGCACTGGGAATAATCCAGATATTATTACCCTTGAGGACCTCCTTTTTAAATTTCTGCCTAACTCTCTGTAATCTCCCTACAGAATTTCAATCTTTTCCCTTCCAATGTCGTTGGTTCCAATGTGGACAATGACCTCTTGCTGGCCCCTGTACCCCGTGAGAACATTCTGTACCCCCTCTGAGACATCCTTGATCCTGGCACCAGGGAAACAACACACCATTCTGCTTTTTCTCTGCTGGCCACAGAAACGTCTGTACCTCGACTTCAGAATCCCCTAACACAATTGATCTTTTGGAAGCCAACGTACCCCTCGTTCCATTACAGCCAGTCTCAATACCAGAAACTTGGCTGTCTGTGCTATGTTCCTCTGAGAATCCATCACCTTCTACATTTTCCAAAACAGCATACCTGCTTGAAATGGGTATTTCCACAAAAGACTCCTGCCCTAGGTGCCTACCTCTCTTACTCTTCCTGGAGTTAACCCATCTATGGTGACTGTATCTGAGACTTTCCCCCTTCCTATAATTGCCATCCATCACATACTGTTGCTGTTGCAAATTTCTCATTGCTTCTAACTGTCTCTCCAACCGATCCATTCGATCTGATAAGACTCGTATCCAACAGCATTTATGGCAGATATAATCTGCAGTAACCCTTAAACTCTCTTTAAACTTCCACATCTGACAAGAAGTACATATCACTGCAAAGGCCATTTTTGCTCCTTCACGATCTACAGACCCAGAAAATAACACCGTCTACAAACATTGCCCCAGGTTAAATTAATAGCTATGGCTTATATTTTAAGTTTAATCAAGAGACTTATCTCCACAAACATATAATCAAGAAAGAACCCACAGTACTCATTAATACAGCCTCTCTCTTGGACAGACTTAAAACAATTAACTTATCTGATTCTGTGGTGTGAACTTCGCCCAACAGTTCCTCCAAGATTAGTTGTGAAATTCACTGTTTGTTAATTTTCCCAGATGCACTCTGATGTCCAGCAATACACGAATTCAAACAGCAAAGGCGGTAACTGTGCAGGTTCTCTCTCTCTCTCTCTCCTGCACTGTCCTCACCATGTGCTTCCTTTGTCTGCTCTTCTCCCATTTAAAACTGCTGTTGTTTGACATTTTTTTCCAACGTTGCAAAACAATACAACAGCATTAAAACAGTCATTGCTGCTCCTGGAATTTACATAATATTCAACTCCTCTATATTTCCTGCCTCACATTCTTTCAAATTATGTTACATCTACCAAGTTTTTTCCAATTCATTTAATCTGTATACATCCTTCTGTAGACCTTTGTGTCTCCTCACCACCTGCTTTTCCATCTATTTTGTGTCACACAAGACATATGTGAGAAGTCAGTAGAGTATAGGACAGATACTAGATGCCATCAATCACTATCAGAGCAGTGGAGCAAGGAAATCTCATGGGTGCAAGTAGTTGGTTGCTCAACTCTTAGTAATTAATGCTTTATCAGCCCCAGAACAGCAAGAAGTAAAATAGCTACTCACAAAAAGTTAATGAGGTACAACACCATAAAATATAAGGCAACAGATGATTCAAATTTAGTTTCTTGGCAAGAAGATATTATGTCAATGGACATGTCACTAATTATAACCTTAAACAATGGTGAGTGTCATTATATTATCAGACAATATACTATTCGTAATCCAAGATGGAGGACGGGAAAAATTTCTGGCTGTAAGAGGTACTCCTTTTTTGAGGTATTTTAGGTGTTGGAGGTGATTTCCTCGAATTTCAGTAGCATGGGTATATCTTTTAGATCTGGACAATTGGCGGATCTGAATAAGGAGCTCGGGCTAGTAGATGTGTGGAGGTGCCTTCAACCCCTGGGCAGAGACTTTACTTACTACTCTAACCCACACAAGTGTCATGCTAGAACAGATATGTTTTCTGCTCCCTTGAACCTTTTGAATTCCATGTTGTTCTGCAAAATAGGTAATATAGCAATCTTTGATCATGCCGCAGTATATATGGAAGTTAAGACTGGGGACGATGGGACAGGCCCCCGACATTGGCGTATGGATTCTTTCTTAATGAAGATAGCAAATTTATAAAATATTTTTCTCAGGAATTCAAAACCTTTTTGGACATTAATTCAGGTACGGCCAGTAACCTGTTGACGATGCGGGAGACCACTGAGGCTTATGCAAGAGGTTTGATCATCTCATATTCTGCGACCCAAAAAAGACAAAGGGGTGAACAACAGCACCTGCTCCAGGTTCGCTTGAAGGCAGTGGAGAAAGCGTGTGTTGATAGGCCCTCCATTACTAAGCTACAAAGGATCACAGCCCTTAAGACAGCCTTGAATATCGCACTTACCCAAACAGCAAAGAGGGAAATGTTATTTGCAAAGCAAAGAATATATGAATATGGCGACAAGCCTGGCAGATACCTAGCGCATGTTGCTAGGAAAAAAAAGGCTCCTCAAGCTATCACGTCCATTAGGGAAAGTGCTGGTACTCTGACTTGTGATCGTAATAGGATCAATACAGCTTTTAGAAAATTCTATTTTGAACTGTGTAAATCGCAGGACTGTGAGGATAGAACTAAGAAGATGGAGTCCTTCTTTAAAAACTTGGCCTTTCCAGATTCAACCTCAGAACAGTTGTCGATCCTGAATGCCTCCCTGACAACCCAGGAAGTACTCGACGCAATTAGACAGCTTCAGAGAGGCGAAGCACCTGGACCAGACAGATTCCAGGTTGAATTTTGTGAAGAATTTATAAGGGAACTGGCTGGTCCACTTATAGACATGTATAATTACTCACATAATTAAAGGCAGGCTGCCTCCTGCCTTTGTTGAGAGAAGCAAATATTTCTCTCATTCTTAAAAAAGGAAAGGCCCCAGAAGATTGCTCATCATATAGATCCATATCCTTGCTAAATGTGGATTTCAAAATCCTCTCTAAAATGTTAGCATTAAGATTGGAGAGGGTCTTACCATGTATCAAAAAAGAGGACCAGACGGGGTTTATCAAGAGCCGTAGATCATCTAATATCATTAGAAGGATCTTAAATATGATACAAGCTGTCAATAGGAAAGAATACCACAGATAGTTGTCTCTTTGGATGCAGAGAAGGTATTTGATTGGGTAGAATGGTCATATCGTTTTTACACACAGGAAAGATTTGGAGTTGGAGAGGTATTTTCTAAATGGGTCTCAATACTACACAATTACCCCAAAGCTGCCGTGATTACCAATTGTTTAAGTTCAGATAGCTTCAGTGTGAGTTGGGGCTGTCGTCAGGGATGTCCTCTCTCACCATTATTATTCACTATTAGCTATACGAACCGATTCTAACATAACGGTTCCAAGGGTTTGTTCGGGTAAACATAAAATCACTCTCTATGCACATGATGTTCTCCTTTTCTTAAGTAATCCTTTGATATCCATGCCCCACTTAATTCAAGTAGTCAATCTATTTAGTATGTTCTCAGTCTATAAAATCAATTTTATGAAATCGGAGGCCATGCCGTTGGGAGGTCTTGCTAGTATATCCAATTTATCGGACGGATCTTGCTTTCCCTTTCGGTGGTCACTGAAGGGTTTTCTATACTTAGTATTTTTATCACCCCAGCTGTATAAAGCCAATGTTGTGCACCTACTAGAGAAAATAAGGCAGGACTTTCAATGCTGGAGAGATCTTCCAATATCCTGGTTAGGCAGAGTAGCTCTAGTTAACATGAATATTCTGCCTCGTCTCCTATATCCTATGAGAATGCTTCCTCTGATGTTGTCGAGACTAGTGTTGCACAAACTACATGGCTGGCTTGATTTCTTTATTTGGAATCACAGACAGCCCCTTATCAAATTAGAAAAACTGCAGCTACCATAAGCAAGGGGAGGACGGAATTTTCCAGACTTTAGGAGTATCAGTTGAGCTCTTTATTATGAAATGTAGCTGACTGAGTATCTTGTGACCCACAATCAATTTAGTTAGACATAGAGACCTCCCAAGCAAAGTGTTCTCTCATCAACCTTTTATTTTTAGATAAGATGAGCGCTATTATGGACTATTGCAAAAACCCTATTGTATTAAATACAATTAAAGCCTGGAGGATAATGTGGCAAGATGAGGGTAACCTACAATAAACCTCTTCTTATACTCCTATAGTGGGAGCATCGAGTTTTCAGCAGGGCTGACAGACGCTACATTTAAAACCTGGAAGTCCAGAGATATCTCTTGCTTAGGGGACCTGTTTGATGGGGAGGTTATGATGTCTTTTGAGCAGTTTCACCAGAAGTTTGGACTGCCCAATGGAGACCTTTATTGCTATTTCCAAATACAAGATTATATACAGAAGACGACCACCTTATTAGACAGTCCCTACAAATCGGATAGGGAGAGAAGAGTGTTATGGCTAACGTGTCCACCCTCGGTCAGAACTCTTTATCACTCATTTTATAACAAGGTATTGAAAGAGATGGAGCAACTGTTTAAAACATGGAATCAGGAATTGGGGTTAGAAATCCCTCTAGAAATGTGGGAAGACATCTGGGAAAATGCCAGAAAGAAATCTATTTGTAATAGAACCCAAGCTATTCAATTAAAGATACTCCATAGGGCTCATATAGCACCTGAACGGCTTGCAAAATTTAGGGTAGGAATATCCCCAATGCGTCCTAAATGCAAGAAAGAAGTGGGCACTCTCATGCACTATTTATGGACATGTCACAAGATCCGTAGATACTGGGACAGAGTAGTGAATGCTCTGACAGAAATCTTGGGAACAGAGATTAGATTAGATCCAGTGTCTCTTCTCCTGCGCTTTTCAAATTTGCCCTCCCTGGATGTGCACGGGAGGAAACTATTTTCCATTCTCTCTTTTTGTGCAAGGAAAAATATCTTAGTGAATTGGGTAGCTGAGGGCTCTTCGCATTTGCACAGGTTAATCATGGAACACATCCCCCTTGATTTCCTCACAAAATGGTGCACCAAAAAACTGAATTATTCTATAAAATATGGCAGACCTGTTTGAACTATATCGACACAAATATTTCGGCCATATTGTCAAGGGCTTTTGTTTACCTGTGGTAATGGCTCTGGCTGGTCCGAGGACCCCCGGGAGGGGGAATCCTGTATAAATATGGGTTTAATTATGACTTGATGTTAATTCATTTTGAGTATGTACTTAATTATTTAATTATTGTTATTTTTCGCTAGTAATGTATAATATCCTATCTTATGTTTTGATTTTTTGTAGGATAGATTAGTCATTAGTTGGGGTTTTTTCTCCCTTTTTTTTGTATTTTGGTTATTCTTTATTTCTTTATATATATTTATTGTATATTAGTGTTTATACTTGTTGGTATTACTTTGTAATTTTGTTAAAAATGTTTACAAATTTCCTTTTTTTTCAATAAAAATACCTCTATAAAAAATGGTAAGGTCCTAGGGAGTTTGCTGAACAGAGACCTTGGAGTGCAGGTTCATAGTTCCTTGAAAGTGGAGTCACAGGTAGATAGGATAGTGAAGAAGGTATTTGGTATGCTTTCCTTTATTGGTCAGAGTATTGAGTACAGGAGTTGGGAGGCCATGTTGCAGCTGTACAGGACCTTGGTTAGGCTATTTTTAGAATATTGTGTACAATTCTGGTCTCCTTCCTATTGGAAAGATGTCGTGAAACTTGAAAGGATTCAGAAAAGATTTACAAGGATGTTGCCAGGATTGGAAGGTATGAGCTATTGGAAGAGGTTGAATAGGTTGGGTCTGTTTCCCCTGGAGCATTGGAGGCTGAGGGGTGACCTTATAGAGGTTTATAAAATCATGAGGGGAATGGATAGGATAAATGGACAAAGTCTCTTCCAAGGTGTGGGGGAGTCCAGGACTAGAGGGCATAGGTTGAGGGTGAGAGTGAAAAGATATAAAAGAGACCTAAGGGCAACCTTTTCACACAGAAGATGGTATGTGTATGGTATAAGCTGCCAGAGGAAGTGGTGGAGATTAGTAGGGTTGCAACATTTAAAAGGCATTTGGATGGATATATGAATAGGAATGGTTTGGAGGAGTATGGGCCGGGTGCTGGCAGGTGGGTCTAGATTGGGTTGGGATATCTGGTCAGCAGGACAAGTTGGACCGAAGGGTCTGTTTCCATACTGTACATTTCTATGACTCTATAATAGTGGGGGATACAGTGATGGTAACACCATTGACTATCAAGGAGTGGTGATTAGATTGTCTCATATTGGTGATGGTCATAGCCTGGCATTTGTGTGGAACTAATGTTACCTTGCTGAAAATGTGTTCTGGAAAAGCGCAGCAGGTCAGGCAGCATCCAAGGAGCAGGAGAATCAACATTTCGGGCATGAGCTCTTCTTCAGGAATGTTACCTTGTACAATCTTGTCACAAGATTCTCTTCTGTCTGTTTATTGAACATTCAATGGTTTCAGCTGTCAACTGTCTACTCGAGTAGCCATCTTAAAGCTGTTTGAAGATTTTCCATGGCTGACAGCATTTAGTGTGCTGAAGATTAATGGAGTCTTTCACAATTGCCATTCTGTTGTAAGATGAATCTTAGCACTGCTCATCTTGATATAAATTCACCTGGTATTTTTGCACCCACCATTTTCTGTCATGGATATGAATTTTACAGGGCTTTCTTGTGTTGGTGGGTTTGTGGGCTACCATGATGCTAAGGGGTCTGAGTGGGCTGGCAGCCTAGCCACTCTCCCCTACATCAAAGACATCTTGGAAATGACTGCCAGACTACTCAGACCCCTTGGCATCATGGTAGACCACAAACCCACCAACACAATAAAACAGCAGCTAATGAACTTGAAAGATCTTATACAGATAATGAGCAAAACTAATGTCATTTACAAAATATCGTGGAAGGACTGTAACAAACACTACATTGGACAAACAGGCAGAAAACTAGCCACCAGGATACATGAACACCAACTAGCCACAAAAAGACATGACCCTCTTTCATTAGCGTCCTCACATACAGATGAGGAAGGACACCACGTCAACTGGGACAACAAATCCATCCTAGGACAAGCCAAAGACACACACAAGAATTCCTAGAGGCATGGCATTCCAACCGGAACTCTATCAACAAACACATTAAGTTAGACCCCATCTACTACCCCCTGAGAAAAAGAACAGGAAATAACATCACCACAGGAAATGACATCACCAACCCAAAGAAACCCAAACACATAAATAGAAAGCAAGAATTTTCAGCATTGCTTGCCTGAGGCCTACTGAAGATGTTACCTAGTAGGGTAATGAAACGTCTGGAAATGAACCTTCCAGCACAGTGAATAAACCTACATCCATGGCAAATATGTCCTTTTATATAAAGACACACCTTGAGAGGGAAGAGGGGAGCCATTCAACCTTTCCTCATCTAATTAAAAGACATTGTAATTATAGGTCTCCCAAAGAACTGACATATTAGCAGTGAGCTGAGTGGCCTCCTTATGCCTAATTCTTTAATTGAGAATTTACAAACAAAAAAATCTTGAAACAATTGAGTTACTGAATGAATAACACAGAAGACATAAATTATTTCACACAGAAGGCTTTTAAACATGTTGTATGTTGATATGATGCTCTGTTTTTGCATGGTTTGTTTGGAAGAACACAAGGAATTGGATTTTTTGACCCCAAGGTGGGTGGGTTAAGATTTAGGTGGGCACCAAATTTTGCAACACTGGCTGTATTCTGGTATTCTAGCCCCATTCTGCCCCGGGCCATTTTCACTCATGCAGAATGGGGACTGGATGAGAGGCAGTTTCACATTCCAATAAAAGTCACTTTCATCTTTAAAGATCTGTTCAAATTCATTATCAGAAGCGGACTTGAATTTTCTAGTTCCTAATAGCTCCACTATTCCATGGCAACCTGATGGTGGCAACCTGGCGGGGTCAGTGCTCTAAAGGCTTTGAGGCATCTCCTGCTGCCATTCGGAAGCTCTGTTGCAAATGAATCTCCTTTTCATAGTACTATCTGAGTTGAACTGCCTGAACTCTCATTTCCCTTAATTTGAAAGAGTTTATACAATTATATAACACATAATAACCTCTGCCTGTAACTGGCTTAAGGAGCCAAACAATTTGATTTCTATAACCGTGTCTTTGATCTGATTCCCAACATGGTCTGGTTGCACTGAATCGCCAGTTTCTATTTGGAATGCCTTTAAGTAACCATTTTAATACTTTTAAAGGCTCTCTTATTAATTTTCTAGGTAAGGACTACTATAGAATGTTGAAGGAGATGAAGAGAATCACTATCTCATAAGAAATAAGGTTTTTCTAAAAGACTGCATCTAAAGTCTTTTCCCATCCATTAATCAATCTGATACGTGAGATGGAGTGAACCATGTTGAGCAATCTATGCATGCAAAGTCATACTTTTATTTCCAGCTCCTTAATTTTTTTCTTTAGCATTAATGTGCTACGATGAACCATTCTTAGATTGTGCCTTCCAAAGTTGCCCTTCCATGATGTATTTACATACATAAGCCAATATGATGTAACTGGTTTCTGCAACTTTCATGGTCTTAATTTTGATTTCCCTGCAGTGTTTAATTGCCTATTCAATTTTTTTTGACAGCTTTTAAGCTTAAATTCATTTTTGTTTCCGCTTATTCCATTAATGTGATATGGAAATTGCTGGCAAGGCCAGTATGTGTTGTCCATCACTAATTTTCCTTGCACTGACTAGATTGCTAGGTCATTTCAATTGCAAGTGAACACATTACTGTTGATCTGGAGACAAATATAGGCGAGACCAGCTAAGCATGGCAGGTTTCCTTCCTTACAGCATGTTAGTCTTCTTTTGTTTCATTTACTTTAAAGGGCAATCTCCTTATATTGTTCAGGTGACGTGAATGTCTATGGGAGATAATGGTGGATATCAAAGTGCTGACTTGTGCCATCCAAATATTTGGTTGAAGAATAATTTGAGTTTGCTCTGACAATATTCAATTGTCAATTTTGTGGGGGCAAAGTAAATAGCAAAATAGAACAGGATCTTCATCACTATATGTAGGAAAACAAACTAGTTGGCCATGGACAAACTATCCAATGTTGTCATACAAGGAGGACCAGACAATGGGTGTGAACACATAAAAGGAGCCAATATCACCTTGCACCAAAGCAGATAGAGATAGAAAAGGGTTTATTGAGTTCAATCCATGATAGAAATATGGAAGAAGCACTCAAGAATGGGACTCTAACCAGGACAATTGTGGTTCCATGGGAGGGCAATAATGCTGTGCTACAATAACCTGGACAAGGTACCTTACATGCTATTATCCATTCTGAAAAAGGATCAATATTTAAACTGGCTGTGCCTTTAGAACTATTGATCCAACCTTTATAAATCAATCTAAATGTAGCTACTACCAGTAAAAGAGGTTTACAGGGTAACAAGATGCTGACAGAATAATTTTAGCTCTCAGGCGGTCTGTAAGCATTCTTCACCAAGATTATATATCACCATTGGTATCAGTATCTGAGGATTGCCTTTCTTTCTGAGAAACATTTTACAGGTTTTGATTTGACAGATAATTTCAGTTTTATTATGGTAAAATAAAGTGTAATTAAACAAGGCCTAAAATCAATGTCACCACTTATGGAAGTCATGTAAACAGTAACATATCTTTCAGTTCATAAAGCAGATCAATTTACATTTCTTGTTGATTATAGATGTGCTTAGTTTTGTAAATGAGAACTCTATTACAAAAATACTGTTTATTGAAGCAATTCTAAAAGATAACCAACTTAATTTTGCTTTTACAGTCATAGAGGTCTACAGCATAGAAAAAAGCCTTTCAGCCCTTGGAGTCTGTGCTGGGCAAAAACAACCACCTAACAATTCTAATCCCAATTTCCAGCACTTGGTTCATAGTCTTATATGCTTTGCCATCTAAATAGTTAAATGTGGTGAAGGTATCTACCTGTCCAGGCAGTGAGTTCCAGACATGCAACATTTTCTGGATGGAAAACGTTTTCCTCACATCCCCTCTAAACTTCTTGTCCCTTAACTCAAATCTATGCCTGCAGTCTCAAAGTGGGCATTGCTGAGCAGGTGCTGTTTGATAGCACTTTTGATGACACCTTCCAGCACCTCACCGATGATTGAGAGTAGACTGAGGGGACGCTAATTGGCTTGGATTTGTCCTGCTGTGCACGCGCAGGCCACACCTGGGCAATTTTCCACATTGTTGGGTAGATGGCAATGTTGTAACTGTACTGGTAGAACATGGCTAGGGCAGCAGCAAGTTCTGGAACACAAGCCTTCAGTACTATTAATGGAATCTTGTCAGAGCCTTTAACTGTTCCACTATCCAGTTCCTTCAACCATTTCTTAACATCATGGAGTAAACAAATTTGCTTAAATTAAGGTATCCATGATATTGGAGACCACAAGAGGGACCAAGATAGATTGTCCTCTGTATCACCACCTCTGCTGGATCTGCCCTGCCAGTGGGACAAAACATTTCCAGGGATGGTGATTGTGGTGTCTGGAGCCTTGTCTATATGGTATGATTCTGAGAGTATCACTATGTCAGGCTAGTTTGAGAGACAGCTGACACAATTTGGTACTAACACCTCGGGGCTAATAAGCAGGACTTTGTAGGGTTGACAGGGCTATTTTTGCCAGTCATTTCCAATACCCAGGTCAATGCCAGGTGGTCCATCTGGTTTCATTTCTTTGTTGAGAAATCATAGCAATTGATACAACGGAGTAGCTTTCTAGGCTATTTCAAAGGGTTGTTGAGAGTCACATTGCAAGAGGTCTGGAATCACATGTAGGCCAGACCAGGTTAGGATGGCAGATTTCTTTCCCTGAAGGACATTAGTGAGTCAGATGGGTTTTTCCAGATAATCTTAATTCCAGATTTTTAAAATTGGAATTCAAATTCCACTATTATCCGTGGCAGAAATCAAAACACATTAGCTAAATTTCTTGACTGAGTCTATCGACAATACCACAGGATCATTGCTAGTCTCACCCATTTACTTGATAGCTTGAGTTACCAGTAACGAACTGTCTCACTGCTGTCCACCAAGAGACCATTCTTAATTTACACACTGAGCACCTAAGTTTATCTGGAAACTCAAAATAATTGCATACATTCACAATCTATGATATGCATATGCATGGACTATATCTGCTAAAAAATGAAACCAAAGTGCATAATATGTCTCACCAGGATAAACTGCCAATAAACTGACAAAATTTACCAATTGCTCTGATTCTACTAATCCATGAACGCATTTATTCTTGGAGCACTTTTAACGCTACTGAATTAGCTTAAACTCGGATGGAGATAATAGTTATAATGGACCAATCAGCAAAGACTGAAAAGGAAGAACAGTATCAATTATACTGTTAAGTGATGTGAAATCAAATGAATGTCAAGATACTGCATATTTTATACAGGATACAATTTATTTTTTTCAGATGAGTACATGTTCCCTTCTTGAGAATTATACATGCAGAGAAATGAAGCAATATTTTTCTTAAAGAATAAAAAGCATGTACATAACTGTCCATAGACATGAATTATTCCATTTTAACCAATGGCCCGCAGTTCCTCCCAATTATAACAAAGTACAAAGATAAAATGTGATTTTTGAGAAGATTTGTAGCTCAGGTTGGGGTTCAGGTTGTAAGTTTTCTCACTGACTTGGTAGGTCTATTCTCAGATGCCTTGTTACCATAATAGGTAACACCATCATTGAGGCTTCAATGAAGCATTGGTGTTCTGTCCCACTTACTATTTAGGTGTTTTGGTTGCTGAGGCGGATGATATCATTTCCGGTTCTTTTCCTAAGAGGTTGGTAAATGGAGTCCAAGTCAATTTGTTTATTGATGGAGTTCCAGTCTGAATGCCTGCCCTCTAGGAAATCCCCTGTCCTGTTTAGCCTGTCCTGGGATGGATGTATTGTCCCAGTCAAAGTGGTATCCTTCTTTGTCTGTGTGTAAGGATACTAGTGATAGCTGGTCATGTCTTTTGGTGGCTAGTTGGTGTTCGTGTATCCTGGTGGTTACCAACACACTGAAATAGCTACTGATGAACCTAAAGGAACCTAAACCAACAACTTGCCAAATGAATGTCATTTTAAAAATACCCTGCAAGGACTGTAACAAACACTACATTGGACCGACAAGAAGGAAACTAGCCACCAGGATACACAAACACCAACTAGCCAGCAAAAGACATGACTAGCTATCACTAGCCTTCTTACACATAGACGGAGGCCATCATGTCGACTGGAACAACACATCCATCCCAAGACAGACTAAACAGAGACATGCACGGGAATTCCTAGAGACCTGGCATTCAAACCGGAACTCTGTCAATAAACAGATTGATTTGGACCCCATTTACCAACCTCAGAACTGGAAATGATATCATCCACCACAACAGATCAAGACAGCTACATCAAAAGTGGAACAGAACACCAGCGCTTCAACGGAGGCTCACTGATGTTACCCAGTATGGTGCCGAAATGTCTGAGAACAAACCTATCAGCTCAGCAAGCAAACGTGCAACCTGAATAAAGATAAAATATTTAAGATTAAAAATGGACAGTTTAATGAAGATGAAAATTTTTTTCTACTGCTTTGTGCAAAAATGGTGGTATAGCATTTCTTTTGAATGAGCTTTTCATTAAATTAAACAAACCTTTTGGACAATGAAACTACCATAGAACATACACAACAATTCAAAATAATCTTATACACTTCAAACTACAAAGATGGATTTGTCAGCTACATTTAAAAATATGTCCCAATATTAAATTTACAACATTTATCATAGTTTACAATACATTATTCTGGGAACTTGTGCAGTGTGCATTTAGATGCATCTAATTGTGCGTTTAGACCATTATCTTCTCACAGTAAATAGGTCTATAAGCAATAGACTCAAGACTTCTGTAAACTCAATTTGCTTTCGATACCAGTAGTTACGTAGCTGGATGGTAGCATCAAAAACTCTCATAAATGCTGCAGTATCCAGAGGCATCAACTTATTTTCACTTGGCTTTGGGGACAAAGAATTTGCTGACTAATAATTGACAGCCAATCTGTGTTCTTTCTCCCTCAGTGGGTTTAACTTGCAGGCCCTTTTCATAACAGCAATGCATATTTCCACTTTAAAAAATGTTCCAAAACAAAAGACAGAGAAAAGTTTACTTTGTGGGAGGCACAGTCATATTTATAACATTACTTTACAAAATGTTGAACTGATAACAGGTAAGATGACCCAAGGCAGATTAACATCGGATAACTATACCACTGTATGCAGTTATAGCAAGTTACAGTGAACTCTATGTAAATGGACTCTTCCAAAAACTGAATGCCTGCATAAACAAACAGACAATTAGGAGATTCAAATAATTAAATGATGACATATTCAAGAGACATTCTGGAATCAGACATTCTAAAGTAAAATCTTTAGGTTGTGTTCAATATATAAACACTTTTATAAATAGGACTTAGCCTGTTACAAAGCTTCTGTATTCGATAAGTTAACAAAGTCAGAATCACCAATAGTTTATTTTGAGGCTCACTACTTTTCAGCCCACAACTTCTTGGGATCAATTCACCCCATTTAGAGACAGGTGCTACAGCTTTTGTGAATAAATGGCTTTTGTTGACTTGGGAACTATTTACACAGCATGCATAGCACAGAGAAACTCTTCTTAGGGATTAAATGCTTTAATCTCAGTTATACAAAAGTTTCTCTGTGGCAATGATTGCTAACCAAAGAGTTCTAGATTTCATTGGAGAATGTTTATAGTACAGGAAATAGTCATTTTGAAAATAAGGACACTTGCAATTGAACGCCACAATAACATTTGACATGTTAAAATTAAATTCACAAATTTTACTGTAGTACAAATAAGGTTTGAAGATCCACTTGCGATTGGAAAGAAACTCAACAAGATGAATACCTGATTAGCATTTTGTTAATCTTGAAATTTTTGACGGTGCAGTATTGAGAAATTACTGATTTCTAATTAATAATCTGGCCACATAAAATATCTCAAGCCCTATTAATTAAGTAGTTAAAAGCTTAAGCACAATTGAAATTGTGGTTATGCAGTCCACAAGTCATTTTGCTGAAACTCAGTTATCAATACAAAATACTGAGGCCTCCATCTTGTTAGTTGTGGCTTCCTTGTTGCAACTCTGCATTGCTAGATAGTTTTCCAGTTCTATTAAACATTATCATAGTAGCTACCAAAAAACACATGTGGAATATGTGCAACAGAAATGAAGCAAAACAATTCAGAACAATTGTACTAACAAAAAAAAATCACTTGTCTACCACCCTACAAAAATACCCACCTCTTTTTATTTAAAAAAATGATTGTCCTCATAACAAACATAAAATGCTATAAATAACAAAACAGGATTAAGGCCTGTTATACAGCAGTTGAGAAGAAACATCTGCTTCAAAATAACCAAGTTTGACCTTGGTAAAAATGTTCCAAATTAGTGTTGAAGTGTCATTTTAATTTAAAATGAGGAGTGTCTGGCAGTGTATGCTATCCAGCATGATGTACAACTAATCTATTTTATTTTTTGAGGTTTTTATTTGGTTTAGCTGCTATTTTACACTACCAGTAAAACAAAAGCTTTTGAGAAGACAACCTGATTTTCAAGTGACCTTGACGAGACTTTAAAAAACAAGAATTTGAATCAAATTCATTTAACACACAATATTGTACTCTGGAGGAATGAAACATTATTAGTTTCACTGAAAAAGTTTTAAAAATTTATAGGGAAATAAATAAAGATTAAAATATATTAAATTTGACATATTACTTTCACAATGACTAATACAGATGAACAAAAAATTAAAATGGAATATTTGTAACAAACATGATTCTGTCAGGTATGCGTGAAGTACAAGAATATCTTCACTTTGAGACTGACTTTATAATTCACATGACACAATTAAGCAATCCAGTTGTGAAAATATTTTCCATATTTCATCTGTTCATTTGGCGATGTCTATCAGAATTCCAAGATTAAAGATAGGTTCAATCATAATTACCTCTTTTAGCCAGCTAGTTTCTGGCTATTAACAGAAATAGAATTCTTGTCAAATAGCAAGTTAATTAAGATTTGTGATTTAGATTGTACGTCTGCAAAAATCAAGAAAATTATATAAAAACAGATCTCAGATTATATTATAACCCCATGGTTCTAAAAGATACTAAGATCACTGTTTGTTACATTCTTGGTAAATTAATTCCAGTGGGTCCAAATGAACACCAATTTAATAACTAGTTGAGATACTCATTGAAAAATCTCCAATTACTTCTGATGTGGCACAGTACTCAATGCCTCCTCCCGGGTGCGATTTAATGAAACATTCTGCAGAAGAGAGAAGAGTTAATAGATCATAACAGAACATTGGTCAAATTCAAAGTCAAAAATTCATTTTGTGAAGAATGCAGTAGCATATTTGATTCTGCAGCAATATATATTTGTGGGGATCACCTTTCTTTTCAGAATAACTAAGTAATAGAGGCAGAACCTCATTTTTCTTTGGAAAGTGACCAAATCTAAACTTAGAACAAACCTAATAGAAGCATTCCCAGTAAATAATCCTTGAATTGATTGAAGAACCTATTCAAATTGTAGGGGAAAGCTTGCCAAGATGATTTTTTTTCATCCAAGTACCCAACAGACTGCTTAGCATTTTACTCAAATCACATTGTTAGCAGGTGTCCTTTGCCTGCAGGAGGTGATCTAATGTTACTGCTGGAGTGATGAAACAGGTTAATTTAAGATTAAAAGTTTTTTTATACAGCTTTTCCTGCTTTGAATGCTGGAATTATTTATTATCCCTTACATCCAAGACAATCCTTGTTAGGCTTTAGGCACTTTAGTTTTGACACTACATTTTCCTTAGAGTGACTCATGAAGAAGAACCCATATTGACCCTTATTAACATAGAAACATCCTGCACCACCATTCAATACGATGATGGCTGATCATGCAATGTCGGTATCCCATTCCCACTTTTTCTCCATACTCTTTGATCCCTTTAGCCACAAGGGCCACATCCAGCTCCCTCTTGAATATATTTAAAGAACTGACCCAACAGCTGCCTGTGGAGAGAATTCCACAGACTCACAACTCTGAGTGAAGAAATTTCTCCTCATTTCAGTCCTGAATGACTTACCCCTTATTCTTAGACTGTGACCCCCTAGTTCTGGACTTCCCTAACATTAGGACCATTCTTCCTGCATCTAGCCTGCCCTGTCCTATTAGGAGTTTACATGTTTCTATGAAATCCCTCTCTCATTTTTCTAAATTCCAGTGAGAACAAGTCCAGTCGATCCAGTCTTTCCTCTTATGTCAATCCTGCCAGCCTGGGATTCAGTCTGGTGAATCTTTGCTGGATTCCCTTAACAGCAAGAATGTTCTTCCTCAGACTAGTAGGCCAAAACTGCACACAAAATTCAAGGTGCTGCCTCACCAAAACCCTGTATAACTGTAGTAAGACATCCTTAGTTCGATACTCTCATCATCTCACTATGAAGGTCAACATGCCATTAGCTTCCCACACCACCTACTGCAATTGCCATGCCAACCTTCAGTGACTGTTCCATCATGACAGCCAGGTTTTGTTGCGCCTTTTCTTTTCCTAAACTGCCACCATTCAGATAATAAGCTGCCTTCCTGTTTTTGTGACCAAAGTAGATAACCTCACATTTTTCCACATTATATTGCATTTGCCCACTCATCCAAGTCACCCTGCAGCCTCTTGGCATCCTACTTACAGCACACAGTCACCCAAGCTTTACTGTACAATTCTTACAAAAGGGGGTAAATTTCGAATGGCTGATATCCAGATGAAAACAGCAAGTTCAAAAGTCTTAACCACAGTCCACCAAAGAACAATGATAAATTTCCTCTGGCTTACTAAAATATAGCTTTAATGATAGATCGGATACATATTCTATCACAGTTCAGGTTGTGCCACTTGATAAATTTAGTGAAGAATAAACAGGAAAAGAAGAGTAATCAACACAGTAATAGTGACAATGAACATTGCAATCATCCTTGAAATACAAAACAAATAACAATACTTCTGGTGGACACCAATTAAATCTTGAATCATGTCATTATTTTTGGTATGACGAACTGGAATGTTTATGTCAGATATTCTTGATGGTTTCAAATTGACGGCTGTATTTACCATTGAAGACTTTGCTTCAAATTTCTTTGAGATAAGCAGACACTGCATCTCTAATAATTAGATAAGATCATCAGCTATTTCGAGGCACAAATACACCTGTCAAACATGCCCTATAAGCGAGAGTCATGATAACAAAACATTTGACACAAAAACAGAAAATGTTGGCAACACTCCAGTCAGGATGGTTAGTTGAGTTCAATGGTTTGACCTAAGAATTTGTTCCACAAACTTTGAATTACCTGCAAGATGGGTCCCCATTCAAGGGCATTGTTAGAATCAATTCAATTGTCCATGATTAGTCTATGACAGTACTGCATTTAGGTGTTTATCCAATGTTGCAAAACATGGATTACATTCAGGATTGCTCCACATTACTACTAAGCAATTATCAACAAAAGAAGCTCTGGCCAAAGTCTGATTGACATACAGAAGCATTAACATCACTGAAGCTGCCGGGATCAACATCCTGAAGCAGAGTCATCACTGATCAGAAATTTAACTGGAGTAGCCGCATAACTGCCATGGCTACAAAAGAAGGTCAAATTCTGGGAATTATGGTGAGCCACATGGACTTCAGGACGAGCAGCCTGATGCCTTATCCACTGTCTTGATCATTAGTTTCATCATCACCACCATACTTCGGCTACAGCATATACCATCTATGAGATGCACTATTACAACTTGCCAAGCCATTTTCAACAGCACCATTCAAATCCACACTCAACGTTCCCCCTAAGCTGTGCATCTGTGTGCACACGCAGCCGCTCTAATGCAGCCACGGAGGCCCTTGAAATTGGGATGGAATGCTGCCCACAATCCATCCCAAACTGAAGGTCAAGGAAAGCAAAATCTTGCAAACTCCACATGCAAGATCCTCGCAAAGTCTCACACCATCTTGACACAATATCCCAGTTCCTTCACTGTAAAAAAAACTCCTGAACAAATAGCACTGTGGGCGTACCTAAACCATACGTTTTGCAGTGGTTCAAGAAGACTACCTATTTCTACATTCTTCTTATTGCCTACCTCAACTCATCAGCTGCTCAAACACTCTGGACAAGAATTCTAATGCTCTCCTAGAATTGTACATGTCAAAACTCTAATGCCTACAACACTAACTTGCATGATCCCTTTACCTGTCCCTGCCTGAACTCTGACCTAATCACTTCATTTTAAAATTTCACTCTTGATGGCCTTGCCCTTCCCATTTCTAACCTCCTCCAAGCAAGCAATAATGTAAGCAGTACACTGTTAATGGATGATGTGTTTTTGGAGAAGACTTTTAACAAGATCCTATGTGATAATTATTAATGAAAATAAGAGTTCTTTGAACTGTATGTGATCTTGTAATGTAGATTGGCAATTGTTTGGTGGGTAGGGTTAGAAAATATGCTCTGATTAGTAAGGTATGACAAGTGGCATTCCAGTGGGGACAATCCACAGGTGGACTTGTGATTGTTTATATTTTACTATTGTCCTGATAGCTGTGATTATGAATTAGAATACATGAGAAAGATAAAATGTCATGTAGAACACGTCACCACCAAATTTAACATTCAAAGAAGTTCTGATCAATTTGTGACATGCACTAATTGACTTTACTATGTGTGGAAATTGCACATGATGCAGCCCAGTTGGTGATGCAACTTTTCAATCAGTTCATGTAAATCAGTAAATGTCAATCAGCGAATGTCTCAAACTGATCAGAACTTTTTTTTTAATGTTAAATTTGGTGGTGGCATGTTCTGCATGTCATTTTATCTTTCTCATGTATTCTAATTCATAACCACAGCTATCAGATCAATGGTAAAATATATAAGTAGTGGTGGAAAGCACACAGTAATGCTCAAGATACTGCACTTTAATAATAATCTCAACCTTTTTTGTTATTTTCCTGATTATAAATGGGTTCCTTAATAATCCTAATGGATTTCTCAACTTACCACACCTATTTGAAAAAAAAGAACATGACTGCATGAGAGGGATGTGTGCCATCCTAGTCTGTGAACAGATATGAGCATAAATATCTGCAAATATGTTTGCCAGAAATATGCAAAGCTGAGACAGTTGGTTTGACCACAAACTCCAGGGTGCCAATGACCATTTCATTTCTTACATGTTACATCTCACTAGTGACTATCTTAGGGAAACAGTGTCCGAGTCAATAGGCTGTACTATTTGATGATAGGATCTGTTGTAGAGGATGAACACAACCTGTCTCTATGCTCGTTCATATTATAAGGTGACACATAGGAATAGTGTCATGATATGACCAAAGGGTCAAGTGCTCTAATTATCAAACAGCTTGGGAGTTGTACTGCACCATCACTTGCTTGAAAACATGTGCTTGCATCTTGAGCATTCCCCCCCCCACCCTTACTCTGCACATTGTCTCAACAAACTTCTGTTTGGAAAGTTTTCATGGGTTCAATTGTCTTTCCATGATTTTCTGAATTCTATCAATGAACTGACCTTGGAAAATTGTAGTAAGAAAATGAGAACACTTAAATATTTATTTAGTTAAAACTAGTTTCTAATAATTTAGTTCAAAACTGCAGCCCATCAGAAAATCTCGATATTGCCTATACAATCTGTTCTAAGACATTTGATTGGGTAAATTTAAGTGACAAAGCATTGTTAGATGGAGAAGTTACATAGTGCTGAATACAAATCATGGAAATACTTAAATTCAATTGTCTGCCCTGAGGATTGGAATTGCTATCTGTTTACTGTGGAGAAAGGTATCGACAGTGGAAAAGCAAGTATTGATTAGGGATGATCAATATGGTTTTGTGTGTGGGAAATCATGTCTCACTAACTTGACTGAGTTTTTTGAAGAAGTAACAATGAGGATTGATGAGGGCAGAGCAGTGAATATGATCTATATGGACTTAAGGCATTTGACTGGCTAGCAATGTTAGATTACATGGAATACAGGGAAAACTAGCCATTTGGATACAAAACTGGCATGAAGATAGAAGACGGAGGGTGGTGTTAGAGGGCTGCTTTTCAGACTGAAGGCCTGTGAGTAGCGGTTTATATAAATGATTTGGATGAGAACATAGGACATATGGTTAACAAGTTTGCAGATGACACCAAAATTGGAGATGTAGAGGACAGTGAAGAAGATTACCTCAAGAGTACAATGGGGTCTTGATCAGATGGACCAAAGGATCGAGGAAGTTTAACTTAGATAAATGTGGGGTGCTGCATTTTGGAAAGGCAAATAAGGACAAATCTTATACACTTATGGGAAGTCCTGGGGAGAACAAAAAGAGACCATGGAGTGCATGTTCATAGTTCCTTGAAAGTGAAAGTGCAGGTAGATAGGATAGTGAAGAAGGCATTTAGTATGCTGCCTTCAATGGACAGTGCATTGAGTAAAGGAGTTGGGAGATCATGTTACGCCACTTTTCAAATACCACTTTCAATTCCAATGTCCCTGCTATAGGAAGGATATTATGAAACTTGAAAAGGTTCAGAAAAGATTTACAAAGGTGTTGCCATGTTTGGAAGGTTTGAGCTATAGGGAGAGGCTGAATAGGCTGGGGCTATTGCCCCTGCATCTTCAAAGGCCGAGGGGTGACCATTTAGAGGTTTATAAAATCATGAGGGACATGGATAGGATGATTATCCAAGGTCTTTATCCAGGGTAAAACTAGAGAGTGATAGGGAAAAGATTTAAAAATTATCTAAGGGGCAACATTTTCCACAGAGAGTGATGCGTGTATGAAATGAGCTGCCAAAGGAAGTGGTGGAGGCTGATACAATTACAACATTTAAAAGGCATCTTAGATGAGTAGATGAATAGGAAGAGTTTAGAGGGATATGGGCCAAGTGCTGGCAAATGGGACTAGGTTAATTTTAGATTTCTGGTCAGCATGAGTGAGTTTGTCTGTTTCCATGCTGTACATCTCTACGACTCTATGAATGGGACTTGATAATTGTAAAAAAAAAATTAATTTTCAAACCTAGTGAAATTATTCAATAGTAATTAAGACTCATTAAAAAGTAACTTAGATCTAAACGGCCGAGCACCAAAGAGTGGTTATAATAAAGATATTAGCAGAATGCTGAAGTCATGAATTTTGTGGGTAGGAATCCAGAGCAAAGGAGGGAACAACAGCGCATATACTGTACAGAAACAGGCTATTCCAGCCAAGCAGTATACGTGATTGTTTAAGCTCCATTCAAGCCTTCTCAAATATTTTCTCAAGTAAATTTACTTATGACAATTAGAAGCAAGAATAGGCCATTTAGCACTTTTGCCTGCTGTACCATTCACAATTTGATCATGACAGATTTTCTGTTTCAACATCATTTTTCCTGCATTATTTCCATAACCCAAAATGATTTTAATGTCAGGAAAGCCATCCATCTATATCTTGAATATACATAACCACTAAGCCTCAACAGCGCAGAGGGAGAGAATTTCAAAGTTCCACCACTGTCCAAATTATAAGATTCCTCCTTATTGCAGCCCTAATAGTGAGCTGCCTTCTTAAACTACTGCAGTTCATTTGATGTAGGTACACCCACAATGCTGCTAGGAAGGAAATTCCAGGATGTTCATGCAGCATTGCTGAAGGAACAGTGATACACTTCCCAGTCAGAATGGTGACTGATTTGGAGGGGAACTTGCAGGTGGTGGGGTTCCCATGTATCTACTGCCCTTGTCCTTCTCGATGAAAGAGGTTGTGAGTTTTTATCTAAGGAGCCTTGGTGAACTTGTGCAGTGCATCTTGTAGGTACTGCTGCTACTGAGCATTGGTGGTGATGGGAGTAAATGTTTGCAAATATAATGTCAATCAAGCAGGTACCACTGCAGTTTGTGCGCTGTAGGTAGACCCACAATGCCTTTAAGGGGGTTCCAGGATTTTGACCCAGTGACAGCAAAGGAACGGTAATATATTACTAAATCAGGATGGTGAGTGGCTGGGGGGAGATTTGCTGGTGGTTGGGTTTCAATGTATCCGCTGTCCTTGTCCTTCCAGATGGAAGTGGTGATAAATTTGGAAGGATCTTGGGTGAATTTCTGCAGTGCATCCCTAGATAGCATACTGCTGCTACTAAGCATTGGTAGTGATGGAAGTGGATGCCTCTGATTATGGTGCTAATCAAGCAGATTGGTTTCTTTCCTACATGGTGTCAAGCTTGAGTGCTGATGGACCAACACTTATCCAGACAAGTGGGAAACATTCCATCACAATTCAGACTTGTGCCTTTTAGCTGATGGATAGGCACTGGGGTGTCGGGTGATGAGTTACTGCACTCTCCATTGAGCAAAGATTGGCTTGATTGTCATGGTTGACTGGGGAATATGCCAGACCAAAAGTTTGCAGGTTGTGCTGGAGTATAATTTTGCTGCAGTTGACAGCCACAGCATCTTATGGATGCCCAGTCTTGAGTTGCTAAATCTATTTGAAGCCTGTCCCATTTAGTAAAGTGATGGTAGCACATAACACAATTGAGGGTATTCTCAATGTGAAGGCAATACAAGGACAATGCGGTGGTCATTTTTACCATCACTGTCATGGACAGACGCATCTTCAGCTGGCAGATTGGTAAAGGTGAGGTCAAGCATGTTTTTTCCTCTTATTGATTCCCATACCATCTGCTGCAGACCCAGTCTTGGCTAGCTATGTTCTTGGTAAAAACAATGACTGCAGATGCTGGAAACCAGATTCTGGATTGGGGTGCTAGAAAAGCACAGCAGTTCAGGCAGCATCCGAGGAGCAGTAATCTCAATGTTTCGGGCAAAAGGGCTTTTGCCGAAATGTTGATTTTACTGCTCCTCGGATGCTGCCTGAACTGCTGTGCTTTTCCAGCACCACTAATCCAGCTACGTTCTTGAGAACCTGACGGGCTTGAATCAGTTGTGTAGCTGCTCAACCATTCTTGCTGATGAGCATTGAAATCCACCAATCAGACAGTGTTATGTACTCTTGCCAATCTCTATGCTTTCGCTAAGTGCTGTTCCACGTAAAGGAGTACTGTTTCACCAGCCAAGGGAGGATGATATGTGGCAATAAGCTGGTTTCCTTTCCCATGTATAATCTAATATCATCAGACTTCATGGGTTCCAGAGTTAATGTTGATGACTCCCAGTGCAACTCCTTCTCAACTGTATACCACTGTGCCACCATCTCCACTGGGTTTGTCCTGTTGGTGGGACAGGAGATATCCAGGGATAGTAATTGTGGCATCTGGGACCTTGTCTATAAGGTAAGATTCTGTAAGCATGACCATGTCAGGCTGCTGTTTGACTAGTCCCAATTTTGGCATTATAATGCAGGTGTTAGTAAGGGTTGTTTTCTTTTTAGTCATTAATGTGCCTAGCTCAAAGCCAGGTGATTCATCTGGTTTTATTTCTTTGTTGAGACTTCGTAACAGCCAGTATAATTGATCACCTTGGCCATTTTAGAAGGCAGTTGAGTATCACTGTGGGTCTGGACTGACAAGACCAGACGAGGTGAGAATGTCAGATTTCCGTCCCTGAAGGACGATAGTGAGCCATATGGGCTTGTCCCTGACAATTGACGATGATTTCATGGTTATCAGTAAATTTCCAACTCCAGATTTTTTAAAACATTGAATTCAAATTTCACCATCTGTAATGGGCAGGATTCGAATCCAGATCCCCAGAACATTAGAATCATAGAGATGTACAGCATGGGAACAGTCCACATCATCCATGCTGACCAGATATCGTAACCTAATCTAGTCCCATTTGCCAGCGAATTCTTCACCCAAAGCGTTGTGAATCTGTGGAATTCCTTGCCCAGTGAAGTAGTTGAGGCTGCCTTGTTGAATGTTCTTAAGGCAAAGATAGTTAAATTTTTGAGCTGTAAAGAAATTAAGGGTTGTGGTGAGTAGGCAGGTAAGTGGAACTGAGTCCACGATAAAATTAGCCATGATCTTATTGAATGTTAGAGAGGTCAGATAGCCTATTTCCTGTCCTATTTCACACGTTATGAATCTCACCAGCTCAGTCAGCAGGTTGTTGTGTGAAGTGGACAGTCCAACATCAATACACTGATTATCTGTTGTCATTCCCTTTTGATCAGTGAATCAAAGTTCTATAACTCCACACCCAAATTTATAACTTCACTGTTAAGATCTGGAAGATGGGATAAGGTGCTAGTTTTGGCTTGCATCTGTGCAATGAATTATCTGTTTTCTTTTTCTTCACTGTACAAGCATCTTTACCAGGCACAGCTATATTCAACAGCAATATTGGATGGGCAGGAAGTGCTAGTTTTCCCAATAATGTGCATGTACAGAGAATAATAATTATTCAAAAAAGAAAAATAAGACAAAAAAGACCATTTACATTGTAATCTAAGCCTTAACACACAATACTGTGGAGATAGTCAAAAACAAAGAATCTTTACCAGTGGCCGTTCGCGGTGTGTGTTTACTGCCTCTACATTTAAGTAAACTGATTCCATTTTGCATCCTGAAAGAAAATAAAGTCTTAAGTATGAATATAGAAATTATAAGCAGCATAGTGTGAACACTCAGATTTCTTTTAATTGTCAATGTTGATTGCCGAATCCAAATGCATCTGAATACGAAAAGATAAAATCAAACTTTCCTTATATTAATCCTGATTTACTGTTTGAAATACTCAGTGTTTATTAGATCAACGGTGAAGGAAGGAAAATCATGAAACCCTGACTTGAACATATCGTGTTGCTTTATTCTATTTTGTTCTCTGATGTGGAAGTTCGGTAATTTTTCCAAATTTAATACATTTTTAAGAAAAATGTATCTGGAAGTTCTGTTTAATGAATTTTATGAATTGGTATTTATAAAATTATTTTCTAAAAAAAAACAATTACAAAGTTTGAGGTTCTTTTATACATTTATATTATTTATTTATTTGGCAGCCTTAATATGCTGAATGTGAATTGCCAAAATATGTCTACAAATGAGTGGAATCACCACAGATATCATCTCCATCCACTTTATTTGTCTTAACAGCTTCATCATTTCTGACATTACCTACACTTCTTGAAATTATACAGAGGGATTCAATAGAATGCCAATTTTCATTGATCGATCGGACAATGATTGAGAAGTCTGGTTGTCTGATGGTATAAATGCAAATGCTCTGGTGTATAACCATCATTCCACTTCTGGAACTTCAGCTGTCTAAATGGCAATAGGAAGGCTCAACCTTTCTCCTATGCCCAGGGGTGTGGCTTGGGATTTCAGTTTGCCCTTTCAGATTAGCAAATGTTTAACATTTTCCTTATTGACATCAAATTCCAATGTTATCACATTGGATAGCACATTTCACAGAAATGTTTATCACTTTATGTTTGAAGGCTGCATGTAACTTGTTACTTTCTTTACTATGTTAATGTGTGAGGAATCTAGTCTTATGCTTATCACATTGTATATGATTGATCAACTAAGCTATAAAAGCTAGCTGGTCAGCAATCGCTATAATTGTAAAACCAGATATTTATATTTATATTTTATAACCTATTGTCCCTGTTCAGAAGGGTCACTGGACTTGAAATACTAACTCTTTTCTCTCACGATGTTGGCAGAGATACAAACATGGGATCAGTAGTAGGCCATTCAGCCCTTTCAGCCTGTTCCATCATTCAATGAGATTATGGAGATCATGAGAAAATATCTGCTGAGTTTCTCCAACATTTTGTACTTCTGTTTCAAATTTCCAGCATCCACAATCCTTTGATTTTAATTTGTCTTATTACTGTAATGGATGCAAAGTGAAGTAGTTATATATTAATTTTCAGAAAATGGAAAATTTAAAAGTGACATGAAATTGGATTATATTCAGCTTGATAGATTGTTTGAAACAGATTGTGGAATCCAGGAGTAAATAAAATCTTCAATAAGTTAGTGGTCAGAAGAATTTACTTTCAGAGCTCTCAATTTCTGCAACAGAATATTAAAGCAACTGATAAATAAGGATTAGGGACAGTCCTTCAGAAAGTTGCTGAAGAAACAGTTTACTAGAAAGGAGATTTCCACTTTCCAGGACAGATTGAAGGTTATTTGGGAGTTGGAAGATTTACAGCTTCCTGCAATATCCTGCCACTTTACTTGATTGTCATCAGGTACTTGGAAATGAAATTCCCTCAGGTGCTCCTTAAACTGGATGAAGGTTTCCCATGTTTTTCTTTGAACTTTCCCAGGAAATGGTATATATGGCTATACCATATGGGTGGGCATCCTTGGCAGATTAAAAGTCCCCATGTCTACCAATATAAATAACAACTTGCTACACAACACTTTCAATGTAATAAAATATGCTAAAAATGGTAAAGAGACAAAAACGGAGAACTAATCAAAGAAAGACATTGGAACAACTTCCAAAGGGCGTTAAATAATGTTAGGCAAAAGAGAGAAGTGGAGAGTTTTAGCAAAGGGAATATTACAGCTTAAAGCCCTAGACATCTGAAGATATGGCGAAGCCTCTATGTGGGGTGAATAATTTGGGGTTGAATAATATTTAATAAGTTAGAGGAATGCAATATTCTCAAAAGATTGTTCAGGTGGAAGAAATGGTAAAGAGGGAAAGCAGTGGAACATAAAAGGATTTGAATACCAGGATAATAGTATTAAAATCACATTGCTCATTTTTCCTTGCTTATAAATATCACTATCTTCTACCACCACATTGGAACAGACAGTCAGTGCCACTTATATCACTGTTGTAAGTTTGTTGGTGCTACTTTGACCAGTCACTTCCTCTAGTTGCTCACTCTTTTGTCACCCGCTCGGATAGTGAAGCAGCAGTGAGGAAGTGAGGTGTCAAGGGTTTGGGGCAGAATAGTGAGAGGGTCGAGAAGAGAGATAGCAAATGCAAGGTGATTGGTGTGACAAACAAGGTGACGAAACAGCGAGCAGGGTGATTGGGGGTTGCCTGTGAGGCAATGATCAGCAGGCATCCAAAATATTATTTTTGTTGCAGGCATTGCTGTCAATGATGTTACAGATCCTGAGGTGACTTGTGACATAGCTGCACCTCTGCAGCTGCAGCGACAGTAAATGCAGCTATAAATATTACTTTATGACTATGATATGTCTCCTATTGCCAATTTAAAGTATGTTATAGAATCAATGATTTGTGATAGGATTTGGGATGAACATGAGGATTCTTCAGTTTAAAAAGTTTCTGACCTTAAAGAAACTGAATGGAAGTTAGGAACGGATTCTAGAAAAGGTGAAAAATAAATCAAATTGCATCCTTTGTACTCTTGTACACATTCTAATAGTTAGTTACAGAATTGTGTTAGCAAAGGGGTTACTTAAACTTAAGTTTTGAAGGATTGTGGAAACTGAATTTGTAACAGGTTTTATGGAGGTACTTGGAATAGTTCTTTAAAAAGTCATTGACAGTTCACAATTAACAAGGTTTCATTGAAATCACATTACTGGTGATAATTATTTGCTTTGCTGTAGACCCCTGATGGGTATTTTGAACAGTGATCGGTTTGTAGAGGTTCTTGATTTATTAAGCTCCGTTGGAAAGAAGCCTGCTAAGTACGAGTTGGAGGAAAGTTTGCTAAGAACAACTTGCCCAGCTGTCCCTAATTTCTGCAAAGTAAACCTTTTATAGTTGAGTTCAGGGTGAAACCTGATGTTCTTTGAAAAAGTGGTTGAAGAAACATCAAGTTTTTTTCTCTTAGTTTGTTTGTAAAACTTCAGGGGCATCCATGCCATTTCACCACACATGTCAGAATATTACAGAAACAAACTTCAACACCTTCCACGCTTTCACATTTTGTCTTCAAGAACAACTGACTTTTTTTTTGTCAGAAAGCCAATCTCTTGCAAACAAAGCATTTATTTTCATGAAAAGGAGGTGCTTTTTAAAGGATATTTAGAGGGATAAGTATTTATGCTTTTATATTATTAAGTATTGTAACTTTAAAGAATAAGGTTTAATTGATAATAAACCCATAATTTTATTGATTAGGAAAACTGGTTGATGGATTATGATTAGATTAGATTACTTACAGTGTGGAAACAGGCCCTGAGGTCCACACCGATCCGCCAAAGCGCAACCCACCCATTCCCCCACATTTACCCCTTTACCTAACACTACGGGCAATTTAGCATGGCCAGTTCACCTAACCTGCACATCTTTGGACTGTGGGAGGAAACCGGAGCACCCGGAGGAAACCCACGCAGACATGGGGAGAATTCCCGCCTGAGTCGGGAATTGAACCCGGGTCTCTGGCGCTTTGAGGCAGCAGTGCTAACCACTGTGCCACCATGCCGCCCACAAATTGTTGTTTAAAATCTGATAAAAGTATCTAATTACCCATCTTGGTTACTAGAAAAAGTATTTTTATTTTATGTTATGGACCGGTGGGACTAGGGCAACAGTGTTATGTGTGAGAGGCATGCAAAGTCTAGAAAATAGTCCTCAGTGGATGACTCAAAGAGATAACTGGAGAGACAGAGATAGCAAAGGAAAAAAGGAGAGAAACATAACTTAACAAAATGAAAACAGAATTGAAGTCGGAAATGTGAATTCTAGAAAATACGTTAGATCCCCATTCATGATATTCCCATGCCCTCAAATGTTGTTGTGTCTCATTTGGACACAGAGCGTGACACTTATTAAACATAATTGTGAATACATAAGCTGTACTGTGCAAAATTATAATCAAATTTCTTTCCCAAGAAAGAAAGAAAATAGAACTAAATAGTAATCAAGGATAACTAGGCCAATTCTGGAATATATAAACCAAGTCTTGCTTCCATAGTTTAGTAACATCATTACTGTAATACATGTTTGAAAGTAAAACCACAGGCAGCAGTAAATAAGTTGAAATAGAGCATGACTATGGGGATATATCCCTATAAATTGTATTTAAGAACTCTATAGATGTTATTTAGTCATACAAAACTTGAGAATTGCTGAAAAATGTTGAGAAGTTGCAGACAGATTGACCATATACATGCACTGCACCTATTTCAGCTCAACAAAATAGATAGCAACCACTCATTGGTTCATTTTCTTAGAGCCCAACGCCCCGATAAATCAGTTAATCTACCTGATTTAAGATTTAAATAGAGCGTGGCAGTTAACTGTCAACTGATAAATTCTCCATGGCAAGACCTCTAACAGAATACATCTGCCACCCAAGCAGTATTCTCCTTTCATGTAATATAAAAGATGGTTTTCCCCTTTAATTTTTTATTCTTGTAATCTGTCTCTGAGTCCTGGACAAGACGATTTGACAGTATATGACTTAGCATAATCCGTACATCATTTACTTTTTGAAATCTTTTTGTTTGAACTTCCTGTAGTGTGAAAAGTGGTACCAGCATTTTGCAATATCATTTTTCAAGATTTATATGTATTTTGGACATATAAATTGAAGAATGGTTATTCTAGGATGATAAAAACCACAATCAGGGCGGCACGGTTGATTAGTGGTTAGTACTGTTGCTTCATAGTGCCAAGGACCTGGATTCGATTCCACCCTTGGGTGACTGTCTGTGTTGGAATTTGCGCATTCACCCTGTGACTGAGTGGGTTTCCGCCAGATGGTCCGGTTTCCTCCCACAGTCCAAAGATGTGCAAATTAGGTGGATTGGCCATGCTAAATTGCCCACAGTGCTCAGGAATGTGTACTTTAGATGCATTAGCCATGGGAAATGCAGTGTTACAAGGATAGGGTAGAGGGATGGATCAGGTGCGATGCTCTTCGGAAGGTCAGTGTGGGTTCGTTGTGCTGAAGGGCCTGTTTCCACACTGTAGGGGCTCTTCAAGTTTAACAAATTCAGCATCTGACCCACAATTTCCTGTGCTCGCTGTTAAAGACAGATTTGAATGATAGTATAATGTTTGATTACTGACCATAGGCAACAGGTGTTAGTTTTAACACAGTATGTAGAGGGCACTTCAGGTATGGCAACTCATCTGTAATAAACAAAAACAAAAAAAATTAAAATTACAAGAAATAAAGCTGGTCCTGTACATAAAAAACTCTTTTCCATCATTGTTACACATGGGGGCACTGAATTAGAATGAAGATCACTCAGTTATGTACTAATCTGTTTGTGGCTTTAAAAAAAAACTACTTTAGCAATGTTAGGTATCAATGCTGGAGAATGACTCTTGATAGTTGTCAATGCTGATCATTCACAAATAGACTTGGTATAACTTTGCATGATATTTTATCAATGCAAAGTTACTTCAACCTCAGAAAAGTACCTGTGCCATATTTTCTCTTTCCCTAAACAGGAAGATTGTGGATTCTATATCAGCTTGTAATCTTTACTCCACTTTATACTGAAACATTCAGGCATTTCAATAAATACACAGATTCATTCTCAATAAATACTCAGTTAAGTTCACTAAACATTTCATGTGGAGCCTTACACTTGCTTTTTATTTCATGAACTACACTGGATTTAGAACAGTTTCCACGAGATGAAGAAAAAGGATGTTAACTTATACTACACAAAGTCTCCTAGAATCATATGATGTCAGATAATGGTACAAAACGTTTCAAAAACTGGCAATTTTTTGGTCTCCACAATCCAAAATATATATTTTATTTCCTTGCTTTATAAGAAAAAGCAAGGTTGCAAATCGGTTAAACCTATGAATATCTTGTTCGTGGTTCACGTGTTTTAGTAGTTTAAAATGGGATAAGTGCAACTGTATTTTTGATGTCTCGTGATTTTAAGATGGTGGAGTCATGTTGACTTAAGAGGTTAATAAATAGGAAAGAAATATTAAAATGTCAGATTTTAGTGACTGCAGCTCAAAGATAATTCACCACTATTTATTGAGTAGAAAAAAAGTAGAAGAGATATAGTAACAGAATAGATGGGTTAGTTAGCTGGAGTCTGGGGTCTGCAAACATTTTGGAATAATGACAGTCCAGAGGGAATTTGAGCTAAACCAGCTTTGAAAAAAAAACTTCCGTAAACCCTAAAGTTTTAACCTTAAACAAATAGCTATATGGTTATGGAGATGGTGAAACTTAGGAAGGTAATCAGGGTTCAATATCTCTCTTTTTGCTGAAAGAAATTAGTTGCAGTTTGGTGATAGGAAAAAAACTAGAGATGCTGAATATTATTTAAATGGGTAAAGACTGCAGAAAGTTGTAACATAGAGAGGGATTTGAGGGTTCTAGTGCAACAATCTCAAAAAGCTGGAATATAGCAGGTAACGGGAGAGAGAAATGGAATATTGGTCTTTACTTAAAATGTAATGGAGTATAAATTTAGGGACCTTGCTAAAACAATACAAAACACTGGTCAGAACACAGCTGATATACTATAAATAGTTTTGGTCCCCTTGGTCAGGGATAAATATTCTGGCTTGCAGGCAATTCAGAGAAAATTCACAAAGGTGGAAGGATTTTCTTATGATGAGAGGTTGACTAGGTTGGGTTTGTTCTCACTGGAGTTCAGTAGAATAATTTAAAAATACTTATTGAAGCATTACGGTTCTTAGAGGCTTGGCAGGATCAATGTGAATAGATTGGCTCCCTTTGTGGCAGAGTCTTGGACCAGTGGCCTAATCTTGGAGTAAACAGTTGTCCATTTAAAACAGGGATGAAGAGTTTATTTTTTTCCACAAGACGCTGGTGAATCTGTGGAATTCTTTACCAGAGAAGGTTGTTGAAGCTGGGCTGTTAAGTAAATTCAAGAAAGATTTCAAATCATTAGAGAAATCAAGTGTCATGGGGAGATGGCAGAAAATTAGAGTTGAGGATTATTAGATCAGCCACAATCTCATTGAATGACAGCAAGCACATCTGCTCCACTGTCTTCTGGTCTTTAGGATAAGTGGGAAGAGACTAGGTGAAGGGAGAAAACATGAAGTCAAGATAAGAAAAAACAAAATGCATCACCTCACACATTTGAGGATTCAATTCCATTTGCTTTTGTTCAAACTATTTGATCAGCCCATCTATATTGTCCTGTAGTTGTTCCTCTTTGCTCATTACAACAACTTTCATATCATCTGCAAACTTACTGATCTCATTTCCTACATTCATGTTGAGACCATCAATGTTCACGATCAAAAGCAAGAGACTGAGCACCAAACCCTGTGGTACATCACTGGTCACAGGCTTCCAGTCAAAAAATACACCTTCAACCATCATACTCTGTTTTCTGCCACTAAGCCAATTTTGGATCCAACTTGTCAAATTGCCTTGGATCCCCTGGGTTCTTAAGCTTCTTAATTAGCCTGCCATGCGCTATCTTGTCCAAAGCTTTACCGAAACCCATATAGACTACATCAATGGTATTGCCCTCATCTACATACTTAATCACTTCCTCAAAAAAATTCAGTTAAATTTGTTACATATGATGTTCTCCTTATAAACCCATGCTGTCTATCCTTGATTAATCTTTGCCTCTCTGAGTGAATATTAATTCTGCTCCTCAGGAATTTTTCCAATAGTTTCGGTATGACAGGTGTTATTCACTGTTCTGTAGTTTTCTGGTTTACTCCTACAATCCTACTTGATTAACAGTATCACATTGGCTGTCCTCTAGAAACCATCCTATAGCCAGAGAGGATTTGAAAATTAACGTCAGCGCCTCTGCAATCTCTTCCCTTGTCTCCACAGAAGCTTGGCATACATCTCCCTTGGGCATGGGGACTTATCCACATTCCAGTCACCTAAAACCACTAGTACCCTGATTTCTATATCTATGTTGTCCTTCACTAAACAGTGAATACTCTCTGCACATCTGACCCATATTTTATTATTCACACCTATCATTAACACCTTTTTATTCAACTATCTTTCTCCTTTACTACCATTAACGTTCCCTCTGACTTTTGCGCTAGATACCTTTACTATTTGTTCATCCCTCTTCAGTTCTAAAGAACAGTCATATGGCATTAGAAATATAAACTGTTTCTTTCTTCACACGTTGCCAGATCTGCTGAAGCTCTCCAGTACTGTTTTTGTGTCAAACCAATACAATACAAATAAGTTGAAATAAATAGAGGAACCTTGATTATCCAAAGGACACGGGTGGGGAGTATTTCGTTCAGTTCATCGAATTCTAGATGAGCGAGTGTCAGATAACAGTTTAGCCAAGCATTGGGACCTTGTGATCATGCTGAATAATCAAATGCCAGATAATCGAAGTTCCTCTGTACCACAAGGTTCCTCTGTACCAGAGGGTTTCCATAATCTACAACAGCCAAGCAATAAACTTACAATCACTCAGTCAAAATGTGTGGTGTTGGAAAAGTGCAGCCATTCAGGCAGCCTCCAAGGAGCAGAAGAGTCAACGTTTCAAGCATAAGCTCTTCATTAGGAATGTGAGGGCGTGGTGTGGCGAGAGAGGGGGTGTGCAAGGGGCTGACAGATAAATGGGAAGGGGTTGGGGCTGGGGTGGGGAAGGTTGCTCGGAATGCAATAGGTAGATGGAGGTGGGGGGTGATGGTGGTAGTAGGTTGGAGTGGAGGGTGGACCGGATATGTGGGAAGAAAGATGCACAGGTGGGACGTTCAAGAGGGTGGCGCCAAGTTGGAGGGTTAGATCTGGGATAAGGTGGGAGGGAGGAAAGATGAGCAAACTGTTGAAATCAACATCATTCCTGTGTGAATTAGAATCCCTACTGCATGGAAACAGGCCCTTGGGCCTAACAAGTCCACACTGACCCTCTGAAGAGAACCCCACCCAAACCCATTCCCCTACATTTACCCATGACTCATGCACCTAACCTATACATCCCAGAATACTATGGGCAATTTAACATGGCCAATTCACTTAACCTGCACATCTTTGGATTGTGGGAGGAAACTGGAGCACCTGGAGGAAACCTGTGCAGACATGGGGAAAACATGAAAACTCCACACAGACAGTCACCCGAGGCTAGAATCAAACCCGGGTCCCTGGTGTTGTGAGGCAGCAGTGCTAACCACTGAGCCATCATGCCACTATGTGGTTGAAGGGTGCCAAGGCGCTGAAGTGTTCTTCCTCCAGGCATTGGGGGGGGGTTAGAATCTGGTGGTGGAGGCGGTCCAGGACTTGCATGTCCTTGGTGGAGTTGAAGTGTTTGGCCACAGGGCAGTTGGGTTGCTTAGTGTGGGTATCCCAGGGATGTTCTCTGACATGTTCCACAAGTTGGCATCCTGTCTCCCAATGTACAGGCAAGCACATCGAGAACAATGGACACAGTAAATGACATGTGAGGAGGTGCAAGAAAATCTCTACCGGATGTGGAAAGATCCTTTGGGGCCTTGGATGGAGGTGAGGGATATGATGTGGGCATAGCTTTTACAGCTCTTGTAGTGGCAAGGGAGGGTGCCGGGAGTGGAGGGTGGGTTCGTGTGGGGCATGGACCTAACAAGGGAGTCACAGAGGGAATGGTCTCTGCCAAATGCAGATAGGGGTGGGGAGGGAAATATATCTTTGGTCTGCTTGTAGGTGGCAGAAATGGTGGAGGATGATGCGTTGCATCCAGAGGTTGGTGGGATGGAAGGTGAGGACCAGGGGGATTCTGTTCTTATTGTGATTCAAGGGGTGGGGTTCAAGGGTGGAGGTGCTGAAAGTGGAGGAGATGCACTGGAAGAATGTGATAGGGAGACATGGTTGGTGAGTGATGGTGATAGTTTGGAGCGAAGGGTGGATCGGAGAGGTGGGAAGGAAGAACTCCCAGTTCCTGTTACCAATATGTAAGTTGTTAAGACTCTATCACATAGGATGTGCTAATAAAGCACTCAGAGAACTGTGATTGGGCACAGTCACATTGATTTGAAAGAAAGAAATTGGATGTGACAGATCTGCTGAAGGTTTTGAGGCTGTGGCCATCAGAGTGGGCAGTGATCAAACAGATGATATATTTTATTTAGCTTGTCAGAAAATATTTTGCAAGGCTATTGTATAGGAATTGGGAGTAATGTGTTGATATGGAGCCATTTTAAGGTTTGGGAATCAGTAGGTAAATGAAGCTCAGCTCTTTATAAGCTATAATGGTGACGTAAACAGAGGAATTAAAAGTGGTGTGTCATGGTTTGTTGACGATACAGGCCTGGATCAGGGAGTAAGCTGTGGTGGCAGGTGAGGCTTTGAGGGAAAATTGTAGGTAAGTTGACTGGGGTATGCAACAACATTGCAAATAGAATAAAATGTCGGGAAGTGAACTGAAAAGCTATCCACTTGCAAAGACAAAATGGAAAAGAGACTGGAAAATGCTGGTACTCAGATGTATTTGGGCGGCATTGTATACAAGTCACACAGAGTTGACAGACCGTATATATTTAGCAAATGGGAGGACAACAAATATCTTGTTAAAGGTAGATTTGGATTAATGGAGTGTAGAATTCTGACGGTAGTTCGCTGATGCCTTGGTGAATTACATTCTGCAGTGCTGTGCACAGTTTGGGTCACCTGACCTGTGGTGAGGTTTGATTGCCTTATTTGGAGCAAAACAAATGTTTCACCAGACTAATTTCTGGGATGAGGCAGGTGTCTTTTGAGGAGAGTGAGAGTGGATTAAATTTATATTCATGACATTACAGGCATTCTCAGAGACATAAATTTCCCAGGGGGCTTGGCCAATTTGATAATGGGGGGAATATTTACCCTAATTGTAGGATCTAGAACGGGGAGATCAGAGTCTCAGAATGAGGATTGATCATTTAGCATTGTGATAAGGACCAGTTTCTTCATTCAAAAGGTTATGAATGTTTGGAGTCCACTGTCCCAGAAAGCTATACACATGTATATTCAAGATGGACACCAATAGATTTTTAGATAGTGAGTGAGTTAAATATGGGTGTAGTGCAACAAAGTGGAATTGAAGTAGAAGATCAATTGTGATCCCTACAGAATTATAGGGAAGCTTGAAGAACCAAATGGCCTACTCCAGCTCCTTATTCTTATCTAAATGTTGGAATCATTCTTTTTTTTATACTATCTTGGATTCTGGGCAATTTCAATTGCTCCCTATCTCTTTAAAAGTGCTGAATACGTTTGACCCACTCAAGTGAAAACTTTATATATAGTTTGGGCTTTTCAATCTTACTTCCCAGAAGAAATATTAATTCTTCAGGATTAATTTCAATACATGTTTGGTAAGTTGAAAGTCATGTCATCCTACTTAGCTATTTAAAAAAAGAGTTTGCACAAATAAATAAATTTTAATTTCAGACCTGTTAAGACAGCGGTAGAATTCAGGGAGTTTATCCAGTAAGTAGCATGCAAGTGTAGGTAAAATCTACTGTCTGTGCTGAGTTAGTCAATCTCAGCTACAGTGGGACTACAACTGATCTGAAAGCTCTTGTTTTGGGGGGGAAAAATTAATCAAAGTCACAATTTCTGATTACTGTGTGTTTTGTACTAACATCACATGGCCAAGTACATTGTTGACATTCTCAGGCTACGCTCACATCCGTAATGCCCATTTGTGCAAGTGGGAAGAGGTACCTATGAAAGACATTCCAGCAGAGTGAATATCTGAGGAATGGAGACAAAATGTTGAAAAGGAAGTAAAGAAAAGTTGATCTCAGTCAGGGTATAGATAGTAAATGCAGCAAAGGGTCTCAGGGAGGTAGAGGTAAGGGGTATTTAAGTTCCCATTTTTTTTCCTTATATGAAATCAACTGGAAAGTATATGTCCATGCTGAGTTCATCTGCAAACCTTTACTGTTCATCAACATGGTACTAATACTCACTCTCAAGGCTTATAAATGAAGAAAGACAGTCAATATTAAGGAAAGTGTGTCTTGTTGCAAATAAGGTTAAGAGAATTAGACAGAAAGGATAAGTCTGAAAGGTATAATACTGTTCACTTTCTTTTCACTGTACCTGCTCCCTTATCCATAAAGTAAGCAATGAGGCACCGCATGACAGCCTGGTGTGCAATAACAAGGACATTTCCCTGTCTCTCTAGCTCCATGATGACAGGCTCCACCCGCTGGACCAAATCCTGGTAGGACTAAAAGCAAGTAGGTAGGTTACTGAAAAGATAACATTGTCATACATATCTCCAAATACAGGCTGTGTTTGGTTTGCAAATGGATTCTGTTCTGGGGTCTGTTTGAAAGTTGATTTATATGCATGTAGAACACAATGCAGTACCACTGTAAAGCAGCTGTTCATATATAGGTTTGTAAAATGAAACTGCTATATGGAATCACATTGGTAAGTACAAGTGTTCTTAAGTCTGACATTCATAACTCTAAATCCTTGCACATACTTCTGGAATGTAGAAAAACATAAACAAAAAAAAAATTCCTTTGTGAATGGTTTAGATGTGGAAAATGCTATGTGTCTCAAATGCCACAACACTAACAGCTAATATTTTCCTTATTAAAATTGCCAAAATTGATCACATAACAAAGCACAGCAAGATGCCCCTTTTGACTTCTGATGAACTTTGTGATTAACACCAGTCCAGTTCCACTGACGACAGATTTTTAAAATCAGGTACAGTAGGTTAAACCAAAAAACAATATGATTTGCATGCTTATAGTTAACTTTTAATATTGGTGCACCCTCTTGTGGTGGAGTGATAGAGTTTCACCACTGCACCAGGAGGCACTGGATCAAGTCTCACCTGCCCCAGAAGTGTGAATTAAGTCTGAACAAGTTGATTAGAAAAATGGATTAATCATAAAAATATTAAACATACATTACCTGACAATTTTCTATTTTATGTTTTAATGCCTGCATTTATAATAGTAATCCAATAATTAGGTGCTGAAACACTGGAGGTTGGCTAACGTGTTGCCACTATTTAAGAAAGGTGGTAAGGAAAACATAGGAACTATAGGCCAGTGAGCCTGACACTGGTGGTAGGCAAGCTGTTGGAGGGAATCCTGAGGGACAGGATTTGCATGTATTTGGAAAGGCAAGGACTGATTATGTATAGTCAACATAGCTTTGTGTGTGGGAAATCATGTCTCACTAACTTGAGTTTTTTGAAGAAATAACAGAGGATTGTGGACGTGATCTATATGGACTTCAATAAGGCGTTCAATATGGTTCCTCATGGTAGACTAGTTAGCAAGATTATATCACATGGAATACAGGGATAACTAACCATTTAGATACAGAACTGTTATGAAGGTAGAAGACAGAAGGTGGTGGTGGAGGTCACTTTTCAAACTGGATGCCTATGACCAATGATATGCCACAGGATGGATGCTGGGTCCACTGCTTTTTGATACTTATATAAATGATTTAGATGTGAACATAGCAGATATAGTTAATAAGTTTGCAGGTGACACCAAAATTGGAGATGTAGTGGACAGTGAAGAAGATTACCTCAGAGTACAATGGGATCTTGGTCAGATAGGCCAATGGGCTGAGGAGAGACAGATGGAGTTTATATAAACAGGAGGTCTGAATTTTGGAGAGGCAAATAAGAGCAGGACTTAGACACTCAAATGGGAAGGTCCTAGGAAGTGTTGCTGAACAACACAGTGTGGTGCAGCACGGTGGCTCAGTGGTTAGCACTGCTGCCTCACAGTACCAGGGTCCCAGGTTCGATTTTAGCCTTGGGGCGAACGTCTGTGGAGTTTGCACATTCTCTCTGTGCCTGCGTGGGTTTCCTCCGGGTGCTCCAGTTTCCTCCCACAATCCAAAAAGATGTGCAGGTCAGGTGAATTGGCCATGCTAAATTGCCCATAGTGTTTGGTGCATTAGTCAGAGGGAAATAGGTCTGGGTGGGTTACTCTTTGGAGGGTCGGTGTGAACTTGTTGGGTCGATGGGCCTGTTTCCACACTGTAGGGAATCTTAAAAAAACAGTCCTTGGAGTGCACGTTCATTGTTCCTTGAAAGTGGATTCACAGATAGATAGGATAGTAAAGGCGGCATTTGGTATGCTTGCCTTTATTAGTCAGTGTGTAGAGTATAGGAGTTGAGAGGTCATGTTGCAACTGTACAGGATAATGGTTAGGCCACTTTTGGAATACTGTTTTCAAGTCTGGTCACCCTGCTATAGTAAGGATGTGAAACTTGTAAGGGTTCAGTGAAGATTTACAAGGATGTGGCCACGATTGGAAGGTTTGAGCTATTGGGAGTCGCTGAATAGGGTGGGGCTGTTTTCTCTGCAGCATCGAAGGCTGGTGGGTGACCTTATAGAGGTTTATAAAATTACAAGGGGCAGGATGGATAAATAGAAAAGTCTTTTTCCCAGCATAGGGGAATCCAAAACAAAGGGCATAGGTTTAAGGTGAGAGGGGTAAGATTTAAAAGAGACCTAAGGGGCAATTTTTTCATGCAAAGGGTGATGTGCGTATGGAATGAGCTGCCAAAGGAAATGGTGGAGGCTGGTACAATTATAACATTTAAAAGGCATTTGAATGGGTTTACGAATAGGAAGGGTTTAGAAGGATATTGGCCAAACACTGGCAAATGGGAATAGATTAATTTAGGATACCTGGTTGGCATGGACAAGTTGGACTGAAGGGTCTGTTTCCATACTGTACACCTCTATGACTCTAATTATACTCCTCGTCAAGGGAGGTAATGTAGAAAATTTTAATGGAAAGGAAAGTAAATAAATACTTCAAAATGGAGATTGAATTACACTTGTGTAATCTGGTCTAATTGTTCTCAGCGTCGAGAATGTAGTGGTGGAAAAGGAATCTGATGAAGTGTGTATAACCGAAACGTTGATTCTCCTGCTCCTTGGATGCTGCCTGACCTGCTGTGCTACTCCAGCACTACACTCTCGACTCTGATCTCCAGCGTCTGCAGTCCTCACTTCCTCCTAATTGTTCTCAGCATCTAACTTAATACCCTCGAAGACTTCACATGGTCTCAGCTCTGTCAGAGTACCACCATGGGAGATTAACTAGTTTTGTTTTAAAACTACCACAGTTGTAGTTTTAATGCAGACAATTACAACAGGAGAATTCAATGCCAAATGTTGATAACTTACAGCAAATACAATGTGAAAGAGTTTAAAACTGAATGCAACAAGTTGCTTAATTTAAAAAAAACAAATCTTAATGCAGAATAAACTGCAATACCCAAGGGCCTGCTGAAATATGTTTATCAAAAACAAATGAAAAATGCAGTGTAGTGAAATGAAGATATTGAAAACAACAAATGCTGGAGATTACAGCAGGTCAGACAGCATGCACGGAAAATGAAGATGTTGGGTTTACCTTCTCGCTTCTCAAGTACATATTGGTTTTAGTTAAAAATCACACAACACCAGGTTATAGTCCAATAAGTTTATTTGGAAGCACTAGCTTTTGAAGCACTGCTCCTTCTTCAGGTGGTTGTGAAGCAGGACTATCAGACACCAAATTTATAGCAAAAGACTGCAGTGTCATCCAAGTAAAATGATTATTTAACAAACCTAGATTATTAAGTCTTAAATCTTGTAGAATGGGTTGCAGGTTTCGGTTCATTTATATGTAATTTCAAGAACTTCTTTTAAGTCACATTGTCAGGATAACTTAAGTTTTTATTAAAAAAAGGTGACATCTCATCTCAGATAATGCATAAAAGGTGTAAGCTTAGAGTCTGTCTGTATTCCAATCTTGAGTCAGACTGGTTCTGTTTCCAAAGTGGAATTTACAAAATATTATATGGATTGACTGCCTGCATTGCTTGCCTACAGGTTGTGTATTTTTTGAGCAAATTAGAACGCAAATACAATTCTGCAAATTCACACACACTCTCTCTCTCTCTCTCCTGTACACGCATACACATATTAGTCTATGGAGTGAATTTGTATTTGCAGCTAAATTGCATTTTTGCTCAAAAAATACACAACCTGTAGGCAGTGAATGCAGATAGTCAATCCATATAATATTTTGTAAATTCCACTTTGGAAACAGAACCAGTCTGACTCAAGATTGAGATACAGACAGACTCTTGCACCTTTAATGCATTGTCTGAGCTGAGATGTCACCTTTTTGTTTAATAAAGTCTTAAGTTATCTCGAGAATGTGACTTAAAAGAAATTCTGGGATTTACATATTAATGAGGAACTGAAACCTGGAACCCATTCTAAAAGATGAAAGACTTACCAACAATCTAGTTTAGTTAAATAAATCATTTTACTTGCATGACATAGTAATCTTTTGCTATAAATTCGGTGTCTTATGATCCTGCTTCACAACCACCTGATGAAGGAGCAGTGATCCAAAAGCTAGTGCTTCCAAATAAGTCTATTGGACTATAACCTGGTGTTATGTAAGTTTTAATTTTGTTCACCCCACTCCAACACCGGCTTCCTCCATATCATCTCTGATTTTAATTTAACCTGTGCTTATAATGCCATCTAGTGATGAATTTCATAGCTGGTCTAATACAAAAGCAAAAAAAAAGTTCAGAATAATAAAAAAGGTGAGTATTACACCACATCCCAATCTTTAGGTTTCTACTAAATTGACTCCTAGGAGAAAGTGAGAACTGCAGTTACTGGAGATCAGAGTTGAGACTATGGTGCTGGAAAAGCCCAGCAGGTCAGGTAGCATGTGAGCAGGAAAATCAACGTTTTGGGGATGAGCTCTTCATCAGGAATGAGTCTTGCGGGTCGGGGGACTGAGAGATAAATGGGGGATGGGTGTGGTGGAGGTAGCTGAGAATGCAATAGGTAGTTGAAGGTGGGAAAGGTGGTGATAGATTGGAGAGGAGGATGGAGTGGATAGATGGGAAAGGTGATGGACAGGTCAAGAGAGCAGTGCTGAATTGGAGACTTGGGACTTGGAGGGGTGGGGTGTGTGTGCGCGCGTGTGGATGAGAGGAGGAAACTAGGAAACTGGTGAAATCTACGTTGATCCTGGTGGTTGCCGGTTCCCAAGGTGGAATATGAGGAGATGAAGTGTTCAGCCACATGACAGTGGGTTGATTGGTGTGGGTGCCCCAGAGATGTTCTCTGAAATGATCTATGAGTTGGCGTCCTGTCTCCCCGATGCAGAGGAGACCACATCAGCTGCAACGGATACAACAGATAACATGGGAGGAGGTACAGGTAAATTTCTGTCTGATGTGGAAGGAACCAACCCCATGGCTGAACATTCCAACTCCCCCTCTCACTCCGCCAAGGACATGCAGGTCCTGGGCCACCTCCATCGCCAAACCCTTACCAACAGATCCTGGAGGAAGAATGCCTCATATTTCGCCTTGGGACCCTGCAACCACATGGGATCACTGTTGATTTCACCAGTTTCCACACTTCCCCTCCCCAACCTTATCCCAGTCCCAAGCCTCCAACTCAGCACAACCCTCTTGACTGTCCATCGTCTTTCCCATCTATCTGCTCCACCCTCCTCTCTGACCAATCACGTTCTCCCCCACCTTCATCTACCTATTGCATTCTCAGCTACCTCCCCCCCCCCCCCCCCCAAACCCACTCCCTCCACCCATTTATCTCTCGACCTGCCGGCCTACAAGCCTTATTCTTGATAAAAGGCTAATGCCCAAAACATCAATTCTCCTACTCTTTGGATGCTGCCTGATCTGCTGTGTTTTTCCAGCACCACACAGTCTCAACACTAAACTGACTCCTTCCAGTCTCTTTCCCATGGGCTTTGGAGACAATTTCATGATTTCTTTCTCAATCTGCTCTGACAGCCTAAACTTTCTCTGTTCTAATAACTTGAAGATTTCTATCCAAACTCTCCAGGCCCGTTTTACTTTTGTGAGGATGACTGGCTGCTCTGAACCAAACTGAGAAACTCCTTTTAGGAGAGGAAATAATACTTGCTCCTGAACTGAGCCCTGGTCTTGTCTAAACTAAACTATAAAAACCTGTTTCTGAACTCAATTCGTTTTGAACTGAAATCAAAGCTAATGATCTTAAAGATGTTTACGTGTCATGAATGCAATAGTATGAACATCTGTCCATTAATGTCACAGGAATTAGCACACACAAGCTTTGTGAGCAATGTTAGATCTGGTTCGCTCTATCTGAATGACTTGCTACCCTTTTTTTCCTTAAAGGAAACCTTCACATCAGTAATTGAGATCCAGTTGTCTCCCTCTTTAAACCAATCTAAATTCCAAATGATAATATACATTATAAACCTTTCATCATAAAACCACTGTGGAGGGAAATCCTTAACTTGCCTTCATCTGTGTCGAACAATTTAAAATGCAGATAATTTTTAAAATTAATTTTATACATCCTTGGTCTTTTCAGCCCCATAAACTACAATAATCAGATAGATTAGGCATATTAACATACCAATCGAATTAGAAAGTATGATAATTTGCTTCATGGTTGGAGTTCCATAAACCTGTGTAAAAACTTTGGGGTTGGAATTGAATTATCAAACACTGGGATCTTGGAGCCAGATTATGGAACACAAAGAAGTTAATGAAGTTAGTTCCAATTATAGTCAGAGGGAGAGGTGAACATTAAAATGCAAATTTTAAACCTAAGGAACAGAACCTGGAACTTCTGACTGGAATTGTAAAGAGTTATGATGCAAATCACTGCTTGACACAGCCAGCATAATCTAATGTAGTGTCTTGTAATTGCTTATGGTTAATGTAAATTGCTAAGGCCATTTGCCCAGTGCAAGTGGATGTCCAGGTTAAACAGGCAAAGATTGAATGGCAGGACCAAATACTCATTAAAGGCAAAGGGATTCATAGAGTTTAGAAACAAGCCCTTTGGCTCACCATATCTAGGCCAACCAACCAACACCAAACTACAGTAATCCCATTCACCTACACTTGGTCCATGGACCATGTCCAAAATTTAGAACACTCATCTAGATGCTTAAAAGTTGAGGAAATAGCTACCTCCACCACCCTCTCAGGCAGCATGTTCCATATTTCTCCCACTCTTTGGGTGGAAAAATGTTTTCCCAGATATCTTTTAAACAACTTGCTCCTCAACTTAAAATTACGTCCTCTGGTCTTAGACAGATTTGCCTTGCAGATAGAGATTCTCATGATCTACTCTGTCTGTGTGTCTCACATGCAGCCCTCTCTCAGCCTCCTTGGCTCTAAAATAAACAAACCTAGTCCTTCCAGGCTATCCTCAAACCTGAGACTTTTTATCCCAGGGAACAGCCTGGTACATCTATTCTGCACTCTCTGTATTGCAATCACGTCCCTCTGATAACGTGCTGGCCAGAACCACACACAGTATTCCATCTGTGGCCTATCTAATATTTTATAAGTTTGTCAGAAGATTTCCCTGCTCTGATAGTTTACACCCTGGCTAATGAAGACAAACATGTAACTTGTACACCAAGATCCCTTTGCTCCAGAGTAGTCCCTAAGGGCCGACCATTAATTGTGTATGTCATAGAGACATACAGCATGGTCCAACCTGTCCGTTTCCCAACCCAATGAAGTCCCAACTGCCAGCACCTAGCCCATATCCCTCCAAACCCTTCCTATTCATATACCTATCCAAATGCCTTTTATATAATGCAATTGTACTAGCCTTCACTACTTCCTCTGGCAGCTCATTCCATACATGCACCACTGTGTGTGAAAAAGTTGCCCCTTAGGTCTCTTTTATATCTTACCCCTCTCACCCTAAACCTATACCCTCTAGTTCTAGACTCCCCAATCCCAGGGAAAATACTTTGTCTATTTATCCTATCCATGTCCCTCATAATTTTGTAAACCTCTACAAGGTCAACCCTCAGCCTCTGACGCTCCAGAGAAAACAGCCCCAGCCTGTTCAGCCTCTCCTTACAGCTCCCAATGAAGACATTCATCATCTATGATTTTTTTAAACAGATTTTAAAATTCTTTTGCAATACTTACTGTTAGTACTTTGTAAATGCAGCAGTTATAAGTTTGAGTTGTAGCCAAGTATAAGTTGCTGTGTGGGTTCCACAATCTAACAAGATACTAGCCCAAATATAAACCAAAAGCATACTTACTAAATATAAACAAAGTATGTTTTTGGCTTATATTTAGTAAATCCCTCTTAAGGGATAGGTGTCTACTCTTCAGCGCTAAATTTTGATGCTGTGATCCCTATTACACCAACTTACAAAATTTTAAATATAGAAAATAACCCATACTCACACACCTCTCCACCTGGGTAACGGTAATGGTATTTGTCCTGGTCTCGCAGAGCAAATTCTTCTGGATATCGGTCCTGAATTTCACTGTAAGTCAATTCTTCACAAACACCCTTTAAAGTGAGGTTAAGCATATTTACTTGCAGACACCATGATACAAAAACGTAATACAATAGTATTTCCACAGTTTCCAAAATGTAAAGATAAACTTTAAACTGACTTTGTAATTAAAGTTCAATGCATATAAAGCTTTTTTTTAAAGACTCAACATTTGACTGTAAAAAGGTACTTTTTAAAAAAAAAGACATTTTTTAAAAGTACAAACTGACAACTATAGTTAAAAACAATTTTCCTTTCAATTCATTTTGAATTTTAAGTACTAATAAACTGACTTGGAAGTTGAAATTTTTTTTTGCACTTACAGCATCAAGCTCATTGAGAATTTTCCATTGTTCATAAGGAACCCCCAAGGCTTCTGCTGTTTGAATTGTTCGCTTCAGCTGACTAGTCCAAACTTTCAGGTCAGGAATTTTCTGTTCTTCAACAAATTTATGCAATGCTTCAGCATACTATGGAAGAAAATCAAAAAAATTAATACTTACTAATCAGTACAATTTATTTAAAAATTCTTTTTCAAATACAATGCCAATCAGTTCTTAAAATTTACTTGCACATAGTTAATCTATCTCAATGTTATTTATTGACCCAAGTTAGTTACTTTAGCTTGCAAAAGGTAAACCTCAAGTTTGCAAAGGAAGAAAAACATTAATTAACGTTTCAGGTCCAGTGACCCTTCTTCAGAAGTTCAGAAGGAGGGTCACTGGACCCAAAAAATTGACTCTCCTATCTCTCCACAGATGCTACCAGAATTGCTGGGTTTCTTCAACAATTTCTGTCTTTGCTTCAGATTTCTACCATCTGCATTTCTTTGTTTTATGTGGAAAATATTAATGTTGCTTCTGGCATTTGAACTTAACTGTAATTTTGTTGTAAACAGTGCATCACTTCTATGCATTTTATTAAGCAAATAAGACTATTTAAATAAAACACTTTTCAGTACCTGTTTTCCTCGGTGTGATAACCCTGCATCACCGCCAAGCCTCCCAGCACTGTTGTATTCACTCTCTCCATGCCGACTCAGGTAGATTGTACGTGGATAGACATGAATGTTCATCAAGTAATAAACTATCTTACTTTGAATATAATCCTGGACTCTGTTCACTAGAAATCGTCGACCAACATTAATTACTTTAATGAAGGATAAATCCCTAAGAAAGCATAATCATAGATATTACACATTAATTAACATGAGCAGTCCAAATAAATTTTCACTTTTAGTTTCCCCAGATAAATTAAATGAAAGCTAAAAAAAAGTTTAATAAACAACATTCAAACGCATAAAAAAAATGCAAATGGTGCAAAACAGCTTCACAGGTATAATAAAAGTAAAATCACCATACTCCTAGAGAAGCATCAGACTGCTTTCTCATTACATCGAGAAAACTGATGGTGAGTTTGACTGCTTCATAGTAACTTGAGCCAGTGTGGCAAGTGAACCCTCTCTGCTGGTGTTACTCTGTATCACAAACTACAAACTGTGCTAACCGATGCCCCATTACTCAACTTTGTGCTGTTTTTAGTTATGTCACAGACACTGGTGAACCTTGTTAGTGGTTTGGGATCTATTTGTAGCTATTTTCTAATCAACCTATTGAGAGATGTTATGACACATTTCTGGAGCAGGTGAGATTTGAACCTCGGACTCCTGGCTCAGAGGTAGACACACTACTACTTCAACGTGAGAGCCCTCAGGATATGTTTGCATTCTTTCCCTGTAATTGTTGTTATTTCACAGAAGTTTGCTCTTGCTATTCCAATGAAGCTGAAAATTATGATCACATTTAGCCTTTTATAGATTTAAAGAATCCATTTTTTTTTAACAATTTACAGTTAATCACTTTCCCAGGATGTACCATGGTATAAATTCAGCACTGGGGACATGATTTTGTAAACAAGCCTAGACAAGTTGTTGACCAGAAAAATCTGAAAAATATTGATACAGCAAAAATGAGAGAGGCAATGGATGGAACAAAAATTGAGAAGCAGACTATATTGGAAACACTATATATGCTTGAACTGGAAAAGTCACTTGATCTGATATCTTGCATCCAAGGTTGTTGGAAAAGTGGAAGGTTTGCCATAATCTTCCAATCTTTCCTGATCATAGAGGGGATCCAGAGGAATTTTCCATGGCAAATTTAAAACCTTTATTCGTGGGTGAAACGGACATTCCAGGCAAATACAGCAGTTATTTTAAATTTGTTGGGGGCAAAGTTCTCCAAAAAATTATCAGGGGAGAGAAAATATCATCAAGCCCTTGAAGAGGTTTAAGTTAATTAAGGAAAGGCAAGATGGACTTTTAAAAAAAGGTCATACTTGAATAATCTTATTGAATATTTGAAGAAATAACTGAGAAGTTTGCAATTTTAGAGAAGTTTTGTGGTTTAGGTTGTGAATCAGGTTGTAAGTTTGCTTGCTGAGCTAGTATATGTGTTCAGCTGTTGCAGCGTGGTGGTCGGTTTTTGGGCTACCATGATGCCTAGGGGCCAGAGTAGTCTGGTCATCATCACCGAGATATCTTTAATGTATGGCAGGGTGGCTAGAGTCTCTGGGCGTGTCGTGTCTTCTTGTTCAGGTCTGTTGTGTGAGAGTCAGCAAACTATGTTTATCAGGTACCTGTCATTCCTAAATACATTGTATTGATGATTTTCCCAAGCTTCTCATAATTCCTGGGTGCTGCCGTGTGCTGTGGCTTGTTTAAATAATGCCCTGATGCAGCTCCATTCGTGGACCTTGGGATGATTCCACCTGTAGTTGAGTATCTGGTAAGTGTGTGTGGCTTTCCTGTAGACGCTAGTCTGCAGCTCTCCATTGGCTTTTCAACTTACTATGACATCTAGGAAGTGGAAACTTGTTGTTCTCCTCCTCTTTAGTAAACTTGATACCGGTAAGGATGTTGGTTTTGTTTTTGTTTGTGAGCTTCTTCTAATTTGGTGCATTTCGTGACAACAAAAGTGTCATCCACATAACTGACACCTGCATAACTGCTCCTGCAAAGAGTTCTAATATTAGTGATCTCATAGGTGTCCCATTGATTTGTTTATAGATCTTGTCTTTGAAGGTGACATGAGGCACAAGTCTACTAGTTTGAGGATGCTGTCCTTGCTGATGGAGTTAGTGCTGTCAGGTATTTGTGTACTTGGTTCGTCTAGCGGTGAGGCCAGTGTTTCTTGGGCTGGGGTGATGTTTATTGATGTGAATAAGGCCATCACATCAAAGGAAACCATGACCTCGTCATCCTCTACTTATTCACATCAATAAATCACCAAAATCAGGATTCTTAGCAGATGTGGTTATGCAGAGGTTAGAGCAAACACGATCCAGCCCAAACTTTAGGGTTGGTATATGGATGACCACTTTGTCATCATGAAACGCAAGAAATTTTTTAAAAACCCCACAAACACAAACAACATCCTTACTGGTAGAAAATTCACCAAACAGGAAGAGAACAACAGACTCCCCTTTCTAGACATCACAGGAAAATGAAAGGTCAATGGAGAACTGCAGACCAGCGTCTACAGGAAAGGCACACACACACACTGACCAGATACCCAACTACAGCAGCAATTATCCCAACACCCACAGAGCTGCATCAGGACATTATTTAAATAAGCCACAACACACTGCAGCACCTAGGAACTACAAGAAACCAAGAAAAAAAGTACCTATACAACATATTCAGGAACAACAGGTACCCAACAAGCAGTCCACGATTCCTACACAACAGAACTAAACAAGAAGACACAACACGCGCAGAGACTCTCCACCGTGCCATACATTAAAGACATCTCGGCGATGATGACCACTCCAACCCCTAGGCATCACGGTAGCCCAAAAACCCACCACCACACTGAAACAGCTCCTGATGAATTTAAAGAATCCCGTACCAGCAACTAGCAGAACGAGTGTCATATATAAAATAGCCTGCAAGGACTGCAACAAACATTACATGGGTCAAACAGGCAGGAAACTAGCCATCAGCATACATGAGCAACGACTAGCCACCAAAAGACATGACTAACTTTCACTAGTATCTATACACACAGAAAAAGAGGGGCACCAGTTCGATTGGGACAATACATTCATCCTGGGACAGGCTAAACAGAGTCACAAATGGGAATTCCTAGAGGCCTGGCATTCAAACCAGAACTCCATTAATAAACATATCCATTTGCACCCCATTTATCAACCTCTCAGAAAAAGAAATGAAGTGATATCACCCATCACTACAGGCCAAGACACACAAAATAGCAAGCGGGACAGAATACCAGCGCTTCATTGGAGGCTCACTGCTAATGTTACCTAGCATGGTGATGAAACGTCTGAGAACAAATCTACCAGCTCAGTGAGCAAACTTGCAACCTGATAACTGAGATGGTTGATGAAAGGAATAATGTCAAAATAAATCTCACAAAGTACCATTTAAAAGGCTTGTTAATTATATTCTGGCCCATAGAATAGCAGAGTCAATGTTGACTGGGAAAGGAACACTGTCTTGAAAGCAGGGAATTATTTTTTATCCCAGAAGATGATATGTTTCACAGGCAATACTAGGGCTATTGTGTTTTTTTTCAAAATATGTATAAGTGACTTGGATATTGCAATACTGAGTAATTTGCTAATCATACCAAATTTGGAGAAGTGGTGAACTTTGAGGGTGATACTAATCTTCCGCAACAGGACACAGGCTAGCAGAACGGGCAGACAAGTGGAAAATGATATTTAACAGAGAAGAATGAGGCAATGCATTTTAGGCAAATAGATTCGGAGACATGACACATGACTCATGACACATCTCTAAATTGTGTGTGCAGGGACAGAGGGAGTGATGGCCCTGGAATGCATTTGAATCAATCTTTGAAGATGTCAGGAAATGTCGTGTAAAAGATTAGCAAAGCATATCAAATCTAGGGCCTCAAAAATTAAAGTACTGAGTACAAAAATAGGGAGGTTATTCAGAACCTTTATAAAGTTCGGGTCAATTCACAACTAAAATGTTGCACCAAATACTGGGGACCACACTTTAGGAAGGATATGATAATATTCCAAATGAGAGGTTACAGTTGTTTGCATTGTCTTCTTTAGTTTAAAGGAAATCAGCATGCTCTGGAAACAGTGGATAATATTGCATTGAACTGTGTCCTGCAACAGGTTAGGTGATAGTTGCCATAGGAACAGGGATTCTGGATTAGTGGTACTGGAAGAGCACAGCAGTTCAGGCAGCATCCAAGGAGCAGCGAAATCGACGTTTCAGGCAAAAGCCCTTCATCAGGAATAAAGGCAGAGAGCCGAAGTGTGGAGAGATAAGTTAGAGGAGGGTGGGGGTGGGGAGAAAGTAGCATAGAGTACAATAGATGAGTGGGGGAGGGGATGGCCTCCTTCACCGCTGCTCCCTCACCACCAGACGCCTGGAGGAAGAACGCCTCATCTTCCACCTCGGAACAATTAAACCCCAGGGCATCAATGTGAACTTCAACAGTTTCCTCATTTCCCCTTCCCCCACCTCACCCTAGTTCCAAACTTCCAGCTCAGCACTGTCACCATGACTTGTCTGGACTTGTCCTACCTGCCTATCTCCTTTTCCACCTATCCTCTCCACCCTCTCCTCCCTGACCTATCACCTTCATCCCCTCCCCCACTCATCTATTGTATTCTATGCTACTTTCTCCCCACCCCCACCCTCCTCTAGCTTATCTCTCCACGTTTCAGGCTCTCCGCGTTTATTCCTGATGAAGGGTTTTTGCCCGAAACGTCGATTTCGCTGCTCCTTGGATGCTGCCTGAACTGCTGTGCTCTTCCAGCACCACTAATCCAGAAGCTGGTTTCCAGCATCTGCAGTCATTGTTTTTACCTCGTTGATAGGAACAGGGAGCCCAGGTGAGAACTTATTGAACCACTGTGCCACATTTCACAACTGAATACAAAGAGGGGTGGCTGTCTTGCCTTGAGTAGACTTACACTTTTTAAGCAGTCTGATACCCAGGCAGTCTGGCAAGGCTGGGAGAAAAAAATATCTGAATGGGCCTACTCTTGATATCAATTCCCAAATTCTAACAGCAATGAAGGAGGGGACCTGAAATCGTTGCTGCATATTATGATTTGGGAAAATAAGGAAACATTACATCATTGCAAGCTGGAAATTGTTGAGTTTATGGTCAGCTACAACCATAGAACAGGAGGTGGGCAGAAAGTTTGAAAAAGGAACAATACATTGCGCATCCTCTCAGCTCCACAGTTGATCCCTCTAGCTCTCACCTCTGGGTCACCTCACCCACTATCAAAGGGGCAACACACACCCAAATACATATATCACATGCGTCTCCCTTTATTTGCATACTCCCCTTTATATATGTATTATTGACACATGCAACAATTATAACTATTATACAAGAATCATAGCCAACATATATACATTGTCAGGATAAAAAAAGAAAACCGGCATCCTTCCATTATTTACATTGACACAGAGAGTTTCTGTGTAGCTCCTGTTTGTTTGCTGGTCCGTCCCTCTCTGATTGGCTGCTGTTGCCCTGCATTGAGTGTCTCCTCCAGACCAGTTCATCCCTAGTCTGCACTGTGCTAAGATGACGGTCCCTATTTGAGTCACCACCACAGCAGGGATCCATTTCTCGCCAGATATATAATTCAGGCCAATGTGGTTTCTCATCTTTGGAATACCTTCAACCGCAAGGTTCCCACCCTACTTACCTTGTCTTTGATTTTGCTCTAGCACTTCTCTGGTCTCTTCCAGTCGCAGTAAGTCAAATATGGTCCTCAGCTAGTGGTTGAACATTAAGAATGCTGCTAAATATTGAGACATCACATGTAGCATGTTCTTGTACATGCTGAAGAACTTGTTGTGGTGCCATTCCTGCGAAATCTCACTTTCAGAGGGCTTTAAGGCCTGTTTCAAGGTTTGAACAAATCTCTCTGTCTGGTCATTTGTCACAAGGTAATATAGAGCCAATCTCACATGTCTGACTCCATGATTTTCCAGGTACTCCATGAATTCTTGTGCAACAAACTGTGGACCATTGTCATTCACAACTTGTTTGGTGAAACTGGTGTGGAAGGTTCCTGAACCTGGCAATTATTTCATCCAGTTGGCCTATCATCACTTCTGCTGATACAGAATTCTTGACTGCATCATCAGGTCACTTGGAGTGGGCATCAAATGACCACTAGTAATGGTCCCATGAAAGTGACATGAATCCACAGCCACAGTGATGGAGGCTAGTCACTTGGGCAAAGGGGCAACAATGGTGGAGTCTTCCTTACTAATACATAAGATTCACATGATCCCACTTTCTTCTCAAGCTGGGAGTTCACATTCGGCCACTAAAAATAACTCCTGCCTTTTCTTTCATTTGCTCCATTCAGGGGTGCCCTTGGTATTCTTGTTCCTGTTCCTTTCCTCCCACAAGGAGAGGGATAACAATTCTATTTCTCAAAATTAAATACTCGTCTGATACAGATAACTCCCACCTCCTGGACAGATAAGGGTGTCGTTCTAGGCAGTTTCTCAAAACTAAACTCATTCCAGTAATGTTCTGCACTTGACTTGCTCATACTGCTACCTTGTCTTCTTGGGGAAAAGTGCATCATTTTCAGGCTGTATCTGGTTCCAGACAGGAGCATTTTTATTTCCTGGTAGTGGTAACCTTGGTAAAGCATCCGCATTGTTGTCCTTCTCCAGCTGTCAGCATCTGATTCCATATGAGTAGACAGACAGAGCTAGTGCCCATCTCTGCAAGCATGCTGCTGCTCTTGACTATATTCCTATATACAGGTCAAAAATGAAGGCTAGCAGCTTGTAGTCTGTCAACAGCACAAAATGACTACCATAGGTGAAATGGATGAACTTAATAGAGAACATAATGCTCAAATCCTTCTTTTTCCACTTGAGTATACCTACCCTCCATCTTCATTAGTCACTTTCATGCGGGCATAGTGGGCTTTCCCTCTCTATTTTGCCAGATGTGTGCCAGTACAGCACCAACCCCATAAGGTGAGATGTATCACCCCAGTGGTAACTGCAGGTCAAAATAAATCAACACTTCAGACCACCTTAAGGCTTGCTTCACCTCCCAGTAATCCACCTCACATTTCTAGTTTCATTTCCATGGTCAGCCTTTTCCTAGCAATCAATGGAGGGTTTTAGCACTGTTGCAAGATCAGACACAAACTGACATAATAGCTTTACAAGTCCCAAGAACGATCTCAGTTGAGACATAATTTCTAGTTTAGGGGCGTTTATGATAGCCTTCTTCTTCTTGGCTATGACGTGGCCCAGGTACACTATGGAGTCTTTTTTTTAAAAGAACTCTCATTTTTCCCTTTTTACTTGAAGGCCACATTCCTACAACCTTTTTAGGGATTGAGTTTCTCAAATGCTCATCTGCTAAGGATCCAGTAACAAAAATATTGTTTAGGTCTACTAAAAATTTGGTTCATGGCCTTTTGGAATACAGCCAGTGCTGATGTGATGACAAAAGACAGTGTGTCACTATTGTCAGCAAGGGCTGGGACTCCTTCATGAACAGTCATCCACAAGTAGGCTTGAGACTGATCCATCTTTGAGAATTTCTTTCCCCCAGCCAGTCCCCGAAACAAGTCCTTAAAGTGTGGAAGTGGATATTGACCTTAAAGTTACCACAAATGCTCACCGTACCATTTGTTTTTAAGACCGGGACAATTTGAGTGGCCCACTAATGGTTACTGGTTCCACTTTCACCAGCCATACCAGTTCTGTCTCCACTTTGGGCCAAATGGCATACAGTACTGAATAGGGCTTCAGATTCCTTGGACAAGCCTCTCATTTCACCCAAAGTTTAACTTCATTTTCCCTTCATTGTCCAAAATCTAATCAACTCATTTTTGAGTCTGCCAGCCCATTAGCCATGTGTTAATTTAACTTTATTTTCTGTAACCAGGTGCCAAATTGAGGCATTTTGGCACACTGACTCCTAAGCTGTACTTATACCAGTACATAGCTGTTCAGTGGCATCAATTGTCCCATGTATGTCCAAAGTGTAATTTTGGCAGGTTTCAATGGCAATGCCTTTAACTTTTCTTTATATATAGATTCAGGAATCAGACACACTACTGCAACTGAATCCACTTGCATCTTTATTGACTTGCCTTCTAATTTTGGAAGAGCCCAGAAATCAGCTTCATCCTGTAGCAACAGAATGCTTAGCTGATACGCTACTCTGTTTCTCCCACAGTCAAAGCTGACCCCTGTTCTACTCCTCGGCTGGTGGCATGTACTTTATAACTTGTCCTCTAAATTATGTCATTTAAGTACTCCTTTTCCTGCTTGATTTGTGCTTGGTAATGACTTGCTGGCTGACACCTCCAGCACTGGGCTTCTTAAGACAAACATGTTGACTCCTTGTGACCACTCTTACAGCATTCTAAGTTAGTTCTGCACTCTGCCAAGTTTCCACTACTTTTTCACTCGGGTGACAATAGTCAATTGGGTTGCTATGCTGGCAGACAACTTCATCGAGGTAGCCATTTGAAAGCTGCCCTTGAAATCCAGGTCTCTCCTTGTTAGTAGCTTGCACTAAATGGCTTGACACCGGAGGCCACAAACCAAACCAAACCTTCCAAATTCACAAAGTTCTGCGAACATCTTTAAGGCAGCTACAGATTGGGCAATGGACTATCCTTCAAGCTGCATCTTTTTTAAAAACTGAAACATTCTGCAATCATCGGAGCTTTTGTGCAGAATAACTCCAACACATTCCATTGTTCCTGCTATGTCTTCTGTGGGTTTCTCTGGTTTCACTAGACTTGTTAGAATTGTGAAACTCTTGCTCTCAAAAGATACTCAAGAAAACCAGCAGGTGACTCCACTGTACCATACACACTCCCTCTCTCTCTCTCTCTCTCTCACATACACACACACACAAACCCTCTCCTCTCATACATAAGCTCTCTCTCATCCACGCACACATGCACTTCCCACACCCTCTCATATTCTCACACACACACACACACACACACACAGTTAAAAATCACACAATACCAGATTATAGTCCAAAAGGTTTATTTGAAAGCACTAGCTTTTGGAACGCTACTCCTTCAAGAGATGATTGTGGAGAATAAGATTCTAAGACACAGAATTTATAGCAAAAGTTTACACTGTGATGTAACTGAAATTATACATTGAAAAAGACCTGGATTGTATATTAAGCAAGTTTATACATACTTTTTCATATACACTCACATCCACGTGCACACAATCATGTATACACACCCACTCGGTCTCCCCTGTACACCCGCATATGTAAATTTATGGGGTGGGTCTGTAGTTGCAGAATTACATTTGCTCAAAAACTGCATAAATCCATGTGGGATTCTGATAGTCCCACTTTAGAAAGAAAACTGACTCAACATTGGGACAGACTTTAAGTTCATACCTTTAATACATTGTCTGAGATACCATAACACCTATTGTTAGATATATTGAAGCCACCTTGAGAATGTAACTTAAAAGGAGTTTTCAGATTTTCATATTAAAAGAGCCTAAAATAGCACATCCCATCTGAAAAGATGTAAGACTTAATGTAAGTTTGTTTAATATTCATTACAACTGTGACACTGTAACCCTTTTGCTATAAATTCTGTCTTCTGGTCCTACTCCACAATCACCTGAAAGCGGCAGTGCCTCAAAAGCTCATGCTTTCAAATAAACCTGTTGGACTGTAACGATTTTTAACTTTGTCCACTCCAGTCCAACACCGGCACCTCCAAATCAAGAAAACCGGCCGCATTATCTCTTAACCCACTTTATTCACCCTTAAATGCACATCAAAACATTCGGTGTACACATCCAACACTTCTTCAAATGGTCCTATCGTTTCAAATTGGCACCTATCCCCATTTTTGTTTCCTGCCGGTGGGGGTTTTTGCACTACTCAAGTCTAGTAGCTGCTCGCATCCCAAGACCCCTTGGTGAATGTTCTCTGCGCAGACCTCTCCTTTACTGAGTGTGTTAGCGTACCACTCTTCCCTGCTGTTGACCACAGCCCAAGTCCTCCACGGCTGCTATCCATGTCGATTTCAGTCAGTGAATGAGTACTGAAGAAGGGCCTATGCCCAAAACGTCGATTCTCCTGCTCCTTGGATGCTGCCTGACCTGCTGCGCTTTTCCAGCAATACATTTTTCAGCAGTGAGTGAGTACTGCCCTCTTCAGCTATTGGCTGTGATCCTGCCCCTCGTGACCGCTTCCCTCAATGCTACCTCCTCAAACTTGCACCATTTCTGAAGTTCAAAAAGAAACCAGCAGTCACACAGAGTTTGTGGACTGGATCCCATTCTTATCATACAAACACAATAACTGGTGACATGTACAGAGGATAAACTTGAACAGGGAATACTTTATCCTCTCAGCTCCACTGTCAGTTCTAGACTGCCCCTCTAGCTCCCATCTCTGGGTCACTTAACCTGCATCCAACACTTCATCAAATGGTCTTAAAAGGCCCACACACACCCAACTACATACATAACAGAAATGACTGTGGACTTTTACCTAAAAAGACTAATATTTTGGACTGTGTTTCATAATCTATATTTGCAGTGTGGGGCTCCCAGTCACCTTATATAGTTTTATTTCTTTAATGTCTTATTAAATAATGTTTAGTAGCAGTCTTAAAACTTGATGTCTTGTAATGTTGCTCTTAAGTTGCTTTTGGGAATTTAAGTATTTTTTAAAAGGTTAATGGTCTGTACAGGATTTCAAACAGTAAAGGTAGTTTAAAGGGTGCCCAGGAGATTTACCAGAAATTTACTTAAAGGTTAGGTTACAGAAGCTGCAATTCTTCTCCTTGGGATTAATGGAAATTGGCAGGGAGACTTGATAGATATGTTCATGACTACGCCAGGTTTGGATAATGCGGGCATGGAAAGAATGCTCCAATTAGCTGATATAACAAGAAATAGGAGATAGTAGGTAGCCGACAGCTTTTCACCATGATCAGGGAGTCTAAAACTAGAGGGCATAACATTAAGGAGAGAGCAGAAAGATATAAAAAGGGTACAGAGGAGAATCTTTTCACACAGAGGGTGGTGAGTGTCTGGAATGGGCTGCCAGAGGTAGTGGTTGAAGCGAGTACAATTTTGTCATTTAAGAAACATTTGGAACGGTACACGAATGGGATAGGAATGGAGGGATATGGACCAAGCACAGACAAAGTGAACTAGTTTAAATTGCAAAAACTGGATGGCATGAACAAGTTGAGCCAAAGAGCCTGTTTCCCTGCTGTCAACCTCTATGACATTATAAAAATTCAAGTTCTTGGCAAACAATGCAGGACAAAAGGTAAGAAAGAACATTTTTACAATGAGTGGTCATGGAACTCTCTGCCCATGAGCATGGAGGAATCGAAGACAATGAAAAGTGTCAAAAGGAAATTGATTGGGCACTCAAAGGAAATAAACTTGCAAAGCTCCAAGAATAGAAGTAGAGAATGGAACTGACTGGATTGCTCTACGATAGGCCAACTTAAACTTGATAGACTGTCTGTACATAAATGACTTAAGAACATATACATTCAACAAGAAGCTGATCATAATTTAAGCCACCTGATAATAATTGAATATTTATTTTAAAACCCTTACTTGTCGTAATTATCAGGATCCAGTGGCTCATAGGTGATTTCGTAACATTTAATTCGTTTGAGGAAATCATCCATAATACGGTCTTGATCACATTCTGCATAATCTGGGCTTGATACCTTCACCTCCTGTACATATATGCGAAAGGTCTTATACTTGCTATATCAGACAATGCTCACATATAGAATCAGTAATAAATAATGCATCTATAATTTTCTAAATTCTGACATTCTCCTGGATTGGCAAAGATCTTGCATCAATAAATGTTTAGGATGTCATTGGTTTTGGTGAGACCAAATGCCTGTATAATCAGATTAGGTATGTAATCTAAGAAAAAGACCCTTAGTTGTAACTCAAATTTATTGCAAGTCAGAGGGAGGTGATGTGTTGAAACATGGGGATTTGGAGGAGGGAGTCTGGGTGGGGCATGGGGTTGAGAGATGACACACCAATTCTACCTACATTTTTTTAGAAAAAAATTAAGGTTCCTTACCATTTTGAACTTGCTGCCCTATGTCCATTAAAGCAGCTTTCAAACACTGCCGTAACTGATACTACTGAGTAATGTAACAGAATTTTTAAAAACATTATTCTCAATTATCTATAATAACAGAAGAAAGTGCTTCCTGGTTCTGCATTAAAATTTACTTTAGATGCTTTTTTTCTCATGAAGGAAAGGATGTAAAATAAAATATCCCCTTCCAGACTTTCATTAACCTTTAATAAGCAGAACAGCTTAAAAAGCTGCACAGCGAATATAATCAATGTAAGTTAATGGGAAACCAAACAAAGTGGAGATTTCCCAGCATGAGACCACTGCTGTAGGCAAAACTTTTAAAAGGCAGCATATTGGCAGAGTTTGAACATATGTTTCCCCTTGTTCATAGATTCTATTATACTTGATTATAAGAAAGTAAATCTTTTGACATTTGTCATAAAAACATATATTTCATAGGACAATTTAACCTGATGACATTCAGCATGACAAGGTAGCAAAGTCTGAATATTAGAGGCCCACAGTAACAGCATTCTCCAAGTAGCATGCAGTATCAGCTGTGACAATGTGCAGAAAAGTCAAATAGAAGCCAAACTCTTTGTCACAAAGAAACAGGAAAAAACAAAATCAGACAGTGACCTGCTATAATTTACTACAGTGGGGATGATGGAATTTCTTTTACAAGAAAATAGTTTGTTAGATCTTTATTGGGAGGAATCGCTGGATGCTACTACATACCTTGATATTTGCAGCAATAACTTCTGGGTCATCACAGACAGATTCAACAAAGAACACCTGGGAAAAAGTTATTCTTGCTTAGTTAAGCAGTCAACTAAAATCACGTAATACCTAAAGATTTCTCATAATCAATGCCATAACAATTGCAGTCAATTTCTATAAAAATGTAAAATCTTTGGTAAATTTCTTTCACCAGAAATTCATGAAGAGTTCACTAAGAACCTTCTACGCCACAAATTAATGCTTCAGTAGACTCTGTAGATATTTCATTTTTTTCTTCAGTCACAGGATTTGGCTGTTGCTGGAAAAGCCAGCAGTTATTGCCCATCCTTGACAACTATTCAAATGAACCACCTTCTAAAGAATCGAGTAGTTTCTGGGACATTTCAAATGACAGTTAGGATGCAACAAAATTGCTTTGGTTTCCTGAGAGGCTGGGTGAGAGACACAGATTTTCTCCCCAGACAGCATTACTGAACCAGTTGGGTTTTACAACAATCCAGAGGTTTTGTAGTCACCAGTACTAATATTAATTTTGTACACGGATTATTCAACGAATTGAATTGAAATTCCCTGACTGCCATAACAGATTTAGAATTCATGTTTCTGGATGACCAGTTTACATCTTCAAGTCTTAAATGCCATAACATAATCACTACACTACATTTCTATCAGTCGTTGCTTTAACTCGCAAAATTATGAATGAATAAAGATAATGTTAACAAGCACTCTGTTGAATTGATATATTTGGACAAAATATTTACTTTGAGAGTAGTGAAAATTATTCTGTTAATACCAACAAAAGAAAACTTGCTCCTTCTTCTGATTTCTAACCTTAAATGCATTATCACGTACAAAACTCAGGATTAAATCTCTTCTTTCTCTAGTTGTGTTAGTTGCATCAAAGACCTGGGATAGAGAAATAAAATGAAAAAAATTATATTGACTTTAAATCTATACACAAATTATATTTTTAATGAATAGAAATAATGATCTCTCAAAGTTACGAGAGAACATGACCCTTCATTAAAAAGAAAACAATATTGTTAATACTAATGTCATATTTCCAATGTGAACTTCAATTTTGTTTTGTTAAACTATCACTTCAGGTGATTAGCCACATTATGTGCCGGTGGCTATGCTATCTAGTGCTACACTGAAGGATAGGGGTGTGTTTAAGATAGAAGGAATGACTAGCCAATATAGTGTAATGACAGTCAGATTTTATATCATTCATCAGATTCTTCTCTGAGATCAACCAAACTGTATTACAAACCACAGGGTAGCAACTTGGAGCAGCATTGGAAGGAAGGGGTAGTAATAACACAGTACCCATAATGGAACAGAATAAGAATAGGAGCAGCAACAAAGAATAAAGTTAGTGGACAAACATTGAACAAGAAATGGGATGCATTTCACAATTCCTCTTTTGCTTTGAGATAACTCATTCATAACTTGCAGCATTAATTTCCCATTCCATGACAATTCTGTTGTCCACACAACCAAACAAAACTGGTAAAGCTTCTATGTTAATACATACAATGCAATAAGTAGAAAATTCATTCACATATTTGTTTAGACACAGCTATGAACGTACGCAATATTAGAAACTATAAGAAAATAACTGAATGTTTCAATGAAATAGTCTAAGTGCACACTTTTATTCTTTGTTGCTGAATATCAAAATAAATGACAAAAAATAATAAGTTGCCAACGTAAGTGTAGCAATTTTAAAACATCTTACTGCAATCTGTCCCTTTTCATCTGTAAGGTACGTTTTCACATCCTTCAAGGCATCTAAGGCACACCGTCTATTGAAAGCAAAGGGAAAATTAATATTTGAACAAATAGCTCTTATATAGTAGAATGGATTTTGAATGGGAATGCCAGGATTTGCCAAGTTTCTCTCTGCAAAATTGGAACAGGCACAATAAAATCACAGCTACTCTGCAGCACTGAGCATACCCTAAGGTGATATGCAATGCTCTCCATAGTGCTCATAATGGTTCTTTCTCAAATTTCAAACTTGCCATCTAGAAGGCTAGATGCTGTTTCATTACATTACTGAACTTTGTAGACATTTAGTAATGTTCTCATGAGATTAGCCCAATAAATCATAAAAAGACAGCGAATAGCATGTAAATTAACTAGTCAACACCACAACATGCATTTTGAATCAGACTATCTTGCACAGTATGTATTCTATTAGCAAAGTAAGTCTTCTGTGCTTTAAAGTTTCCCCAATATTGTGGGAATATATTCATTCTTTTAGTCACTGTTTTTTCTCCTGTGACTTGAACAATCACATTCCTTTTTGTTTTTCCCCTTTGTGCAGCGAGCTTCATGATGTAGTCACCTCCAACTAAAAGGAAAGGTAGTGTCTTGACACAGGTTTTGATCATTCTGGCGTGAAATGGACAGTGGGTCGTTATGAAAACAGAGGTGATACCTTTTTGTTCTCATATTCTGATATAAACTGCACAATGCATAGAATATGGTACGGACTACAGTTCCTTCACAATTTATGTAAAAAAGTGCTAATTCAGTGACACAAGTGCTCAACTTAACAGATCATTAATATCCAAGGTTGATTTAAATTTTGGCTGAGGTAAGAAGTTTCCACTCAAATTGCATACAACTTCATACTCAAACTCTGAATTGCCTAGCCCTTGGCACTAAATTCAACACTTAATTTACTTGACCTTTCTCACCACTTTTAATATTCTTTGAGATCTGAACTGAAATTCACTTTTTTGACCAATCTTTTGATAGGACCTACTACACTTTTGCTCTGATGCTTGATATGTGTTTTCTCAACATTTCTGTGAAGGAGTTGTAAATGAACAAACATAAATTCAAGTACTTGACAAATTCAGTGCTCTAGAGCACAATAGGGAGAAAGTGAAGACTGCAGATGCTGGAGATCAGAGTAGAGAGTGTGATGCTGGAAAGATACAGCAGGTCAGGCAGCATCCAAGCAGCACGAGAATTAGATTTTGGGCATAAACCCTTCATCAGGAATAGGACAGGAGCAGGCTGAGACTATAGGTTGAGGGGGGAAATCAGGTTTGTGGATCTTTGGTAGGAGGTAGAATCAAGCGGTGTGGGGTACGCGTACAATGAGGTTGGAGACTGTGGATAGGAGATCCCAAGAGGTGATAAGATTGTGGATGGCCTGGGAGATAATGGTTTGGTGATGGGAGGCAAGATCGTGGTCGAGGGGGCAATAGGAGGAGGTATCTGCAACTTAGTGCCTGGCTTCAGTGGTGTAGAGGTCCATTTGCTAAACCACTAAAGTGCCCCTTTGTCTGCAGGTTTGAGAGTGATGTTGGTTGGAACAGAGGGTTGCGCATTGTGAGGGTGGGAGGTTGGGATGGATGAGAGGGGTGGACAGGTTGAGGCGGTCAATGTCATGATGGCAGTTAGAAATGAAGAGGTCAAGGGCAAGTAACAGGCCAGGTGAATGGGGTGTGTTGGAGGTGAGAGCAGGGATCCTTGGTGGGTGGGCGGGAGTCTTGTTTGAAATAGTGGGCCCAGAGGCGGAAGAAATCTTCAAGGTCATGGCACATGTCAAACTCATTAATTCAGGAGTGTAGGGGGATGAAGGTGAGGCCTTTGCTGAGGAGTAAACGTTCATCTGCAGTGAGGGGGAATCTAGGGGAATAGTAAAAACACAGCACGGCTGGGAGCTAGGACCTGGGGTGGGGCTGGAACTGAGTGTCAATAGATAATAAGTGGAGTAGGCCATTCGGCCCTTCGAGCCAGCACCACCATTCATTGTGATCATGGCTGATCATCCATAATCAGTATCCTGTTCCTGCCTTACCCTCATAACCCTTGATTCCACTATCTTTAAAGAGCTCTATCCATCTCTTTCTTGAAAGTATCCAGAGACTTGGTCTTCATGCCTTCTGGGGCAGAGCATTCAATATATCCACCACTCTCTGGGTGAAGAAGGTTCTCCTCAACTCTGTTCTAAACGACCTACCCTTATTTTTAAACTGTGTCCTCTGGTTCTGGACTCACCCATCAGCGGAAACATGCTTCTCCCTCCACAGTGTCCAAACCTTTAATAATCTTGTATGTCTCAATCAGATCCCCTCTCAGTCTTGTAAACTCAAGTGTATACAAATCCAGTTGCTCCCATCTTTCAATATATGATAGTCCCGCCATTCTGGGATTTGATCTCGTGAATGTACACTGCACTTCCTCAATAACTAGAATGTCCTTCCTCATATTTGGAAACCAAAACTGCACACAATACTCCAGGTGCGGTCTAACCAGGGCCCTGTACAGCTGTAGAAGGATCTCTTTGCTCCTATACTCAATTCCTCCTGTTATGAAGGCCAGCATGCCATTAGCTTTCCTTACTGCTTGCTTTCATTGACTGATGCACAAGAACACCTAGATCTCATTGTACTTGCCCTTCACCTAACTTCACTCTATTTAGATAGTAATCTGCCTTCCTGTTCTTGCCACCAAAGTGGATAACACATTTATTCACGTTAAAGTGCATCTGCCATGCATCTGTCCACTCACCTAGCCTGTCCAAGTCACCTTGTATTCTCATAACATCCTCCTCACATTTCACCCTGCCACCCAGCTTTGTGTCATCAGCAAGTTTGCTAATATTACTTTTAATGCCTTCATCTAGATCATTAATGCATATAGGTAAAGGGTGTTGGGGTGGAGACGGCCACTTGAGTGGGCATGGTAATAGGGTCAGGAGTGATGTCACCAACGGAAGTGCCGCTCGCTATGGGGGCAGAGGTGGGGCCTACAGCAGTGCCCACAGGAGCGGAAGTGACTTCACTTGTGACGACAAGATTGAGTTTCAGTGGGTGACGTCACTGGTGGCAGAAGTGACATCGGTGATGGTATCCTCCGTGTCTAGGTGAGTGACGTCTTTTGGGGTAGAAGTGGCTGCAGTGTCGGCAACAACGTGCAGAGTAGGTATTGTGTCTATGCCAGCAGCGATGGATCTAGCAGTAGTGGCGGATCCTGCAGTGGTCGCAGAGGCAGAGATTGGGACAGCAATCGCGAAAGTGGTGTGGTCGGCAGTGGTTGCAGTCTGAGGGGCGGCAGGGCAGAAGTGACATCATAATTCACTGTGCCAATCATAGGAGGAGTGGCCGCATGGCTAATGGCGTCTGAGCAGTTCCAAAGGCCAGAGGAAGGTTCTGAAATGATTGAGGAAACATATGCATTGAAGTAAGTACTTGAAAGTTGGCTTCACTTATGTTCTTTTATGTCAAATATGGTAGAGAAAAAAAACATTTGTTGAGTGTGTGAATTCTTCTCAGGATGTAGAACAGCAGAGGTCCATTGTAGGTCTGGGAGAGTGTGACTCTGAGCTGAGGCAGGGCTGACTGCAGGTAGAGTAGGTAGGGCGGCACATGGCCGCGAACATAGAGCGGAGGATCCGGAAAGAAAATTGTTGCTGAAGATTTTGAATGTGTAGTATGTACCGGTAGTCCTGTTCAGGTCCAAATTGTGTTGATCTGAATGTAGACCGGAGCTCATGTGGGATCAGTTGATTCCATAGGCAGGCACTGAGGAAGGAGATGTGGCTGTTACAGAACGTGGCTGAAGAGCTTCAGGGCCGAGGAGATGACGTGGTGGATGTAGTGAGAGAGAGAGACTCACCGAGATCCTTGTAGAGAGAGGAGAACTTCTTCAATGTAGGCATTTTTGGATTAGGTTTCGCAGGAGGGTTGAAATCAACTAGGAGAAAGTGAGGACTGCAAATGCTAGAGATCAGAGTCAGCAGCGTGGTGCCAGAAAGACACAGCAGGTCAGGAAGCATCCGAGCAGCAGGAGAATCAACTTTTCGGGCATCATTCCCGATGAAGGGCTTATGCCTGATACGTCAATTCTCCTGCTCCTTGGATATCTCCTGATCTGCTGTGTCCTTCCAGCACCACACTCTCGACTCCAGAGCCAACGTCAACTAAGATTCCAGTTTCTGATAAATAGAATATAAATGAGCTCTGTAGCATGATGTACCTAGCAGCTGAACAGCTCAAAGTAAATATATGAATGGGACTCTGCACCGTCACCTATGTTCGGCAAACTATGGGATCATGAGTGGAAATTGACAAGTGGAAGAATAACATTTCTTCAGTAGCATATCACAAGCCTGATTGAATACTAGTTAGCTACATCACTCATTGGACAATATATTAAGTATTCTGTACTCAGCATGATACAGGAAAATTTGCTTACTTTCTGATTTTCATAGCTTCTTCATTATCATGACGGAAAAATTCAAATGACTTGTATGATTTCACAGCTTCACGGCGGTACTCGCCCAGATTAAAAACTGCAAGTCAAAGAAAAACACATAAGTAATAAAGAAACTGGAAATTCAGAATGGATTTATTTGGAGTTGATTCCAATTATGAGTCCCCTGGAATTTCTGGAGAGTTTGAACCTCCCCTTTACAGAATCTGGAACAGTTTGTTATGTTATGTCACATGCTCCTTATTTGTCCAACACTAATTTTCTCTTGTTTCCAGATGACAATCAAATGTATTTCCTATTATAAAGTAAATAGCTACAAACTTTCCTATGTACTTACATCAACTATATTGCAACAACTAAATAACAGGTTTGATTAATTTTATTTCCAGAACAATTTGCTTTAGAGTGGACTTCTATACCATACTTGTTCAGTAATAAATCAAAGTATTGCAGTAAAACTCCACCTTTCACATATTCACCATTCATGAATTTCCTTATCTGCACACAATTTTACTCATTGCAGCTCTAATTTTCATGTACTCCCAGTCTTAAGGAGCAAAAAGCTGTAGAAATTTTCAGAAGATGTCAAACAAATGAAAAATTGCCCATCAAAAACTAAGATATGTATGCAATTATGACATGAAATTATATTTCTGAGGCAGGAAAGTGAGTACTGCATGTGTGTCTGTTGCCATATTGCATGGTAGCCCTTGCACATATACATATTAGATAGCCGATAACTGTGGTCAATGTAGCAAATTTTATACACCTTACTTTGTTATATCATTTTCTCAGTAGAATATCTCTTTATATTTATTAAAACACTGTATTTCATTGAATGTTGTCTCCTGTATTCCATAGGTACCATAATTTTGGATGGTTAGAAATAATTTATTCCGTTGCAAAACATGCTTGCTGCTTCTAAATCCACTGTTTGAGATGTGTTCTAGATACTTAATCCTAATGAAAATTAGGATTATGCTATATGAAGCAATTTGATATTAGGCTTGAGACAGAGAAAGGAGAGTGTCAAAACAAGGATTTAAATTTAAATAAGGGAGATTTCAAAGAATTGAGAAATGTTTTGGCCATCATAAATTGGGTTGAACTGTTAATAGATAAACTTACAACAATGAAAATTGTTCAAATAAGTTTGATATGATACAAAACAAACATGCAGCCTAAAAGGCAAAAGATCCCATGCTGTTAACTGACCGTGGTCAATAAATGAGATGAGATGAGTAAAAACATCATGTCATGATGATGCTTCCTTTGAAACCATGTATACCAGGTAGACAAATGGTAAATTTGAGCAGGAACACTTTATTGACAATGCTGACATTTCCACAGGCAGTTCTAGACTGGACACAAGCTTTGCACCTCCAGGTCCTCCTCACCAGCTCTTTTAAAAGGGGCAGCATGCCCCTCTACATATATCACACCTTTTTCCCTTTATTTTAAACGTCTCATTAATAAACATATATACAATTGTCAAGATTGTACATATATTGGCTAGAATGCATATAAATAGTCATGAATATTTACAAAAGCATGGCAACAACAGAAGAATGACTACTCCTCTATTATACAAGACATTCCATCTATAAACTACATTGACATAATTAGTCTCTGAAGATATGTCTCTAATTGGCTGTTGTTGCCCGTGATGCTGTTGACATCTCCTGGCTTTGACTAACCATGGCTCAGACAGACATTACTTGGTCAACATCACCGGCCCTAACCTAACCAGCTCAGTATTCTGAGGGACTGCCCTTTGCTGGTGAGGTGTGACAATTTATCCCTAGTCTTATCCTATATGACAACAGTCATTTCATATCCTGGGATTCATTTTTCTCCAGAAGTATAATACCCTCGACCTTGAAGTTCCTGTCCTTCCTGGTTTCACTCTACTAACTCTCTGATCTCTCCCAGCTGCAACAAGTCAGACATGGGTCTCAGCTGATAGCTGAACAACAGTGTTTATATACATAGTGAGGAAGTTGTTGACTTGCTGTCAAAGCAACCCTTCCCTTGTAAAGCCTTCAAGGTTTGAAAATTTCTCTCTCCTTGGCTATTTCTTGCCAGGTGATATGGAACCAAACTCGCATGTCCAACTCCATGATTTCCTCAAATTCTTGTGCCAAAACTATGGACCATTGTCACTCAACTTGTTCAGGGTTTATGAACCTCGAAAACATTTCAAACCAATCTATCATTGTTTCTGCTGATACCAACTTCATGACTGCACCTTCAGCCACTTTGAGTGGGCATCCTCAAGCACTAGTAACATCTCTAATGGTCTCATGAAATTGATGAAATTTTGCTGCCACAGTGTTTGAGGCCATTCCCATGGGTGAAGGGTTGATAAGGCAGCGCCTTTCTAACTATTGAACAGGCTTCACATGATCTCACTTTCTCGTCAATCTGCAAGTCTACATTCAGCCACCAAAAATACCTCCCAGTTATTGCCTTCGAAGCACCGTGTTGCAGTGGCCTCGGTACATTTGTTCCAGCACCTTTCCTCTTAATTGGTGAGGAATAACAACTCTCATTCCCCACGTTAAACACCTGTCCTATATGGATAACACCCACCGCCTGGATAGTGAAGGATGTAATTCTGGGCAATTTCCACAACTGGTCCTCCCTCTCAGGAATAAGTCAAGCACTCAGCTCAAAACCAGCTTATACTGATGATTTGTTGACCCTGACAGCCTGGGCAAAGTATATAATTTTCATATTCCAGTTGGGAATACCTTCATTCCCTGGTACTGGCAGCTTTGATGGTCAATCTACATTGCTATGTTTCTTTACCTGTCAGTATTTGATCTCATATGAGTAGACTGAGCCAGAGCCCATCTCTGCAGTTGTGTTGTTGCCAGTGATGGCATCCCGAGCAACGGGCCAAAAATGGAGGTTAGCAACTTCTGTTCTGTCTTGGAGTGCTTGCCATAAAGGAAATTGGCAAACTTCCTTATGCTGAACACTACACAATTTTTATTTCTCAACTTGAGCATAATTCTCCTCCGTCTTGGAGAGTGACTTTAATGCAAACGCAATGTGCCTTTCCTCTCCATTTGGTAAGATACACAACATCTCAGCGCCAAACCCATTAGGTGAGGCCTCACAAGCTAACTGTAATGCAACTTCAGGTAAAATGCATTAACACTTCCAACTTTTATTTTAAGGTTTGCTTCACCTCCCGGTAAGCCACTTCACATGCCTGGATCCATTTCTATGGCCGCCTTTTTCCTAGCAACTGATGCAGGGGTTTTAGCACAGTTCCTAGATCAGACACAAATTTACCTTTGTAATTTCCAAGTCTCAAGAACAATCTCAGTACAGACATATTTGAGTCTAGGGGCCTTCATGATAGCCTCCCATGAAAACTGCCGTGTGTCACTATTGTCAGCAGCAGCTAAGATACCTGTGTGACCCTATCTGGAGGGTGGCCTGCAACAGATCCATTGTTGAAAATTTCTTTCCCTGGCCAGTCCACTGAATTAGTATAGGAGTCCAAAGGGGTATTGATCTACTCTCAGGGCTGGCTTGACAGTGACCTTAAGTCACCACAAATCCTCATCATCCCATTAAGGCTGGAATGATGGGAGTGGCCTAAATCACTGGTGGTTACTGATTCCAATGCTAGTTCCACCTTCACTTTAGACTGGATGGCATAGGGTACCAGATGCACCTTCAAGCTCCTAAGTCAAACCTTTGGCTTCAACTGTAATTTAGTTTTGAATCCTTCCCTTTTCCCCAAAATTCCATTGAAGACATCTTCCTATTTGTCCAGGATTTGTTGCAAATTCATTTTTGAGTCCGCCAGCCTATTACCCACACCCTAGTTCAACCTCAATTTGAATAATGTGGGGTAGTCACCTTTAACTACATAAAGTAGCAGTTCTGCACGTGGTCCCTTAACTATACTTTCAACAGTACATAGGTTTTCAGTGACACCACTTGTTCTGTGTATGTTTGTGGCATAACCTTGACAGGCATGAATGGTAGTGTCTTTAACTTCTCCCTAGGGACCAATTCAGAAAGCAGGGACACCACTGTGCCCCTATCCACTTCTATTTTCAATGTCTTCCCTCTACTTTGGATAGAATTCAGAAATTAGCAGTTTCACCCTGTACTGACTGCACATTTAACATAAACTGCTGACCCTGGGCCCTTCTGCCTCTTCCACAGATCCCACTGATTCTGTCCAGTCCCTAGTTGGTGGCACATACTTTATGCCTTATCCTCTAACTTATTGCCAGCAGTTTTGGGCAATATGACTCACTGACTTACATAGGTAGTGCTAGGCTCCTCGAGTCTTATGGCCACTCTTGCCACATGGATGGCATTCTACAGTTGGTATGGCACTCTGCTGAGTTTGCACTATTTGGCACAAGCAGTTGATGATAGCCAACTGGGTTGCTTCCCTGGCAGCCAACTCCATCAAGGCAGCAATTTCGAAAGCTGCCTTTAAATCCAGGTTTCTCATTGTTAGAAGCTTCCATTGGATGGCTTCATTTCTGAGGCCACACACTAAAGGTCTCACAATGCATCTTGGAGGAACACTCTGAATTTGCAATGTCCTGCTAACTTTTTGAAAGTAGCAGGAAATTTGCTAAAAGATTCTCCTTTGTCCTCTACCTATTTGTAAAAACACAAACCTTCTGCAATCATCAGTGGCTTGCATGTGAAATAATTTTCTAACACTTTGCATAGCTCTTGGAATGCCGTCTCTGCCTGTTTCTGTGGCTGTAGCAGACTCCTTAAAATTGCAAAAGTCTTGATCCAGAGATACTTAAGAAAACAAGTACCACATCCTCAGCCTCTGTTCACCTTTAAGGGACTGAAGTGCTCCATGTAAAGCTCATTTTCTGACTCTTCAAACGATCCCACTACTCCAAATTGGCCTGCCATTTAGTTTTCTTGCCGCTTGAGTCCAGTAGCCATTTTCAACTGGTGTCTCCTTGCTGAACCATCTCCATTTTGGCTGCTTCCTCACTGGCTGTGCTAGCATACGTTCTTTCCTGGATTTACCCACAATACGAGCCTCCTTGCAACTTTTGTCTGCAATGTTACATCCTTAATATTGCGCCCTTTCCAAAGTCTGGATGATGTCCTCTCTAGACAAAAAAAGACTATTTACGCATAGTTTGTGAATTGGATCCCACTCTTCTCGCCGTTTGTTATGATGGTGTTTCCTTTTTGAACCAGGAACTATATGCCAGGTAGACAAATGGCAAATCAGAACAGAACACTTTCCTCATGATAGTCACACCTCCAAAGCTAGTTCTCTAGACTGCAAGTTCTGCTCCTCTAATCACCTGAGCAGCTGTCTTAAATTGGAAGCACCCCCAATTACATATATAACACACTAAGCTTAAAGAAAAAGCTTGCACAAAATGCAAGGTAAAGTGAAAAACAATCTAAATGGCCAGTCAGAAAACAATAGAAAACCACAACAAAAGTATCTGCAAGTGCTATTGAAGTTAACAAATTTCACAATTACTTTAGAAAAAATTAAAGGGTAATGTGGGCTCATTAAAGATGGAACAAAAACAGAAATGACTGGAAAAACTCAGCAAGTCTGGCAACATTAGTACAGAGAAAGCAGATTTAACATCTAAGAACTTTCTGCCAAAATACAGTGGGGGTGTGTTCAGTTATTGGATCCTCCCGATGCTTCAAATACATGTAAATAGTACTTTGCACAATTACGAAGTGCCTTTGTGTTTGTTGTAGCTATACAGAAAGTCAAACCCCAATGTTTGTTTTCAATATGCAAAGAATGTATGGAACTGAACAGCTCTAGTGACTGTACATAAAGAATATTTTATGATTAGAAAGAAATTTGTAAAAAAAAAGTTTCAGGTCCATTGTTCATCTAAACACTTTTTAAATGTTGTAATTGTTCCCATCACTACCAGACTTGAAAAAAGAAAGCTTCAGCAGTCTCCATTTCAGACAATAGTTGAGAATGGCAATAATGTGGTTCAACAAATAGGGCCCATTTGTAGATTCCTGTTCCTGAAAATTGAAACTGCCTTGCCTAAAGTGGGGCATGCCAAAACACATTCTTCAAAGCTGATGGGTAGGTAGCTTTTACACCTACCAAGCCACTTCAAAGTTGTTCCTGCTTTTTGTTGCACAAGGCCTCAGATCCACATTTCCTTTATGTTCCATATTAGATTACTTACAGCGTGGAAACAGGCCCTTCGGCCCAACAAGTCCACACCGACCCGCCGAAGTGCAACCCACCCACACCCCCACACTTACCCCTTACCTAACACTATGGGCAATTTAGTATGGCCAATTCACCTGACCCGCACATCTTTGGACTGTGGGAGGAAACCGGAGCACCCGAAGGAAACCCACGCATACACAGGGAGAACGTGCAAACTCCACACAGTCAGTTGCCTGAGTCGGGAATTGAACCCGGGTCTCAGGCGCTGTGAGGCAGCAGTGCTAACCACTGTGCCACCGTGCCGCCCACAATGAAAAGAAGTGTGGAACCAATGTGTTTCAGCAGGCAGGTCCCAAGTCCGTTTCATCTCCATTTGGTACTCTGGAGATGGGACATAAGCAGGTGCAATCAATTGAATGCAAATACACTGATACATGGTGCAAATAATCACTGTCGAATAACTGAATGGCTTCTATCGATACCACAAACTGCCAGCTCAAAGTAAAGAGAATCCACCCAAATCCAACACTGGCACCTCTATGTCATTAACTGAATGCTTAAGGATTAAATTTTGAGTGGACTTACATAGTATGATCTTTGGAGAAATGTTGAATTACTGTCAAAACATCTAGACTTCTCCATTATTCTGCATCTGTGACTCCCAAAGTTGCAAACAGGTCTACTGGAGTAACAGCAGTGAGTACGGATAGTTTTGTCATATGATACTTTTGAAGGACAATTTTCCATTATTATTTGTGAATATAGTTTATGGATAATTAATATTAAAATTACCCTCACCCAATGTACTTTGCATGAAGCTTTTATTCCTAAACATGTACATATATAAATATGTACTGTCCAGCATTAATTTGAACAGATGTAAACTACATTTTCAACTTTGCAAAACGTACTAAAGATAGCCAAATCCAGTCACTTGCTTCATATTTCGATAGGTTTTGAGAAACTACAATAAATAGAACTTCTATATGTCTATACAGTATATCAAGACTTTAAAATTGCATTTTAGAGGAAGTGATTTGTTTTAAAGTGTTTGTAAATGCAATTCAAAAGTCCAATTTAGTCTCATTGTATGGTCATATGTTTCTAGTTCTTGTTGAACTTGCTTAATACTAGGTAGTAAGATGCTACTTGAGACTGACCAGTCAGTTCAACCCCCTTTTATAACCGAATGATGGGACACGCTCATGAAACTGAATGATTTGGAGATGCCGTGTTGGACTAGGGTGTACAAAGTTAAAAATCACACAACACCAGGTTATAGTCCAAGAGGTTTAATTGGAAGCACACTAGCTTTCAGAGCGACGCTCCTTCTTCAGGTGATCACTATCACCTGATGAAGGAGTGTCGCTCTGAAAGCTAGTGTCTCCAGCATCTGCAGACCTCACTTTTTACTCGTGCTTCCAATTAAACCTGTTGGACTATAACCTGGTGTTGTGTGATTTTTAACCATGAAACTGAATGGTATGTTTACAGGGGTGACAAAACAAAGTTTTAAAAAAAAATCAATGGCACGAGTTATCAAAGTTGAAAAAAAACAGAAGACTGGAAATAAAAAAAGTAGCTATCATTAGAGAAAAAGAAGCTGGAAAATTAATGGAGCTAAAAGTCAATACTCCCTTAGACTTGTTGCAACAGAGTCATTAAATTAGCACTAAAAATAGTGGATACATAGGTAGTAATTTTACAAGCATCATTAGATTCTGAAAAATACAAGAGGATGGGAAAACAACAAAGATAATGCCTTTTTTCAGAAAGAAGTGACAAAAACAAACAAGCAAATGTAGGCCAGTTAACTTAAAATACATGTTATTGGGAAAATGTTGGAGGCAATTATAAAGGATATAAGAACAGAGCTTTCAGAAATACATTGCATAATCAGACTCAGCATGGATCAATGTAGAAGAAATCATTCCTAACAAATTTATTGAAATTCTCTTAAGAGATTATAACTAGGATGTGTTAAGACAAAACGGTGTCATATACTTGGGTTAAAATAAGGTGGTTGATAAGTTACCTCCCTTTCGACTACTTAATTAGAGCCATAGTGTGGCAAGTATGACATCAACATGGAGAGAGAATTGGCTAACTAGCAGAAGACAAAATTGGGATCAGAGGGGATATTTCGAGATGGCAAACTGTGACTAGTGGTGCATAACAGGGATCAGTGTAGTATCCATAATTATTTTAATATATATTAATGACTTGGATGAGAAAAGTGAATGTACCATTACCAAGTTTGTGAATATAACAAGAATAGATAAGAAGGCAAGTGACAAGGATGGCATAAAGAGTCTGCAGAGGAGTACAGACTAGTTAAAGCAGAGGAGTAAAAACTTGGCAGATGGAATAAATGTGAAAAAATGAGAGGTTGTGCATTTTAGCAGGATGAAGAGAGTGCCAAATATTATTTAAATAGAAAAACTGCAAAAACTGCAGCACAGCGATTTGGGAATCCTTGTGCATAAATCACAAAAATGGCATATAAGTTCAGCGGATATTAAGGAAGGCAAATGGAATATTTGATTTTAATTCTAAGTGAATGGAGTAGAAAAATAATGAAGTTTTACTAAAACTATACAAGGCACCTGGAACACTGAAAAGTTTTGATTCCCCCATCAAAGGTCACTAGAGATACCAGAGAAAGTTCATCAGTTGATCCCAGGGTATGAAGTTTAGAAGAATGGGAAGTGATAAATACACCATTCTTGAAATATATACAACATTCTTGGGGGTTTGACAGGGCAGATGGAGAATTGTTTCCACTGCAGGAGAGTCTAGGACAGAGGGCATAAACTAAGATCAACTAAGCAAAAATGAGGACTGCAAATGCTGGAGATTAGAGTTAAGATTAGAGTGGTGCTGGAAATGCACAGCAGGTCAGGCAACATCCGAGGAGAGGAAAATCAATGTTTCAGGCAGAAGCCCTTCATCGGAAATGAACGAAGGGCTCCTGATTCCTGATGAAGGGCTTCTGCCCAAAACATCAATTTTCTTGCTCCTCAGATGCTGCCTGACCTGCTGTGCGTTTCCAACACCACTCGAATCTGGGCATAAGTTAAGAGGCTGCCCAGTTAGGTCAAAATGAGGAGGGATTTCTTCTAAGTGGAATTCCTTACCATAGAGGGCTGTTGAGGCTTCTTTGTTTAGTGTATTCATAGCAGAGATAGACAGATCTTTGATCAGTATCTGAATCAAATGTTATAGGAAAAAGATGGAAGTTGAGGTTTATCAAATCAACCAAAAGCACATTGAATGATAGATCAGACTTGATGGATGATTGGCCTGCTTTCACTTCCTATTCATATGGTCTTACCTTCCAAACCATAACCTCTACCACCTAGCAAGTCAGCATGGCAGATGATTGGGGCCCCCGTCACCTCCAAACTTTTTAAGCCACATATTATCCTGAATTATGACTAGCTTGCAGTTTCTTTACTCCTGTTGGGTCAAAATCCTGGAACTCCTTTCTTGAAAGCACTGTGGTTGTGCTTATACCCATGGACTGTGGTGGTTCAAAAAGGTGGCTCATGGTCTTCTTGAGGGCAAATACAAATGGCCAGTGCTGATCCAACAGCAACACCCCATCAATTAATCGTGAAAATAATCAAAATTTGTAAGTGGGGACATGCAAGAATAGAGTGAATGGAGATGAAGTTGTAGTCTTATTCTTGAACAGCAATAACAGGACCAGAGGGACAACAGGATAATCCACAAACCTTGTGGGAAAAGATTTGCTAACCTACGATAGACTCACAAAAGCAAATTGGCCAAATTGTACCAGGACACCCAGAATTCCGGAGCACCTCACGAACTGGATCAGATGGCACACAGACAATGGAATATGCTTTCAAGCTCCCATGACATGACAAGAGGCTCAAAGGCCTAAGGGCAGTTTCACAACCCAGCAACAGCAAAACCACACAAAGAGTAGGACAGACAGACAGGCACCACAGGACAATGGAAGCACCTCACCAATTGACTTTAATACCTACCTGTGAAGATGAATGGAACCATGGATACTGTCAAGAAGGAACAGGACATTCATTGATAAACTGTTTTCCAATTAGCACCCTTACAACTAAATTACTCCATTTTCAGAAACATCGTATTTTCCCATTTCTTAATCAGTGTCATTGTGCAGCATTACTATAAAACTGGTCTCATCCTCAGCTCTGGGAGGAGAAATCAAATTCTCTGTGCAGACTGTCTGTTTTCTCCTCCAGCGATATTGCTTGCAATAAACTGTTTGTTAATTTCACTTCGAGCTGTGTTTTGTGATTCCTAACCTACTGGGCAAATTTCTCCGACAAACCCTAAAAGCATATTTCAAATTCAAGTCTTTAGATTAAACAAAAAGTCATCGCTAGCCCCTAATAGCAAAGACTTCACCAAATAGTGATTCACCATCAACAGCTAGGAGATTGGGAAAGAAAGAAATGCAATGCTTAGAACTTAGAATTCAGTTGAAATCCCCTTTCAAGATAGTGGATAGCTTCAGAAGAATGATGCAAAGTGTAAACGTTTTGGTGGTGAATTCAAATCTCATCATGATACATTATACAATTAAATTTAATAAATCTAGTATTTTTGGACTGGTACTAGAATAAAAGACAATATTGTGTGCTTAGTTAAAAATCACACAACACCAGGTTATAGATGAACAGGTTTAATTGGAAGCACATTAGCTTTTGGAGCGCTGCTCCTTCATCACCTGATGTAGAAGCGTCGCTCCGAAAGCTAATGTGCTTCCAATTAAACCTGTTGGACCATCACCTGGTGTTGTGTGATTTTTAACTTTGTACACCTCAGTCCAACATCGGCACCTCCAAATTGTGTGCTTAAAGGAAGATTTGAGGTTTTTAATATTCATAAACAGATGCCTAAAGAAAATCCAATATTATAGATTTTATATAAAATCAGAATACAGCCATATGGATAAAGCTGGAAATAGAATAATGCAGTGATATACACAATAATTTAAAAAATTATCTATTCTAATCTAGATTTTGACCCAAAGCTTTCATTTTTTTCCGTTTCTATCTTGGTGCAGCTTCTGCTTTCATTCTTCCTTCCATCTATTTTGTTGATGCAAATGGTATGCACAGGGAGAGCACGGAAAAACACACAGGCCACCCTCAAGTCCAAAATTATTCTGGGCCAGAAACAAAAAGCAGACAATGAGCTTCAGCGTTAAACAATGCTCAATACAAGCAGCATGCATCATCTATGTGTTGTACTGCAGAAATTCACCGAAGCCCTTTAGACAGCACTGTCATAGAATCCCTACAGTATGAAACCAGGACATTCGGCCCATCGAGTTCACACCAATCCTCTGAAAAACATCCCACGAAGACCCACCCTGCCACCTATCCCTTAACCCTGCATTCCCCATGACCAGTCTAGTCTAAACATCCCTGGACAATTTAGCATGGCCAATCCACCCAACTTGCATATCTTTGGACTGTGGGAGGAAACTGGAGCACGCTAAGGAAGCTCATGCAGACATGGGGAGAATGTGCAAACTCTACACAGACAGTCACCTAAAGGTAGACCCAGGTTCCTTGCACTGTGAGGCAGCAATGCAAACCACTGTGCCATCATGCTGTCCCAAATCCATGAACACTACCATCTAGAAAGCCAAGGGCAGCAGATATATGGGAACACTAAGACCTACACATTCCCCTCCAAGCCACTGCGCATCCAAAGTTGTAAATCTACTGACATTCCTTCAAATCCTGGAACTCTCTCCCTAACATCACTGTGGGTCTATCTACAGCAAACGAATTGCAGCAGTTCAAGAAGGCAGCACACCATCACCTTCTCAGGGGCAACTACAGATGGGCAATAAATTCTAGTCAGCCAGCGAAGCCCACATCCCATGATTTTTTTTAAATTTAAAGAAACCAGCACTTACTGCATCAGGAAAGACAAGCAAACAGAAAGTAGGTTCATGCTCCAAGGCTGTAGATTTAGATAAATAATATGGTTGGTTCAAATCAGCAGTAATTTTCTGCAAGTATTTGGTCTATGATGATATCAGTTCTACAATTAGTGCTAAACCATAGGATAATAAATAAAACACTTGAGGATCATAATACTGCACCAGCAGAATGGACTATATCACCACAGCGAGACAAGTACTTTAACAAAAATGAGCACACTCATCAGATAAAAAACAACTACCCTTGTATGAATAACACCCTTGGTTATTACGGTGATAAATTAATTCCCTCTGTGTATCTTTGCTGCCAGTGTTATGTGGTTGATCAAATATATCATAATACAAGAGATTAAATCCATGTAATAAGGTGACTCACCTTTGGTGGGGACACCGATCCAATTGAGATAGCGAGTGAGTTTCTTAGAAACATAAGTCTTCCCACGAGCAGGCAATCCCACCATTACAATCAATGTGGGGGAATTGGTCATGTGAGATGCCCAGGCTGCAATTAAAAGAAAATATGAAACAAGAATTTAAAAAAATGAAGAGTCTCATTCGCAGTGTTAAGCATCAGAGGCTACCATGAAAATTTAGGTAAAACTGTATTAGTGATATCCAAAGTCCTGGAAAAAGTAATACAGTATTAAGTACAACGTGCGAGAAGCAGATTTCAAAATCAGCAAATTACAGTGGGCAGATATATACATGAGAGTATGATAGTTTTAATACTTTAGTTACAACAGAGAACAGTTTTGAAATTAAAGAAACTGCTAGAAATAGCTCTAAAAGATTCTGCAGTCTCTTAGCAATAAAGTTTCTCTGTTCCCAGTTCAGGGGATAACAATGAGACAACACAATCAATTGTCCATTGTTCACAAGGATGTTATCTAAGTGACATATATCTTTCAAGCACAGTCTCCATATCGACATTCCTGATGAGATGGAATATTTTGTTCACCAAATGAATACGATGTGCATACAATATATAAGCTATAAAATGATGTCAGGGGTAAGAGAAAGCTGTCCACCTTGTCTGCCTGTTTGTGAGTAATTGGACATTTGAATTCAAACACACTCACCAGTCCACTTGGATGTAAAGTATATAAATTGAATCAAGAGTAGAATACAATTTCAATAGAGGAGAGCTTTTTGAAGTGGACCCACATGGTTTCTGCCTGACACTTGGGTTCGCTGAAGACAGAGGAGAACAGAAGAGACCGATACTATTTTCCCATTCAGTCCTAATACCAAATCTGGAACAAATACACTGTCTCATCTATTATAACCAGATGCCTTTCCTGTATATTTAACTTATGCAATACAGTTTCCAGGAGGCCTCTTATGCAGTTGTAGAGACCTCACCTCAGAACCTGAAGCTTTGGATTCAAGTCCCATCTTGTTAGCCTCAGTAAGTGTGTCACAACAGCCAAAGGGGTTGATTACCAACCTGCGAATTCTTCCGATATGCCTATGGCTAGAGATAAAAGTGGGCAGCCAGACTGTCGTGGCAGCTGGAGTACAATTACCTTCTCACATTAAAAAAAAGCCTCCATGCACAGGTTCTTTCTGCGTGCAAGCAGCATCCTCAGAAAGTTTCACATTACTTGGTTTTCTGCTGGAACCATCCTGTAATGGATTGAGTTCTGGAATGTGAAACAACCAAAAAAAATTGCTTTAAACCCCATTTGTGATCTTGACCAACTTTTGGCAATAATCTTTGACTCCCAGAACAAATCTTAAGCACACACACTAAAGAGTTAACTAGTTGAAGTTCAGCCACAAATTAACAGGATAACATTCTTTAACCCTTAGGCTGAATTCATTTATTTCTATTCAGAATTGGGGAAGGGCTTATGCCCGAAACATTGATTCTCCTGCTCCTTGGATGCTGTCTCACTTGCTGTACTTTTCCAGCACCACACAGTCGACTTTATTGTTCTTTGCCAGGCATATGAAGCATGCAAAAACTAATGTAATGCAGAGAATTGGGATTTTTGAATACAGGAATTCATGAGTGGATGACAAAATAACTAATAATAAGGGAAAAATTTGATTATAAAAATAAATTGATAAGAAACATAAAAACCAAAAGCAACTGACTTCCACGAGTATTCAAGATCAAGTTGAAGATCTCCTTGGAAAAAGGCATTGGTCTGCCCAATCTTGAAATTTATAAACCACATGAAAAATGGCTTCAAGGTGAAGGCCCCAAAGAATTCTGGGTGTGGAGAGAGATGATGGATGAGAAATAGAAACATGTTTTATACCTGCAAAAATCTGTTTACATGCACCAGTTATTGCTTTACTTACAATGTGATTTATTATTAAAAAAAATAAGAGGGTAGCTAAAATAGGTGTGAGGCTTTTGGAGGATGCAACTGCAGAATTAATCATGGGGTGCAGGGAAATGTTAGATAATTTAAACCAATATTTTGCATCAGTCTTCATAGTGGAGGATACTGTAAAAACCCCAAAAATAATGCAAATGTGAGGAAAGATCTCGTCATAGTCTCTGTCACAAAGGACGAAGTATTTGATAAACTAATGGAACTGAAAATAGATAAGTCACAAGGAACTGATGGACTGTATCCAAGGCTTCTGAAGGAAGTGGTTGCAGAGATAGTAGAGGCATTAGACACAACATTCCAGAACTCACTCAGTTGCAGGAGGGTTTAGCGGAAAACCAGTAACGTGAAACCCCTATTCAAGAAGGCAGTGCGACAGAAAACAGGAAACTATAGGCCACTTGGCTGTCATTGGGGAAAACCCAGAATCTGTTATTATGGGAAAAATAACAGGCTACTTAGGAAAGCTTTATGCAATCAAACTCAACATAGCTTAGTAAAAGATAAATCACATTTGACAAATTTGCTAGAATTGTTTTAGGGCACAAGTGTATAAATGGGAATCAATAGGTGTAGTCAAACTTCCACCAGGCACTCAATAAGATGCCACATAAAGGGCGATTGCACACAATACTATGATGTATCAACAGTTCCATGTAACATCACATCCTGCAGGTTACCTCAATGGCAATCACCACTTTGACTTCGAAATACATCTCTATTTCACCAGCATAATTGAGTCAAAATTCTGGAATTCTCTCTCTAACAGCATTATGGGTCTACCTATAACACATGGACTGTGGCAGTTCAATGCAGCAGCTCACGATCAACCTTTCATGGGCAACTATGGTTGGGCAAGCAATACCGATTCAAACGTGCACACCCACAATCCATGTGTGAATAAGAAAAGGAGACAATGATATTAGGCGTAAGGCACTAACATGGATGAATTGGTTAACACACAGAAAGAATTGGAAATAATGGGTCTTTTTCAGGTGAGATGCAACTAGTGGAGTTCCACAAGGATTAATCCAAGGGCCTCAATTATTTACTATCTATATTGATGACTTAGAGGAGGTGGAAGAATGTAATATATCCAAATTTGCTCGTGATATGAAAATAGGTGCGAGGGTATGCTATGATGAGATCAAAAGAAATATGCAGGGGAAAATTGATGGATTGCGTGAGAGGGAAAAACAGATGAAGTTTTATGTAGGAAGTTGTGAGACCATGCACTTTTGTGGCAAGAATCAGAAAGGTGGGAATGTTATTTAAATAGAGATCAAGTCATTTTTAGAGGCCAAAACAGTGCAGTCGAGGGGGACTTGGGTGTTTATATGCTTGAAACACAAAAATTTAGTATGCAGGGACAGCAAAGGAATTAAGCAAATGGAACTTTGGGAAAAAAACAAAAATGCTGGAGAAACTCAGATTTGAAGTCATACTGCTCAAAAAACTTATCTCCATTTCTGACTCCACACATGCTAACAGACCTGATTTTCTGCTGTATTTTTACACTGAGTCACTTCCAGCATCTGCAGTATTTTGCTTTTAATGGAATTTTGGCCTTTACTCTTAGGAGATTGGAGTTTAAAAATAAGAAAATCATCTAACAACTATAGAAGGTGCTGGTGAGGTTGCATCTAGTGTACGGTATAACTTTGATGCCTGTATTCAAGAGAAGACAGGGACCTGCTGTGCTTTAACCAGCAACACATTTTCAAGAGAAGACATACTGCTCGGAGGCAGTTCAAGAGATTCACCCTAGGCTGATACTGGGATGAAAGGGGTGACATCAAGAACAGCGAAACATTAGATTATCGCGAAATTTTTAAAAATCTATTGAAACATACAAAATTCTGCTTGGGCTTGACAGGGTAGATTGTAAGGTGATGTCCCCATTAGTGGGGAAATCTGAAATAAGGGATATAGTTACAGAATAAGGAGACACATTTATCATTGAAATGAAAGGCAATTTCTTCTCCTGGAAGGCAACAAAAATCTGGAATTCTCTACGCCAGAAAGTTGTTTAAGTTTGATTACAAAAACCATATAAAGCAATCTAGATAGATTATTGAAAGGCAAAAGTGAGGACTGCAGATGCTGGAAACCAGAGTTTAAATCAAAGCAGTACTGGAAAAGCACAGCAGGAAAGACAACATCCGAGGAGCAGGAAAATCGACGTTTCGGGCAAAAGCCCTTTATCAGGAATAGAGCCAGGGAGCCCCAGGGTGGAGAGATAAAATGAGGATGGGATGGGGGGGGGGGCTGCTGGGGAGAAGGTAGCAAAGAGTACAATAGGTGAATGGCGGATGGGGATGGAGGTGATAGGTCAGAGGGGAAGGTGGAGCGAATAGGTGGGAAGGGAGATTGGCAGGTAGGACAGGCCATGGGGACAGTGCTGAGCTGGAAGGTTGGAACTGGAGTAAGGTGGGGGGAGGGGAAATGAGGAAACTGGTGAAGTCCACATTGATGCCCTGGGGTTGAAGTGTTCTGAGGCGAAAGATGAGGCATTCTTCCTTCAGGCATTAGGTGGTGAGGAAGCGGCAGTGGAGGAGGCACAGGACCCGCATTTCCTCGGCAGAGTGGGAGGGGGAGCTGAAATGTTGGGCTACGGGGCTGTGGGGATGCTTGGGTGTCCCGGAGATGTTTCCTGAAGCGCTCTGCGAGGAGGTGTGCAATCTCCAATAGGGGAGACTGCATCGGGAGCAACAAATACAATAAATGACATTGGTGGTTGTGTAGGTGAAACTTTGATTGATGTGGAAGGCTCCTTTGGGGCCTTGGATGGAGGTGAGGGCGGACACATGGGCGCAGGTTTTGCAATTCCTGCAGTGGCAGGGGAGGACGCCAGGACGGAAGGGTGAGTTGGGGGGGGGGGGGTGGACCTGACCAGGTAGTCATAGAGGGAATGGTCTTTGCGGAAAGCAGAAAGGGGTGGAAAGGGAAATATATCTCTGGGGTCCGTTTGGAGGTGGCAGAAATGTCGGCGGATGACACAGCTAATGCCAAGGTAAGGTAGAAAGTGAGGACTGGGGGGGGGGGGGGGGGGGGGGGGTCCTTGTTACGGTTGGAGGGGTGGGGTTTGAGGGTGGAGGTGTGGAATGTGGATGAGGTGCGTTGGAGGGCATCTTCAATCACGAGGGAAGGGAAATTGCAATCTCTAAAGGAGGAGGCCATCTGGTGTGTTCTGTGGTGGAACTAGTCCTCCTGGGAGCAGATACGGCAGAGGAATTGGGAATACGGAATGGCATTTTTGCAAGAGGTAGGGTGGGAAGAGGTGTAATCCAGGTAGCTGTGGAAGTCAGTGGATTTGTAAAAACTGTCAATTAATGGAGATGGAGAGGTCCAGGAAGGGAGGGAGGTGTCAGGGATGATCCAGGTGAAAATAAGGTCGGGGTGGAATGTGTTGGTGAAGTTGATGAACTGCTTAACCTCCTCACAGGAGCACGAGGTGGCGCCGATGCAGTCATCAATGTAGTAGAGGAAGATGTGGGGAGTGGTGCTGGTGTAACTACGGAAGACAGATTGTTCTACGTAGCCGACAAAGAGACAGGCATAGCTGGGGCCCATACAGGTGCCCATGGCTACACCTTTGGTCTGGAGGAAGTGGGAGGATTCGAAGGAGAAATTGTTAAGGGTGAGGACCAGTTCAGCCAAATGAATGAGAGTGTCAGTGGAAGGGTACTGTTGGGGACGTCAGGAGAGGAAGAAATGGATGGCTTGGAGGCCCTGGTCGTGGCAGGTGAAGGTGTAGAGGGATTGGATGTCCATGGTGAAGATGAAGCGTTGGGGGCCCGGGAAACGGAAGTCTTGGAGGGCGTGGGTGGTGTCTTGAACGTAAGCAGGGAGTTCCTGGACTTGGGAGGAATAGGACAGTATCGTGGTAGGTGGAGATGAGTTCGGAGGGGCAGGAGCAGGCTGAGACAATGGGTCGGCCGGGGTGGTCATGCTTGTGGATCTTAGGAAGGGGGTAGAATTGGGTGGTGCGGGGTTTCCGGACTATGAGGTTGGAAGCTGTGGGTGGGAGATCTCCTGAGGTGATGAGGTTCTGTATGGTCTGGGAGATGATGTTTTAATGATGGGGGTTGGATCATGGTCAAGGGGGCGGTAGGAGGAGGTGTCTTCGAGTTGGCATCTGGCTTCAGCGGTGTAGAGGTCAATGCATCAAATTACCACTGCAACCCCTTTATCTGCTGGTTTGACAGTGAGGTTGGGAGTGGAGCAGAGGGAGTGGAGGGCTGCGCATTGTGAGGGTGAGAGGTTGAAGTGGAGGAGGGAGGAATATCAGGAAGTTGACGGATATGCAGTGTTGGGCATGAAAGAGGAATTGAGGCTTGGTGCAGTAAGCCATGATCTTATAGAATAGCAGGGTAGGCCTGAGGCGCTGAACAGTCTACCTCTGCTCATATTTCTTGAGGTAACATCTTTTGAGACTGAATACCGGGACTGAGCGGCTACTGCTAATTACTGACCTGGTCTTACTTCATGAAAGCCAGGAATTTTGAGCTCAAATTCCTCTTTACTTTTCCATGAGACACCATTCAAGCTTCATGTGACACAAATCAATGATGGTTGGAGCTCTCCATAGGCAAGGTTTTCCTTTTGCACTACACTTTTAACTACTGTATCTTGCACATGGCAAAGAGGGAGCTCCTTAGCTACAATTGCTAGCTCAAAACCATAAAGAAGAGCTGTATGGACTTCTTAATATCACAAGTTTAACCTTCATTGGTACTTTACTATCATTTGAAAGATTTGCCAAAATCCCTTATCTAAAAATCTGTATGCAGCAAGTGTTTCTGGGAACATTGAAATTTCTTACTTGTTACAAGTGACTTTCTATCTGAATGAAAATCGATGTCACTCATATTTACTAAAAAAAACCCTGAAAGCTATGAACTACAGCACCTGAAACACAACGTGTGAACATATGCCCAGGTTCCACTGAAAGATTATTACATGAAAACATTAACTTGGTTTCAATTTCCACAGTTGCTGCCTGACCTCCTACTCCAAACTTTATAGTCCAAAGTTTATAGAAAAGACTTGATGTCTGATAACATATATTTTGAAATAAAGCAAATCTTAATAGGATGAAAAGGCTTCAGGTTCACAAGTATAAATTAAAAGACTTTGGGAGGTCTCAGTACAATAGATAGTTGAAGAAGACTCTCAGCAAGACTCTTGACTGATTTGAAACTTTGGGTAGATTTGGAGCAAGAATATGTGTAATAAGAGAGAGAAAGAGCTTTTCATGTATGCCAACCATCCTGCCTGATCTGGTCTAGTACTTACTACTTATAGTTGTCTGTTTTTGCTATACAACTAGTGTAAAATTTATCCCACCATTGTGTTCACAGTTGATCTTGAATGACATTCTAATCTCTTTAACATTCAATATTACAATCACTCCACTAATCATTATGAACATGCTAAGAAACACAAAACTTCACTAAATTAGTTCCATAAATAGTACGCCAGTTAGACCTGGTCAGAAGTTGTGTGTTCTGCAGCAAACAACACAGAAAGAAACAAGGTGCAAAACCATCGCTGACCTAGAGCATGGTTATAGCATAGTTCTAAATTCCAATAGTCAAATTCAACCGGCTGATTAATGAGGTTTCAATGTGGAATGATGACCATATGTTGATTACTCCTTTTGAATTTGACCATTGGAATTTAGAACTGTGCTGTATTTTCTGTGTCTGTACTAGTGATGGTTTTACATTTCATTTCTATCTGCTCCAACCCTTATTAGCCTAAAGGCAAAGAGTAGGACATACCAGAATGAGAATTTTAAAATTGAAGACAGAAAAAGCATAGCATCAATGGATGAGTGGGAAGTAACTGTAAATAATAACAGTGACAACTTCAGAGAAAACAAAAACATGTAAAAACAAAAGCAAAGATATGTTCCAACTACACAATGCCCTTTCATTTACAGTGACAAATGATCTTGGTTTGAGAATCAATTTGGATAAAGATAATTGTGAAAGGAAAAATGTCAGGGATAGTCATTTGTAGGATACCTGACAGTAGTTATACAGTAGGACAGCAAAAATCAGGAAATTCTGAGAACTTGGAAGAAAGGTACTGTGATAATTGTTGAAGACATTAATCTTCACATAAATCAAATTAATCAATGGCAAAGTTATCCAATGACCAGCTATCCTTAGTAGCCACACACGCAGATGACAAGCAACATGAATTCGACTGGGACAACATTACTATTATAGGACAAGCCAAACAGAGAACAGCCAGTGAATTCCTAGAGGCATGGCACTCATGCACAGACTCAATCAATAAGCACATCGACCTGGACTCAATATACCGGCCACTGTAGTGGACAGCTGGAACTGACAACTGGAAGCGGCAGATTCAAACCAGTATAAATGCCAGAGGAAAGATCACAGAAGCGCTTCACAGGAGGCTCCCAAGCACTAAGGATGTCACCTATACAGGGGACAAAACGTCTGCAACACAAATTCCCAGCTCGACGATCGGAACCACAACAACGAGCACCTGAGCTACAAACCTTTTCACAAACTTTGAAATGGCAAAGGTAGTTTGGAAAATGAATATTTCTAATGCATTCAGCACATTTTCTGACAGCAAAACATTCCGTAACCAGAGATGTACAATGATTTGTCATCAATTAATAGGCTCATGGTAAAGGCTCTTCCAGGGAAGAGTGATCCCAATATAATAATATTTCACAGTCAATTCAAAGATAGGTCTGAAACTTTGAAATAAAGCTGGGCATGAAGACAGAGGTAGCTAGAGTGGAATTGGGAGAATATGTTAAAAGGTAAGATGGAGAGAAGTGGTCACAGACATTTAAGGAAATATTTCATGACTGTCAACAAATATAAAAGACAAACTGAAACTAGAATAAGAAAGATACATCATCCATCTAAGGAAGCGCGTTAATGATGATATCATATTAAAAAACTATGCATAATGCTGCAAAGGCTACGGGTCACCTAAAAATTGGGAACATTCCAGAAATTAGCAAAGGATGATTTTAAGAATGGGAGAAATTAGAGTGAGAGAGAAAACTAGCAAGAAATATGAAAAAAAAGGCAGTAAAAGCTTTGACAAGTATTTCAAAAATGAATGGGATGAGATTGGGGAATAAACACTGGAAAGTAAGGAAATGGCAAAGACTTTGAGCATTTTGCATGTCTTCACAATAGAAAACACAAGTATCCAATACAAGAAAATCAAGAGGGAAAAGGGAGGGATAAATTTAAGTATTAAGAAAACTAACAAGCTAAAAGCCAATAGGTTTTTAAAGAGGTGGCTTTAGAGATAGTAGATGAGTTGACTGTAATAATCTAAAATTCCCTAGATTATGGAAAGGTCCTGGTGGGTAGGATAAATACACAAAGTGTCTTCACAGTAGTGTGGGAGTCCAGAACTAGCAGGCATAGGTTTAGGGTGAGAGGGCAAAGATATAAAAGACACCTAAGGGGCAACAGTTTCATGCAGAGGGTGGTATGTGTATGGAACGAGCTGCCAGAGGAAGTGGTGAAGGCTAGCAACATACCCGTTCAGATGCCTTTTAAATATGAATAGGAAGGGTTTGGAGGGATATGGGCCAAATGCTGGCAGGTGGGACGAGATTGGGTTGGGATATCTGGCCGGCATGGACTGGTTGGACTGAAGGGTCTGTTTCTGTGCTAAACATCTCTATGACTCTATGACTGAAATCTCACAAATGCAATATTTATAGTTGAGAAGAGGGTCTCAGTCTGAGCAGACACAAGGGCATATTTTGGACTATGCAGTCATTTTTTGACATAAAATGTTGTAAAATATTTATATTGTTTAGTATTGTCACACATAGAACATAGAATAATACAGCACAGAACAGGCTCTTCGGCCCACGATGTTGTGCCGAACATTTGTCTTAGCTTAAGTACCTATCCATGTACCTATCCAATTGCCGCTTAAAGGCCACCAATGATTCTGACTCTGCCACTCCCACAGGCAGCGCATTCCATGCCCCCACCACTCTCTGAGTAAAGAACCTACCCCTGACACCCCCCCATACCTTCCATCCTTTACCTTAAATTAATGTCCCCTTGTAACACTCTGTTGTACCCGGGGAAAAAGTCTCTGATTGCGTACTCTACCTACTCCTCGATCATCTTATAAACCTCTATCAAGTTACCCCTCATCCTTCGCCATTCCAATGAGAAAAGGCCTAGCACTCTCAACCTATCCTCGTACGACCTATTCTCCATTCCAGGCAACATCCTGGTAAATATCCTCTGCACTCTCTCCAAAGCTTCCACATCTTTCCTAAAGTGAGGCAACCAGAACTGCACACAGTACTCCAAATGTGGCCTTACCAAGTTTCTGTACAGCTGCAGCATCACCTCACGACTCTTGAATTCAATCCCTCTGCTAATGAATGCTAATACACCATAGGCCTTCTTACAAGCTCTATCCACCTGAGTGGAAACTTTCAAAAAGCTATGAACATAGACCCCAAGATCCCTCTGCTCCTCCACCTTACTAAGAACCCTACCGTTAACCCTGTATTCCGCATTCTTATTTGTCCTTCTAAAATGGACAACCTCACACTTGACAGGGTTGAACTCCATCTGCCAGTCCTCAGCCTAGCTCTGCATCATATCTAAGTCCCTTTGCAGCCGACAACAGCCCTCCTCACGATCCACAACTCCACCAATCTTCGTATCGCCTGCAAATTTACTGACCCACCCTTAGACTCCCTCTTCCAAGTCATTAATAAAAATTACAAACAGCAGAGGACCCAGAACTGATCCCTGCAGAACTCCACTTGTAACTGGGCTCCAGGCTGAATATTTACCATTTACCACCACTCTCTGACTTCGACCGGTTAGCCAGTTCTCTATCCAACTGGCCAAGTTTCCCACTATCCCATGCCCCTGACTTTCTGCATAAGTCTACCATGGGGAACCTTATCAAACGCCTTACTAAAATCCATGTACACTACATCCCACTGCTCTACCCTCATCCACATGCTTGGTCACCTCCTCAATAAGACTTGTAAGGCAAGACCTACCACTCACATATCCGTGCTGGCTGTCCCTAATCAAGCAGTGTCTTTCCAGATACTCATAAATCCTATGCCTCAGTACCCTTTCCATTACTTTGGCTACCACCGAAGTAAGACTAACTGGCCTGTAATTCCCGGGGTTATCCCTATTCCCTTTTTTGAACAAGGGCACAACATTCGCCATTCTCCAGTCCCCTGGTACCACCCCCGTTGACAGTGAAGATGAAAAGATCATTGCCAACGGCTCTACAGTTTCCTCTCTTGCTTCCCACATAATCCTAGGATATATCCCGTCAGGACCGGGGGACTTGCCTATCCTCAAATTTTTCAAAATGCCCAGCACATTTTCCTTCCTAACAAGTATCTCCTCTAGCTTACCAGTGCATTTCATACTCTCCTCTTCAACAATACGGTCCCTCTCATTTGTAAATACTGAAGAAAAGTACTCATTCAAGACCTCTCCTATCTCTTCCGACTCAATACACAGTCTCCCACTACTGTCCTTGATCGGACCTACCCTCGTTCTCGTCATTCTCATGTTTCTCACGTACGCATAAAAGGCCTTGGGGTTATCCTTGATCCTACCCGCCAAAGATTTTTCATGCTCTCTCTTAGCTCTCCTAATCCCTTTCTTCAGCTTCCTCCTAGCTATCCTGTATCCTTCCAACGCTCTGTCTGAACCTTGTTTCCTCAACCTTATGTAAGCCTCCTTCTTCCTCTTTACTAGACATTCAACCTCCCTCGTCAACCAAGGTTCCCTTACACGACCATCTCTTTCCTGTCTGACAGGTACATACATATCAAGGACACGTCGTATCTGTTCCTTGAAATCCAAATGTTGGTTGGATTTGAAATGCACGCTTTTTAAATCAAATTTGATAACATAAAACTTGCTTGTCATGTATAAAATAATGCCCAAGTTTTTTTTAAGATTAGATTTTCTTTCAGCTTTCATTATGAGGCATAATGCTAATGCCACTGGACTAGTAGTCTACAGGCCAATTTTATACTCTGTAGATACAAGTTCAAATTTTAAAACTAGTGATTGTTTTAAATGAATTCAAGACATGTTTTGGCAAAATGTACAGAGTTAACTTTTACAAAATAATATTTTGGACAGTCAGCAAAGAACTGTGTTAGGTATTCAGTCTTTCCGTTTCAAATGCTTGCAGCTTATAAGGAAATGTTCTTTAGTAAAAAGGAAGCCCAAAGAAGTATATTTTTCGTAATCCTTTTCCTCTGGGCCATGAGACTATGAAGACCATTCAGTGAATGTAGTTCCGCTTCTGGGAAAGTTTAATATGCGTGATGATCATACAAATCTTGCACGTTATTTTGCATTTTGTTCCAACCTTACCTCTGCCATTTCAATGACAAATTAAACTTGCCCAACACCTTTGTGAAAAAATTGTACTCTGCGATCTAACAATGACGTAGATAGAACAGAAAACCCCTGCTTCAAATCCTGCTCGCTGAGGTATAACTCTGAACACAAGTGGGAAGTGAGTTGAGTTGGAGTGATATATACTAGAAACTTTGAGGTGACATTTACATGGGCTATTTGAAAAATTAAAGATTTTTGGTCAAAAATTAGAAACCAAATTTAAACAAGTTTTAATGGGTGCCATACAATGCCATAAGATAGAAAAATCCATCCAGTTTGCCATTCTTACTCAGTCTGGCTTAAAGATGACTCTATTCACACTTCAATATAGTTCACTCATAAATGACCTCTGAAGTGATTTAGCAAGTCATTCAGTTAGATCACAAAAGCAAAATAATCCAAACACTGGAAATGTGAAATCAAATTTTAAAATGCTGGAAATTCCCAGTATATTTGGCATCATATATGAAAAAAGAATTCACACTTTAGGTGGATGACTTTCCTGTTCTGATGAAAACTCTTCTGTTTCTTTCCATGGATGCTTCCTGACTTGCTGAACATTTCCAGAATTTATTTTATTTTAATTCAGTTGTATCAGATTGCTACAGAAAAGCCATAGAAGACACAAATTTGGACAGATCACCAGGCACCAGAAACATCAAAGCCACACTTTACCCAGTCAATCATACAAACTCCTGCTTAACACCTAAGGGTTCACAACAAATCCGTGTCGGTGGTACCACAGACTTAACCAATCAACAGCCTGACAATTATTTTCATGAAACCATATCTGAGAACAATAAAAAAACACCAGACTGAATTCTGGAATGGAACGGTTGCCAGGAGGATAAATAGAGAAGGGGCTTGCATGCTGCAGAACTCAGAAGACTAAGTGATCTTGTTGGAACAAAAAGCTCAGAGAAGGCTTGATGCTCAGTGGCTATCATATGTTCAGTCTCAAGGACAAGTAGTCAGCCAGGAGTAGAAATTTCTTCGCAGAATCATAGTTACAGCACATAGGAATGACATTTGAACCATAGTTTCAGACTCTGTACCAATTATCTACAAGAATAATTTAGCTGGACCCAAACCCCTATCTTTCCTCCATGGCCCTCGGAGTCATAGAGATTGACAGCACGGGAAACAGACCCTTCGACCAGATATCCCAACCTAATCTAGTCCCATTTGCCAGAACTTGACCGATATGCCTCTAAACCCTTCCTACTCATATAACCATCCAGATGCCTTTTAAATGTTGCAATTGTACCAGCCTCTACCATTTCCTCTGGCTGCTCATTCCATACACACTATACCCGGTGTGAGAAAAACTTGCTCCTTAGGTCACATATCTTCCTCCTCCCACCCTAAACCTATGCTCTCTAGTTCTGGACTTCCCCCACCCCAGGGAAAATACCTTGTCTGTTTATCCTATCCATGCCCCTCATGACTTTATAAACCTCTGTGAGGTCACCCCATAGCCTTCAAAACTCCAGGGAAAACAGCCCTAGTCTATTCAGCCTCTTCCTGTAGTTCAAATCCTCCAATCCTGGCAACATCCTTGAAAATCTTTTCTGAAACCTTTCAAGTTTCACAATATCCTTTTGATAGGAAGACTAGAATTGTATGCAATATTCCAAAAGTGGTTTAAATCAACAGCCACAACATGACCTCCCAACTCCTTTACTCAATATTCTGACCAATAAAGGAAAGCATACTCTCCCTTCTCATCTTGCCATTCAAAATCTTATGAAGGTTGATGAAAGGTCATCGATCCGAAACGATATTTCTATCGTGCTCTCTCCACAGATGCTAACAGACCTGTTAAGTATTTCCAGCCATTTCTATTTTTATTCCATATTTTTAACACCCGAAGTATTTACTCCAGAGTTTAAAAGGGGGTCACGGTCTTTTTTTTCCTTTCGTGCGTAGATTGTTCCATTGAAACTTAACTCCTGCCGGATCTGGCTGTCCCTAAGATACAGGAGCAGGATTAGACCATTCGGTCCATTGAGTCTGCTCTGCCATAGGATCATGGCTGACGTTTCTCGACCCCGTTCTCCTTCCTTCTCCCGGAAATCTTGATCCCCTTACTAATCACTTTGATAGTTAAATCAACATTTTTAAGAATGCTTTACAATAGTGCAATGCCGTACAGTACTGAACGTGTAAACCAACCAGGTTTACTGTAACCTTGCACCGGCCACCATCGGTCAAGAAGATTCAACCGCCAAGTGCACGGAATCTGACAGCCCGGTACCACTCCTTCTCAACACGCAACAGAATGTTTATTTCGGGAGGGAGGAGGTGAGGGGAAGACAGTAAATTTCGGACGACAGTCACCAGCCACTCGGGTTCTGGCGTCGATCCCGCGTTCTTTCTCACTCACCCTTCCTCACTGGCAGGGACATGTCGCCGGCGGCCGCTTCAAATACAGCAACCGCCAGCCGGCGTCCGCGTGACGTCAGCCGCAGAGACCGATGCGATGGCTCGCGGGGCGGGTCGACACCATTCGCAAAGGATCGCGGTGTGTGTCGGTCTGGGCGGTGGGGATAAACACGTGGTAGGCGCTGCGGGCTTTGTGATGTCATGCACATGCGTAGTAACGACGCGCTGTATTGTCCGTGGAGTGAATGCTTGTTGTTTGTCGTTGTTTTGGGTGCAACTTCGGGTCCTGTCCTTTTTATGTGAGTAAATAGATGTCTTTCTAAAACTTATGTAACGCTTTCCGCTGTTGGAAGTAGAAGATGGGTACGGGCCTGTTCGCCTTTTTCATTTAGGAAAATGGTGATTGTTAAAGAACATTGTGTCGGTCAGTTGGTTGTGGTGGTGATGGGCGCGCTGGGGTGATTCATTAGGCCCCGCTATTATTTGCGTATCCCTTTAACCGGACAGTTTGTAACTGGGAGACTGTGCATTTATTGAGAAACATAGGTAATGCATAGCTTCTGCTGGCCCAAATCCCATTTACGAAATAGTTCTGCTGAAAGCAAATGATTTAAATGGTGTAGCTGTGTTCACCATGAATATTATATAAATTTAGAAATCAACGAGGTGACCGATGCTTAAACAGGTTTCCATCGAGAGAAGGACGTATTGGCCGATATAAAAGTGAAAAAAACCGAGAGATCCGCAGCCCTAGAAGTATATACCACGGTGCTGTAGGAACCAAGAAAGCAGTAGATTTGGATTTTAGTCATTTATTTTCAGATTTTTACTGATCTCAGGAAAGATGCCACAAGACTGGATGACCGTGAAGGTAGTACCATTGCTTAGAAGTAATCGTGATAAACTGAGAAGCTACAGGTCATTGAGTCAAACATCATCTGATTATTTTAGTCACGTGTACCTAAGTACAGTGAACTGCTTTGTTTGTGAGCAGTACAGGCAGATCACAGGGTGCTTATACAGAATGAGGCATACAGGTTACACTGCACAGGAGGTGTGTGAAGCAAGATCAATATTATTTAGTGAGTCCATTCATCAGTCTATTAACAGCAGAGAAGAAGCTGTTCTTGAACCTGCTGTATGTGTGTGTTCAAGCTTCTGCCTGATGAAAAAGTTTGAGAGTTGTTGTGGCTCTGTTCGCCGAGCTGGGAATTTGTGTTGCAAACGTTTCATCCCCTGTCTAGGTGACATCCTCAGTGCTTGCGAGCTTCCTGTGATGTTTCCTCCGGCATTTATAGTGGTTTGTCTCTGCCGTTTCCGGTCGTCAGTTCCAGCTGTCCGCTGCAGTGGCCGGTATATTGGGTCCAGGTCAATGTGTTTGTTAGAATCTGTAGATGAGTGCCCTGCCTCTAGAAATTCCCTGGCTGTTCTCTGTTTGGTTTGCCCAATAATAGTAGTGTTGTCCCAGTCGAATTCATGTTGCTTGTCATCTGCGTGTGTGGCTACAAAGGATAGCTGGTCATGTCGTTTCGTGGCTGGTTGGTGTTCATGGATGCGGATCGTTAGCTGTCTTCCTGTTTGTCCTATGTAGTGTTTTGTGCAGTCCTTGCATGGGATTCTGTACACTACATTGGTTTTGCTCATGCTGGGTATCGGGTCCTTTGTCCTGGTGAGTTGTTGTCTGAGAGTGGCTGTTGGTTTGTGTGCTGTTATGAATCCTAGTGGTTGCAGTAGTCTGGCTGTCAGTTCGGAAATGCTCCTGATGTATGGTAGTGTGGCGAGTCCTTTGGGTTGCGGCATGTCCTCGTTCCGTTGTCTTTCCCTTAGGCATCTGTTGATGAAATTGTATTTGCCAAATTCAGATACCCGCGCAATTTCATCAACAGATGCCTAAGGGAAAGACAACTGAACGAGGACATGCCGCAACCCAAAGGACTCGGTGACTTTTACTTTAGTGATGGAGAGGGATAAGTGTGCACTGCAGGGCAAGAGTTATAGCTGGGGGCAGGGAAATTATGATGCGGTGAGGCATGACTTAGGATGTGTGGATTGGAAAAACAGGCTTCAAGAGAAGAATACTAATGATATGTGGAGATTGTTCAAGGAACAGCTACTGAGTGTCCTTGATAAGTATGTACCAGTCAGGCATGGAGTTAAGGGTCTTGTGAGGGAGCCGTGGTTTAATAAGGAATTGGAATCCCTTGTGAAAGGGAAGAAGGCGGCATATGTAAAGGTGAGGCGTGAAGGTTCAGTTGGGGCGATTGAGAGTTATAAGGTAGCCAGGAAGGATCTAAAGAGAGAGCTAAGAGCAGCGAGAAGGGGACATGAAAAGTCCTTAGCTGGTAGGATTAGGGAAAATCCAAAGGCTTTCTATAGGTATGTCAGGAATAAAAGGATGACTAGGGTAGGTATCGGTCCAGTCAAGGATAGTAGTGGGAAGTTGTGCGTGGAGGCGGAGGAGATTGGAGAGACACTAAATCAATACTTTTCGTCAGTATTCACTCAGGAACAGGACACTGTTGCTGGTGTGAATATTGAGTCACAAGTGATTAGAATGGATGGCATTGAAGTATGTAGGGAAGAGGTTTTGGGAATACTGGAAAGGATGAAAATAGATAAGTCTCCTGGGCCTGATGGCATTTATCCTAGGATCCTCTGGGAAGCGAGGGAGGAGATAGCAGAGCCATTGGCCTGGATTTTTATGTTGTCATTGTCAACGGGAATAGTACCAGAAGACTGGAGGATGGCGAATGTGGTCCCCTTGTTCAAGAAGGGGAGTAGGGATAGCCCGAGTAACTATAGGCCAGTGAGTCTGACTTCTGTGGTGGGCAAAGTCTTAGAGAGAATTGTAAGGGATAAGATTTATGAACATCTGGATAGGAATAACGTGATCAAGGATAGTCAGCATGGTTTTGTGAAGGGCAGGTCGTGCCTCACAAACCTTATTGAGTTCTTTGAGCAGGTGACTAAGGAGGTGGATGAGGGTAAAGCAGTAGATGTTGTGTATATGGATTTTAGTAAGGCGTTCGATAAGGTACCCCATGGTAGGCTAATGCAAAAACTACGGAGGTATGGCATTGAGGGTGCATTAGAGGTTTGGATTAGAAATTGGCTGGCTGGAAGGAGACAGAGGGTAGTAGTTGATGGTATAGGTTCATCTTGGAGTGCAGTTACTAGCGGTGTACTTCAAGGATCTGTTTTGGGACCATTGCTTTTTGTAATCTTTATAAATGATCTAGAGGAGGGGCTTGAAAGCTGGGTGAGTAAGTTTGCGGATGACACAAAAGTCGGTGGAGTTGTGGATAGTGAGGAAGGATGTGGCAGGTTACAGCGGGATATAGACAAGTTGCAAAGCTGGGCAGAAAGGTGGCAAATGGAATTCAATGTAGCTAAGTGCGAAGTCATTCACTTTGGTAGGAGTAACAAGAAGATGGATTACTGGGCTAATGGTAGGCTACTTGGTAGTGTGGATGAGCAGAGGGATCTTGGTGTCCATGTACACAGATCTCTGAAAGTTGCCACCCAGGTAAATAGTGCTGTGAGGAAGGCATATGGTGTACTGGGCTTTATTGGCAGAGGAATTAAGTTCCGGAGTCCTGAGGTCATGTTGCAGTTGTATAAGACTCTGGTGCGGCCTCATCTGGAGTATTGTGTGCAGTTTTGGTCGCCATACTATAGGAAGGATGTGGAAGCATTGGAACGAGTGCAGAGGAGGTTTACCAGGATGTTGCCTGGTATGGTAGGAAAATCGTATGAGGAAAGACTGAGGCACTTGGGGCTGTTCTCATTGGAGAAAAGAAGGTTTAGGGGAGATTTGATAGAGGTGTACAAGATGATTAGGGGTTTAGATAGGGTAGACACTGAGAACCTTTTACCGCTAATGGAGTCAGCTGTTACAAGGGGACACAGCTTTAAATTAAGGGGTGGAAGGTATAGGACAGATGTTAGGGGTAGATTCTTTACACAGCGGGTTGTGAGTTCATGGAATGCCCTGCCAGTAGCAGTGGTGAACTCTCCCTCTTTATGGTCATCTAAGCGGGCATTGGATAGGCATATGGAAGTTATTGGGGTAGTGTGAAAGCTCAGCCACGCTACCTGGCTTTCTGTGAACGCCTGTCCAAGAACAGAGAACCACCACTTAATTAATACACTTCAACAGTACTGTTTTTATTCAAGACTATCAGTATATGAATATACTAACAAGACTTGGGAGAGAAAAGCCACTCAGACCACACTGGTTACTAGAGAGTGGATTCTCTCACCGTAGATAGGGAAAGTTGTTACATTTATACATAACTTCTCACGCAATACAGAGTCCCATGTCATTAAGCTATCAAAAGTATATTAATCAAAGTATACTTAATTGTAAGCTTACACATCAAAACATGCTTTAAATCTAACACACAGCCACCAGCACCCATCTGGTTAAGATCTTAACACTATCTTTAAAGTCTGACATTAACTCCCATTATTTTTCTAACCATTCAAAGCAACAGTCAATTCTCAGAGATGCTCTTTAAATGTAAACATTCAAACCTCATTAGTGTGTTACAACTAGACCATAAGGCTTCAGTACTCTTCTGATGGCTGCCCTTTGACCTAATGCTGGTACTATGTCATTCTCAGATCTGTGGGATTGGACATGTTTACCCAGCCTGTGCAAGTTGCTGTATTAGCAATTTGTTCGCTCAGGATGCTGGGCAATATAGCCAATGTGCTTCAGCCATTTTAGTTAACATTCTAAGCTCCATTTTCTATATGGTCACTATATCTATTTCCAACTTATCATTCCTCCCTTTTTATCATTTCATGATAACCTTCAGATATTAATACGTTGAAGTCGAGCAAACTCTTTTTCTGTTTCTACCTCTAAATTGCCATCAGTCAAAAGTGTAGGTGTCAATCTGTTCTCCTGTGTCCATATAGGGCTTGTCTCCTTTTTACATCGGTGTCGTGCGGGACAAGTTTGACAACTTCTCTTAATAAGGGCCCAAGCGATTCGAATACTAATACAAATGCCAAGAATGATGGCCAGAATGGAGAGAATGTCCAGCCAATAGACTTTAGCCATCCCAACAGCTGACACAGTAGGTTCCACCAGGCACAGGCCTCCTTTGAGTCTGTATGGTCCAGATCATATGCTTTAGTGGCAACATCGTTAATTAGTGAAGTGTCATTATATACAGCCGAGCTCTCATCCTCAATATAGGTACAACACTCTGGGCCAATAACTGCACATGCTCCCCCTTGGCTTGCTAAGAGATAATCTAAAGCCATCCTATTCTGTAAGGTCATCATTCGCAGGGCAGTCTGCTCGTGTTCCAAATGATCCAGGGCATCAGCAGTGGCCTTAGCCATTTCCTCAAGCCCGTGACTGAGATCACGAATCTGGTCCAGAGCTTGATTGACCCCATAATTGGGCAGAAGGGCGCCAAAGAATCTGCTCCAAAATGTCTGTTGGTGGAACAGATCTCTCCTGCCTCGAGCATGAGGTTTGTAATTTGAATTAAGATCATGCCACTTCTTCCATTCGCTGTTAACCTCTGGGGTTGAATTCAATAACCGGAATGCTGGGAGGTGATATATCAGCGCACAGGTGCCCTTAAAGTTAATAGGTAGGTATTCATAGGCTGTGTGATTGCATAACCAAAATGTCCCGTTAAGTGCAGGCGTAATACAGTGTTTAGCGTGGAAGAGGACAGCACCCATGCGGCTTGTAGGGGCGTCGGGACGAGTCTTTTCATTAACACAAAGGTCCCAATCGTCCTCCGGGAGGCCCCCAAAGGGGTCTGACCTGGTTTGATCATGAGATATTATTACCTGGCATCTACTGTCTTCTAAATCTCCCATGGCATGTTTTCCTGTATCACTATGAATGCACCATTTAAATTCTGGCACCACTGCTACTACAAAACCTTTTGGTACCACTTGCCAGGTGTCATAGCAACGCCTGAGGTAACCATACTGGATCGGGTATTGGTCAGAAATGTCTCTATAGGGAATAATGTTTTTGGTTTGTTGGGTACGCCTGTAGGTAAGACTGCATAATTCATCCTGACCAGTAGGGGCCGCCATCATGAGGAATCCGGACCCTACCGAGTGTGGGCCTGGGACACATACTACTTTGGTATTCTTTCCTTCATCAGTCTGATTGTCAAGATGAGTTTTTACTTTTTCAAGGAAGCCAGTAAAGGTGTTGCCGGTAAGGCTCGTTGCTTCCGGTAAATTGCTTCTTTTCTTTCGGTGGGTCTTAAGAAAACGGTGCAGTGTGCGGACGAGATTTTTTAATTTTAAGTAACCGGGAAAGTTGAACAAATAGTCTCTGGGGTCCGCTGCAGTATTATTCACAAAGGCATGGCAGCACGTGCGTGTATCATTTAAGTACGTATAGGTATCCTCGGATTTGGTGCCATTTCCTCGTAGGCATACATACATTACTTCCTGGCAGATGCCAGTATTATGAATTGTTATATTACTGGGACATTCTGTCCTAGCATCCAGAGTTGTAATATTATATCCAGGGCACCACTGTTGAAGTCCTGTTAGGTTTTGCAAATGCTGTACGCAATCCTGTGACCAGGCAATATTTTGGACAACTATGCTGCTATAATTAGAAGTGGCCTTAGAGTAGTCAGGAAAACCGACCAAGGGACAAATTGTCTGGTTAAACCCACTGTTACCTGGGCCATGACGATCACACGTGGTATTCACTCTGACCTGAACTATTCTCATGGGGCCTATGTTATTCAGCGTTATGCTATTCTCCTGTCTCCATACCCACCAATCCCTGATGAGGTTGCAAGGGGTAGCTAGGGTCTGACTGGACTCACTTATATTATTAGACTGGGTACCTATCACTCTGGACAGTGATAAACTCATTAGGGGGGGTGCTAATAGTCATATTGTCACTCATAGTACTCACGAGATCCCTCGGGACCATTACTGTACCATTGGGGCCATCAGAAGCAATACGTGGTGCCATACTCACAAAACCATTAGTCATTTTAGTAGTAACATCTGTAGAGTGTGAAGTCATCGCGGGGGTGCCTGTTTTTATCCACGTCTCCGCAGTGGCTGCACTAGAGTTGCTTGTAGGCCCTTGGAGAGTAGGGAGTGCACCGCTGGTGGTGTTACTGGTCTGCATTGATGTCCATGTCGCTGTTAGGCAGAGGCCAAAGAGAAAGAGGATAGGTTTCATCGTTTCACTTTTCTTCAGTCTTCCTTCCTTAGTGGCACCTATGTCAAGGGAAGAGAAAATACATACAACAGTAGCTGCCCCTTATTCTCATTCCTCCCCAATAAGCTTGCAATGGTGTAGGCTGATCCAGGCTTTACGACCCTCAACCTTAACAGCAGTAGGGGTGGTAAGAAGGACTTGAAAAGGGCCCTCCCACCGGGGTTCCAGGCCGTGCTTTCTGGCAAAGTTTTTGATCAATACAAAGGTGCCAGGTCGGATGTTTGGGGGCAACGGCAAATCCGACCGCAAAGGCCTAGCAGCTTTAACCATCGCATGGTTCATGCGTAAAGCATCAGTTAAAGATAAAACATAGGAGATCATCCCATCTGACATCTGATGTATGTCAACAGGAGAATCAGAGAAGTCAGAGCTAAAGGGAGTGCGGAAGGGCCGCCCATACAAAATCTCGGCGGGGGAGAGACGGTGGGCTCCTGCCGGGGACACCCGGAGTTGAAACAAGGCAATGGGCAAATTTTGGAGCCACGAGAGACCATTGTCAGCTGACAGTTTGGCCAATTTAGATTTCAAGGTCTGATTAGCACGTTCCACCACTCCCGCGCTCTGAGGGTGGTAAGCACAGTGGAACTGCTGCTTGATATTAAGAACTTTACAAAGTTCTTGACTAACAAGGGCCACAAAATGAGGGCCGTTATCGGAACTGAGTGTCCGCGGCACACCAAATCTAGGAATAATCTCCTTGAGTAAAGTCTTAACAACAGTGTCAGCCTTGTTATCGGCTGCAGGATAAGCCTCAATCCATTTACTAAAAACATCTACAATAACTAAAACATATTTACACTTGGCCATTCTGGGTAGCTCAATGAAATCCATTTGCAACGTATCGAAGGGGCCTTCAGGCAGCGGGGTTCTACCCTGATCACAGGGGACCCCCTTGCCGGGATTATGCTGCATGCATGTCAAGCATTTTTTAGTTTGTGCACTAGCCAATTGCAGAACACTGGGATGCCACCAAGATTCCCAGACTAAGTCTGCAGTTTGTCTAGCCCCACAGTGTGTTAAGTGATGGACAACATCAACCACCCAGACGGCTAAAACATCAGTCATACACACCTGGCCTGCTGGGGTTTTCCAAAGACCGTCAACGTCCTTGAAACATCCCAGATCAGTCCATTCATGAAGTACATTGTCAGGGGCGTCCCCCTGTAAAGCAACAATATCAGCGGTGGAGGGAGGCTGCTTGTCAGGAACTGAGGCCCTAATAGATTTCCTCTGAACCATCATTAAGGAGCCAGGGAGCTCCGTAGCCTGTTTATTTCCCATAGAAACCGGATCTGTTCCGGCAGAGTGCGCGGAACATTTAATAATGGCCAATTCGCGAGGACTTTGAATGGCCTGTAACAAATTAATGACTTCCTCCCTGTGTACGATAGGAGTCCCCGACGAGGTGAGAAAACCTCGATTTTCCCATAGTGTCCCAAAATCATGGGCAACCCCGAAGGCATATCTAGAGTCAGTATATATATTAGCTGTAAGTCCGGAGGCTAGCTCACATGCCCTAGTTAATGCAATTAATTCAGCTTTCTGAGCCCTTTTGGTTTTGCCAGCCTGGGACATAAAAATCCGGTTCCAGCTGATAGCCTCTATTGTCAGACTGCAGCTGGGGACCGGGTAATCTCCACAGCCCTTGCTGCTGTGTCTGCTGGGGAGGGATGGGAGGTTGCCGCAAGGGGGCCATGGTATTTTGATCACTTTCCCGTACAACAAATTCAGATTTAATAGGTTTTTCGGCCTTAGGACCGTCACCCTCGCCCCATAATGCTTTAATTGCCCTAGCTGTATCACCCTGTGAGGAATTGATCCAATTTAAGTTGTTAGTTTTCCATCTATCTTGTGTAGGTTTAGGCAAAGTGTTCATCAAAAGACTATTATACTGTTGTGAGACAGCCCCCGCTCCCAAAGGGAAAAGAAGGTCCCCAGAATATGTGCCATAAGTTTCATTAAACCTCTGTAGGTATTCCTCAGCACCCTCCCCCTTTTTTGGTTTTAAATTAATAATTTTTGCTAAGTCAACCAGTTTTCTGAGGACCTGCCGCATTGCTTCTTTAATTTCCTGCTCCTGTTGTTGTTGATTCAGGTGTTGTGCTATAAAGGCAGCCCAACTGTTGGCACCAGGGGGCATATTTAATATTTCTAAAAATTTTGTCCACTTCAAGCCAATAAACACAACCCTCAAAAAATTCCAGATATCTTCTCCCACTGCCCCGTAAGCCTGCCAAATGCTTTCAACTGATTCACACCATTTTTGTGGATCGTTATCTTTGTCAGGGAGATTCATAGTCAGTGCCAAAATTTCCTGCGGTTTCCATGGAGTAAAAATTTCTAGGGTAGGAGGGTGAAGAATTGCAGCGACAGGAGGGACAGCGTTCGGCTGGGCAGGGACTCTTACCCGTCCCGCTTGAGGGTTAGGAACAGTACGCATAGGGAACATGTGACCTGAGGGTTCCTCTCTCTCTGAACTGTCATCGTCAGCCTCCTCTGTCCCAGGGTAGGGCAATTGCTGTTCAGGTTCACACTGTGGTGGAGGCCGATATCCTTTTTTTACCTGTGCTTGGGGTAAAACTCCTTCCACTACGTGCCTCCTGGGGTGCTGTACCCGATGGAGGGGGTTGGTGAGGGGATTCCACATTCCTAGAACTAATTCCCTTATCCTCCCATCCTGCACCCAGCCTCAGGTCTGACAATGCCGTCTCCACCGCTTGGTTGGCCAACCGTTTGTTCTTATTAATATTTTCATCAAAATTTGCACATGCAACCTTGAGCTCATGGAGGGTCAAAGGAAGCCCATCCTTAGTGACACTTAACCCCCTTTTTGTAGCATTATGTAACCAACTGTTGTAAACCTTCTGCTCGTGTTGTTGTTTAGCTTCCTCTTTCTTTTTTTAGCATGCATCTCTTAGTTTAGCCATAATTTTCTTACCCTTCTTTCCCCCGTTCCCTTTTTCCATACTAACTCCGTAACTCTTTTTACAATCTCCAATTTCCACGTACCCCCTGCAGGCCATTCATCAGGTCCCAATTTTTCTGTTAACCATCCTGACAATTTCCTGAGTGACTGTGCATCCTCAGGATATTCTGCGCAGACTGTTACAATTAATGATCCCGGATCCTCACATTTATCCATAAACTGTCCCATAATATTCCCTAAACTTTCCCTAACCTTTTGTGAGTATTGCTTTTATGAGATCCTGCTCAAGGGTCTTTAAACCCACTCACACACACGTACGTATCTAACTATTCTTCCCAAAACTTTCCCTAACCTTTTGTGAGTATTGCTTTTATGAGATCCTGCTCAAGGGTCTTTAAACCCACACACACGTACGTATCTAACTATTCTTACTTCTTACCGCGCTCCCAGCGCCTTTTTTTTTCCTACCTTCTATAGCACTCCCAGTGCTTTTGTGGTGGTCCCTTTAAAAAGCTGTTCACTGGTTCGTTCTCGATCCCGTCCGGTAGCAGCTCCTGCTGCGGTGAGTTGGATCCAGGTCCGCCCCTGACTTGGGGAGACACTAGTTGTGAGTCCCAAACGGTATACTCACGTCCTAGTTGGGCCCGTGTCCACCTTGCCACAGCAAGACCGTGTCCTGTTCAACCGTCACCAGGAGCCGCCTTCCGTTGGGATCCCACCGCTGCCACCAAAATGTGAAAGCTCAGCCACGCTACCTGGCTTTCTGTGAACGCCTGTCCAAGAACAGAGAACCACCACTTAATTAATACACTTCAACAGTACTGTTTTTATTCAAGACTATCAGTATATGAATATACTAACAAGACTTGGGAGAGAAAAGCCACTCAGACCACACTGGTTACTAGAGAGTGGATTCTCTCACCGTAGATAGGGAAAGTTGTTACATTTATACATAACTTCTCACGCAATACAGAGTCCCGTGTCATTAAGCTATCACAAAGTATATTAATCAAAGTATACTTAATTGTAAGCTTACACATCAAAACATGCTTTAAATCTAACACACAGCCACCAGCACCCATCTGGTTAAGATCTTAACACTATCTTTAAAGTCTGACATTAACTCCCATTATTTTTCTAACCATTCAAAGCAACAGTCAATTCTCAGAGATGCTCTTTAAATGTAAACATTCAAACCTCATTAGTGTGTTACAACTAGACCATAAGGCTTCAGTACTCTTCTGATGGCTGCCCTTTGACCTAATGCTGGTACTATGTCATTCTCAGATCTGTGGGATTGGACATGTTTACCCAGCCTGTGCAAGTTGCTGTATTAGCAATTTGTTCGCTCAGGATGCTGGGCAATATAGCCAATGTGCTTCAGCCATTTTAGTTAACATTCTAAGCTCCATTTTCTATATGGTCACTATATCTATTTCCAACTTATCAGTAGTGTAGGTTAGGTAGGATTCGGTCGGCGCAACATTGTGGGCCGAAGGGCCTGTACTGCGCTGTATTTTTCTATGTTCTATGTTCTATATAATCTAACAGGTTTATTTGGAAGAACAAGCTTTCGGAGCACTGTTCCTTTGACAGGTAGGTAGTGAGGCAGGATCAGGCTATACAGAATTTATAGTAAAAGATCAACTGATGCAATGTATTGAGCATGGCTAGATTGCTGTTAAGTCTTAATCACTTAAAATAGGTTGCAGGTTTCGATTCGTTAATATGTAAATCTCAGAACTACTTTCAAGTCACAGTCCTGAGATAATTTAAGGTTTTAATTTTTAAAAAAAGTGATATCTCAGCTCAGACAACACATTAACAGTGTGAGGCTAGCATCTGTCTGTATTCCAACCTTGAGTCAGACTGGTTCTATTTCCAAAGTCGGAATTTATAAAAGTCACATGGACTGAATGCCAGCAAATTGTTTGCTTTTTGAATAAAATAGAATGTATCTGCAAATACCAATTTACCCCATAGACTTGTGGGTGCGCATATGCATGTGCACGTGAATGAGAGAGGGAGTAAGAGATTGTGTGTGTGTGTGTGTGTGTGTGTGTGTGTGTGTGTGTGTGTGTGTGTGTGTGTGTGTGTGTGTGTGTGGAGACAATGATGGTTGAATAGACATTGCAACAATCACCAAACAGGGCTGTCCCCTCCCAGTCGGGGAACACTTCAGCAGTCAAGGGCCTTTGGCTTAAGATCTTAGAGTGACCGTCCTCCAAAGAGGAGTGCGGGATACGCAACAACAGAGTCACTGAGCAGAGGTTGAGAGCCAAGTTCGGTACTGGGACCTTGGGTTTGTGTCACTACAGGTGACCCTCGCTACCCTCTCCACTCTCTTGCACACACACACACACACACACACACACACACACACGCACACACACTGGCACACGATTACACTCATGAGATGCACACACCTGCACTCTTGTGTGCACACCCTCTCACAGGCATATGCTCTGTCACATTTGTGCACACACTCTATCAAGCACACATGTACATGCACACACTCTCTCCCTCTCTTCCTCTCACATGCACACACATCGTCTCAATCTCTCCCTCATGCACATACATATAAGTCTTTGGGATCAATTTTCTGAAATTTGTGCTTGATTGTATGTTATTTAATTTTTGAAAATACTTTTCTTTGGCTCAGAACTCTGGTATGTTCATGAATGGAGTCACCTATGATGAGTGCTTGTTTTGTGGTTACCTAGGCATCTTTATTGTGTAAGGCAGCCAAATGATGTAACAGCACTGTAATATTTGAATTATTTCAGCAGTGAAATAAATAAATATTCATATTGTGCCTTTTGCTACCTTGGGACGTCATAAAGTATTTTATAGTGTATTCCTGTTATAAAGTAGGAAACGTGGCAATCAATTTGTGCACAGCACAGTCCCACCAGCAGCAATATGATCAGAATATTTGTTTGTGATGTTGTGGATTAAATGACACTGGAGATAACTTCCCTGCATCTCCTGAAAATAGTGACACAAATTCTTGGTGCGTCCTCCTGAGAGGTTAACAGAGCCACAGGTTAATGTTTGAACCTGAAGGTCACACCTGCAACAGAAAATCAATCCTTCCATGCATCTCTCCATAAAATTAGTGCAAGTTAGATGTTCTGGTCTAATAAATCTTAAACGTCCAACCATCTCACTTGGAAAACTGTTACTATTGTTCACGTTTTCTAGTTTGAAGGTGAGATTATTCAGTATTTTTTCAAGTTAGATTCCAAAGGGTACTTAGGCTTCCATTTAGACAATTCAAACCCAGACCTGCATGGAGTTTTTGATTTACTACACAGATTGATTGATTGGATTTGGCATGGAACTTACTATTGTACCACGAAAGGTAGTTGACATAGGAGAATTTCTTCTGGATTGGTTGCATTTTTGTTATTGCAACATTGCATATTCTTGTATTATGAAATATGTGAAAATTGATTAACCCTAATTAATTGAGCATGCCTTGCATCCTTAAGAATGGTAACTGAAACCTATAAGGTTGCAACAATAATGTTAAGAAAACTATGCATGCAAAGTTTGTAGCTCAGGTGGGGATTTAGGGTGTAGGTTTGCTTGCTGAACTGTAGGCTTGATATCCAGAAGTTTCATTACCTGGCTAGGTAACATCATCAGTGATGACCTCCAAGTGAAGCGAAGCTGTTGTCTCCTGCTTTCCATTTATATCTTTCTCCTAGATGGGGTTCCTGGGGTTTGTGGTGATGTCATGTCCTGTTCGTTTTCTGAGGGGTTGATAGATGGCAAGAAGATCTGTGTTTGTTTATGGCATTGTGGTTGGAGTGCTAGGCCTCTAGGAATTCTCTGGCATGCCTTTGCTTAGCCTGTCCCAGGATAGATGTGTTGTCCCAGTCGAAATGGTGGCTTTTGTTTTCATCCGTGTGTAGGGCTACAAGGGAGAGAGGGTCGTGTCTTTTTGTGGCTAGTTGGTGTTCATGTATGGCTAACTTTCTTCCTGTTTGTCCTACGTAGTGTTTGTGGCAGTCCTTGCATGGAATTTTGTAGATGACGTTGGTTTTGTCCATGGGTTGTACTGGTCTTTTAAGTTTGTTAGTTTTTGTTTGAGTGTTGGTGGGTTTGTGAGCTACTAGGATTCCGAGGGGGGTCTTAGTCTGGCTGTCATTTCTGAAACTACTTTGATGAATGGTAAGGTGGTTAGCGTTTCTGACTGTGTTTGGTCTGCTTGTCGTGGTTTGTTCTTGAGGAATCTGCGCACTGTATGTTTTTGAGTATCCGTTCTTCTTGAATACGTTGTATAGGTGGGTTCTCCACAGTTTTGCGTAGTTCGTCTGTGCTGCAGTGTGTGGTGGCTCGTTGGAATAGTGTTCTGATATAGCTTTGTTTGTGTGTGTTACATAGGACTACATAGGACAAACAGACAGAAAAGTTAGTCACCAGGATACATGAACACCAGCTAGCCACAAAAAGACACAACCCTCTCTCCCTTGTAGCCCTACACACGGATGAAAAAAAAAGCCACCATTTCGACTGGGACAACACATTTATCCTGCGACAGGCTAAGCAAAGGCATGCCAGAGAATTCCTAGCGGCCTGGCACTCCAACCACAACACCATAAACAAACACAGAGCTAGATGCCATCTATCAAACCCCAGGAACCCCATCCAGGAGAAAGATATAAATAGAAAGCAGGAGACAACAGCTTCGCTTCACTTGGCGGTCGCCACTGATGATGTTACCTAGCCAGGTAATGAAACGTCTGGATATCAAACCTACAGCTCAGCAAGCAAACATACACCCTAAAACTATGCATCTTTCCTGCAGGATAGAATTCTCTTAATTTTTGTTATATGCATCTTTCCTTCCTTCCACCCTATACTAATTTCTTGGGTCACATGCCAGGAAATTGTGGGGATTGCTATTACACCTTCTGTTGGTACGATAGGAAATTCTGCCAGATTGCATTTTCTGTACCACACTTATGATCCCAGCTGATAATATTGGATAGTATTAGTCACAATGTGATCCTGTACACAATAAAACTTTGCTTGATAGTTCAGGTATTTAATTTTTGTAGTTGATTATCATAATTGTATTAAAATAGCGATAGGAAAGGATAGACCAGATCTAAAAATTCAAGTTCTAAATTGGAGGAAGGCTAATTTTGACAGTATTAGGCAACAATTTTCAAAAGATAATAGGGGGCAGCTTTGCGCAGGTGAAATGACAACTGAAAATGCAATCACTAGAGTCCAGCGATAGTAGGTTCCTGTTAGGGTGAAGGGCAAAGCTGGCAGGTGTAGAGAATGTTGGATGACCAGAGAAGTTGCCATTTTGGTCAAGATTAAGAAATAAGCTTATGTATAGACAGCAGGGATCGAGTGAATCCTGAGAAAAGTATAAAGTCAGTAGGAATATACTTGAGGTAAATCAGGAGGGCAAATAGAGTTAAGGAGAATCCAAAGAGATTCTAAAAATACATTAACAACAGAATAGTAATTAGGAAGAGAATAGGGCCCCTTAAAGATCAGCAACACTGCCTGTGTAGAACCACGGGGGATGCGGGAGATACTAAATGAGTATTTTGCATCAGTGTTTACTGTGCAGAAAAATATGGAAACGAGAGAACTTCAGAAAATAAATAACAACATCTTGAAAAATTTCAATATTACAGAGAGGAAATGCTGGATGTCTTGAAACACATAAAAGTGGATCAGTCCCCAGGACCTGATCAGGTGTACCCTAGAACTCTGGGAAGCTAGGGAAGTGATTGCGTGGCTCCTTACTGAGAGATTTGTATCATTGACAGCCGCAGGTGAGGTGCAGGAAGACTGAATGTTGGCTAACATGGTATAATTGTTTAAGAAAGGGGATAAGGAAAAGCCAGAAAACTGTAGGTTGGGGAGCCTGACATCAGTGATGGGTAAACTGTTGGAGGGGACCTTGAGGGACAGGATTTATATGTATTTTGGAAAAGCAAGGACTGATTAGGAATAATCAACATGGCTTTGTGCATTGGAAATCGTGTCTCACTAACTTGATTGAGTTTTTTGAAGAAGTGACAAAGAGGGTTGAAGGAAGAGTGGTGGGACGAGATCTGTATGGACTTCAGTAAAGCGTTCGACAAGGTTCCTCATGGTAGACTGGTTAGCAAGGTTAGATCACATAGAATGTGAAGAGAACTAGCCATTTGGGTACAGAACTGGGTCCAAGGTAGTAGACTAAGTGTGGTTGCGGAAGGTTGCTTGTAAGACTGGAGGCCTGTCACCAGCAGTGTGACCTTTATTGGTCAGTGCATTGAGTATAGGAGTTGAGAGATCATATTGCAGCTGTAGTAAGGGCACCTTTTTGAGAACTGCATTAAATCCTGGACTCCTGCTATAGGAAGGATGTTATGAAACTTGAAAGGTTCAGAGAAGATTTGCATGGATGTTGCTAGGGTTGGAGGGGTCGAGTTATTGGATGAATAGGCTGGCGTTATTTTCCTTGGAGCGTTGATGACTAAAGGGTGACCTTGTGGAAGCTTAAAATCATGAGGGGTATGGGCAGAATGAACAACCAAGATCTTTTCCTTGGGTAGGGGACTCCAAAACTAGATGGCATAGGTTTAAGATAAGAGGGGAAGATTTAAGGGGCAACTTCATGCAGAGAGTGGTGCATTTATGGAATGAGCTGCCAGAGGATATGGAGGAGGCTGGTACAATTGCTGCATTTTAAAAAGGCATCTATGGGTATAGGAATAGAAAGATTTAGCGGGATATGGGCCAAATGCTGGCAAATAGGACAAGATTAATTTAGAATGTGTGGTCGGCTTGGACAAGTTGGACCGTAGGGTCTGTTTCTGTGCTGTACAACTCCATGATTCTCAAGTCCCACCTTGTGCAGAGGGATGTCATAATACGTCTGAACATGTTGATTTTAAAAATATATAGAGGTGTGGTGAAATGGTTGTGCCCTTCTTTCTGGTTCAGAAGGTCTGGGTTCAAGTCCCACTTACCCAGATGTGTTAATTAAAAAGAACTGTAAAGGGAAAGGGTGGATGAGTTTAATGCTGATCCTTTTAAAGAATGGTGCTGATTATTATTTGTGTTTTTATCTGTCTTTACAGGATGAGGATAACCTGGTTGAAATGAGGATAGTTAGAAAAATAATGAAATAAGTAGGCGAGGGACTTGTACAATCTTTTATGATTATTCTAGAATTATAGAGATGTACAGCACGGAAACAGGCCCTTCAGTCCAACCTGTCCATGCCAACCAGATATCCCAACCCAATCTAGTCCCATTTGCCAGCATCTGGTCCATATCCCTCCAAACCATTCCTATTCATTTACCCATCCAGATGCCTTTTAAATGTTGCAATTGTACTAGCCTCCACCACTTCCTCTGGCAGCCCATTCCATATACATACCACCCTCTGCGTGAAAAAGGTTGCCCCTTAGATCTCTTTTTATATCTTTCCCCTCTCACCCTCTAGTTCTGGACTCCCCCACCCCAGGGAAAAGACATTGTCTATTTGTTCTATCCATGCTCTTCATGATTTTATAAACTTCTATAAGGTCAGCCCTCGGCCTCCAACACTCCAGGTAAAACAGCCCTCGCCTATTCAACCTTTCCCCATAGCTCAAATCCTCGAACCATGGCAACATATTTGTAAATGTTTTCTGAACCCTTTCAAGTTTCACAACATCTTTCCTCTAGGAAGGAGACCAGAATTTGCAGAAAACAAAGTGGCCATATAGTTGATAATGAAGGGGATGGCTATCAACTGCAAAATATCATCAGTGGTATAAAGACAACTTTAAAATTTATTTTTCTGTATTTTTAATTGTGGTCTGAAATGGAAAATTGTTTCTTAAATAAAGAAACATTGCTGAAAGATTAGTGCATGGGAAAGTGTGAGGTCATCTACTTTGGTAGAAAGAATAGAGGCATGGACTATTTTCTGGATCCTAGTCTAGGTTTCTCTTAAGGTAAAGTTGCAGGTTGAGTTGGTAGTTAGAAAGGCAAATACAGCGCTGTCATTCATCTTGAGAGGGCTAGAATATAAAAGCAGGGATATACTTCTGAGGCTTTATAAGGCTCTGGTCAGACCACATTTAGAGTATTGTGAGCAATTTGGGCCACATACCTCAGGAAGGGTGTACTGGCCCTTGAGCACGTCTAGAGAAGGTTCATGAGAATGATCCCAGTAGTGAAAGGCTTAACAGAAGACGAACATTTGACTCTGGGACTATATTTGATGGAATTTAGAAGGATGAGGGCATATCTATATGAAACTTACAGAATACTGAATGACCTGGACAGAGTGGACGTTGGGAAGATGTTTCCATTGGCATGAGAGATGAGGACCCGAACGCACAGTCTTAGAGAAAAGGGAAGACCTTTTTAGAACCGATCAGGAGTGACGTCTTTAGCCAGAGAGTGGTGAATCTGTGGAATTCATTGCCACAGAAGTCTATGGAGGCCAGGTCATTGACTTTACTTAAAACAGAGGTAGATAAGATCGTGATTGCCAAAAGGGATCAAAGGTTATGGGGTCAAAGTGGAAAAATGTGGTTGAAAAACCCATCAGCCAGGATTAAATGGTGGAGCAGATTCAATGGGCCGAATGGCCTAATTTGTGCTCCGATGTCTTGTGGTCTTATTATCACAGCTTTGAAAGATGGTATAATGGGCCAGAGCAGACCGCCCAACAAAATTTAGAAAGGTGGCCTGTACCATAACTTTTTTTCTTATTTTAATAGTAGATGTGAAGTGCACGTTGCAGATGTGATGCAACTGGTCAAACCACTCAACATTAAGCAAAACACAATGTATTTGAACACTAACATTAAAATACAAACAAAAGGAGGAGCTATTTCAAATAACTTAATTATTGGAAAACCTAACCAAGTAATAGATACAGTACCTATTACAGAACCTATTGTTCCAATATCATAACATCCCATAAAGATACCCTTGGCGAAAAGGTAAATTGAGACAAAAGTTCTTTCTTTCAGTTTTCCAATCCAGGAGGGAACAGCATCAAGAGATTTCAGAGAATGTAGCAGTGAGGAATCATTTTACTGAAGCTCCAATTCTTCTGGGACCCAAACAGCTTCTGACTGCTACAGCTAAAAAACGAGAAAACCCAATCTGAGGAAAACTGGCCACTTCCCTTCCATTGTTACAACTATTTTAAGGTGGCCTCAGATTTTTGATTTAGGCTATTTCCGTAGCCACTTTGGCACCTCCCTTCAAAGAAAACCCAGAATAAAATAAACTTTTTAAAGTGACCACATCTTCACACTCGTCACCTGACATTCATAAATGCCATTAACACAGTCTCAAGCAGTTGTTGAAGCGTGGTTTACTGATGAGCTGCAGACAAGGGGAAGTTGAGATTCAGCTGGTAACAAGTAGCTTATTGATCTGTTGGCGATTGACTGGTTATTGATGAGAAAGGCTTTTTGCCTGTCAGCATCTGTGTGATTGGTTCTCGGATATCTGAACAGCTTGTGGTTATGAACAGGACAGTTAGAAGGCAATAGACTTTGACTATTTAGGAGATCTCGCTGTTTGTTCTCTATGGTAAAACCCACTTCAGACCTGGAAAAAAATTGTTTATATTTCCTTCAGTTGCTGTACGCTGTGACTTTTTAATTTAAAAAGTCAGACCTTTTCTAAGTGTGAACCAGTTACCCTGTGTCTCATGGAAACCATGGAAGTATTCAGAAAAGGAAGACGAAATAACAGCGTTCTGATCAGCACAAGGATGATCTCAGGTGCCACTGAACTGCTTTCCCAATTTTACCATATTCCCATGTCTTTTTTTTTGTCTGTGTGTTGTAAGGGGCCATTTGTGACAAGACCAGAGTTGTAACTAGTAGAGTTTTAAACCAATGGTTCATTATTGTTTTTCTTTAGCTGGAATGCACTTATGTGTAATGAATAGTAACTCTTGTTAAGTACTGAAATTTGATACATGCTATCTGTCACCCTGGGCCAGAAAGATTGGTACATTGGTGAATTTTGCATAATTTTAAGTATCTTCAATAGTTATGACAAACCTGAGAGTATCAGTTTGATTTCTAGAGTGTAACCCCATTGATAGTTCATTTGAGTTGGCAAAAATTGGCAAATGAATTCATTTATGGAAAATTGTGAGACTGTTTGTTTGGGAAGGGAAAACAAAGAAGAGAATACACATTAAGTCGGAGGATATGAAGAGACCTTGTTCATAGTGTTTATGTCCATAGGTCCCTGAAGGTGACTGAACAGGTCGATAAGATAGTAAAGAAGGCATATGAGATGGCTTCCTTAATTGGGTGAGTTATTGAATACAAAAACAGAATCTAATGCTGGCACTATCTAAGATATTGATTAGGCCATAGATTGAGTTTTATTTACTTTTCCTGTCACAATATTAAAGGAAGGACATAATTGTTCTGAAGAAAATACAGGGGAAATTTGGAAAAAATGTTACCAGGGATTGAAAACTACAGCTGTGAGGAAAGATAGGGTGGTCTGGGGTTGTCTTCCCTTAGACCTGTGAAAAGTGAGGAGTAATTTAATTGAGATGCATAAATAATGAGGGATTTTGGATAAGACTGAACAGTGCAAACCAATTTACCCAAATGGAAAGATCAGTTACGTGGGGCCACAGACTTAAGGTGTTTGGTAGAAGGATTAGAAATCTTAGGTAGAAAAACATTTTCACGCAAATTTGGTGGATGTCCGAAATTCGCTATCTGGTTCAGTACTTGAAATAGAAACATTCAATTTATTTCACAGGAACCTAGATCTGTACCTGCACAGCCTTAATCTCCAAAACTATGGACCAGGAGCTGGAAGTGAGATTAGAATGGGCAGCTAATTTACTCAGTCAGTGCAAACACAATTAAAATTTTCTTCCATCTTCAATGTGACCCCACCCTTTAAAAAAGGATGAAGGGAGAAAACCAACTGTTACACACCAGTTAGTATCTCACCAGTAGGGAAAATGTTAGCGTTATGAAGGATGTGATAACAGGACACTTAAAAATTACTCTGAGTCAACATGGATTTATGAAAGGGAGATTTTGTTCTATAAAGATTCTGGAGTTTTTTTCAATGAATGTATGTCGAGTCATAGATGTACAGCAGGAAACAGCTCGCCTATGCTGGCCAGATATCTTAACTTAATCTAGTCCTATTTGCTAGTACTTGACCCATTTCCTTTTTAACCCTTCCTATTCATATACCCATTCAGATGTCTTTACCAGCCTCCACCACTTCCTCTGGCAGCTCATTCTTAACATGCACTACCCTTTGTGTGAAAAAGTTACCCCTTAGGTTCTTTTTATATCTTTCCCTTCTCACCCTAAACCTATGCCCTCTAATTCTGGAGTCTCCCATCCCAGGGAAAAGACCTTGTCTATTTATCCTATCCATGCCCCTCATGATTATATAAACCTCTATAAGGTGGCCCCTCAGCCTCCGATGCTCGAGGGAAAACAGCCCCAGTCTATTCAGCCTCTCCCTATAGCTCAAATCCTCCAATCCTGGCAACGTCCTTGTAAATCTTTTCTGAACCCTTTCAAGTTTCATAACATCCTTCTAATAAGGAGGAGACCAAAATTGAACACCATATTCCAATAGTGGCCTAACCAAGGTCCTGTACAGGCACACATGACCTCCCAATTCCTCTATGCAATACTCTGACCAATAAAGGAAAGCATACCAAACACCGCCTTCACCATCCTATCTACCTGCGACTCTACTTTCAAGGAGCTATGAACCTGAACTCATCTCTTTGTTCAGCCTTGCCATTTAGTGTATAAGTCCTGCTAAGATTTGCTTTTCCAAAGTACAGCACCTCACATTAATCTAAATTAAACTCCATTTGTCACTCCTCAGCCCATTGGTCCATTTGGTCAAGATTCTGTTGTACTCTGAGGTAACCTTTTTCGCTTCCACTACACCTCCAATTTTGGTGTCATCTGCAAACTTAGTAACTATACCTCCTATGTTGACATCCAAATCATTTATATAAATGGTGAAAAGTCATGGATCCAGCACCAAACCTTGTGGCCCTCCACTGGTGACAGGCCTCCAGTCTGAAAAGCAACCCTCCACCCTCTGTCTTCTACCTTTCAGCCAGTTCTGTATCCAGATGGCTAGTTCTCCCTGTATTTCATGAGATCTAACCTTGCTAACCAGTCTTCAGTGGGGAACCTTGTCGAACGCTTTACTGAAGGCCGTAGAGATCACATCCACCACTCTGCCCTCATCAATTCGTTTTGTTACTTCTTCAGTAGACTCGATGAAGGAGAGCCAATGTGTGATTAAATAGATATTTTCAAAAAGCTTTTGATAAAATCCCGTGTAAGTGATTATTATGTAAAATTAGCGGAAACACCCCTGCATAAATTGAGAATTAGTTTATAGATGGAAAACTAAATAGGAATATGTGGGCTATCTTTGGAATTGAATGTGGTGACAAGTATGATATCAACAGTTGAATGAAGGAATCAAGTGTATTCATTCCAAGTTTGATGACTAAACAAACCTAGATAGGAGTGGTAAGGAGGAAGTGAAGTGGCTTCAGGGAAAATAACCAAGTTGAGTGAATAGGCAAATACATAGAAGGTACAATATAATGTGGATAAATGTGAAGTTATCCACTTCAGTAGGAAAACAGAATGGCAGTGTATTGCTAAAACTGATAGATTGGGGACTATTAATGCCCAAGGCACCTGGGTTGTTGAAAGCTAGCATTCAGTGCATCAAGTCTGAGGCAGATGGTATGTTGCTCTTCATTGTAAGAGGGTTTGTCCACAGGAGAAAATAAGTCTTACTGGAGATCTACAGTGCCTTGATGTGACCAGCCTAACTTGGGTCTCCTTATCAAAGACATACTTGGTGAACAAGCATTCACCAGACTGAATGCTGAAATGGTAGCATTTTTGTCAAGAGATTTTATTGGTGGGGGGAGCAGGGTGTTCAACTCAAGAGGTCATTTTATGAGGATATGCAGTAGGGCATTTTGGACTGCAATGAGAAATTTCTTCCACAGATGGTATGGAAGTAAAGTCACTGTTTTTAAGAAAGACATAGATTTTTTAGAAACAAAAGATGTAGAGAGAGCAGGAATATAGCATTGAGATATTGGATCCACCATGATCCTTTTGAATGGCAGTATGGGCTTGATGGCCTAATCTTATTCTGTTTCTCTTGGCTGTGTTCATGGTAATACATGTCTATAGCCAGAACTTCATCTATCAACTATGACACCAAGGTTGCCATGGTCTGATTTAATTGTTTAATTGTTTTAGGAGAGTCTGGGAGTCAGTAGCTAAAACAGAGATAGTTTTCAGTCCTCTCTTACATGACGTCAGTCTTATGAATATTTAATTGAAGGACATTTCTGCTTATTTAGAACAGGTATTTGTGAAGAGGACTTATAACTTAGTTATTGAGGTGATATTGAGGTAGAATTTGAGAGTTGTCAGCATATCTGAGAGAATTAAGTCTGCTTTTCAATTAACCTGACCAAGAAACAACCTGCATATGACTAATAGGAGAAGCCAAGAGTAAAACCAAGCTAAAATAACCAGCAATACTTGACTGCTTGTTCATTGTCCTCTCTGAACTTTATTGTGGGCTGTCAAAAATAGTTGTTGAAGGCAAAAGAAGTGTTCACTTGTATGTTGAACATAAATGTACATTTACTCCAGTGATTTGAGCTTTTGTTCATTTGAAAAAGAGATGCAAAGTTTGATTGTCTACATCTATTTCAGAAATTCTGGTGAGTGGATTATTCCCTTTGAGAATATTGCAGATTACTTAAGTGATGTATTTTAATAACTACAAGAAAATTCTCTCATACCTAATTCGTATGGTATAAATGTGCAGGTGATGAAATGAAAGATCAGATCTTCTGGAGCATATAGGTGGATATAAGATGGATATCTCATTGCAATTGTCATCTATTCACCTTGCCAATTCTAGAGTATCATGCTACGTTTACGATGTAAAGCAAAGAATGGAACTCATCTGATGCAAGGACTGACTTCAGTATCTAATATCCAAGAGTTAAAAGATAAAGTGGAAGAGTTAACTGGAATTCCAAGTGCACTGCAAAAAATCATGGTGGGATTTCCTCCATCCAGTCTAGATCTTCGGAATGGAGAACTGCCTCTCAAAGATTGTCCTATCAAATCTGGTAAGTCTGTTGAAGATAAAGTATAGAGAGGGAGATTGAAAAATCAGTATTGGTTAAAGTCGTTAACCTGAATTCTTATGCTCCGATAGTGCTACTCCTTCATCAGGTAGGAGGAGCAGTGATCTGAAAGCTAGTACTTCCAAATAAACCTGTTGGACTGTAACCTGGTGTTGTGATTTCCTTTGCTTTCACATTTGGGTTTCTTTGTTTGGGACATTGAGCTACTGTGAGACCAGGTTTGACTGCTTAAATATTGATCAGCTGAATTTGCACTATACTATTAAGGATCAGGGAGACATTTCATAAAGTATTGACTAAGAATTGTTCTAATTCAGTTCTCAAAATGCAGATAAAATTGGCATGTTCAGTTGGAAGGAAATGCACAATTTTTTTCTCCCTTTTGGCTTTTTCTTAACAGTTTTGCTGTATTGTGATTACATGGCAGTAAACTGGTTTAAATGTGTGCAGATTGAACAGTCCAACAGTTTCATACTATTCCTTATATAATGCCTTATGCAATCGCATAAGCTGCAGCAAATCCAATACGAAGGTTCACAATTCCTTGAAAATGAGATGTATGCAATGATGATCCAAATTTTTATTTGGTAAGAAGGATATTAATTGGATAACCTAATGTTGATCTGACTTTTTTTTTGTAAAGCTGTATTATTCATACAAAGTGTATGTAAATATAATTTGATCATTACAGGGGTCCTCACTTTTTGAACATCTGACTTACGACCACGATCCCATACAGGGTGAAATTTTAAAGACCTGACATGCAAATGTTTCCTGTACTTTCAATTGGTTATTTTATATCCTCCTGTATTGTGTTCTGATTTGTGTATAAATCGACTCACGACCCAGGAACTGCCTGTATTGATAGTCATTTTTTTTCTGCTCTGTAGCTGGCTTGCCCTGACACCCAAAGATTTTTGCCTGTCTTGGTCAGACCATCCTGCAGAAAAATCAGAACACAAACTATTTCACTAAAATATAATCACTAGAAAAAATTAAGATCGCGGTTATAAATCGTGGCTCAACTGAGGATGCTTGCTATCCTTAGGTTACAATTGCATTTTCCATTGCCTGGAACTTACAAGACTCTACAAAGAATCATTCTGAAAATTATCCTAAATGTAAATAATACCAAGATCTTGCGATATTGTTAAATTGCTTTTGCATTTTGATATTTACAGCCATTCTTTGCAATTATTTCCTGTCCAATGATCCACCAATTTGGGAAATCTCATATTATTTTTCATATAATGCCCATGGAGGCAAAGCAAAATTGTTTTGTTATACCAATGTCTTACTATTGCACCAAAGTCTAGTGAGCAACAACCAACCCCAAGCAGGTTAATGTTCTTCTGAGAAATTTTCAATCATAGTGCAATTTTTTTCTTTACAGGTACAGAACACAACTTGCAATCTCCAGAAAGACTTTGTTTGCTAGTTACTGATCCAAAAAATAACATAAAATTATATTTTCCAGAATTTTGGATTTTTTTTGTATCTGTTTCTTACTGTTATGATATTTCACAATGAAAGGATAAATTTCATTCAATTGTCCATTAAGTAAGTAATTTTAATTTCTGTTGTCTGATTGTATCGCTATTGATGATTACCCTCAACAAAAATGCAATGCTTATTTATCTACAATAATAATTCTAGAAATATGTGGTGTGGTGAAATCTAAACTGTCTACCCTGACTTTCAGCTCACCCCCCCGCCCCCCCCCATATCCCTTTTCTAATGACATTGAAACAAGCTGTGGTGTAGTTTTCTTAGTGCTCCTACTAGTTGATTCATTCCCAAGTGATATGATTACATTGTCTGTAAATTCAAGAAGTGAAAACTGAAGGGCATAATAAATGTGCTTCTTCATATTGATAGACACGTATTTCCATTTGCAAATCTGTGGTGAACATCAAGGATCACTTGTTCCTTCTCTCTTATTTTCTAATCACAAGTGTTCAGAATATTTTTACACATTTCTGGAGCAGATGGGATTTGAACCTAGGCCTTCTAGTCCAGAGGTGGTGACAAAACTGTTGTGTCACAAGAATACCTATTTGTCCCTTCTCTACCTTGTGTTGCTAAGCTGTGATGTAGTCACAATTGTAGCAATCCCAGAAGAGACAGACAGTCTCCGCCTAGGTCAGGGATCTACCTTGAAACTTTGGTTTGTACAAACAGTACCACTCTGAGGAGTACTTTTTTTTAACTGATTCTTTAGAGGAAATCATTATTAGTAATTTGAAAAAGTTGACTCCACAAGAATTGCATAACTAACCTTTACTTGATTGAATGAACCAATTATAAAAAATGAAAACATTCATGGTGGATCAGGCCAAACATTGTTTTGCAATAGCAAAACTAAAATAAACTAGCAACTAAAGAAACTCAACCTCAAGTCCATCCATAAACTGCAGAAATTGAATAATTCTAAATTTTCCAAAATGTAGCAGCACTAGTTTGTGTAAATAATAACTTGGGTAACTGCTATTAGACAACTGGTTTAAATTCATACTTAATTATTTACTTGGGTTAAGGCATGACTTTGTGTTTGGCAACTGTGTTTAGGATGTAGGCTGAATGCAGGCATAGAAGGAAATCTAGGAAACAGGGCAAACTCTGCTGGTTGGAGTCAGTCAACTAGAGTCATGATGTACATAAGTATACGTGAGTTGTTTAATACCATTCATCTCTTTTAGTAATTGTTTCTTTGTGTGGTTGTGGATACTAGTTGAAGTTGATGGGGAAAATGTCATGATGTAGAATGTGATTAGTGTAATAGAGAGAGTATGATCAATTGTGAAAGATTTCATGTAAAACAATATCCTGTACAAGATAAAAGTGAGAAGAGTAAAGAAGACATGATGAACATATTTAATATATTACAAGGCTTGCATTAAGACTCAATGCAATGTTTATCTGGAGAGCTAGTAGCATTGTATAATAAAGTCACTATAATCCTACCAAACTATATGGCTTCTCTCCCATTAAAGGGAGATTATTGGGGTTAGCTCAGTTGGCAGGAGAGCCAGTTTGTGATGCAGTGTGATTACACAGTATACAACTAGTGACATATCTCTCTTCTAAGCCTGCAAAGATTAATAAATAAAGGTTCATTGTTCAGACTATGAAACCTTTGCAAAAGAACTACAATCAAAATGAATGTGCAGGCCCCTGAAAACATTTTCTGCACACTAGAAATCGCTTTGTTCTTTCATGCTAGATTTAAGTGTAATCCAAATGATTATTGGGGAATGTGAACTTTGAAGCATGATAACAAGTAATGTGTGTAAACATCAACTGTATATGAAACTGTAAGATAAAATGGGCTGTGTGAACCAAGCTAAATATCCGAATTTTCAGCACAATAGCAGTGAATATTTTTAAAAAGACAATATTTCTTCGTTGTAAAACACTTTCCAGTGACTTCTGGTTATGCATAAAACTTTTATAATGTACATTTTTTGTCCAAAAATGAGTGACAAAAATTTATTTCAAAACTTACAGAAATTGAAAATGTTTAAAGTAAATTATTAGTATTAAGCTGGTTATTATGTCATCTTTTTAATAACAAAATAAGATTGCATTAAATGTATCATTTTACTTTTCTGCAGGAGATACTTTGATTGTGGAAGAAGAAAGGGATACTTTGAAGATCAAAGTCTCAGTGTCGAACTTTAGTGCTAAAAGTTCAGATAAAGATACTTTCCCACGTCTGATACGGCATGTTGTGCCTGCAGATAATTCATGTCTCTTCACAAGCATCCACTATGTGGTAGAAGGAGGTATTTGTGAGCCATCCTGTGCTCCAGAAATGCGAAATTTGATAGCACAGATTGTGGCAAGTGACCCTGATTCCTACACTGAAGCTGTACTAGGAAAATCTAATGGGGATTACTGCAACTGGATTCGACAAGAAGACACTTGGGGAGGAGCCATTGAAATCTCTCTCTTATCCAAGTTTTACCAATGTGAAATATGTGTTGTGGACACACAAACTGTGCGAATAGACCGGTTTGGAGAGGATGTAGGTTACACAAAACGTGTCCTCCTGATTTATGATGGAATCCATTATGACCCATTAGAACGACAATTTGAAGATCCTGAAACACCCCCACAAACCATCTTCTCCACAGCAGATGATGTTGTGCTGGCCCATGCCCTGGAGTTGGCAGATGAAGCGAGAAGGAAACGACAATTTACTGACCTTAATAGATTCACTTTGCGATGTGTTGTCTGCCAAAAGGGACTGGTGGGTCAGGTAGAGGCTCGAGACCATGCCAAAGAGACTGGGCACACCAACTTTGGGGAGATATGACAATCAAAATACTGTTACCTACCTCATATTCCTAAAATGTACTGGGATAATTTAATCCCTAGGAATTAAATTGAATTTTAAGGAGTGTTTTTTTTAAATCCTGGATGATTAAACCATGAGCTGGTCAAATTGTTGGTTGTTTGCAAAGGTCGGACCTCATTCTTAATTTTTCTGTTTACATAGCAAGAATTGCATTTGACTTTTTAATTATCTTATTTCATTCAAAGATAAATGTTTTGATTTCATAGCTATTGAAATTAGTTAATCCTATAGTGTGTTAGGTGCCTGAAAATTATAGACATGGATAAATTTCTTTGTCTTAAATTTGGGTTGCTTTTACCTCCACAGAGTTAAACACATCTGCAAGTGTCATATTTGCAAAATTGTTTAATGCAAACTAAGTCAAAAAATAAGCTATAAGTCTTTTTATTTTTGTGACTAGTCATTTCAGAAGACTCAAGGTTTAGTGAACTGTAGTTCTATTGTTTCAAAGTATTTTTTTGTTTGGCAACCATTTTGTGATCAGCTCATGGAAGTCACAGGTACGTACTTAAATAACTACATTAGACCTGGCATCTATTGACATATTCAGGGGAGTACTTTTCATATTTTCTAATTAGTTGCTCTTTTGAGTTAACACTTTCTCACGCATATCCTAATTACTTGCACTCCTAGGAAAAAAAGGAGTTTCTATGAACAGGTTGAGATTCCTCTGAACTGAAATCTGCACCCTTCATATGTGAAATAGGATGTTGTATCATAGGACTTGTAATTATCCCCTCTACTCCAACATAACGCAACTGTGAGCTAATGATATGTTCAACACATGATTGTATTGTAAAGTCAATAGATATTACACTGTCAACCTGCTATATTCGACCTACAAATATGAATGCACAAGCAGAAAGACTATCTACTGTTAATACATACACTTAAACAAAAACTGAATTAACGTGCAAGTAGTTAAAGTAGCTGAAACTCCAAGGGGAAGAAAAAAATGAATTTTTCAGTGTGATGTTTGTGAATGGCCAGTTGAAAAAAGGCTAAACTCAAGGCATGTCAAAAAGCAAGGCTATGGATGTCCAGTCCAAAGCCATAGCGTTATTACTGAATGAATCAAGTACAAATACCCAATGGTGCCTCAGCATACAATTACTTGACAAGCTGGGTTTTTAAAAAACGATTAACATCTGATTTGCACTTGAGCCAATCTTTTTATGTGTAAGCTGATGCATTAGCAAATGTAGGATCCTGCCTGCATCCTGTGAACAACTGACTTTTGTCTCTGCCTTAGTGAAGAAAAATTTGCTTGCATCATTGTCATTGTGGATAAATCAGGGTAATTATATTGTATTGGTTATCCCCAAACATTGACAAAGAAATGCTTTAGAATGTAATAGTTATGTAAAGCTAACTTTTTAAAATTTGAAACAACTAAATCATTTTATCATTACTTGATATGTATTCACCAGAAAGAAACATATGTGTTATTCCATTCGAATGCTTGTAGATCAAATAATATTTGTGGTTTTAGAGACTTTTTAAGTGACTTATGGTGAAACTTCATTTGATATGGTGATTTTAAACATTGAAACGAAATCACCAAATGCTGGAAATACTAAGAAGGTCTGACAATATCTGAAGAGAGATGTTTCGGGTTGATGACATTTCATCTGCACTACTTTTTGATGCTACAATTCTGCCTTAATCTGTTAAATTTGACATCATTTTTATTTCTGATGCTCATTTAACTTGGTAATTTGAGTTGAGAAAATGAACAAATTGTGATTGGTTGGGTATCAAAATGTTAATTTATACCCAACTGTCCTTTCAACTATTATACAGAGAACTTCCATTAGCTATTATTGTGTCATTATTATTATTATACGATCTGAAAGGTATTTTATTCTGTCGAGAGTTATTAATAGCTTTGAATGGTAATTAAATAGCTCTTTGAGGAACTAGTACAGACACAGTGGGTCGAGTGGCTTTCTGTAAAATGCTATGATTCTAAGTAAAATGTCAAAATCATATTACAAAAATTGCAATGTAAATGCACCAAAGTGCCAAATATGGCTATTCTCATTCATTAACTCCAAAATGAAATAATAATTCTTATGAAAGAATCATGCTCCCTCTTACACTGACACAAAGTGTGCCTTATCACCAAAATCAATGCCATAGATTGGGCTGCATCTCAAGAAGAGTGGGCTTTTTCCCCACAAATCACCAGGTTAGTATCAGTGTTCTCACAGCAGGTAATTATCAAAAACAAACTGGTCTGAGTTGGTCAAAAGCTATTTCACTCGTCGGGCAATTTTTTTTTTTAACTTTATTCACTGGTGGGCTTTGCTGTCTAGCCAGATTCACTGCCTGTCCCTAGTTGCCCTTGAAATTGAAGAGACACTCATCTCATCAATGTAGACTGAAGTTGAAAAACCAGGTTACAATTCCATGCCAATTCACCTTTTGCAGTAACATTTTTATTGGCTAAAGCATGTTCCTTGATCTACTTCGTACAGTGTCATCCAATTTTATAACTCTAAAGGACACTGCCTTGCTTTCACATTTTCTTTTTTTCTGTCCTCAATTTTCCATTGTTAAAAATTTTCTATGCTCCATCAACCAAGTAAAGAATTAACTGCAAATATTTCCTTCCTTCCTTAGTGATGGCTTTAATTGATGAACTATCATCAGTGACTCAAACCAAAAGAACCACAGTTCATGTTTGATATTGCTGAAAATAAGAGTCCAGCTTTTGTCACTTTTTTTGTGTTCATCACGACTGGCGCAAGAATGTGCAATTTCAAAGTAAGCAATATTTTTTATGGCATGAAAGGCTGCTGATGGCTTTGAAAGTCAGTTTTGATGGTTGAGATTTTGCAATGGAGATTGTACAGGGTGCTATTGTCCCATGTGTTTTGGCTTAATTGGAGAAGTGTTTTGGCATGTTTGCATCTGTCCTGATGATTACATGGTGAGAAGCTTCAACACGATGTCACTTTTTTTCAGCAATAGTCAGTTTCTGTACTACCGACTACTTTTATGTTCACCTTATTAAACCTTCACAATGTTATAATCCTCATTGGTACAGTGTAAATAATCACAATAGTGGAATCCTTTTGCATGATGAGAACTTCTCGTGTGTGAAATCAAAGCAGTTTAGACAGATGAAAAAGTTGAAGATGGAGAAAAACTGAATTATTAGTATTTCTGCTCCCCACCTAAATGTACACAAGGCTGCAGTACAGCTCAAGGCCTCAGAGGGGCAGCCTGAAATTGAAGATGTAGAATAACATCAATAATTTTGTGTGCCATGATTTTATAAACTTAATGCAAAGTCAGATTTTAGTGGGGAAGTGGGCATTAGTGATTTTTACAGAAATTTTCAAAAAGAAAATTTGGAATAATTTCCTTAAACAACATTTTCCAGGAAGCTACTTCGAGTTAATGAGTTTGTAATGTGCGCATTTTTTGTTTAATTTGATTAAATCTTGTTTCACGTAAAAGATTAAATTTTTTATTTAATTTTGTAGCACAGCTTCGTATGGATCAATTTTTAAAAATAATTAGCTTGACCTCATTCCGTGTTAATAACTACACGATGTCCAAAATGCTCAACTGCAACTAAATTGGAGCAGAATGCCTTTTATCATTAAAGATTAAAAATTGTAGTGAGTTTTCTGGAATGAGCTTGGAAGAGGTAAGAAATGCCTATGTTTTTAGTGGTCTGTAATTGGAAGATGACTAAAATGGTAGCATTGTTTTATTTGGGTTTTATTTACATTTGTAACAGGGATGTTAGTCATGATCTTTTCTATTCACAAGTGTGCACAAATCATATCGCTTCGAATAGTGCAAACTTAACGTGAACTAGATATTGTAGCGTGAGGTCGTCATCTACAATAGTCATGCATTGATTTCAGCCAAAGAGCCTAAATGTGAGCTAGTATTTGTGATTGTGAATTCCATGCTTTGAAGATCGGAAAGTGGTTACTTTTTTTATAAAAAAATTGAACGTCCATTGCTTATTCATCTATAATATTGCATCTGAATAGTAAAAGTGATTTTTTTTTTACATTAGCATAATTTGAATAATGTATGCATGGTAAAATAACTAACGACTAAACTCTGATTTTAGTTGCTTGTAGGAGATCTATCATATGTGGAAAAGTATACTTTAAAACAAAACTTTGTTTTTCTTCATTAGTCAATATGTAGTTGCCATATAAATATGTTCAATCTGTTTTCATCAATGCAGTTTAGCCCTCACAATTCCTATAATATTATTCATCATACAGGGTCCATGTATGAACGCTGAATTAATTCTAGCAATTAGCACAGTGTATGCATGTAAATATTATGTAAATTTTGTAAGGATAACAATACAATAATATAAAATCCATGACTCGCAACAAAAGACTCACCTAAGTGAGTAATGTTTGGATGCAATGTGAGCATGATCAAAATGTAAAGGTTACACAGCAGGGGAAGGAAGAGTTGAAGAACTGGTTTCTAGGGGTAAACGAATTTGTGTTGGAGTAACTAGTATTATGTTTATTTGGCTGTGCAATCATATTTTAAAGTAAACTTGAATAGGTAATATTGAAATATATTCCAGCAGTGCTGAAGGCTTCTGCTCCAAATCAGCTGCACCTTTTGTCACCTTGTTTCAGTACAGCTATGTGACAATGTGTAGACACACGGCAAATCCAACCTGGCTAATTACTGCCCCACCAGTCTACCTCAATTATTAGTTAAGTAGTTTGGTGGGGATCATCAGTGCTATAAAGCAGCTAGTCCTTTATAGCAGCTATAAAGGAACACTGTGGGAGTTCCTTTAAAATATGTCCAATGTCCAACCATTTTCAGCTGTTTCAACAATGACGACTTTTCATCATTAACGTTAGAGGTTGGAATGTTTGATGATTGCACAATATACAGCATCATTTGCGATTCTTTATGTTGCAGCAAGACACATGCCCATAGATGATATCCAGGCTTGTGAAAGCAAGTGGCAAATGATAAAATGTCACAAAGTGCCAGACCCTGTCCAAGTGATGCTATTTCCAGCAAACCATTTCCATCACTTCTTGACTTACAATGGCATTTCTACTGCTGATCCTCCTCCCACTGTCAATACTATTGACAAAAAACTGAACTGGACTAGCTATGTACATGCTATAGTTACAAGAGCACATCAAGATTGGAATTTTGCAACAAATTACTTGCCATCTGACTCTCAAAACTTGTCCACCATCAGCAAGACGTAAGTGAGGAGTGTAATGGAAAACTCCCTGTTTGTCTGCATGAGTGCAACTCCGACAACACTCGAAGCTTGACACTACCCAGCACAAAGTAGCCCACTTGATTGGCACCATATCCACAAACATTTTCATATTTATCATTTTGTAAAATTTTATTTACTTAGTTTATTGAAAGAAATGAAAACATACAAAACAGGTTTAAGTTAATTTGAATCTAGTAGACATTAGTGAGTTGACAATGTATTAGAAAGTACATTTTATTACCTGTATTTGCACACAACAGTGTGCAATATCTTATATATATTTAAAGCTTCTATGTGATTCTATGCCTTCAACATAATCCTTGGTGCCTGGTACTTTTGGACATTAAATTTTACTGCAGCTTTAACAAGATGCTTAATACAAGTTTTGGAATAATTAAGAATCAAATTTCTGTTAAAAGCAAAAATACTGTGAATGCTGGAAATCTAAAAGAAAGGGAAGTGTTGGATAACCTGAGATGGTTTGGCAGCATCTGTGGAGAGAAATAAAGTTAATGTTTCAAGTTTGAAATGATTCTTCAGAGCAGATTTGTCATTTTAAGGTAATTAATTGCTGCTTCCAGTATATTTGGGTCCAGATGATTGCAAAATTAATATGCCTAAACCGGACTGTTATTTGGAAACTGATTTTCTGTTTAATTTTTCCCATGGAGAGAGAAGTTAGGATGTAATGAATTCAGGTGCTACAGGTTCCAATGTTTGAACAATATAGCAACCAAATAGATAAATGCTACTTTATTAGCAAAATATAGAAAATTCCATGAAATATTATCATTGTAGTTTTTTTTAACTAAAGACTTGGTGTTCAAAGCCTGGTTGATGCACTCTGGAATTTTTTTCTTAAATCACTAATCCCATCAGCATTATATTTTGGATCAAACTTCTTGTCACATCCTTATCCTTTTTAGGCTAAATCTTTTTTTTCCATACATCATAGTGAAGTGCTTCAATACTTTCTAGATGAAAGTTACTATATAAAAAGAAATACTTTTAGGGGAAGATAAACTTAGTTAATGACAAAAAAAAATGCAGTTCTGTTGATTTGTTATACTGGATATATAAAGTTACAGCTACCTTGTTGCAGTTACTTCATACCAGTTAACTGACTTGTATCTTTTTATTCTGTTTATAGCCAGTAGTCAAAACTAACTAAACTATTTATACCAACTTGTGCTTAGTTCTATTTACGTTTATATATAACTTGACACCTTTAGCTGTACGGAAGTATAGTGCAGTATACCTGCTCACTGGCAATTTACTATTTGATGAATATCAGATAACATTAGAAAAATAATTTTAATCAGAACAAAGATCCGATGTGCGTATGGGTCTATACATCAGTAGAATTCAGGTGTAGTAAAATATTACTGTCTAGAGCTTCTGTAATTGGGTCAAAAGTTGAAGTCCAACAGTTTTTAACACAACAGCGTCTACAGTGTGGTTCTTAAAAGAATGTCTGTTTAATCTAATAAAACTGATCATAAATGTCACTCCGTATAAATTCAAATTCATTTGTGATTTACAAGTAGAGTATTGCTTAAAAAAAATGAAACTTACTACCAAAGCTTTTCGTTTTCCACAAATCAGGATAGACAGGAATACTAAATTTCAAAAGGAACAGCAACTTGTAGTGCATGAGAGATCAGGGTGTTAGTTGACTGGTAAGCAAACTCTGATTGAGACTGTGCCATGGAGAATGCACCAGGAAATAGTTCATAGCATCCCTACAGTGTGGAAGCAGGTCATTTGACCCGTTTGAGTCCACCCAACCCTGTGAAGAGCATCCCACCCAGAACCTACCCCTTTGCGCTATAACCTTGCACTTCCCATGACTAATCCGTCTAGCCTGCACATCTTCAAACTGTGGGAGGAAACTGACGCAGACATGGGACAAATGTGCAAATGCCACCAGTCACCTGAGGGTGAAAATGAACCCGGATTCCTTGGCACTGTGAGGCAGCAGTGCTAACCACTGAGCCACCATGCCGCTCAGTGAGACATATTGGAGGCTTAAGAGTCAACTCACCATTTTTGAATTTAAACAAAAGCTTTGGCAACACTTCTAGGACCAATTTCCATGAAGTTTACCTTGGCCAGTTAGAATTCACTTTGCAGCCAAGTAGATTCCCAGTCTCATGTTTTAGAAATTATTATTCCTTTTAAAATCTGGTATTCTTGTATCTGCTTTGATGAATCAAAGATACAAAGCTTCAACAGCATGTATCTGATTGGTAACTAGCATTTCTGTATACCATGTGACTTTGGATATTTGTAAATTGAGTTTTAATCTGAGTTCCATTCATACATTTCAAAAATGCTGTTCTGATTAGATATTTGAAAATAGAACCATAAATATCTTTGGCAGTAATATGGGGTTGATGAGCTAATGTCTTACATGGTTCTGATCCGTTTACCCAAGTTCAGATGGTATAATCAGCTACCCTTGTCAGGTGCTCTTATTAGAATATAAACCATAAAATTCATTGTTTTTCTATGTACCTGCAATGTCCAGAAATCAAGAGCTGAAACAATCTTATTTTCTAGATTGTTTTACAGACCCAAGAGTATCTAACTACAAAATCCAGAGTATTTTCATATGCATAGTCAACACCACTATTTAGCATGCACACAGCACCGTGGTATCATTTTGGGGGCATTTAAAATTGCTGTTAACTGCTGTTCTTGCTCAGTGGCAATTCTGTCACCTCTGTGAATGAGGTGCAAATTCAGGTATAGTCTTTCAGAACTACTCATTTGGTAAAAATAGTAGTGTATGCTGCTGTTTGACTTTCGTGAATGTAAGGTAACATTAGTCTAGGATGACTCACAAGGTTTGATGAATTTGCTTCTAATTTTCTCTAGTCATATGATGCTGATGTTTGAAGTAAAAAGGTACCGGATTGAGACATTAATACAAATTGTCAATAGAACTTCCTTCTTTAAATTTATATAATTATAAAGATCAATAAAAGATGTATATCTGGGTTATTTGCACTTCGTTGATGTACTATATAACCATTTTTGAAACTGGGCACTGCATTTACCTTTTGAAGCCATAAATTCCTGACCCTTTTTTTTTGTGCATTAAAATCATTATGTAACTTAACCATTGATTTTCTAAAGGTCATATTTGTATTCAGGAAAAGTATACTACGATTGATACACTCAGGATCTCACATCCATCAGTTAGTTATCGAGCTTATTGTTCAGTACGTATGTACATATTGTACAATTTGTATATTTTTTTGATGTTACGTATCTAGTGATACAAGTTATTTATGCAGTGTGACTTGGTGAAAGTGGGATAGGTGACTTCAATTGTGCTTTAAATTGCAGTGGCGTTTTGCCTAAAGTAGACCTCAAATATTGTTAAGAGTATAAGCATTATCAGCATAAGGTGTTTACAGTTCACTGCTGCTACAAGTATGATGTATATGCTGTTGGTTGGGGGGAGAAAAACATGAATTTTATTCTGTCCATCTTTACTCACTCGCTGAATATAAGGTCATTTGTAACTTATATTTTTCAAAATAAATTGAATACAGTGTTAAATGAGCTGATTCTGTTGTGTGTATTGTGTACAGTTCACCCTGATTGTGGAAATTTTACTTTATTTGTTTTAAAATGAGGGATAGGCCATGAGAACCAGTGACCCAACACACTTTTTCTCAGCTTTCCTATCATCTAAATCTCTTCTCCTGAGTTTTTACAGTGAACTTGAGTCAAATGTCATTGCTGTTTTATGTTATGGACACATATATTGGGATTAAAACTTAATCACTCACAATATTAACTGCTATAACAGGCAAAAAAAACCTGACCTGAGTTACTGTTACCTCCCTTTTCCAACTCATCAGTACCTAGAATTAACAGATAGCAAGAAGCCTGGTTTCAATGACTGCTACAATTTGTGCAAATTACCAATGCAGTTAGTTTTGCTGCTGCAACAAGTCAAGCAATATTAAAGATCAAGTGAAATTCTTAAATTTCAGAACAATAGTTTCTTAAGATGAAAACTGATTAGAAGTAATACAGATTAGATACTGGATAAACATCTTCTCAAGCCACATCATGACTAACATCTCTGGTTTGTATTGGTAAAGCCACTGATCGTTTCCTATTTACATTATGTTGTAACAATAATTTATGCTAGGACCTAATCTAAAACTGTCAATTTTAGCATATTATCCTTGCAGATATCACCAAGTATATAAAATCTTTAAGTGTCTTTTGGTGATCTACGATGCAGCAGAGAAGACCATGTCAAAACACTAATAAACTCACGCATGGATTATAACTAACTGTCATATTCCAAAGTTAATTGTTGGTAATCTGATGTAATTGTGTCTGCACAAGTTAAACAATATATTGTTTTGTTATATATAAATGGCCTATCTAACTACTAAAACAAATTCTGGGGGCAAAAATATTACATTTCTTCCTTTTACAGCCTTCTGATTTGAAAATTGGATGTAGCTATAGGAAAAGAAATATTTTAAAACTATTGACATCCTTATTTGCCAAGTTCTTAGTATGATTTAAAAAAGCTGTTTTTTGAGGGACATTACTATTTTTCTTCATCTGTAAATCATTCCACCACTAACAGGCTCCATTCCTTTCCACCTTTGTTTTGCTTCTCAACTTGGGGAAATCAAATGTTCAAACCGTTCTCAAGGCTGACTTTTACATGAATAACAATGTATTGGGGAGAAAGGTTTGCAGCTAAACCTGAACTTGATGTGTGAAATACAGCTGTCTGGAAAAGGCAGATTCTTTAAGGATACTGAGATTACTGAACCAGGCAGAACTGATTTGGTGAGTTGATCTTTTTTTGAAGGTATGTTATGAATAATGAAAATCACCCCTCTTAAGTGTATTTGTTGGATGCATTCATTAAAAAGACTATATTCCCTCAGATGCAGAGCAAATTGACAAGTTTGTCCCCTTCTCCATTGGAACTTCTATCAGGAATGATGTAAGGATTATTCTAATTATGTTGGAATTGTTTTAATACATTTTAATTAGCATCTATTTAAAAATGAATTTTATTGATTTACATGTAACCAGCAGTGCATCTGAGATCAATTTCTGTTTGGAATTTCACAGTAAAGTGGAGGAAACATTTGCAACAGGTAGCAGTATACTAGGTAAAAATGTGTATAGATCAGAGTGGTGCTGGAAAAGCACAGCAGGTCAGGCAGCATCCGAGGAGCAGGAAAACTGACATTTCGGGCAAAAGTAGTAGAGGCAGGGTACCTGCAGAGTGGAGAGATAAATGAGAGGGGGGTGGGGGTGGGGAGAAAGTAGCATAGAGTACAATGGGTGAATGGAGGTGATGGGTCAGAGAGGAGTGTGGAGTGGATAGGTGGAAAGGAAGACAGGCAGATAGGACAGGTCATGAGGGCGGTGCTGAACTGGAAGGTTGGAGCTGGGGTGAGGTGGGGGAAGGGGAAATGAGGAAACTGGTGAAATCCAATCGATGCCCTGAGGTTGAAGTGTTCCGAGGCGGAAGATGAGATATTCTTCCTCCAGACGTTGGGTGGTGAGGGAGCGGTGGTGGAGGACACCCAGGACCTGCATGTCCTCGGCAGAGTGGGAGGGGGTGTTGAAATGTTGGGCCACAGGGTGATGGGGTTGATTGGTGCAGGTGTCCCGGAGATGTTCCCTAAAGTGCTCTGCTGGGAGGCGTCCAGACTCCTCACTGTATAGGAGACCGTATCGGGAGCAACGGATACAATAAATGACATTGGTGGATGTGCAGATGAAACATTTGGATGTGGAAGGCTCCTTTGGGGCCATGGATGGAGGTGAGGGAGGAGGTGTGGGCACAGGTTTTACAATTCCTGCAGTGGCAGGGCAGGGTGCCAGGAAGGAAGGGTTGGTTGTTGGGGAGTGTAGACCTGACCAGGTAGTCACAGATTGCATTTAATTGAATCTGGAAAGAGCAGCTATTATGTTTTGGATGTAGGTTTGCTCACTGAACTGAAAGGTTCATTTCCAGACATTTCGTTACCTTTCTAGGTGACATCTTCAGTGGGCCTCATGTGAAGCAATGCTAAAAATTCATTTTTTCTATTTATATGTTTGGGTTTCTTTGGGTTGGTGATGTCATTTGGTCAAGTCACTTCCTGCTCCTTTTCTTAGGGGGTGGTAGATGGGGTCTAACTCTGTGTTTGTTGATAGGATTCCTGTTGGAATATCATGCTTCTAGGAACTCTTGTGCATGTTTGTGTTTGGCTTGTTGTAAGATGGATGTGTTGTCCCAGTCGGAATGGCGTCCTTCCTCATCAGTATGTGAGGATACTAGTGAGAGAGGGTCATGTCTTTTTGTGGCGAGTTGGTGTTCATGTATCATGGTGGCTAGTTTTCTGCCTGTTTGTCCAATGTAGTGTTTTGTTACAGTTCTTTCACAGTATTTTGTAAATTACTTTATTTGCTCGTTGTCTGTATAGGGTCTTTCAAGTTCATTAGTTGCTGTTTTAGTGTGTTGGTAGGTTTGTGGGCTACCATGACGCCAAGGGGTCTGAGTAGTCTGGCAGTCATTTCTGATGCCTTTGATATAAGGGAGAGTGGCTAGGGTTTCTGGACGTGTTTTGTCTGCTTGTTTGGGTTTGTTGCTGAGAAATTGGCAAACTGTGTTCATCGGGTACCCATTTGTTTTGAATACACAGTATAGGTGATTTTCCTCTGCTCTGCATAGTTCCTCTATGCTGCAGTGTGTATTGGCTTGTTGAAATAATGTTCTGATGCAGCTTCGTTTGTGGGTTTTGGGATAATTGCTTCTGTAGTTCAATATTTGGTCTGTATGTATTGTTTTTCTGTAGACACTGGTTTGAAGTTCCCCATTAGCTGTTTGCTCTACTATGACATCTAGGAATGGCAGTTTGTTGTTGTTTTCCTCCTCTTTAGTGAAGTCTACACTAGTAAGGGTATTATTGATGGCCTTGAAGGTTTCCTCTAACTTGTTTCATTTCATGATGACAAAGGTGTCATCCATGTAGCAGACCCAGGGTTTGGATTGGATGGTTGGCAGAGCTGTTTGCTCAAGTCTCTGCATTACTGCCACTGCTAAGAACCCTGATATCGGAGATCCCATGGGTGTTCTACTGGTTTGTCTGTAGGTTCTGTTGTTGAAGTGGGTGGAAAGGCATAGGTCCACTAGCTTGATGATATTCTCCTTGTTGATGAAGTTGGTGGTGTTTGGTGTATATGTCTTCGGGTCTTCTAATAGTGTAGTCTCAGTGTTTTCTTGGCCAGGTTAATGTTGATTGATAGAAAGCAGGAATTTTCAGCATTTGTTTCGCATGAGGCCTACTGAAGATGTTACCTAGAAAGGTAACAAAACGTCTGGAAACGAACCTTTTTAGCTCAGCGAGCAACCCTATATCCAAAACCTCAACCTGAGCTACAAATCTTCTCAAAACTCGCTAAGCTATTATGCTAACAGATTTTGATTTGAATGATTCTTACCTGATGACTTATTAAACTTTGCTTGGCATATTTGGCACTTTCATTTAGTAGGAAAAGACCTTGGGCTTATTTAAACATTAACACGTTTTTGTGTAATATCTAATAAACCTGAACAGGTCATGAAGTGACAGTGAGATCACCTGATAAGAACTGTGGAGTTCGTATTTATTCATTATCTATGCTTGGGAAACACTCAAACAGATCATAGTTCGCTATGACTTCACACAAAGCAGCTAAGTAAAGGAAAATCATTACAAATATGGAAGCATTAGTGATTACAGAACTATCTGTCATGAGGACTATAGATACATTTAATTTGCAGAAGTAGAGTGACAGCGTTCCGAAAAGACCACTCCCTCTGTGACTCCCTTGTCAGGTCCAAACCCCCCACCAACCCAACCTCCATTCACGGCACCTTCCCCTGCAACCGCAAGAAATGCAAAACTTGCACCCACACCTCCCCCCTTACTTCCTTCCAAGGTCCCAAGGGATCTTTCCATATCTGCCACAAATTCACCTGTTCCTCCCCACACATCATTTACTGCATCTGCTGCACCTGATGTGGCCTCCTCTACATTGGGGAGACAGGCCGCCTACTTGCGGAACTTTTCAGAGAACACCTCTGGGACACCCGAACCAACCAACCCAACCACCCCGTGGCTCAACACTTCAACTCCCCCTCCCACTCCACCAAGGACATGCAGGTCCTTGGACTTCTCCATCGCCAGACAATAGCAACATGATGGCTGGAGGAAGAGCACCTCATCTTCTGCCTAGGAACCCTCCGACCACAGGGATGAACTCAGATTTCTTCAGTTTCCTCACTTCCCCTCCCCCCACCTTGTCTCAGTCCTAACCCATGAACTCCGCACCACCTTCCTAACCTGTAATCTTCTCCCTGACTTCTCCATCCCCACCCCCACTCCGGCCTATCACCCTCACCTTAACCTCCTTCCACCTATCCCCCAAGTCCCTCCTCCCTACCTTTATCTTAGCATGCTTGGCACACTTTCCCCATTCCTGAAGAAGGGCTCATGCCCGAAACATTGATTCTCCTGCTCCTTGGATGCTGCCTGACCTGCTGTGCTTTTCCAGCAACGCATGTTCAACTCTGATCTCCAGCATCTGCAGTCCTCACTTTCTCTCAACAATAAAACCAGTTTGGATTCAATTAATTTGTGTTGGATAACAGTACAAAGTCTATCTTTCCTCCCATTCTTATTTCTAAGGATTGGGCCATGGCTGGCCCAAGAGGAGGCAATAGCCTAGTGACATTATTGCTAGATTCTTTACCTGGGTCACTCGATTACGTTTAAGGGACCTGGGTTCAGATTCTGCCACAGCAGATGATGAATTCAATAAATATCTGGAATTAAGAATCTAATGATGACCATGAATCCATGGCTGATTGTCAGAAAAACCCATTTGTTTCACCAATGTCCTTTTATGGAAGGGATCTGCCCTCCTTACCTGGTCTGGCCGACTGGTGACTCCAAATTAACTTAACTGCCCCCGGGCAATTAGAAATGGGCAATAAATGCAGGAGCGGCCAATTATGCTGTCATCATGAATGAATAAAAAAAAACTTCCAGTGGCTTAGTCCACGCTTGTCCATCTTCTGGAAGATGGCTGTCCAGGATGCTTTTGCATTTACCACCTGTCTCCATTTATGGAAGGAGCTGCCAGAAGAAATGGTGGAGGCTGGTACAAATGCAACATTTAAAAGGCATCTGGTTGGGTGTGTGAATAGGAAGGTTTAGGGGATATGGGACTAGATTATGTTAGGATATCTGGTCGGCTCAGACGAGTTGGTATCAAAGAGTCTGTTCCTATGCTGTACACCTCAATGACTCGAGTGTTAAAAGCCAAAATTAGATCGGCTTTGATCAATTTGAATGATATGATACAACCCTATGAGATCAAATAAGATATAGGCATAGAATTAGGCCATTCGGCCCATCGTGCCTGATTTGGCACATTTTTGCATATTTCATATACAACTTCTTCCTACGCGTAGTGCTAGTTTTCTACAGTTGAGAAACATAAATCACCTTCTACCTTTTTTTTGCTCCTGCCCTATTCAGACAACAGAAATTAAAAATGAAACAAAGTGCTGGAAACACTAAGCAGGTTTGACAGTACTTGTGAGGAGAAATAAGAGTTAACATTTGGAGTCCAGTGTGACGACTCTTCGGAACTGAACTGGAATCATGCTTGCCACTGTTTAAGATGGGTGGTAAGAACAAGCCAGGGAACTAAAGACCAGTGAGCCTGACCATGATGGTGGGCAAGTTGTTGGAGGGAATCCTGACGGACATCAGGTACATGTATTTGGAAAGGCAAGGACTAATTAGGGATAGTCAACATGGCTTGGTGCGTGGGAAACCATATCTCACAAACTTGATTGTTACTTCCTCAAATAATTCAAAGAGGACTGAGGGCAGAGCGATAGACATGATGTATGTGCACCTCAGTAAGGCGTTCAACAAGGTTCCCCATGGGAGACTGATGAGCATGGTGAGATCTCATGGAATACAGGGAGAACGAGCCATTTGGATACAGAACTGGCTCAAAGGTAGAAGACAGAAGGTGGTGGTGGTGGAGGGTTGTTTTTCAGACTGTAGGCCTGCGACCAGTGGAGTGCCACCAGGATCGGTGCTGGGTCCTCTACTTTTTGTCATTTACATAAATGATTTGGATGTGAGCATTAGAGGTATAGTTAGTAAGTTTGCATATGACACCAAAATTGGAGGTGTAGTGGACATCGAAGAGGGTACCTCAGATTACAACAGGATCTTGACCAGATGGGCCAAGACATGGCAGATGGAGTTTAATTCAGATAAACGCGAGGTGCTGCATTTTGGGAAAGCAAATCTTAGCAGGACTTATACACTTAATGGTAAGGTCCTAGGGAGTGTTGCTGAACAAAGAGACCTTGGAGTGCAAATTCATAGTTCTTTGAAAGTGGAGTTGCACGTAGATAGGATAGTGAAGAAGGTGTTTGGTATGCTTTCCTTTATTGGTCAGAATATTGAGTACAGGAGTTGGGAGGCCATGTTGCAGCAGTACAGGACATTGGGTAGGCCACTGTTGGAATATTGCGTGCAGTTCTGGTCTCCTTCCTATCAGAAAGATATTGTGAAACTCGAAGGGTTCAGAAAAGATTTACTTGGATGTTGCCAGGGTTGGAGGATTTGAGCTATAGGGAGAGGCTGAACAGGCAGGGGCTGTTTTCCCTGGAGTGTCAGAGGTTGGGGGGTGACCTTATAGAGGTTTACAAAATTATGTGGGGCATAGATAGGGTAAATAGGTAAAGTCTTTTTCCTGAGGTTGAGGAGTCCAGAACTAGATGGCATAGGTTTAGGATGAGAGGGGAAAGATATAAAAGAGACCTATGGGACAACTTTTTCACGGTATGATATGGGTATGGAATGAGCTGCCAGAGGATAGGGTGGAGGCTGGTACAATTGCAACATTTAAGAGGCATTTGGATGGGTAAATGACTAGAAAAGGTTTGAAGGGATATGGGCCAGGTGCTGGCAAATGGAACTAGATTGGGTTGGGATATCTGGTCGGCATCGACGGGTTGGACCGAAGGGTGTGTTTCCACGCTTTTCATCTCTGACTCAGATCTGCTTTATATTCTTCAATAATATTTTTACATCAAAATTCCCAGCTATATTGCACTATAAGCAACATTAGAAATTTTCTGTGGGCAGTTTTTCTCCAGTGGGGCTAGCCTGGAATTTGTAACGGTTCATCCTGATAAGAGTAAGGTTCCCACAACTTGACGAAAACATCCATATAGGCCAGCCCCGTTTCTAAAGGGGTATTTCCTAGTAGAAAGAGGCGGAGCATTCCCAGTGATCTGGTCGGGAGGTATGCTACGAGAAGTGCTGATTGGTTGATGAGCTGAACGAAACTGGATCTGGTTGGATGCGAGTAAGAGAAAGGCGAGGCAAGGTTTTGTTGACTAAGGTGAGTGAGCGGGATGCGTTCGACAGGTTCAGTAAAAATGAAGGAATCTGATTTGTCACCATGTGCAGAGATTCGAGAGGGCTGGTATGTTTATTGCAGGTAGAAAGCCAAAGCTCATTGGCTGGCGTGGAAGGGTGCATCTCTGAAGCTGTAAAGGGAAGGATTAAGCAAAGAATTTAACCAGCGGACGCACTAAAACACGACAAGTTACCGGAAGAACCAGCGAGAGTGAGTTTCATTTGTTTTGAATTGCCTATGAACTCTTTCTAAACGTAGTTGGATTTATCGGGATTGGTTGTATTCAGGTGAGTAAATGATTAAACTGGGAGTCCCTTTCAATGTCATTGAGAGCGCTAGAGAAAACGCTGGGTGAAGTTCTCTTGACTCGACTCTAAATGAAAGTATGATCGTTTGTCAGGGTTAATTTGGTAGGATAGACGGCACAGCGTTGCCCGGTGTCGAGGCCAGGGATTTCGCAGCAATCAGCGCGCTTCAGGTTTAGTAAAAGGTTGATGAACTCTGTCCCAGACTGTGCAGCGAATCCGTGTCCGACCTGGGACACTCGATGCATTCAAGCTTTCTGCGTACTTTAATACAGACTAAATGAAAGATCCGTGATAACTCTGGATTCTCGGTGAACGAGCTGATTGTGTATCAGGGAAAGTTGATTTGCCATCTATTTGAACTATCTCCCGGAAAGTGTTATACCCAAAGTAGATCAACGTCATTCTATTCCTGAGTTAATTTTGCTTACTCCGAAGTCGTTTCCAGGTTTTGTTTTTTTTCTGTTAAAAACCCTCCAGTTTCGTTATGATATGTTGGGCAAAGACTGGGATTTTTGAAACGATGTAGTGGGAAAGTGAGCATAATGTTCCTGACTCATTATTCTTAGGATCTGAAAGTAACCAAAGGATTTGCCTGAACTATGTATTAATACCCAATTGGTGTATTGTGTAAAGTACACTTCCAGTACTTCGTTTCAACCTTTTTTTTAAAGCAGATATTCTGTGTTCTAAGGAGTTTTTTTGAAAAAAAATGTTCAGTTTGAGCTGAATCTTATCCCCACCTTTTGTCAATACCATCACATGACCTGACATCGTGGGTTGAAAACTGGCGGCTCGACTAACCTGATATTGCAGGAGCAATTTGCGTTAATCTTATTGGGTAAAAATGCTGCTTTCTTCGTACATACCTGAGCATACTTTGCCCCTTCGTATTTTCTAATGTTCACTGAAAGGAAAGAAGAGGTGTAACCGTGTGGTGGACAAGTTAAATCATCGCGCGTCGTGGGGGAAACGCTCATTTGTTAAATGTTGAATTTGAAGTTCAGACCAAAAGGAGAACCACTCTTTCTCTCTTCCTCCCTTTTATATTTCCTGGTGAAGAAACGAAATTGAAGGATTGTTTTAAAACTGGATTCTTCTGCCCTGTTCCCTTTTGAAATTTACAAAGCGATGTTCAAACTGCTTTTTAAAAAAAAAATGATAGTCTGATTAAAAAAATACAAGAGCCATTTAGAATTTAAATAGGATTTATGTATATTTCCAAAATCACGTTCGGAGAAACGCGCTGTACAATGTTAATTACAGTCTCCCATAAATGCTGTTTCGTGGTTTTCACGAGTCAAAACTTTCTACATCTTTGCATTTTAAGTGGTGTGCCCATTAAGGCAATTCCACGTTGCCTTTCTAATGACTCTCCATTTTATGGCAAGTGCACACTAATCATAGCAGAGACATTTTGATGTATAAATTTGCTGATCTGAGTGTATTTAAATGAGCTCTGATTTATAAGGAGATGTACACTTTTCAGGTGAATAAAACATTGGTGCATCTTTTGATGTTGAAATAAGCCTTACCAGTATTTAGAATTAGAATTAGCTTTATTGTCACATGTGCTCACATGAGGACAGTGAAAAATTTAGATGTTGCCACTTAAGGTGCTATGTTGGCTACAGAAGTATCTAGGTACAGATTCATAAGTACAAATTCTTCGGGGTTGGGGAGGGGTGGATGGGTGGTGGCAGGGAAAACAGACCTTTTGTGCCACCTTAGGTGCAAAAGTACAAAATCATAGGAAGAAATAAAAAAATAATGAATTTTAAAAGTTCAGAATAACAGTCCTTCCAACCCAATCCGTGCTGGCATCTAACCTGCAGACCGTGCTGGGCTTCACCTCGAGGGCAGAAGTGCGAGGAAGTCTGTGCTGAGGCCAGGAATCTGCACTGGTTTCACCTGAGGCTCTTAAGGCCAGGAGTCCATGATGACTTTGCTTTTACAAGGACACAAGGTCAGAAGAAAGAGGGGGGAGAAAAACACAAAAATGGAGGGAGCGGTCAAGCTCCAGTTGAGCAGTCCTACTCTGCTGCCATCTTGGAATTAATTACACACTGATGCAGCAAGCTTAAGAAAGTCTTTGATTAAATTGAAAAATCTAAAAGCCGCTATTTGAGATTTTAATCATTCAGACATTCATGGCTATGCCTTTGGCTGCCATGGCCCTAACTTCTGGATTTCCTCCCAATTAAATCTCACCACCTTTTTTAACACTCCTTACTCCTTCAAGAAATTTTTTAGAAATCTCTTTGACAAAGCCTTTGGCCACACTCCTTTGTGACTTGTTGTTAAATTTTATTGTGTACTGCTCCAGTGAGGTTATTTGATGTTAAGTTAATACAATAAATTGTTGTGGTTAGCTTTATGACATGGTATATTCTGTTGGGCTCATAACCGAAATACATTCAACTTGTGCCACCACTGAATTTACATAGAATATATAAGCAAACTAAACTCCCCACTGAAAGTTTAGTGCTGATTTGAACTACTGCTGACAGGGAGTCATTTGAAGATTACATATAATAAGTGAAAAAGAAACAAATATTGGAAATGCACAGCAGCTTTGCCAATCTCTGAAGAGAAAATCCGAAATATAATTTCCAGTCAAATATTACTTCAGAAGACTGTGTTTTAAGAAGCATGCTATTTGGGATTCGAAGAGGAATCTTATTTGAATGAAGGTTAACCCTGTTTCTCTCTTTATATGTGCTGACAGTCCTAAGTATTTTCAGGGCTTAATTTTTAGTTCAGAACAAAGAAAGAGCAGAGGAACTGAATAGGTAATTTGCTTCAGTTTTCACAGTGGAAGACCCCAGCAGCATTTCAGAAGACAGGGGGCAGAGGTGAGTGTAGTGGCCCTCACTAAGGAGAAGGTACTGGCGAAGATAGAAGATGATCTTTCAAGAATCACAGGAGTCAGGGAGAGTCCCAGAGGACTGGAAAATGACTAAAGTAAATGTCTAAAGTAACACCCGTGTTTAAGAGGGAAGGAAACAGAAGATAGGAAACTGTAGGCCAGGTAGCCCAAATTCAATTATTGATAAGATTTTACAGTCCATTATTAAGAATAAGATTGCAGAGTACTTGGAAGTGCATGGTCAATTAGGATTGAGTCAGCACAGCTTCATCATGAGGTCATGACCAACAAATCTGGTAGAATTCATTTAGGAGGTAACAAGCAAGCTAGATAAAGGAGAGGCAACAGATACAATCTATTTGGATTTCTAGAAGGCCTTTGTCAAGGTGTCATACAGGAGGCTGCTAAATAAAATAAGTTTATTAGGGACAAGGTACTGCTATAGACAGAGGATTGGTTGCCTGACAGAAGGCAGAGACAGGGGATGAAGATGTCTTTTTCATGATGGCAGCTGGTGACTAGTTGAGTTCAGCAGGGATCTGTTAGGACCACAACTGTTCATGCTGTACATTAATGATCTGGATGAAGGAACTGAGGGCATTATTGCTATGTTTGCAGATAGCACAAAGATTGGTGGCAGGACAGATGGTACTGAAGTAGAGAGGCAGCAGAAGGATGTGGGTGAAGGAGTGGCAGATGGAATATGATATGAGAGTGAGGTTACGCACTTAGGAAGAATAGAGGTATAGACTATTTTCTACATGGGGGTAAAGGCTTCAGAAATCAGAAATGCAATGGGACTTGGAAGTCATAGTTCAGGATTCTTTTAAGGTGAATACGCAGTTTCAGTAAACGAGCAGAAATGTACTGCTGAGGCTGTTTAAGGCTTTGGGCAGATAGCATTCGGAATATTGTGAACAATTTTAAGCTTTGCATCTAAGGAGGGATGTGCTAATGGGGAGGGTACCAGAGGAAGTTTACAAGAATGATTCTGGTAGTGATGGGCTTTTCACATAAGGAGAGAGTAGGGACTCTGTACTTGTAGTTTAGAAGGATGAGGGGGAATCTCATTGAAACATACAAATAACTGAGAAGCCTGGATAGAGTGTATATAGAGAAGATGTTTCTACCAGTAGGAGAGACTAGGGTCTGAGGTCGCAGCCTCAGTGAAGGGAAGGCACTTTAGAACTGAGATGAGGAGGAATTTCTTCAGCCAGAGGGTCATGAATCTATGGAATTCATTTCCACAGAGGGCTATGGAGGCCAAATCATTCATTACATTTAAGACAGAGACATATTCTTGATTAGTAAAGGAATCAAAGGTTACAAGGAGAAGGCAGGGCAGTGTGGTTAGAAACATATTAGCCGTGATTGAATTTGCTCCATTATTCAATTGGCCAAATGACCTAATTCTGCTCCCAAACTCCTGTGGTCTTATTGCCAGCATCCACAGTATTTTTCTTTAATACAAAGCTTAAAAGAATCTGTTAAGGCCTCTTGTGGTGCCATGGAACTTTCCCAACCTTTGTGGATAGTTTGACATTGAGTTCATCTACTCCAGTCTATACTTTCTTGTCATCTTCTACTGCTTAATTCATAATCATTCTCTCTAATCAACTGTGCATAATAATTATTCTGTTCACCCCAATCTCAGATGTAGTTTCCCTCATTGTGCGATTATCAACTGCACTTCTTGGAAACTGGACCACAAAACATTGATGATATGAAATCTGCAACTTTAATAGTGGGTGTTCTTACAGTAAATTCATATCTTATTACATGGTATGGTACATCTAGTCGTAAAACGGGGTGACATTTGATATACTGTACAGTACACAATGGCCACGTGTTAATTCATCTCCAATGTTTTCCTGACTTTTCTATTAACAGGAAGTAATATAATTAGAATATATTGTGAATTAACATAATGTGATTTTTACAATATTTGGTAGTTTCTTGTTTGACTTTCTTTTCTGATTTATTCTTTTTACAATGATATTTATGTTCTTGTTTACAGTCGCTATTGGCTTTTTCTGGTTCTTATTCAAAGTACACCCTTGCCTGAACTGATCCAATTAAGAAGGCCCTAGTGCAATGCCCACAAGTGATACGTGGGCTGGACAATTTCCCATGGATTCCATTGCCAGTGTCAGTATTGTTGGAAGCTGCAACAATGTAATCAGCACTAACTCTGCTTTTGTAAGTCTTTCATATTTTAATAACTGGTAGCAATTTTCCAAGGTGGGTGTGGTCATTGTAAAAAAGGAGACAAGATAATCTGATGTCTAAATTGTTTGCAACAAAATCTCACTACACTGAACAATTATCACTAATTTTTTTTTAAGTTGATAATTTATTTTGTAACAATATTTTCTAATTTAAAAGATTGAAATTTCTGATCTCTTGACCAATTTTGTAAAATTTGGAATGCCCTAATTCAAGCATATGGAGCGATCAAAGATTTCGTCTCAACAGTTTATAAAACTTTTTTTCAGTGGTTTGTCATATTAATCATTTTCAGCTATTTGGATCACCCACTTCTGTCTCAGCACATTACTAGTTGATAGAATAGGTCATTTTTCTGTGTTATTAAGCAAGTTGTGCCATCTGTAGCCAATAATTTTGATTATTTTCTTTAAATCATGTTTTGTGTGACCAACCATAATTTCTGTCATATTTAATCCAGTATTTCATAATCAAAACTGTTCTCTGATTTTTCTTGGGTGGAGTTCCTTATTTCTTTCTTATGTTTGTATTTTGGGATCTGAGTACAATTGCATAGTAGTAAAAAACTTAATGTGTTTGAATATCTAGTCAACAACATTTGCATGGGTGGCACAGTGTCTCAGTGGTTAGCACTGTTGCCTCACAGCATCAGGGTCCCAGGTTCAACCCCAGCCTCGGGTGATTGCCTATGTGGAGTTTGCACATTCTCCCTGTGCCTGTGTGGGTTTCCTCCCACAGTCCAAAGATGTGCAGTTCAGGTGAATTGGCCATGTTAAATTGCCCATAGTGTTAGGTGCATTAGTTAGAGGGAAATGAGTCTGGATGGGTTACTCTTTGGAGGGTCGGTGTGGTGTTGGGCTGAAGGGCCTGTTTCCACACTGTAGGGAATCTAATCTAATGTGTAACACTGCAAAACAATTATTTGCCTAAGCAAGAGGAAAATATTTTTGTTTTGATATCCATAACCTCTCCAACTCCAATTTTGTTGTTTACAACTTCCAAATTCTGACTGGACAAGCCATGCAGCACATCACTGAATGCATGCTATATCAAATACAGAGGGGAGAAAAAGCCTGCAGTGTTTCATCAATACCAGAATTAAGATTTACTTAGATTACTTACAGTGTGGAAACAGGCCCTTCAGCCCAGCAAGTCCACACCGACCCTCCGAAGAGCAACCCACCCAGACCTATTCCCCTACACTTACCCCTTCACCTAACACCTATGGGCAATTTAATATGGCCAATTCACCTAACCTGCACATTTTTGGACTGTGTGAGGAAACCGGAGCAAACCCATGCAGACACGGGGAGAATGTGCCAACTCCATATAGCCAGTTGCCTGAGGTGGGAATTGAACCCAGGTCTCTGGCGCTATGAGGCAGCATTGCTAACCACTGTGCCACCGATACCTCTATATCGTTTTACAAAACCAATGCATAATTCCTTAATGTAAAGGAAACTTCAAACTCATCAAGCTAATCAATGTGGAATTGAGATAGGATATAATTTTCAATTGCTGTAAGTCTATAACACAGTTGGACTGATCTGACAGTTTACACACCCAGAATACTAAATCCATATACTTTATGCAAGTCATCTCAATGAATTTTATGAATTTGTCAGTGTTTCTACAAATAGCATACACATACTATCCCTCTTGATTTTTCCAAGTCTCTCTTAATTACCTTGAGTCATTTGGGAGGGAAGCAGGGAAGTTTCAGGGTTTAAAAGTGACAGCTGAGCTGGGGTACTTGTATATACCACATTTTTGTGTTTGTGAAGATGGTTGTGGTTTTCAAATACAAAGGGGATTTGTTTATATTATTAAGTTTGTGAATATTGTTTAATTTTCATGCAGAAATAGGAGCGGGACTAATTGGATAGCTCTGTGGAAGTGTCAGCGCAGCCCCGATGAGCTGAGTGATCTCCAATTGTGATTAACATGAAACATACTGATTGCTTTGTGAAACAGAATTCCTGGGGACTGATTGGTTTCCTTACTCATGGTAGCTATTTTTGTGATAACACAAGTTAAAAATGGAACCCTGTTAGATAGTTTTGAGAAGTAGATATTAGGACATACTGTATGTTTAGCTTTTTATTTGGGGCATTTGGTGATTTCTTGCTTTTCACTTGAAGAATGTAGAAGAACCTGTTTTTACTGACCTTTCAGCTCATTGAAACTGGTACTTCCAGTTAGGATTTACGTTTGTAGATTAACTGTGATTCATCTGTTTAACTCCTGGGTCAGCATTTGTTTTTTTTTGTTGTTGCTGATTTAAACAACAAAATATTCACCTTTTGTAGTTTTTTAAAAAGTACATGCAGCAACCTGCATTTAACTTTAGCGAGTTAACCTATTCTCTTGTATGTTTCTATTGTAACAAATAGAATCTCTTGTATAAATTGTTTCAAATTTGAAACATATCTGAAGCAAAAAGATCAAATCTGATTTACTGAGCAACTAAATTAATTTTTAATTTAAGTTTACCAGGCTATAATCAAATCATATTAAAGTCTAACAGATCAGTCTATGACACAGAGGGAGACCACTCAGCTATTGAAACTATGTGAGCTCACTCAAGATCCACTTGCTCCAAAAATGTGTAGTAATGTCCCTGAACAGATTGGTTAGAAACCATCCAGAGCAATTTCGCCCTGTAACCCTTTATTTCATATCCAATTCAAGTAATCAATTGTCTGCTTCCACCACATCATGTAGGGAGTTCCAAGTCATTGGCACATTTATATTTCATTAAATGGTATCTCTGACTCTCACATGTCCCAGGTAAAAGTGAGGACTGCAGATGCTGGAGACTCAAAGTTGAAAAGTGTGGTACTGGAAAAAGCACAGCAGGTAAGGCAGCATCTGTGGAGCAGGAGAGTTGATATTTCGGGCATAAGCCCTTCATCAGGAATGTGGAGGGGAAAGGGGCTGAGAGGTAAATGTTGGACTGGGGCTTTAGGGAAGATAGATGGGATGGTAATTGATGGATGCAGATGGGAGGTGGCCTGTATCCACCTATTCACCATCCCACCTACCGTCCTACCCCACAGCCCGAACCCCACCCCTCTATTTATCTCTCAGCCCTGTTCCCACTCTGCATATTCCTGAAGGGCTTATGCCCAAAATGTTGACTCTCCTGCCCCTTGGATGCTGCCTAACCTGTTTTGCTTTTTCCAGCATCACATTTTTCAACTCTTACATGCCCCAGAAAAATCTGTTCCTCCAATGTCTGTAGAGAGATTGTCTGTGTCCCCAGTCACTTGTATTCTCAGCTGATTGGAACAGATCTTCTTTTGCCCCTGTAATGAAATATGCCATAACTTGATAAAACAAAAGATGTTGTAAAACTTGGAAGGGTTCGGAAAAGATTTACAAGGATGTTGCTAGGATTGGAGAATTTGAGCTATAGAGAGAGGTTGAATAGACTCAGGCTGTTTTCCCTGGAGTGTTGAAGTTGAGGGGGTGACCTTTATAAAGGTTTATAAAAGCATGAGAGGCATGGGTAGGATAAATAGGCCAAGTCTTTTACCCTGAGGTGGGGGAGTCCAGAACTAGAGGCCATAGGTTTAGAGTGAGAGGGGAAAGATATAAAAGAGCCTAAGGGGCAACTGTTTCAAACAGAGGGTGGTGTGTATGTGGAATGGGCTGCCAGAGGAAATGGTGGAGGCTAGTACAATTGCAACTTTTAAAAGGCATCTGGATGGGTATATGAATAGGAGGGGCTTAAAGGGATATGGGCCAGGTGCTGGCAGATGGGACTAGATGGGGTTGGGATATTTGGTCCCATGAACGAGTTAGAATGAAGGGTCTGTTTCAGTACTGCACATCTCTGACTCTATAAACACATGCCCCCTTGCCTTTGCTCCACAAAGACTAACAACAGCTTCCCTAAGCTAACAGTTCAAAGCTCTTATTCCTGCAACTACTTTCATAAATCTCCTCTGTTCCTGTCAGGGATCTTCCTGAAGAATGTTGACCAGAAGTGGTCACAAGCTCTCTGTGTGACTTAACTTGCGCTTTATAAAGGTCCAGCAAACTTCCCACCTTTTGTAATAAATACCTCTATTTATGAAGTTCAGAAGGGATATGCGTCACTAACTGCTCTCTTAATTTAGACTATCACTTTCAAAGATTTATACTTCTCCCCGAGAAGGAAGATTTATGACAGCCCGTTCACAGTCTCCACTTCCTTTCGTAACTAGGATCAAAGGAACCAGACCAAATCATTTATCAATTCTTAAGCATCATCAGCCTTTCTAGTACAGGTTTCTGATCAATTTTTAATTTGCTACCAGTATTTTACCAACATTCTCTAGTATTCTAGATCCACCCTGTGCCTGCAAGTATACATTATGTTCCTGTCTTTTAAAATCCATTATTATTCACATGCTATTAAATTATTGGATTCCCTTATGATGTTAATTAGAATTCTCTTATTTAGCCTTTGGCAGCTTTATTTTCCTCCTTTCCCAACTAATCCTACAACTGCCCTCAGCAATGTTTTGTTTGCTCATGGGACATTGCAACATGCTTATTGCCTATCACTAGTTGCCCTTGAGAAGATGTTGCTGACCTGCTACCTTCAACCACCAGTCTGTGTGCTGTAACTAGACCCTCAATGCTGTTAGGAGAGGAATTGCAGGATTTAGATGCAGTGATAGTGAAAGAACAACAACATTTTCTAAGTCAGAAAGGTGAGTGGAAAATTGCAGGTGTTTCTTTCCATTTATCTTCCATTTATCTGTCTTTCTAGATGGGTGGGTTTAGAAGGTGCTGTCTAAGGAGCTTTGGTGAATTCCTGCAGTGCTTGGAGACAGTGGCTGCAATGTGTATTGAGTGTTGGTAGTGTGGATGTTGGTGGATACAGTACCAATCAAATGGGCTGCTTTGTCCTGGCTTATGTCAAGTTTCTTGAGTTGCTGGAGCCACACTCATCCAAGCAACAGCAGAGTATTCCATCACACCCCTGACTTGTGCCTTGTAGATGGTGGGCATGATTTGGATGTCAGCAGGTGAGGTGGTCACTGCAGGCTTCTTAGAATGTGATCTGTTAATGTAGAGACAGTATTTATATGGCAGGTCTTTTCACTTTCTCATCAGAGATAACCCCCAGGATATTGACAGTGGGGAATTTGTGGATGGTAATGCTGAATGTCAAAGGATGGTGGTTAAATTCTCTTATTGGAGATATTATTGTGTGGCATGTATGTTACTTGTGACTTGTCAGCTCAAGCCTTGATATTGTCCAGGTCTGCTGCATTTGGACAGTGATTGCTTCAGTACTTGAAGAGTCACACCGCCCACTCTGACCTCATGATGAAGGGAAAGTCATTGAAGCAGTTGAAGTTGGATTGGCCTAGAACACTACCCTGATGAACTATTACAAAGATGTCCTGGAGCTGAATTGACTGACTGACCTCCTACAACCACAACCATCTTCCTTTGTGCTATGAATGACACTAACCACTGGAGAGTTTTGCCCTACTTGGCATTGCCTCCAGTTTTGTTAGAGTTCCTTGATGCCAACTTAGTCAAATGTGGCCTTGGTGTTAAGGGCAGTCACACTCAGCCCACCTTTGAAATTCAGCTTTTTGGTCCATGTTTGATCCAAGATTGTAAAGTAGTCAGGAGCTGAGTGGCCCTAGTGGAACCCAAACTGAGTGTCAGTGAGCAGTTACTGCTTGTTATAACACAGCTGACAATGCCTTCCATCATTTTACTAATGATTGAGAGTAGTCTGACTGTGAAGTAATTGGCTGGTTTTGGATTTTTTTTTTGTCAGGAACTATCTGGACAATTTTCCACATCAGGTAGATGCCAATATTGTAGCTGTAGTTGGCCAGGTCTGTGGCAAGTTCTGTAGCACCAAGTCTTCAGTACAATTGATGGAATATTTTTCCAAGCCATAGCCATTGCAGTGCCAGATAGAATGATATAATGTATTCTCAATGTGAAGACAGGAAATTGCCTCCATGAGGACTGTGCAGTCACTGTTTCCAATACTGACATGGACAGTTGCATCTGCAGCAGGTAAATTGGTGAGGATGAGGTCAAGTGTGTTTTCCCTGTTGTTTGTTCCCTCACTACCTGTCACAGTTGCAATCTAGCAGCCATGTCCTATAGAGCTTGATCAGTAGTGCTGTAGCTGAGCCACTCTTTGTGATGTATATTGAAATTTTTCTCTAGGTTTTTTCCCCCTCATTCTCCAGCTTCCTTTGTTATCCAAGGATATTGGACACTGCTTTCCTTGCCTTTCACTCTTTTGAGGTATACCTAGACTATGCCTAACACATCTTCTATGGAGATTATCTGTTGTTCATTTTGCAGTTTTCCTATCAGTCTTTTGATTCTATTTTTACTTTGGCTAGATTGCCTTTTCATCCCAATAAAACTAGCCTACTTCTTATTTAGAGGCCCTAATTTAAGTTATTCTTTGTTGTTTTCCATTGTTAATCTACACTTTGGAGTGATCATTATTTCTTTACTCACATGTTCTCTCACTGACACTTGAGCCATTGGCTCACCTCCTTCCCCATTGACAGATTCAGTAAATTTTCCTTTCTAGTTGGCCTGAGAACATACTGTTAACAGAAATTCTCTTGCATATGTTTCAGAAGTGCCAACTTCCCCTTGCCCCCTATTCTAAAACTTACCTAATTGATATTTGGATAATAAAGTTGCTCATAATCATCGCTCTTTATGATCTTTGCACATCTATGTTTTCCCTGCAAATCTGCTGCTTGATTATATTTATGTCACTATTTGGAGGCCTAGAAAATATACTCTAATGTTATGCACTTTGTTCAGATTCATTGAATAAGTTAACTTGCATTTATGTAGCACAGTAATATAGAATAAGATGTTTGTCAGGTGCATTATCAAACAGTTGATACGGATATTAGGCCAGACTGGTAAGTTTTTAAGGGAGATTCTTTGAGAAAGAGAGGTTTAGAGAGGGAATTCCAAGCTCCTGTTCACCACCAGCTGAAGGCAGAGTTACCAGTGCTTGAGCAGTTATTGTCATCAATATTGCAAAAGGCCAGAATTAGAGGAGTGTATGTATTTCTAGTGAATTTTATAGAAATTGTAAGTGTTGAGGTCATGAAATGATTTGAGAATGAGAATTCTCATTTGAAATGTACAATAAAAAAAATTCACAAGTTAAGTTCAAAAAATTATGAACAGTTATTTTAAATGTTATAAATTTAAGATGACATTTTAAGGTAACAGGTGGTTGGGATTGTAATTGTGCTTCCTCTTTCTTTTAAGGACTGTAAACACAGTGTTTTGACAATTGATAAACATCTTCCATCCATTGTGTTAGGAAGACTTTAATCCCTTATGGCTATGAATAGGAGGCTGATAAAACACATGATTCAATAGAGCTTTTATTGAGTTAAGCTGTGAGGGATTTTTTGCTAAATGTAAGTTTAAAATTCAGTATTGAAATGATGTTGGAGTGAAGTGAGATTGTGCCTCATAATGTATGTATACTTTATTGTGCAAACATGAAATGGACTGATTTGAAAGCTGCTCATTATATTAATGTTTGTCTACTTACTGTGAAACAATGTGGCTTAATGCTTCCTATCTAACCTTATCACTCAGAATTATTTACCTAGTCCACCTGCTGAGAGATTGAAGAATCATCTATTTGAATGACTTGAATATTCAGTTCAGATCACCGATGGGGTAGTATTGTGATACCAATGGATTACACTATTGTACAGCTGACATTGAACAATGCAAACAAATACCATATTTATAAGGCATTCGGGCAATTTACAATATTGAGTAACATTACTGTACTTGGACAGACATTATTTTGTATTGGACTGAAGTGTAAAAAGTTAAAAATCCACAACAACAGGTTATAGTCTAACAGGTTTATTTGGAAGCACTAGCTTTCAGACAGTAGCACTCCGAATGCTAACGCTTCCAAATAAACCTGTTGGACTATAACCTGGCGTTGCGATTTTTAACTTTGTACTTGACAGAGTAAGGCAAAATCCCAATCTTATTATCATACTTTGTGTTTTGATGAAGCCTTTTACAACATTTCCTGAGAGAAACAATATATCCAGTTGAAACATCTGACTGGAAATCCAATTGCATTAATCATTTAACTTTGAATTGAATTCCAATTACTCTGAGAAATTTGTAAAATTGTATAAGAATTTCATTTTGATTAACTAGAGAGAGGCAAATGCTCCTTTTGCAGGTTAGTGTCACCAAAATGTTCATAGATGGACAATTCATTATGCAATTCCCTATGTTGTAAGATTTAATCATTGCTTTGTTCTCCATGGCTGCTTGGATCATTGTTCATAACGATTGAATGCAGGAACGTAATCAGACTATATTGAACAGAGTACCTTTTCTGGCTTTATCCCCAAAATGTCATCCATCTCAGTCTGGTAGATTTGGATATTATCTCAAGATAAGTCTTCTCCATGTCTGTTGACAACAAGCAACAGAAGTATTTTTGTCTATCCCTGTTGAGGTTTAACATTTCTGAAAAGTAAATGAAAATCAAAGGATAAGGAAACTTCTGTTGGGCTGTAGTTCCTGGTGACCTGCACATACTTAAAATACTTTATGGAGCATTGCTGAATCTTGAAGACCATATTTAATTTGACACTTTTCCCTCGTATTTTGCTGATGAGATATGTATTTCTAGCAGTTAGTGGACAAGTAATTTTGTCCATATGAATATTTTGACATAATTATTGAGTAAATCTATATTCATGTTAGGTTTGTTAACACTTGGGAAATTTACAGGAGGAAATGATAAACCCTGAAAAAAGGAAGACTTGCTCCATAGCTATGAGAGATTATATTCAAACATACAGGATTCCTGTTTATGCTGATCTAGAACTTTTTAATTGTATCATTTCTGGGTGAGCTTTGTCTATGCCTAGCGTTGATAATTGGCAAAGCTGTTTGTCAATTAAATCTTTACATAAATTCATCAAATTTGATTCCACATCAAAACAAAATAATTTGACTCTGATCCTTCTGGGATAAAACTTTTGCTTCATTTAATTTAGTCCTCTCTATATTTTCCTTCTCCACTTCATCGTATTATGAAACAAAACTAACTCTGTATCATTGGCAAACTTGCAATATGAATGTACCCCTAACCCTTTTTCTCCAGACTTGATGTTGACCCACTTCATTTTGTTTTCAGTTCTTTAGGATTTGTGAACAGCTTGTGGGCTGTTCCTCAGATATGGTCAGAGTAGTTCATGTTGTTTGTCAGTATTTATTCTAAAAGGATAGGAGGTGGAGGAAAATGTTTTAGGTCATACAAGTTATGAACTGGAGAATTGCAAGCAAGCAAAATTCATGGGTGGGAAATGACCAACTGGTCCCTCAAATCTGCCATGATGGCTGAACCATCCCACTCAACCATTCCTTTGACGAAAATACTTAAAAAAAAATACCTCATTTTTCCTGTCAGTGCAGGAAACGATTTCTGTTGCTCCATGGTACTTGTTCACCCATGACCATACAAAATCAGTGTGACAATGAATGTATACAAAGAGATATCATGTGTGAGGGTTTTAATATCTCTGTTCAAAAATAATATTTCTAAAAAGTTTAAGACCTTGAACTCCTGCAAGTCTTTGTGAGATGTTGGCTTTAGTTAATGATATGAGATGCATATAATACAGAATTATACTTTTTTCAAAATCTCCAATTTCCATGGATTTTTTTGGACTTGCTCTGGCACTTGACTAAAACATTTGATTAAACCAATTTAAAACAGTCAGGGGTGAGGAGATGGATGAGAGAGATATTTGTTTGGGGTGAAATTCAGGTTGCTCATGCAAAGAATAGATATGGAATTGAAATGTAGGATTTCGACAAAGTCCAATCAAGTTTAATTTGAGCCAGTTTGGATAGGTTTTGTATTGTATGCGAGTTGCTGCTGTTGAAATGTCAAAGTCCTTTATACTGAGCAGAGGATCACTGTTTTTTCTTGTGAATAGCAGTAATTCATAAAGCCTGCTTTGGTTAGTGTGGGTCAGTGCTTTTTATCCCTTACTCTCGAATTTCAAACTTAAACAATCCCATCCAATGGAACTAAATGTTTGCCTTGATTTTCCTTCAACAGAACGATGAGTACTTGGATTATCTTTCAGCAGAAGAGAGGGAATGTCTCATGTTTCTTGAAGAAACTATTGATGCATTAGATATTGAAGACAATAATGGGTTATCTACTGCTGAATTGGAGCAAACCAAACATTCCACTAAAACGGAGAGTGTGCCAGAGAGACCTATCCTGTCACACCCTGAATTAGGACATCGTCAAAGTCCAGGTAAGACTCTGATTTTAAATAGTTGTACATGTCTTCGTGCAATTGGTGGCACCTTCGTTGTGGTTAGAAATATGTTTAAAATGAGGGTAGAAATAAAGTCCTGAGTGAAGAGAGACCAGTGGGATTAGGTTTAGATCATTCCAGCAAATTGCAATAAATCCCTAAAGGGCTAAATGGCTTCCTCTTCTACTGTATATATCCATTTCTGTGGTATGAAAAAATTTGGATCCAGAACCTGCATCCTGGAAAAATTGCACCTGATAATTATAAACATTTTTGTCATTTTGTTAGGTTGTACACAACAAGCAGAATATTGATTTTTGTGCACTCTTAAAGGCTATTTCTCTAAGCACTGTATTGTATAGCTGATGAGCAAGACAAGTAATTTCCTTTGACACTATAATGCAGTTATTATTGTCAATGTATAGCTCCCTGGAATTCCACTCCATCAGTTAGATTTTGTTCCTTGACTAATATTCTATTTCTATATAATGACTCATCCAGCATGGTTACCATTTCTGATGATTCCACTTTGCCACTTCCTTTATATCTCAAGCCTTGCTTTTGGCAGCTTTCACTTCTTCTTAAAAGGTACCGTTGCTTTATTATAACATCCTCATTACCTTCAATGTGGCAAAGAAAATTCTAGTTCTCGTGTGGCTAATGACACATGCATCTCCAACCTACTCTCCATAGTTTTGTCTTTGTTCTTTTTTTCTCATGTTGATATTTGTGACCTATAAATCCTCATAATTTAAGCCTGCTAAAGATAATTTTCTGTTCTCTTAATATCTGAAAACAAGCAACTTTTCCCCCTCTCCACCCCATGGTGCTTTCATAAAACATTCAGTTTGCTATCTCCAGCTTTAACTGGAACCTTGTTTGTTAGCTATAAATTAATTACCACTTAAGTTAATAGGGTTGTGCATGTCCCAAGTCCCATCCTATAACCTACTCGAGTGTTTAGCTGAGGTACTGAGGTTGTGCTTTAATGATCAAACGGGCTGTGTTTTGAATGAAATGTTAAACTGAGTCATGCATACCACTTTAGGCGGATAGAAATTATTTGGATGGCTTTACTGTGACGAAAAGAAGGGGAGTTCCCAGAATGTCTTGATCATCACTAATAGAAATTAAATGATCATCACATTACTATTTGTGACATCTTGCTGAGCACAAATTTCCTACCACATATCCTACATTCTCAAACTGACCATATTTTAAAAAGAACATTAATTTTTTATTTGTTCATGTGTATTTGTTGCTGGCAAGGCATCATGTATTGCCCATCTCTATTATTCACTGGTGATGAATGCTAAAAGTGATATTATGCCAATCAAGTGGACTGCTTTGTCCTGGATGATATCAAACTGCTTGAGTGCTGTTAAAGATGCACTTGCCCAAGAATGTGGAGAATATTTCACCACATTCCTATCTTGTAGATGATGAAATGTCTGAGGAAATGGGAGGTGAGCTATTTGTCACAGATTTCCCAGCCTCTGACCTGTTCTTATAACCACAATATTTATGTCGAACATAGAAGAGTACAGCACAGGAACGGGTTCTTCAGCTCACCATATAATGTGGAATATGACACCAAATTAAACTAAATCTTTCCACCCTTGGTCCATATCTTTCCATTCCATGCTTATTCATGTGCTTATCTAAAAGTCTCTTAAACTCCCCCCATTGTAACTGCCTTCACTACCACAACCCCTGCCAATATGTTCCAGACTCCTACCATGCTGCATTTTTTTAAAAAAGTTGCCCCAACATCTCCTTTGAACTTCCCCTTCTTACCTTAAATGCATGTCCCTTAGTATTACACATTTCAACTCTGATAAAAAGATTCTGACTGTCAACCCGAACTATCATAATTTTATAGACCTCTTTTAAAGTCTCCCCTCAGCCTCTGCCACTACAGAGAAAATAACCTGAGTTTTTCTAGTCTCTACCTATAGCTCATACCTTCTAATCCAAGCAGCGTCCTGGTAAACCTCTTTTGCACCCTCTCCAAAGGCTCCACCTCCTTCCTGTAATGAGATGACCAGAACTGAATACAATACTCTGTGTGACCTAAACATATAGCTGGTCTGGCTTATTATTTTGAGGGAATTCTACAATGGTAATAATGTTCTGAATTAGTGGTGCTGGAAGAGCACAGCAGTTCAGGCAGCATCCAAGGAGCAGCGAAATCGACGTTTCGGGCAAAAGCTCTTCATCATTTTTAAAAATTCCTGATGAAGGGCTTTTGCCCGAAACGTCGATTTTGCTGCTCCTTGGATGCTGCCTGAACTGCTGTGCCCTTCCAGCACCACTAATCCAAAATCTCTGGTTTCCAGCATCTGCAGTCATTGTTTTTACCTCAATGGTAATAATGTTGTTGAATGTCAGGGGTAGTTACATTTCTTTATTGGGATAGCCATTTCCACCATTTTGTGTGACATGAATGGCGTTGTTATTTTATTCATCAGCAAAGCTTGAATGGTACTGAACTTTGTGCAATCACCAGCAAACATCCTTATCTGACCTTTTTTTGATGAGGGAAATGTCATTCAGAACCATCTGAAAATAATTGGAAAGAGGGTACTGCCCTAAGCAACTCCTGTGGTAGTTCTAGAGCTGAAATGATTTGCCTCCAACAGCTGTGACTATCTTTCTTTTGTGCTCTGTATGACTGCACTCAGTGGGGAAGTTTGTCTTTATTCTTTTTGACTTCTATTTCCTTAAGGTTTCTTGCTACCTTGTGTGATTAAATGTAAACCTGACACACTAAGCAATTATTTCATATCTTGAAGTAGATGTGGGTGTTGAAGCTTTACTATAGACATGGCTAGCTTTGGAACATTAATCTTCACTGCCACATCCAGGATATTGTCAAGGCCTGTAAACTTTTGATGTATCCACTACCATCAGCTGTGTTTTTGAGTGGTTTCAAATTTGGCGAGGTCTTGCATCTGTGGCACTGTGGGCCTTGGAAGGAGGTAGTGATGGATCACCCATTCAGTATTTCTGCTTGAAAATGGTGGCTTTCTCTTTGGGACTGGTTTTCTGGTCTCTGCTATCATTACAAAACTTCCTTTTGCAAATAATTGTTTAGCAGACCAACACAATTCCTGTCTGGATATAGCAGATCTACCATCCAGTAGTTGAGTGGTCACTTGGTTATGTCTTTTACAGCATCACTTCTGTTTAGAATGGATGCACTCCTACATAGCTTCACCGGGTTGGCACCTTTCATTTTTAAGTTTGCCTAATGCTGCTCCTGACATGCTGCCTTACATAGCAAGGTGGTAGCCTGGCTTGGTGCTAATGGTAGAGTAAGGGACAAGTCATATCACAAGGTTACAGATTGTAGCTGAATACTTGGAGCTGTGAATGATGGCCTATAGCATTTCATAGACGACTGGTTGGTTGACAGCTGCTAAATCTGTTCTTAAAGTATCCCATTTAATACTGTGTGGTAGTGCTGCACAATATGATGGAATATGTCAAATAACGAATGAGAAAGACTTGCAGAGAGAAATAGAAAGCATGTACTTTTTTTCCTTCCAGAGCTTTGTTCAAATAGTTGGGTGGTCAATCCAGTTTGGTTCTCAAGGTTTTCTGTTGTAGCTTAAGTGACTTGCTGGGCTCTTTTAACATGTAGTCAACAGTCAGCCACACTGCTGTGAAGCTGGAATTATACCTAAACCAGACTGTCAGGATGACCAATTTCCTTATGGAAGGACATCAAAGATTAATGCAGACTGGGTGACTGCTTTGCAGAACACCTCCAGACCATGCACAACATGACCCCGACCTTCCTGTAGCTGGTCATTTTAACAAAGCATCCCCAATTGCCTATTTGTCTGTCGTCAGCATGCTGCTTTGTTCCAGTGAATCACAGCACAAACCAGAGGAACAATATCTCACCTTTAGACTAGGCACTTTACAACCTACTGAACTGAATATTATGTTCAGCACCTTCAGGTTGTCAACCCATTCCCATTCCTTCCCTTTTTCTTTTGGAGTTGCATTCTCTGTCACCATGTTCCCTATACCCAGCCAGCAACCCCATTAAATACAACATATGTCCCATTTACAAGTTTGTTCTTTTCCTTCACCTCCAGTCATCTTCTGTTGTCTCTCCACAGGATGAGTCCTTCTGTATGCTTCCTTAATCCCACGACATTTAATGCCCCTACACTAACTGCTTCTACATACTGCTACAAACCCATTCTTTCAACACTGTTCTTTCTTTTAATAGGAAGAGTAGGCATCTCCATTGTTTTAGTTAAAAAAGTAAGTTACTTTTCAGTATTAATTTAGGTTAAGGGCTAACTACATAATTGAACAGTCAGTGTGTTGCTTTAGAGTGAATTGAATGCCACTTTGCACAAGTTAATTTAAAGCAAATGCTGGATACTAATCATAAAATGTTGTGTAAACCAATCAAAAGGGAAGGCATTTAAGGTTATGTTGATAAGATATAGCAATACCTGAATGGAGACAGTTTAACTTTATACAAATTTAATTTCTGTAATTGTGAGCCATGGAACAATGATAGACCATGTGTAAAGGTTTCATGCACTGTAATTTAAAATCAGAAATATATTTTTAAACAAAAATGGAAATTGATGGAAATGCTCAACAGATCTGGCAGAGGCTGTGGTGAGAAAACAGAGTTAACTTTTGGATAGAGTGACCTTCCTCAGAATCGTTCTGAGGATGGGTCACTTGATCCAAAACATTGTTCTAATTTCTCTCCACAGATGCTGCCAGACCTGCTGAGCTTTTCCATCAATTTCCATTTCCGCAGTTCTTTCATATATAATTTTAAACATAGTTTTGTTTACTGTCTGTGATTATAAATTCCAGCTGCATCTACCATCTTCGTTAATTAAAATAAATGGTCTTGCTGTCTATTTACTACAATTACACTTTAAAGTGATAAGCTAGATAAAATACAGATGTGCATTAGCAGCTATATGATGAATTGTATGGGGTAACGCTTTTGCCTTATTGGATGGGATATTATCTAACTCGATAACTCCAAAGGACTGTGCGTTAAGATGTTTAGCTGTGCTGAACCTCTAATAGCTTTTATCTACATGTTAATAGTTATTTGAAATGGTTGTTACATTTAGCTGCCATTTAAGTTTTGAAGAATTCTGAATTTATTTAAGTTCTCCTAATTTTGTTTTGTTTTGAATTCCTTAATAGAACCTGATGGAAAAATCCCAAGAGCAGTTTTACCAAACAACAAGAACAACAGCACTGAATTCATCTCCCCACAGACGGTGCAGGAAAAATCTGGAGCATATAAATTCCCACGGGCAGTTTCACCACACAGCAATAAAAACTGTACTGATTCCACATCCCCACAGATGGTGCGAGCTAAAACTGGAGCAAATACTTTGCCTAAATATACCCAAAAACCTAATGCTGAAAGCAAAAGCATGATATCCAGTCAGATATCAGAATCCAGCAGAACCCCCATTCCTTCTGAAGATACAAGGCGAAGATCCAACAGTGCGATAGTTCAGCGTGAATTGGTGGAATCTATTGAGGAAAAGACCAAGTTAGGTCCTCCCACGGCTCCAAAACCCCGGAAACTGCCATCCAATATCATACTGAAAAGCTTCCAGAAGAATGATAATCTTATGGTACCTAATAGAAACTCTCAGAATAGCTTTAAAGTACCAAAAGTTGCTGCACAAAATGATGGATATAATTTATCTAGGGACAACAGCACTGATGAGGAAGTAAAACAAGTAAGAATGCAAGCTTTGAGTAAGTTAGGGTTGCTGTCAGAGCCAGATGGCCAGAAAACCAATTCAGCAAGTCCTCCAAGTCTAAAAACAGAGGGGACATACATTGGTCAGACAGTCACAGCAAGTAATGAAGTTAAAAGGAACCAACCAGAAATGTCAGCGAAAAACACCAACAGTCTGAAACGTCCAATTAGAATTGGACCTCCTCTGAACCATTCAGCAGCCACTGCTGCTGACCTTGGCGTGAGTGGCACAGCAAGTAAAATGACAAATGTGACTGTGGGGAATGCAAACAGAGTGCAGTGGCAGCTGGGTTCCACAAAATCGAGCAGTTTAAAAAGGTTTACCACAGCCAGTGAAAACGCCCCTCCAACCGTTAGCATAGGTTCAGCCCGATCCAGCATGCCAACCACCACGGTCCTTAACCCTGGCATGAGCAAAACACTCCCTCTTGCAAGAAGACCAGCAAATGCAAGCGAGGGAGAAGTGAAAAATATAAATGCAGCACAGTGGCAGTTTGGCGCCACAAAGGCAAGTAGCTTAAAGAGGTTTGGCACAGCTAGTGATCATAATCAGCCCACCTTGTATTCTGATGTTGCTCGAAATACTTCGATTGGTGCTGCCTCTGCTTTTGGTGTGAACACAAACAGTAGGCCCAGACCTGTGTCGATTTGCTCAGAGAAGGATTTGTCAGTCAAACATGGATCTACGTTAGAAGTTGTATCATCTGATAAACCAGGAAGGAAGTCTTTTCCAATTACAATAAACCATATTTCGGCCAAATTTCAGAAATCTCCACCAAAGGCGCTTAATGTGCAAGTTGCGCCACCAGGACCAACCAGCAAAGACCACAGAGAAGCACTGAGAAAACTTGGCCTTCTAAAAGAATAGAAATGAATTTAAAAGGCTGCACAGGATCTCATGGACTTGAGAGAGTTCTATCAACATGCTGGAAACCAATTTATCTAAAACAGGCAATAACTTACTGCCACATAAAGCCATAGAATCATTACAATCTCTGGCATGGGAATGAAGCTGTAGAATTAGAATATGGTTAAAGAGAGAAATTTAAAATGAGCTGTTTTATTTTGTCTATTTAAATTAATGTAACTACTGCAATTTTGTCACTTTTTGATATATAAAGCATTTTTTTTTGCATGTTCACCTTTGATTCATTTTGTGGGATGTGACCTCTGAATGCTTAGTACAATGCAAGACAGCTTTCCAGTTTTTCAATAGTATGTGTCCAGGTTTGGACTGTTGTCCAATTTGTTGGAACCAATAACCAAGACTTGATTAGAGATTCTATTAATTTTCTTAATGGGAACAGTCCTATTATTAATGTCAAAATACAATGAAAGACTTCTGTGTTTTGCAGTAGAAATGACTGTGTTTCAAAATGCTCTCCTTTTAAAACAATGACTTATGTTGTAATACTGTTCAGAGAAATTTTAGTTTTTATTGAAAGCATAGTTTTAATTATGACATTGTGTAAATGTATAATTAAGTGCATTCTGACTTTTTTGTATGTGTGGAACTTTCTGTATAGATACTCTTTGTGTCTCATTAGAAAAAATATTCCAACTCTGCCCTATTTCTTTCCAGTATCACTTCACAATTTTTTAATTCATTCCATAACATACCATTAGATCTGTCTAAAAATTGACTAATTATGATTATATTAATTGTCATGTACAAATGCTAAATCTAATATGTATTAAGACATTATTTCAGTTTGTAATTTGTAAATGAACTAGAATTTACTTACCTGCCACAAGTCGTGAATTTAAAACATTAATTTCCAAGCAGTACTATAAATCTTTTAGCATAAGTTCCAAGTATATTGTTTTTAAATATTTTCAGCTGATTTTACAATAAATATTCAAATTTGGTAATAAAATGGTACAGAATACTGTTATCCAATGCTGAAATTTGCAAGATTTCAACAAGGAACACACTGGTGTTGTTTTCTTTATAAGTTTTCTCTGGCCTTAACTCAAGCCTTTCTACATGACAGCTGCTAAATGGACAGTAGGCCCTTCCTTTTTCTCTTTTAGCATCTAGTTTCTGTTCCCTTTCGGTCATTTCCTATCAACTACCTGACAGGATGATATTTTGTCAGAACCATAATCTCTTGTCCAATCACCAGGAATAGATTGCACTGGTTTCTTTAAGAGTGTTTTACTAAAATGGTTTGCAAATTGTCTGAAATCTGTTTAACTGCTGCACAGCACCATTGACCACAAACATATGTTGCGTTACTGTAAATACATTGAGTTTGACATTGGGAAGCTTGTAGCCATTTATATTGGATATATAAAACAAAGAAATGAACCAGTTAATGTGCAATTGAATATTTGAAGTGGAGGTGCAAGAGGAAATACTTCTGATTAAAATTGCAAGAATTGGCTTGTGCGAGAACAGATTTCTTCTAAAATTTGAATAGCTTTTCAATTTATACTACAGAAAATTAGTGCAGGGCTGGGTGCCAATAGTGAACATTCATTTATAGTTAACCAGTTACAATGCTCAGGGTCCTTTTTTTTAGTGCTTGATTTAAGGTAAGAATAAGATTGCTACTATTAGCTCTGTGCTTGAATTAATGAGGGGAAATTAAGCCAAGACATCTGGTTACTATCTAGCATCTCCCTGAAGGTATATCTACATATTGCAATTCAATGGCTGAGCATCTTATTCAACATTGTACACTCATGGTCAAATGGCCTCTGGTGCAGGTGCTGCTCAACAATGAACAAGTCATTTAGCTAGGATTCCACAGGAGAGCAACATCAAAAGGGAGTTGCTAATTCTAACTTCATCTGATGACACTTCTCCAGGCTCTCACCATTGATAACTTGGCATCTCCATCTTCAAGATACTCCACCTTCATCTTTTGGGAGTAGTGTCGTGATTATCTGAAGGCTCGTCACAAAATGTCAATTTATTTCTTCATCAAATCCTTACACAATGAAAATGTAGCTTTTATTAATTTCTGATTTTTGTCCTGGATTACTTGTAACAGTGTCTGAAAGAGTAATCTTCCATTCCTAGGGATTCTAAGGTCGGAAGCTCTACATTAAGGAGGAATTAAAATGATTTAAAGAATACATTTTAATTAGTTTAAAAATAACATTTGTGCTTTTCTTAAATCTCCCTCCCCCATTAGTAGAGTCACCAAGAATCTTGATGAGAAGGATCAGTAGCGACATCTAATTTACCTAAGCTCAAAGTATCTAGTTTAATGAAAAATGCTTTAAGTGCTGGGAGGTGGAGGAAGTGAGGTGAAACTTTAATGTTTCAGCTTTTTTGATCATGCAAACAAAGTGACTTTCTGATGAGAATCTTTTTTATTGTTTCATAAACCATGATGTTTGAATTTCTGGAGCCCTTAACATGGTAATTGTATTATTTTGTTTAAGTTTTATTCAAGATTTGTCCTGATAATTTACAAGAAAGGGGTGATATAGATGAATGAATGACAACTTTCAATTGGTTTTCAATGTAGCTTTTATACAAAAAAAAGTGCTGTGACATAGTGCCAAAATTTAAAAAATTGAAAATCATATCTAAGTTGAATGAAGTGTGTTTTCGTGGATCAGACACTTGTTCAAAATAAATCCCAATGGAAGTGTCACAAGTAATTTGTTTTCATATAAACCCTTCATCATGTGACTTCTGTTTATACAATATATTGATTGAGATCATTATTCAACAAACTTGAGCTACAATGGTTCCAGTAATATTTGGGGGAAAAGTACAAAATACTTTATTCTCCTTTTCACACAATAGTTGTGTAACCTTTTAGTTTCACAATCTCACTGAGATGTTGACTCTATCAACCCCCTCAGTACGAAGCAAAATGCTAACTTTAGGAGTTGAGCACATTTTACATTCACAAATGGCTATTATTGCTGCTGTAAAAGAAAATCATTCCCAAGTGTAATTTTAGCACAATGAATATGGTAAAGTGATGGTCTACAGAGATCAAATTTAATGTGATTATAAATGGAAATTTGCCTACTGTAAAGTAGATCACTAACCCATTCAGTTTGGGTTCAGTATTTTTCTATTTCCTTCCTAGTACTTTAAGAGCACTTGGATATGGGTAAATGTAAATAGTAAATGTTGCCATTAAACAAGGGTGGGACTATAATTGGTGAGCAGTAAAGCTTGTTGACAGAAGATAACATGGTGGATCTAATTTCCACCGTCAATGGCAAGACCTCTGTTTGAACTTGTAAATTTTCCATTGATCCTTATCCAAGGCCTGCATGGTTGAAATTAGTGAGCCTATTGATAGTTGAATGCCCCACCCTTGTTTTTCTATCAACAGTTCAAGCGAAGCAAAAACACTATATATTTAAAGAAAGCAGGATTTCCCATTCCCAATAATGAGTAGATGCACAGGCCAAGAAATTGCATAATGGGTAGTTCAAACTATGGATGAAATTAACTAAACCAGACAGAATGGTATGTAATTGGTTTTTCTGCTCTTTGATATTTGCTCTGTTTCAAACCCAAACTAGATTTGTGCTTTAGAGCACTGTTCAATGATCCTCAGGAATAAATGCAGATTAGTGTGGAGTGAAGATCTTCCATGATACTACACAATATCCTAACCCACCAATTCTTGCTGTATAAGAGCAATTGCAGTACTACTATTCTCGTTTTAGTTATACTGTAAGTCTGTACATGATTACTGACTTTTGATTTTTTGTTTGCAATGTTTTTCCAAAATCATTTATGAATCATAGAATCCCTAAAGTGTGGAAACAGGCCATTTTGGCCCAACAGGTCCATTCCAATCTTCCAAAGAGTAACCCACCCAGGCATATTTCCCCTACCCTATTACTCTACATTGACCCCTGACTAATGCACCTAACCTACACAACCCTGAACATGATGGGCAATTTAGAATGGCAAATTCACCTAATCTGCACATCTTTGGACTGAGAGAGGAAACCCACACAGACATGAGGAAAATGTGTAAACTCCACATGGACCGAATTGATATTGACCTAAATTTTAATATTAGTTTCCATGGCCAAATGGCTTTGATGTGTTCTTTTCTCTTGTTGACATTTAAGACCTTTAAATCCCCATAAATTTAAATCTCCTAAAGATAATTTTCTGTTCAAAGTTTGGGAGAAGATTTGTAGCTTGGGTGCTCGTTGTTGTGGTTCTGTTCGCTGAGCTGGGAATTTGTGTTGCAAACGTTTCGTCCCCTTTCTAGGTGACATCCTCAGTGCTTGGGAGCCTCCTGTGAAGCGCTTCTGTGATGTTTCCTCCGGCCGATAAATGCCGGAGGAAACATCACAGAAGCGCTTCACAGGAAGCTCCCAAGCACTGAGGATGTCACCTAGAAAGGGGATGAAACGTTTGCAACACAAACTCCCAGCTCAGCGAACAGAACCACAACATAATTTTCTGTTCTCTTAATCTCTGCAAAAAAGCAACTTTGTCTCCACTCATCTCATTCAGATCTGATATACTCATGATGTACAAATTTAACACAAACAGTACAGTCATTTAAGGATGCTACATTTAATGAAACCAATGAAAAATATTTCAGAACTCATATTTGAGTATTTTTGATGATGTGGGACTTGACTCATTTCCTTCTTCTGCTACCATGTGCAACTGAAACAAGGAGTAAAATATCAAAAAATATCCTCCTTTATGAATAACTGAGTTAAAGCCAGAGAACATCATTGCTGAATGTTTACTTGATATACACATGCATATTTTATTTATTTAGTCATTTGTTGTCACGTGAGCATTATTGACATCACCAGCCTTTGTCACTCACCCCTTGTTGCCCTCATGAAGGTGCTGCTCTTTCTGAACTGTGACAGAATGTGAGTTTAAAGTGCTATTAGTGAGGGAGTTCCAGGATTTTGGTCCAGTTATGAAGGAGAAATAATGATATATTTCCCAGCCAAGGTGATATTTGGCTTGGTGGGAATGTGTGGAGGAGATGGTGTCCCTAAGTGCCTGAATTCCTTATTTTCTAAAGTGATTGAGTTTGTGTTTTTGGAAGCTACTGTCAAAAAAGCTGGGGTGAATGCTGCAGTGTATCTTGTAGGCAGTATACATGACAGCTGTTTTGTGCATGTGGTAGAGGGAGTGAATATTTAAGATGATGGATGGATTGCCAGTTAAAAACTGTGGTCAAATGACCACAGGCACAAAATAGGAGAAGTTGGCCAAATGAAATTAAACAGCAGCCAGTGGTTATCAGCAACACAGAACAGTGGAAACCAAGGTCTAAGAGGTCACAAAACCTCATGGGGAGCATCTAGTTACAACTAGCCTGAGGTTGTGTATTGGAGAATTTTCAATCAGACTTCCTGGCATCATAATTTCCAATCAGAGCCTGAGGACATGCACTTTACATCTCACCAGTATGGCAACAGTAGCTCAAACCCTTTGGATGCTTGAACCATGCTCATGACCCATTGTTCAAAGTTTACAGAACAATCAGGAAGGTCTGGGGGAGGGGGTGGAATTTAGAAAAAACCTGGAGCCCACAGCAGGACTTGTGACAGAAGATTGCATACCAACCCAACAAGGTCCAGAGAAAGTATGCCCTGACTACAAGACCCACCATCGTGGAAGACTGCCAGCTCTATGGTAGAGAAGAAGGAGATTCCAAAGACCTAAGTCAAAAATGTGGATTGCTGTGAATGGTCTCTTTTCTCAGATTGATAGAGACTAAATATGATGGAATTTGGGAAGTGCTCACAAGGTGTTTTTAGTAAAGAATATTTTGTTAATAAAATTGAGTTGAACTGCAAACCAAATTCTGTGTCCCTTTGTCCGCCCCACTGACTTGAGCACTTGGCTAAAGTGTTTTTAATACATAAACTGGTCAAAGTGTCTAAAACGCAGATAATAAATCTCCTTTGCACTGGATGGTTGTTGGGCTTCTCAACTGCTATTGGAAGTGGTTTGCAAGCCACTGAGTTGCATTCAGGATGGTGGGTTGCCATGACCACCTCCAGGCTAATTAGGGCTGGTCATTAAATATTGGACTTGTATATTATTGAATTAAAGACATTTCAATACTGCACTTTCCAACAGCTATTGGAGCAAAGAGGAAATCAAACTTTAATTATGACCAATTGCCACGGTGAAGTGAAAACGAGTCAGAAATGTTTCAATTCCTCTTTCGCTATGACAGCTGATGAAAATGCAACAAGCTACTCTGCACAGTCATGTATCTACTTACTGCGATGATAAATTTCAAGAAATAGTTGAAGGTGCTTAATAGTACAAAGACTATGGGCCCTGCTTACATTGATTAGAAATAAATAATTGTGCTCCAGAACTTGCTGCACCCCTAGCCAAGCTTTCAAGTACAGATGTAATGCACTGGTGTTTACCTGACAATGTGGAAAACTGTTCAGTTGTGTCCTGTACACAAAGGCAGAGCAAATCCAACTTGGCCAACCACCAGCCAATCAATTTCTGATGAAGGGTTTTTGCCCGAAACATCAATTTTCTTGCTTCTTAGATGCTGCCCTGACCTGCTGTGCTTTTCCAGCACCACTCTAACCTTGACTCTAATCTCTAGCATCTGCAGAACCCACTTCCACCTACCAGCCAATCAGTCTACTCTAGATGATCAGTAAAGTGATGGAAGGGTGTCTCTCACTATGTCTCACACCTGCACACACACACCATGGGTGCTGGGGAAAAATAAGCACTACCACAGTTAGGCGGTAGTGTGGGGGTGGGGGGGGAGAAAAGAAGGTGATGGAAGGTGTCATCAATAGTGCTATCAAGCTGTTCTGCAATAACCTACTCAGAGACACCCAGTTTGGATTCTACCAGGGTCACTCAGCTCCTGCACTCATTACAACCTTGATTCAAACATAGACAGAACAGCTGAATTCCAGAGTTGAGGTGAGAGTGACAAGTCATGACATTAAGGCCATGTTTGGCCAAGTGTGGTATCAATGACCCCTATCAAAACTGGATTCAATGGGAATTGATGATTGGTGTAATACCTGGCACAAAGGAAGATGGTTGTGATTTTGGGGGATCAGTCATTCCAGCTCCAGGAAATTTAGAGTCATAGAGATGTACAGCATGGAAACAGACCCTTCGGTCCAACCTGTCCATGCCGACTAGTTATCCCAACCCAATCTAGTCCCACCTGCCAACATCTGGCCCATATCCCTCCAAACCCAAATGCCTCTTAAATGTTGCAATTGTAACAGCCTCCACCACTTTTTCTGGCAGCTCATTCCATACATGTACCACCCTCTGTGTGAAAAAGTTGCCCCTTAGGTCTCTTTTATATCTTTCCCCTCTCACCCTAAACCTATGCCCTCTAGTTCTGGCCTCCCTGTCCCCAGGGAAAAGACTTTGTCTATTTACCCTACCTATGCTCCCCATAATTTTGAAAGCTGTGTAAGGTCATCCCTCAGCCTCCGACGCTCCTGTTCAGCCTCTCCCTGTAGCTCAAATCTTCCAAACCTGGCATCATCCTTGTAACTCTTTTCTGAACCCTTTCAAGTTTCACAACATCTTTCCAATAGGAAGGAGACCCTTAGGGTAGTGTCTTAGGCCCAACCAACTTACAGCTGCTTTCCTCCATCACAAGGTCAAAGAAGTTGGATGTTCATCAATGATTCAAGATCAATATTTACAGAGAGAGAACTAAATTAAATAATAAGTAATTTGCAACATTATCTCTCATTCTCATAACTGATCTGAATACGAGTGATAGGACTGCAAATGCTGGAGATCAGAGTCGAGAGTGTCGTGCTGGAAAAGCAAGGAGCAGGAGATCAACAAGATGGACAATAGCCCTTCATCAGGAATGAAGCTTGTGGGCCGGGTGGGCTGAGAGATAAACAGGAGGGGGTTTGTGGCTGGAGGGAAGGTAGATGGGAATCTGATAGGTAGGTAAAGGTGAGGGTAGAAATGATAGGTCGGAGGAGAGGGTGGGGCAGATGGGTGAGAACAAAGGAAGATGGACAGGTAGGACCGGTCAAAGGTGCGATGTTGAGTTGGAGGCTTGGGACTGGGATAATGTGGGGGGAGGGAAAATGAGGAGACTAGTGAAAATCACATTGATCCCGTTTGGTTGCAGGGTCCCAAGGCAGAATATAAGGCGTTCTTCCTCCAGGTGTCAGGAGGTAAGGGTTTAACGATGGAGGAGGCCCATGACCTCCATGTCCTTGGTGGAGTGGGAGGGGGAATTAAAATGTTCAGCCACAGGGTGATGGGGTTGGATGGTGCTGGTGTCCCAGAAATGTTATCTGAAATGATCCGCGAGTTGGTGTCCTGTCTCCACGATGCAGAGGAGACCATGTTGGGTGCAATGGATACAGTAGAGTACATGCATGGAAGCACAGGTAAGTTTCTGTTGGATGTGGAAAGGTCCTTTAGGGCCTTGGATGGAGGTGAAAGAGGAGATGTGGGCGCAGGTTTTGCACTTTCTGCGATGGCAGGGGAAGGTGCTGGAGGTGGAGTGTGGGCTTGTGGAGGGGGGGGGGTAGGGTAGCGTGGATCTGACGAAGGAATCACGGAGGGAACAGTCTCTCCGAAATGCAGATTGGGGTGGGGAAGGAAATATATCCATAGTGGTGGGATCTATTTGCAGATGGCAGAAATGGCAGAAATGGCAGAGGATGATATGATGTATGCAGAGATTGTTGGGGTAGAAGGTGAGGACCGGGGAGGGGTTCTGTCCCTGTTCTGATTGGAGGGGTGGGGTTCAAGGGTGGAGGAGCAGAAAGTGGAGGATATGCACTGGAGGGCATCGTGGGATACATGGGAAGGGAAATTGTGGTCTCCCGGGATGAGGAAGAAGGCTATTTGAGATGTTCCATGGTGGAATTACAGCTGTTTTCCTCCATCACAAGGTCAGAAGTGGAATGTTCATCAATCATTCAAGATCAACATTTACAGAGAAAGAACTAAAATAATGAGTAATTTGCGACATAATCTGTCATTCACATAACCGATCTTACTACGGATGACAGTGAGGACTGAGGAGGTTGAACAGTTCATGAAATTCACGAACACCAATCATCCTGACCTCAAATTCACCTGGACCATCACGGATACCTTCCTCCCTTTCCTGACCTCTCCATCTCCAGTGACCGAATAGACATGGATATTTACTACAAACCGAACAGCTTCCACAGCTACCTGAACTACACCTCCTCCCAACCTTGTAAAGAACACCATCCCTTATTTGCAATTCCTCTGCCTCTGCTGCATGTTCTCTCAGGAGGATCAATTCCTCCATAGAACATCCCAGATGGCCTCCTTCTAAGACCACAATTTCCCCTCCCACATAGTTGACGATGCTCTCCAGGCGTCCTATCTACCTTCCCTCCGGCCCCACCCCCTCCCATTTATCTCTCAGCCCCCCGGCCAACAAGCCTTATTCCTGATGAAGGGCTTATGCCCGAAGTGTCACGTCAATTCCCCTCCTCCTCAGATGCTGCCTGACCTGCCTTGCTTTTCCAGCACAACAATCTTGACTCTCAATACACCTGATGCCCATTAACTATTCGAGTGTTATTCTGGTCTTCTACAATTAACTATCTGTAACTTAATAATTAATTCTGCACAGGGAGCATTTTCAAATCAGCTGCCACACGTTTTAATAGAAAAATAGTTCTTTGATGCAAAATTGAGGGAAAAAAGTTTCATTTCTCTCAAGAACAATGACTTTCATTTACATAGCATCTTTATTGCAGAAAGTGGTACAAGGCACTGAGTGAGGAATAAGAGTGGTGGACTAAATAGTGGAACAAACATCAAGCCAAGTAGAATGTTATGATAAAATGCCTTAGTCTTGCTTTGGTTAGATTTTTGCTGTCTAATCATTAAGAGTTGAAAAGAAAATTAATTCAACAATGTAAGCTACATTTCAGATTTAAATGTTTTAAATTGTAATAATATGTTATATTTGTATCCTGTTTACAGAATGTATTAGAATAGACAAAAAGAGGTAAGGGTAATTCAACCGCAACATTTAGAAACAGGTTCAGTTAGAAACTATGTCAGATATCCTTACGTTAGAATACTGATACACTTCAACATGTTTCATTGACTGGGAAGTTCTGTGGAATATTTTGAGGCTTTTTAAGTGGAATATGAATGCCAGCTATTTATTCCTGTTTTCCTTTTTTATTAGTTGGAAATAAAATTGGATTCATAAAAAATAGACTGTACAATGTAAGATATATAAATTCTAAAAATTCTATTGCTCTTTGGAACATTGAAAGTATACCAAATGTGGCTTTCAATATCTTTCTTACTATTTATGAGTTCAGGGTCTGTTCCTTAAGCAAAGAGTTTTTTTTAAGATAAAAAGCAGTGAACAATTGAAACTTCATGGAAGCTTAACAAATATATTATTTGAATTTGGTGTACTTCTTTTCTGTTGCTTTTGCCAGTTGAAACTCAAAATGGAATGTATATTTGTAAGTATTGTCATAGAGACAGATCAAACATTCTATGTACTGTTGTCTTCAGTGAAAGTGGTTCCTGAGTTCAGGGAGCAGTATTGCTGGTAACTAGGGTAGTTGCAATGATTGTTATATATTTCTCTTTCATCATACTTTTCTTCCTATTTATTTATAAAGTTCATCAGTTCCAACAAAAGATGTTGCAGAGGCAGCAAAATTACAAATCAAGTAAGATTTAAAAAACGTAGGAATTTGAAAATAGGAATTGAACAAAATTCAGAACTGAAAGTCACAGAAACAAGAAATTTACTACTAAATGCCATCAGCCCGAGGGATATACCATTGTGTTGGTGAATAATGAGTATCTAAGGTGCAAATAATCCGACAAAAATACTCAGATTCTCAAGATGTAATGACGTAAAGCTGGATAAGGGCTCAGAAAAATATCCAACGAGAATGAAGAAAGAAACTCATGAAAAATGAGAAGAGATTGAACCAAAAATCTACCTATAAAACTACAAACATAAGGAAGTGCTGAAAAAGAGGAGAATTGTGTTTTCAGAATGTTTAAAAAATGAAGAATATTTTATCATACTAATTTGACCTTTTCTGCTGACATGGGTTTCTAGAGACAGTTTCCTCTTCAGTCAGTAGGCAGGGAGACGATGTAATGCCACTGATGAAATTTGTTTGAAAATGGCAGAAATGAGGGAATAGATTATGCTGCAACATTCTGGTTTCTTCACTTTGCTGAGATGGTTGAAAAATTTGTATCATTACTGTTTATGGTGTTGATTCACTTCACATTACAGATATTACCTGGGATCTCTACAGAAAACGAAACAGCATTTTTAAAAAACTGTTACCTGAGCTTCACCTTAATCTCAGTTTTAGTGGATTTCATCACGTAACATAATTAGTATTTCAAAAAGATCATAATTCTATGTTCTGATTGTGTAAAGTCATTATTTCCTTCAACTTTTAGTATAAGCATGTCTGAATTGAAAGGTAACACTGAATTTAAAGACATCTTTAAAAGTGGTTAAAAAAATCAAATGGGGGCATTTGTGTGATATTGTTTTCCTGTGAAGTTGTTTACCCATTTCTGTCTCATGCTATTTAACATAAACTACCTGTGAATGTGGAGTTTGAATTAAACTCACATTGAACTCAGCAGAATCAAACCGTGGTATTTCCTCACTCCTTTAAACTTGTCTTCAACCTCAACCCAAGATTCTCCCAGATTGGTTAAGTTCTTATAATGTTCTACAACTTTGATTATTTCCTTAGCCTTGTTCTAGATGACTAAATAACAGAAATAAAGTGTGGGAATGCTAAGTAACATGCTCACTTTGCAAGACTCAACAAACTGTCCGATCCAAAAACAAGTGGTGTTGAAATTTAACAAGAATTCTTTGAAAATATGAGTTAAAATGTGCAGATTCCAAAATTAAATGCCAGAGTTTTCAGATAGAATCTGAAAACACAGAAGTCCGTTCAGCATACCATGCCTGTGCTCATATGTTTTAAGACTCCCACACATACATGATAATTCCTCCCATTCCTCTCGTTGCTTGACTAGATATTTGTTGCAGTTACTGCCACAGTTCCTTCCAAAGATTTCGCTTCCTTGTGAAGATATGAAATGTGTGGTTATATTTGTATGGAGCCAGATTTATAGGACAATTATGTTCCCATTTGGTCAATAGCAATTTGATAACATCTAAAGCCAGTTTGGATCTGACCTGAATCGGTTTAACTTGATTATAACTGCAAGGTGATTATAGCCAACCAGACCTCAATGGCAATTAAAATTGATTAAATAGACTTAACAATTCTATCATCTTTTAATCATTGTTATTTACATATTTTTTGTAAATTAAAAAGTGACATTTAATAAGTTACTATGCGCATGTTAGTATGATAGGGACTTACTTACATTATTCCAAATATTGCATCCCTTGGTATTTATGGCCACATCTACCATTGCAACTCCAGCTATCAAAGTACTTCAATAAATAACTAAATTTGTAAAAGAGTTTTAAGCTCTCACATTCCAATGAAATCAGGACATGTGAAAGTCACAGTACATGGCCATTGGCAGGAGACCAACAGGAGAAGATCCCAACTAAGATCAGGGACAGTGCTCATGAAACTCGATATGAGAAGAAAGCCCATGAAATAGTGACTCAAGAAATTTGGTTCAGTATGCCAAAGGAGTGGACTGATTTGAAATTAAACTAAATTCAGGAGTGTTCCAAGAATATTCTACTGTTTAGTCATTGTTTGTGCTGCAAATGCATAATAAAACATTTACAGAGTGTTTGTTTTGCTCAAATGGTGTAAAGGGTAAACACAAAACCTTGTGTGGAGCTGAGCCTCAATCATCAGCAAGGATACAGCTCCAGTCCCTGGGCTCAGTAGAGTTAGTGGATCTGAGCCAGGGTGGCTTTCGTGGTTTTTACATCTGGAATGTGAAAGAGCTGGGGAAATAGGTTTTCATTCCTCCTCCTGATTGTAAAGACAGAACTTCCAATGGAAACTGAAATTGGTATGAACTTTGGGTAAGGACAATATTGTAGAGTCATTGAGATGTACAGCACAGAAACAAACCCTTTGGTCCAACACATCCATGCCGACCAAATAGTCCCATTTGCCAGCACTTGCTCCATATCCTTCTAAACCCTTCCTATTCATATACCCATCCAGATATCTTTTAAATGTTGTAATATTACCATCTCCACCACTTCCTCTGGCAGTTCATTCCATACACACACCACCTTCTACATGAAAAAGTTACCCCTTTTAAATCTTTTCCCTCTAACCCTCAGCCTATGCCCTCTCGTTCTGGACTTCCCCATCCCAGGGAAAAGACTTTGGCTATTCACCCTCATGATTTTATAAACCTCTATAAGGTCACTCCTCAGCCTCCGACGCTCCAGGAAAACAACTCCAGCCTATTCAGCCTCTCCTTATGGCTCAAATCCTCTAACCCTAGCTTTGAAGCCTTAATGATCAAATAACCTGTGACCCACAGTGGAACATAAAATTATTAGTATTTGAGTAAGACTATTGGTACTCTTGGAGCTATTAGATAGCAAGACTGAAAACCTTCAGAACAAATGACCAAAATATTAGAAAAAAAATGTATTTAATGTTGTGACTTGACAATTAGTTTTAAATCATAATAAAATGTTTGCATTGTAGCAGAAATATTGGAGGTTTATTTTATCTTAACTTTCCTAATGTGAAACGGGTAGAATGGTATTGACTATCTACATTTACATTCATTCACTTAATGTGGCATAGAATCTTTGAAATTTACTGGGAAAGAATGCTCCAGTTAAGTTATCTAGCTACACAACCGCCTAGAATATATCTCACACGGTCTTTACCATGCTAAAAAATTAAAGTTACTGTGGATTGTAAAAATTAACCAAGCACAAATTTGAAAGAGTATTGATAAAAAGGTCATTCAATCATTGTGCCTGACTAGACTCTTTGACAGAACTATTCAATTAGCTCCAACATAGAGTTGTGTTTACTCCATGCCTTTTCAATTGTTTAGTTTTATTTACATATCCAATTATCTTTTGATACATCCTACTTTTTAAACTTTCATTGCAATTTTAATCAAGTAATTCCCTGTATTAAAAAAAACTCTAATTTCGCCTCTTGATTCTTGTCAATTTTAATATACTGTCCCCTCCCTATTGTTCCATCCACCTATGGAAACAGTTCACATTATTGTACAAAGTTAAAAATCACACAACACCAGGTTATAGTCTAACAGGTTTAATTGGAAGCACACTAGCTTTCAGAGCGTCGCTCCTACATCAGGTGATAGTGGAGGGCTCAATCCTAAAACACAGAATTTATAGCAAAAATTTACAGTGTGATGTAACTGAAATTATATATTGAAAAATACCTTGATTTTCTGTTGAGTCTTTCATCTGTTTGAATACCTTGATAGTTTCATGAAAGAAGTAAAACTATCATGGTATTCACCTGATAAAGGAGCAACACTCTGAAAGCTAGTGTGCTTCCAATTAAACCTATTGGGCTATAGCCTGGTGTTGTGTGATTTTTAACTTTGTACACCCCAATCCAACACCGGCATCTCCAAATCATCACATTATTATAAGATGCTTGGTAAGTGTTAAAAAAAATCCTGGTTCTTCATAGGGATGTAATCAGATATACAGCAAACAAAGTTATTATCCTAGTATTAGAGTCTCATGGTAGTCTAATTTAAGGCAGAGAACTATTTCTATCTCAGATAGAAAACACAGGTTAAAAATCAGTAATAGTTGAAAATTAATGCATTGATCGTGATGGAGCTCCATTTTAAGCATACAGGACAAGACAGGTCCAAGCAGTACGTTTCATTCACCAGTTTTACTGGATTTTCCTCTTGGAAAGGCAATTACATTTGAAGCCTTAATAATTTAAATTTCACTATTTCAAGTCTGAAACAATTGTGATCAGAAAAGTGGAGTAGAAGTAGGCCTGGAAGCTGCCCCACTACTCTAGATAAAGCTGATTATCTTCTTCAATTCCGTATTCCAGCACTACTCCTATAGATCTTTTGTTCCTTCATTCATGGGGTGCAGACATCAATCAGTCAGTCTAATCCTAATTGTCATTGAGAAGGTGGTAGTGAGTTTTTATAAAATAAATCCAGCTTTCTGCAAATGCTTCAACCATATCCTTTCAACTGATGTACTGGGCCCCTCCAACATTGGAAATGGAGATAGTTGTAGAGCCTCCTCCTCCACTGAGTTGTTAACTGTTCTTTAATTACTTGTCTATAACTATCATAACCATCTTACTGTCAACCAACAAAGAGTTTTCCCTTTGTTCAATTGATTCCAGTTCTGCTGGGGCTCTTTGACTCCAAAGGCAGCTTTAATATCAAGGGCAGTCATTCTTACCTGACCTCTGAAATTGGCTAGAATGAGCTCAGGAGATGAGTGGCTCTGGTGAAACTCAAAGTGACTGGATGTCATTGGCTTGTTGTATATGCATACTAGCTTTCAACGACTTATAAACAAGGACACCTAGATCTCTTTGGACATCAACACATTCTAATCTTGCACCATTTGAGAAATATTCTACACCTTTATTCCATATGCCAAAGTGGTGAACCTCACCCTTACCCACATTTCATCTGCCATGCTCTTGCCCATTCAGTTAGCTTGTCTAAATCCCTTTGGAGCCTCTTTGTATCCACCTCGCAACTCACATTTCTACCAGGTTTTGTATCATCTGCAAACCCAGAAAAATTACAATTGGCTTCCATATTTGAAACATTGATATAAATTATGAATAATGGGGCCTAAACACTGATCATGGAGTCACGGAGTCATACAGCAAACTAGTCCACGCTGACCATGTTCCCAAACTAAACTAGTCCCACCTGCCTGTGTTGGGCCCATATCCATCCAAACCTTTCCTATTCATGTACTTATCCAATGTCATTTAAATGTTGTGCTGTATCCACATCCATCACTTCCTCTGATAGTTCTGCACAAAAAAGTTGTCCCTCATGTCCTTTATAAATCTTTCTCCTCTCACCTTAAGAATATGCGTCCTAGTTTTGAACTCTGCCATCTTAGGGAAAAGACCTTTGCTATTCACCTTATCTGTGCCCCTCATTGTTTATGAACCTTTATAAGATCACCCCTTAACCTGCTACACTCCAGTGAAATATGTCCCAGCCTATTTTTTATAACTCAAACCCTCCATTCTTGTCAACATGCTGGTAAATATTTTCTGAACCTTCTCCTGTTTAATAATATCCTTCCTATAACAGGGAACCCAGAGCTGGATGCTGTATTCCAGAAGAGGCCATGTCAATATTCTGTTCAGCCTCACTATGACCTATACCTACACTAAAGATCTGAGCAATGAAGGCAAGTGTGCTAAATACCTTTTTAACCACCCTATCTACCTGTGATGCAAATTTCAAACAATTTTGTATCTGGACCCCTAGATCACTCAGTTTTACAAAATTAGAATGGTGTTGGAAAAGCACAGTAGGTCAGGCAGCGTTCGAGAAGCAGGCAAATTGATGTTTCGGGCAAAAGCCCTTCATCTTTGACTCTAATCTCCAGCATCTGCAGTATTCACCTTCACTCTGTTTTACAACACTTGCCAAATCCTTCAGGTTCCCCTTGATCAAAGTCCGCCAACCTGAGAATGACTCACTCACTCCTACTCTCTCCATTCCATATGTCAACCAATTCTCACTTCAAATTGTTAATAACCAGAATTTGATATTTTAAAAGCCACATTTCTCTAATTAAATATTATGAAAACTGAAGCTGTTTTCTTCTGCTGCTGCTCCTACAAATTCTGTTCCTCACTACTGACTTTTTCTCCCTGCCTAGCCAATATTTCAGCCTGGACCAGACTTTTAAAAAATCTTGGTGTCCCATTTAGTGTCTCTAATCTGAATTTTCAGCATACTGTAAATTCTTACCATCGCCAAGATTGTTTATTTCCACCTTATTGTCAATCTTAGCAGTTTCAGCTAATCTGTTGCTTAGACCCATGTCCTTCTTGTCTTACTTCTAGACTTGCTTATTCCAATCCTCTCTTTGCTAGCCTCCTATCTTTCACTCTTCATAAACTTGAGCTGATTCAAAACTCTGACTTTATCCAACTTGCATTAGGTTCCATTTACTCATCACTCCTGGGCTGTACAGTGGTTCCCAGTCACCCAAAGACTTACTTTAAAATCTTCGTCCTTGTTTTCACATTCCACAATGTACTCTTTTGCCCAAGCTCGTTTCTCTATCTTCCACCTACCCAGCAACCCTCCAGTAACTGATACATCCCTCGTTCTCTTTATTCTATTGTTGCTGGCTGTTTTTTTAGACATCAAGGGCTTAGGTTTGGAATTGGCTCCCTACTACTCCTCCTTATAACCCATTTCTTTAAAAAAGTTTTTGTTCTCGGGATATAAGCAATACTGTCAAGACCATATTTGTACCCTATCCATAATTTCATTACCTACATAGTCTTTAAAGCACAAGAACTTGCTGAAACTCATGATAAGCCTTCTTATTGAACCAAGTCCTTATGCTTTTTGTTGTTTCTATAATGACCACCTGGGGAATTCCAGGTTGTTGACTGAACAGTATGTAGGGATGACAAAATACATCTAACACAGGATGGTGTATATCTTGGAGAGAAATTTGTAGGTGATGATTCTGCCTAGGCATCGCTGAATCTTGTACATAGAGTCATAGAGATGTACAGCACGGAAACAGACCCTTCAATCCATCTTCGATCCATGCTGACCAAATATCCCAACCCAACCTAGTGCCACCTGCCAGCACATGGCCCATATCCCTCCAAATCCTTCCTATTCATATACCCACCCAAATGCGTTTTAAAAGTTGCAATTATACTAGTTTCCACCACATCCTCTGGCAGCTCATTCCAGACATGTATTACCCTCTGCGTGAAAAAGTTGCCCCTTCGGTCTCTTTTATATCTTTCCCCTCTCACCCTAAACCTGTGCCCTCTAGTTCTGAACTGCCTCACCCCAGAGAAAAGACCTTGTCTATTTATCCCATCCATGCCCCTCATGATTTTATAAACCTCTATAAGGTCACACCCCTGGCCTATTCAACCTCTCCCTATAGCTCAAATCCTCCAACCCGAAGTGGTTAGAGATGATTAGATTAGATTTGGTAACTTGAAGCCAATGACCCAGACATTGGTATCAGCACTAAATTAACAATATTGGAAAATATAAGTAATGGAGAGAATGTGACAAATAAATCATAATTTTACAAACAATACTTTGCAGTTATTCACTTGCTAATAATAATTCTGATGTGCAAATTTCTTTGTTTTAGTATATAGTAGCACAGAAACATAGAGTCATGGTGTCATACAGCATGGAAACAGAGCCTTCAGTTTAACTCATCCCTGCCGACTAGCTATCCCAGTCTGACCTAGACCCATTTGCCAATTCTTGGCCCATCTCCCTCTAAACCCTTCCCATTCATATACAGAGGAACCTCAATTTTCCAGCATTCAATTATCTGGAAATCTGATTATCTGGCAAGATTGCAAGGTCCCAATGCTTGGCTAAACAATGTTATCCAGCATTCGATTATCCAAAATTCAATTAACCAAAAGAAATACTGCCTGCCAATGGCCTCGGATAATCAAGGTTTCTCTCTATATATCTGAAGGCCTTTTAAATGTTGTAATTGTACCCAACTCCACCACTTCCTCTGGCAGCTCATTCCAGACATGCACCACCCTCTCTGTGTTACTGCACTGGTTCTTTTCAAATTCTTCCCCACTCACCTTAAACCTACACCCTCTAATTTTGGACTTCTCCACTCTAGCAAAAAGACTTTGGCTATTCACCCTATCCATGCCCCTCATGATTTTATAAACCTCTATAAAGTCACCCTTCAGCCTCTGACACTCCAGGGAAAAATGTGCCAGCTTATTCAACTATAGCTCAAACCTGGAAATATCCTTGCAGATCTTTTTTTCACCCTCTCAAGTTGAATAACATCTTTCCTATAGAAGGGTGCTGTAACAGTTTTCCTTTGATTTTTTAACATTACATTAGTATCTGCCCCCACTAGAATTTGTGTCATTCTACGTAATGGAAGTTTGTATTCAGCAATCTAATCAAGATCTAAGTCAATAAATGAATTTACGGTTTTTGTGTTCTTTCAATGGTAATTAGTAAAATGTGGAACTAATGTTATCCTTTAACTCTTATTTCAGTGAAACCTTCACAACTCAAAGTAATTAATTCAGTGTAATTTTTCTGCATTTAGCTGACTTGAGAAAAAGAATGTCTGGCTTCTCAGGATTAAATTTCTGCAGCAGATCAGCAATAAGGCAGTATGTGTTTTGGAGGGGGTCCACAATTGACTTTCAACATGTTAGACCCTGTACCCTAGAACAACAGCCTAAAGTTCTCATCACTAAATACCTTATGTTAATAATTGGCCAAACTCCCTCACACAATCATTATAAAGTACTACAGTGCGATGCATTCATTGGCTGATGTAATATTGGAGTCACATGCACATGACCTGAACATTTTTTCTGAGTAATGATAGCACTGGGTTGATTTTGATAAAGCAAAGTAGGCTTTCATGCTTTTTTCACTGATTCAATTTGTACTTTAAGTTGATCTGTGTGCCTGTGGACTGGTTTTCATCAACCTTTATGGAATGGTAACGATAGCAGGGATTAATTCCAATCATGTTGAAAAAAAACTTCATGATCTGTTTTCTTTTTTAAAAGACAATATTTTCTTTGTTTTAAAGATCAGTTAATTCTACGTTGATAGTTGTCTCTGACCATCCATTCAACTTCAGAATTTTGAGGTCAGCACTGTACAGCTTCTAATAAATGTTTGAAAAGTTTACGAATGAAAAAAAACTTAACTCAAAACCTCACAGATGTCCCCAGACAAAATGCCAAGAGACGTGAAGACATGTGTCTACACTTTGGATTTTCTGTTCATTGACAATTTTTGGTCTATTTTTAATTTCTGTAATTTCCAAAGATTTTTGTTTTGAAGTCTAAGACCTCCAGAATTTTTGAATTACCGTATTGTAGCAATTCCCTTTTAATTTCCTTAGGCTCTGTTTAAGTTGTAAATCACTATTCACATTGAAATCAGCCCCTAAAGCACGAGCACAATTTGAACTCAAAATGTTACAGCAAGTAGTGCACCGAATCTTAAAAAAAGTTAACATCTGTTTCTAGCCATTTGTGTCAAAAATACCCTTACTCTGTATAATATTAGATTAGGTGGGTGTAACATATTAGATAAGATTAGAGCTTTACAGGAGTTCAAATACTGAAATCTAATTAAAAATTGCAACAGCTATAAATTCATTTTGGCAATATTACTGTATTTCATGTATCAGCATATGAATATTTAAATTATTTGTGAAACATTATTCTGCCTGCTATTTAATTAGCATGATTAACTCTTGTTATAATAATGGACACAAGAATACAATTCAATACCCTAAACAATAATATCAAGATTTAATCATTCACAAATAGTTTAGTTAATTCAAAATGAATTTCCAAAACTTGCTGTAAAAGTCATTTAAATTGAACTATTGATATCAATTACATAAAGTTCATTCAGTGTTTTTACATTTACTTGATATGTGATGAGTGACTTGAAATATCATAACTCTGTGGATATCCAAGATTAATGGTGAAACATTATAAATAAGATAAAGGACACATTATTAGGCTAATCAAGTAAAAGAACGTAATTGAAAGCTTCAGGCTTTTTCAAGATAGAATTACTTTTAAAAATGCCTTGAAATAAAACCTTAAATGATATACAAATTGAATGTTTAAGTTGGAAATGCTTTTTTAACATGAATAGCCTTTTGAGAGAGGTTAACTCACATTGCAGGAAATGTTGCACTGACCATGGATAAAAATGTTGTTACCTTCCACTCTCCCCACCAAATCTCCCACCAAATCCCCCACCCTGGCTGCCTTCACAAGAATTGTATGGATTTAAGAAACTATTTGAAAGTACCCATTTAGTTTTGTTCCAAAATGCTGATATAATAGCATTGTGCACATATGAAAGCAATTTGTTGTTCGTGATGTTGATGCAGGATAAAAAAGTGTTTCACCTTTAAAATCATCATTCAAGCACGAGTTTATTAAAACATGTTGTGCAGCTTTGGGAGTGTGGCAGGGGAGATATGATATCTATTGATTCTGGAGTTATGGACCACTATCTTGGAAGCTTACGGTCAGAGATCTCTGCCATTGATGGAACGTGTCATTCCATTTCAGCACAATTCATTGCAGGAAGCAGTCCACATGATGAATAGTTCATGACTGTGACTAATGAAGATAGAATTGATTAGTCATTGCCAGCTGAATTAATCTGACATATGATTGTGAGTGAGAACAGTCAATCTACTGTTGCCTCATATTTCATTCTGTGCAATTCAAACAGAAATACAATACTGTTTTAATATTGTAATCTTCTTCTAAACTATATCCACACAGTTGATTTTAACATAGGTAAGCGCATGTATTTAGATTTGTTAAGGAGAGAGATTGGTGATTCTGTCGAAGCATATCCTGACCACTGAATACTTACCTGACATTGCAGTCTTCTCTTCATTGTGGTAATCTTGAAGATTTACAACTTCTAAATTCCATTTCCAAAGTTAAGGGTTTAATGAAGACCCTATCACCACAGCTAGAAGTATTGCTTATAAAATTAATAGATTATCCAGGCCACAACAACCAATTTGATGTTCACTCAATTGTGATTAAATCACCTAATTCAATTCTAATTTGAACTTTTATTTAACCAATGATAAGTTCTGTGTAAGAGTTGTAGTGACATATCTCTTACTGCAATGGAAATCTTGTACATGTTGTTGATCATGTTTGTCCTCTGGCCACTAATCAAGATAATCTATTGAAGAGGAAGTTCTATGTCCAGGAAAAGAACTGTCAGCAGGTCAATTTGCCTGCACATGTAATTTGCTTCATCTGTGATTGAAGGAGCATTTGTGTTTTTGTTGGAGAAAGTGAGGACTGCTGATGCTGGAGATCAGAGCTGAAAATGTGTTGCTGGAGAAGCACAGCAGGTCAGGCAGCATCCAAGGAGCAGGAGAATCGACGTTTCGGGCATGAGCCCTTCTTCAGGAATTTCTGAAGAAGGGCTCATGCCCGAAACGTCGATTCTTCTGCTCCTTGGATGCTGCCTGACCTGCTGTGCTTTTCCAGCAACACATTTTCAGCTTTGTGTTTTTGTAGCCATCTTTAATTTTGTCTGTAGTGTTACACTAATTGTTAAGTTTCAGTTTAATTTAGAAAGAATGTTGAATGATAACAACAAGTCCAGTTCCTATTTTGTCAGTTGGTTTATTTGACTCCATTTTTAAAAAAAATTTAAATCAGCAAGTTTAAATAATTGTTCCGCAGAAAATATGACTGAATCATTGGACACATGTTGAGAGTATTTTATGCAATCATGATGGTTTTCATAGAATTTGACAGTCATTAAATCCATATAGTGTAGATACAAGTCATTCAATCCACTGGGTCTGCACCAATCATTTGAAGAGCATCCCAGTAACCCCACATTTACCACAGTTAACCCACCTAGTCTGCATATCCCTGAACCCTACAGGGCAATTTAGCATGGCTAATCCACTTAACTTGCACATCTCTGGACTGTAGGAGGAAACCCATGCAGATAAAGGAGAACATGCAAACCCCATATAGACAGTCGCTCATGGCTGGAATTGAACCTAGGTTCCAGGTGCTTTGAGACAGCATTGCTAACCATTGTATCACCGTGCCACCCAACAACAATATCCCCGACAATAATTTGATGGTCACTGTAAGGTTCATAATTCCAGAGTTTTATTGAATTCAAATTCTATCATTTCATATTTAAGACTAGAATTCAGGTCCTCAGAATATTATCTGGGTTTATAGATTAGTAGTCTAGCAATATACAATTTGGCCATCACCTTCACAGACTGAAGGCAATTTTAAAAATGCCTACATCCCAAAAGTGAGATGTCTTCATAAATTTGAAGTTTCTGTGCAGTCTGACAATTTGTGCTGAGTGATACCTGCTTGTGGATCTCACATCTGTTTGTCTAGCAGATAGTATTCAGGCCATGAGAGAAAAGGTCTAATTTGAACTAGGTCCCTAGTAAAATATTTATCATTATCAACACTGTACAGGCAGCTCAACTGGATAATGTTTAATTGTCCTATTTATGGGACCTTTCTGAATGTAACTTGGCAACTGTATAACAACAGTAACTATAATTACAAAGGTTCAGAAGTTTGGCATTTCTGAAGACATGAAAGGTTGAATAAATTGGAGTAATAAAATAAGGAGGATTTGCTCAAACTATACAAGACATTAGCCAGCCCATAGCTTTAATATTGTGAACAGTTTTGTTGAGGGGAAGATATATTAGCATTGCAAGGAAGTTAAGAGAAGATTTGCTAGGTCGATACCAAGTATGAAGGGATCGTCTAATAAGAAGAGCTTGGGCCTGTACTCATTGGTGTATAGAAAAATGAGAGCCAACATTATTGAAACACACAAGATTCTTAGGGAACAGGGTAGATATGAAGATGTTTCCCCTTGTGTGATGGTCTTGGATTTGAGGACATAATCTCAGAGTAATGGGTTGGCCATTTAAGACAGAGATAAGGAATGATTTCTAATACCACTGAGTCATGAATCTGTGGAATTCTTTACTGCAGAGGCTTGGCCATTAAGTACATTCAAGGTTGAGGAGAAGCAGATTTTTAATCAGTAAAGGAATCAAGAGTTGTGGGAAATAGCAGTAAAAAGGAATTGGGGATTGACAGATCAGCTACAATCTCATTGACTGGAGGAGCAGACTTGATAGGCTGAATGGCTCACTTTCACTCCTATGTCGGATAGTCTTATTCTCTTCGAGGTATTGGGTAGTATTTTGTCTAGGCTACAGGGATCTTATTCACAAGCTGGATAAGATTCAGGGGCCCACGCCATTTCTGATGGAGAAGGATTTCCATATTACATACCATTAGTTTGCCTCCAGCTGAGTATTTTAGGTGTTGCATTGATGATTGTGCTATTTTCTATAATATCAAATATTGGGTGTGGATATCATGGTATTAGAGAATTTAAAGCTATTAGATACATTTAACTATTATATTATATTCTGCATAAATTCGAGTGTATGGACTAATATTAAGCTTTTAGTTACAACAGTGTTGTATGTTTTTAATTGGGTGAAAGGCTTCAATTGACGCCAGATAAGATGAAGTTGAAGATCTTTATGTCTGAAGGTCAAATGCAGTGATGTTAGCAAGAACGTGTTTTTTGATCCTAAAGTAAATTTGTATCCTGAACTGATCTTGGAGACCTGTTGAATGTGAGAGTGCGATGTGGTTTTTGAGGAGGGGCTCTCTGGATTTGGTGGTTAAAAATGGAGGAAGGGGCATTCAGAAGAAAGGACTTTCAGTGACTTTCAATGGGTCACACTGCTTCCCAATGCTGGGTCCTTCAAATTAGGCATGGATTGCCTTTGAATGAGGCACCCGTCTGGGGACCTACATCAAATGCAGCAAGGTTGCTTAACAGAAGTAATAAGATCCTTCAACGACCATTAATTGCTCAGTTCAAGGCTTCAACTAGTGTTCGGTGATCGACCTTCTCTAAATTTACTGATGGTAGTTAATAGATGAAAACAAAATAGGTGATTTTTGATCAGGAAGGGCTTTTGCCTGAAAAGTCAATTTTCCTCCTTCTTGGATGCTGTCTGACCTGCTGTGCTTTCCTGCACCACTCTAATCTTGACACATTAAATTCCACCTAATGTAAGACATTCACATTTCTGACAATGTTGTCAGAGGTTGACTATATTAGTGACCATCATCTGTGAATTTGTGATTCTACACACAATGACAATTTGACCACCATTGATACACAACTGAAGTATAACAATAAAATAAATTGTAGTCCTTTGCGACCATTATTTTCTAATTGCATCAGGCCCTTGTGTAGTTAAAACCTAGGTATGCTAAATACAAGGAGATGGTATTTAGTTTTATCTTACATTTCCCATGGCTGCTGGAAGCATTCAAGTATGACATCATCTATTTCTATATCGTTTAACTGAATAGATGATAGTGTGCTCCAAATCCCATCCTCACAAATGGAATTTGTAAATAGATATGTGTCATCTTGATTGCATAGAAATGACATCATTATTTTTCTGTTTTGAAAACAAAGTTCTTTTTGTTTTAGTTGGGAAAAAATTAGAACAAATTAATCTGTAAGATCTCACCTGTAGCTTAAGAATTCATGGTAGGAGTGTCTCATTTGTTAACAATGTTCCTTGTTTTTTTCTGGCAGTGCCCAGCACAGGTTCTAACAGGTTTTTGCAGCTGCACTTTAGCTGAAGGACAGTGTTACAAATCATATTATCTTCAATCTGGTCATTTGTTAAAAACGTGTCCTTAAACAAACCGTTGTTTATTGCCTGCTAAAATGTCACTGATCATTTCTCTTTCAGGCACACAAACAGCAGAAACTTTGTACTGTAGACTGAGGTGGGTTTTCCAACCAATGCTGTCAGTGATCAATAACACGAATGGATCACCGTCGAGGCTACAGCTACAAAGCCCTCTAATTCAAATCTTAAGGAAAAGTTATGACTTGTACCCTTCAACACATTGAAACCAGAAATGAGGATGGTGTGCTTTTAAAGGTTATGAAATTGCTTATCCAGACTGGAGCTGCAACAAGCTGACTGATTTTGATTTAACCTGCTTCACTGAGCGATGGTAAGTACCTCTGCTCAAATGGTGGCCTCATTTTGATTATAAATAGATAAGCGTCACTCCTGTGATGCCACCATAACTGATAACAATTTTAACTCAGGACCTTAGGCAGAGGTCACAGTGAGTTTCTCCACCAAACAGCAAAATGAGCCAGGACCAGCAGCAGCTGAGAACATGTAATGATTAAAGTTTAAAGCTTGTCCTCTATGATCAATTGAATATTCCCCTCAGCCCATTAAAGGAAGCTTAAGCCATTCCAATACTCATACCCCTCCCTATTTGTAGGTAAGAATGCCAACTAATCCCACCACTTGTCAATGGTCTGGACTGCTGGACTCTAAGCCTTGTAATTTTCTGCTGCTTTCTGACAATTCCAGCCCAGAACTGGTAAAAAAGGATACCCCAGTCCTTATTTCCAGAAAATGAAATGCTTAATGTCGAAAACTAGCCAAGATTAAATCAGGCCATTCCCTTTTCGTAAATAAGAGATGCTGATTGATATACTGAATGAAGAAATGTGTTGTGTCTTGTGTTGCTGGGTATGGTAAATATGACTCTGAATTTGGCACTTCTTTGTTTACACTCCCACCATAAGCTAACAAACTTTTTAAAAAAGTCATGTTGGGACAGAGAGAATAGATGTTCCCATCTATCTTCCAGGGCTTCCCTGCAGTGAACTCACAACCATTCATCACTTGTTGAACAATCACTAGATTTTTTAAGATTAATCTGGTAAGATTAACTCCACCATTGTTTAAATATGACACAATAAAACAAGCATTACTAACACGATCCAGTAGTGTTAATGTAAGAACCGTTCTCTATTTTCTCTGTTCAAAATACTATATTTCTATCTCAGTATTTATACTCAACTTCAGCATTTTTATGTATTCCTTAATACTGTAATGCCACTAGCCAATTAGTTATAAGTCTAGAACTTAGATTTTAAATTTGGGACAGAACAATAATTTCAAGGTACCTGCAGAAATATTTTGTGCAGACGTCTTTTTTAAAAATTTGTAATAGAGGAAAAGATATTTTTAATTGAATTCTATTTGCCAAAAATCATGCATGTCCTTTCAAAACACCTCGACGACGTCAGATGAAATTATGAAGATTTAATTGAACATTCAATAACAGTAGAAATGAATAGCAATCTACCTATCACTGTAATGCACAATGTGAAAAGAAGATTGTCTGGGCAAAACCCAAGATTATGAAAAAGACAACCTTTGATTACAAAAATTCCCAAAGATCTATTAATCCAGGCATTCTATTATCAGTTCACTTTCAATATTGTTCATATTTGTCAAAGAAATCAATGCACATTGAAAAATATTAACTAATCCATGAATTGAAGATCAACCTCTATGGAAAATGATGTCATTATCCTTAACATTCATGGTACATTTCATGGCGACTGTTATATTTATGTTGCCTCAATGTTATTTTGTGATACTGTAAAAGCAAAAACACAACACACTATTGGATGCCAAGTCTACCAACCTATACATTAGTAGGCAGCAGGTTTTATAAATTTGCTGTGAATGTCTGTACATATGATTGCATTAATCTTTAGAGTTTGGCTTTTGATTTGGTTTCAGCTTTTGAAATCATTTCAAAAATATTTTCTCCCATTTTCTCCCATGCATGAGAACAAAAGGCAGAGAATGAAAGCTTTAAAATTTAAAATTTAAATATAGGAAGTTTTAGAACAAAAAAAAGTAAGAAAGCTGCAAGACAGCACAGGAAGAAAATAGAATAATATCTCCAACATTGTGAAAGTATACTGAATTTTGCCACAGATGTTAAAAATATGAAAGTTGATGTTATAATGCCATAGATATTTTTGGTGCTTGAGTAATACTATTACATAGGATGAGAAATTGCTTTCAGTGTAAGCTCTGAAAGCAACTTAATTTAGTTGTGATTGAGTAATAGAATTTCTCTGGTCGGATGCAGTCTAAGGGTTAAGGCTTCAAAGGTAATTCGAAAGGAGTGGTAAAGACTCACTGTTCCATTTACAGTTAACTAGAACATATTTTTATAAGATCAAGCTTTGACTGAAAGGTATAATAAAAGCTTTCAATGAATGTCACAGTTTGGATTGGAAGGTTGAATGCAATAAAATTGCCAAATTCTTATCAACGAGCAATGGATCTGCTGGAGATGCAAGTTATTGCTTAAGTTTATGAACCAGTAGTGACTCTCATGCACGACACTCCCAAAACTATGCAACCATAAACATCATCTAAAAATAATGAGTGATTTGCGCCCTGCCCAAATAATTGCTATGATGTAACTACATTTGCAGCATCAAACAGGTTTTTAAATATGTTGGTGAGCTTTCAAAGTCCTTGTGATGAGAGGAAGCTTCAAAAATATATGCTGCCAATTGGTATGTTTGATCAAAGAATAAAGAAAATAAGGACCTTGAACACGTGGAAGAATCTGGAACTGAGACCACTGTCAAAGTTAAGGGTTGCCCATTTAATACAGATTGTAAGAATGTTTTATTTCACAGAAGGTTGTGAGTCTGAAACTCTTCTTCAAAAGAGAATGGAAGTATCATCTTGATCAGCAAGTGGGAGAAGTGTTATCGGGCTAATAGGAACGTGGAGTAATCAGATCAGCTATGGTCTTATTATATAGAGTCCCTACAGTGTGGAAACAAGCCCTTTGGTCCAACAAGTCCAACCGACCCTCCAAAGAGTATCCCACCCAGGTCCATTCCCTGAACTGATGCACCTAACCAACATATCCCTGAACACTATGGGATAATTTAGCATGGCCAGTTCACCTAACCTGCACATCTTTGGACTGTGGAAGAAAACCGGAGGACCCAGTGGAAACTCACGCAAACACAGGGAGAATATGCAAACTCCACACGGATAGTCACTCAAGGCTGGAATTGAACTCTGGTCCCTGGCACTGTGGGTACCAGAGCTAACCACTGAGCCACTGTGCTGATACCATTATTGAATAGTGTAGTAGACTCAATGGGGTTCATATATTCAAAATTCATATATTCAAAAAGTACAGTGCATAACCTCAACAAAGACCGCTAATCCACAACAAATGATAGTTGTTACAATATCATTAAGAATGCAAAATATTTTTAAAAATTGGGAAAGACATTTCTTTACATTTACAGATTAGTTGTCATATCCTGTGAATAAACAGGGAAAATAAACTAACTTTTTCTGGCTGTCAGCTGGGCATTAAAATGTTTCGGGAATGGTTCTGAAAGGTTAATGTTCAGTCTCATTCCAGCACTGGAGTTAGATTGATAAGAAATAAATTAAGGAGTATTAAGTCGTAGATCAGGAAGGCATTCGAAACATTTCTTACAAAGGCAATGAAATGCCATAGATCTGAGAGATAAACTATGTTTTTCTTCCCCACAGATGCTGCTTGGCCTGCTGAGTGTCTGCAGCATTTTCCATTCAATTTTGGATTATGGATTAGAGAATTGTATTGATTAATCTGATACACATATCTCTAATACTCTAATAAAAATGTTACTTTGTTCAGAGGCTGGAAATTGCAAAATATCATTCAAAGATCCTATTTCTGTCAACAGGCTTTTATTAACTAGTTATTAGTACCTTTGGGACTCTTTTTGATATATGAGTTTTATAAATATTTGTAATGTATATCTTATAATGTGTAAATGTATGCCACAAATTTAGTAACATATTGTGAATTTTCCAACTTGTGAGAATTTTGTTTCACATCTGAGTCTATTACTATATGATTTGCAACAGATTCTCAGCCATTATCATATCCCTTAAAGAACATAGATAACTACAACAACCTCCCTTCAGTAATCATATCTCCACTCATTATTGTGAATCTAAGACTCTAGAATACTGTGACTATGAATCACAGCTAAGTAGATTGGGTCCTTGTCCATTGTCTGAGGTCAAACTAACCATGTTCATCGTGTGTAGTGTTGTTTTGTAGTGTTCTGAATGGTACATAGGTAACTGCTAACACCAATCTGCAACCTGAAAGTTCAGCTGTAAAAAGGACAGGATATTGCTGATAGTTGAAGTACAGGCTTGGGATTTCACATCTTGTGGTTCGTGTCTGGGTCTTATACACGTTAACTTTCAAAGAAGGTTGCACTGCTTTTGCTTGAATGCTCCAGGTACAGTAATCTTATTGATCTTCTTTCAGGACTGAGACTTGGTATTAAAATTCCTAAGTGAGACATTCAAAGCGTGCTTGTAGCTTTTCCTTTTAAATATCAGAACTCAAGCTTTTCATAGAAGAGTTGTATTGGTAAAAAATAATCAAGCATTCTGATTGTGACTATCTCAATGTGGCATGTCTGCCCAGACGAGTTCCTCAGTTTCTAGTCTTTTGCCCTGCCATCTAATCTTCAGAAGTTTCCACAGACAACTCAAATATAACAGTTACGTTTCTTGAGATGACACTGTCCAAGGTTTTCATGCATAGATTAAAGTGGACAGGACCAATGTTCTGCAGGTTTCAGTTAGGTGATCACAAACTTATCCATTTTCTAGATTGATGTTTGAGGTCTGCTTCGTCAGTTCTGGCATACATTATTCTTTGATAATAAATAACTTTGGATATTTATAAAGGTAATTGGTCAGTTAATATTATGCAAAGCAGCCTAGCTTTGGACAATCCAGTATTAATATTTTCTGCCAAGATAGAGAAGTGCATCTTATACCAACCTTCTTCTGGTCACAAACTCCAAGTCCCCATAGCTCAGCATTCATCAAGCTTACCTATTGGTTTTAGGGAAAGCACAAAGTTTATCCAAAAAAAACTACTAGGCATTAATTCTCACATCACTCTTTCATGATTATGATGGATGGACAATACATCACATAAGATACTTAGACGTAATCCAAATTCATTGCTTAAGATCCACCTACAATATCAAGTGTCAAAGCAAAGCACTGAACACCAAATTTCTTACAAGGCACCAAATACCCAGTGGAGAAAGTGAGGTGTGCAGATGCTGGAGATCAGAGCTGGAAATGTGTTGCTGGAAAAGCGCAGCAGGTCAGGCAGCATCCAAGGAACAGGAAATTTGACGTTTTGGGCATAAGCCCTTCATCAGGAAATTCCTGATGAAGGGCTTATGCCCGAAACGTCGAATTTCCTGTTCCTTGGATGTTGCCTGACCTGCTGCGCTTTTCCAGCAACACATTTTCAGCACCAAATACCCAGTGCTGAGAATGTGCATTCAGCAGAGCTCACCTTTGCTCAGTTGGCTATATGGCCTGTATGAAGGATTGCCATGTGTGGAGAGCAAGATCTTACAGTCAGCTAAGTGTGGAAACCTACACCATAGGATGTTCTAAACTGAAATACAAAATCATACTAAAGCCAATCTCAGCTCCTATAAGTTGGCCGTCCATATCAGTGAGCTAAACAATATTGGACAGGTCCAAATGAAGATGTCTCTGTCTATCAAGGTATCTGAATACTTATAGAGAGCATATTAAAGACTGTGTATGACAGGAGTGCATTCTACTAAGACAATGTCTTCATCCAAGCCTTCAGCTGGACTTCTCATACAATTCTGCCACACATCTCGCTATAGCCCACATCGCTCAGACCTTTAAAGATTCTGTCCAATGTATTTTCCTGTACTTTTGTCTTCAGATAATTCTGCAATAGGTATTGATCTTTGCACATTGCAATTCCTGAGTATTCCACATCAAGCTCCAGGTTTTAGGAGAAACTGGTGACTCAGCTGCACCAAGACGAGGCTGATTTTCTCCACTGTGGTTCTCAGTTAAATGAAACTAATAACTCACAAACTGTCATCTGTTGCTTTTGTACGTGAGATATTTACTTTCAATTTTATTTATATTTATATTTTTGTGAACAGGATAAAGTTTTTTTTCTGTGCTTTATCAATTGTTTTTGCTTGATGCCCTCACAATTTACCAACAGGTAATCACTGTTGCTTTCTCTGTTTATTTGGGTGAAATATAGGGCTTTTATGAATTTGAACTTCTACCTGTCAAGGCCTGTTAGTTGTGTGTGTAATTAATAAGGCACTTTTTTGAAATAAAGAACATGTTTTTTTACAAATGTTCAATCGACAATTTATTTTATTCATTCATTGTCAGTATCAAGGCCTACATTTCCCAATTATTCATGAGAAAATGATGGTGGACTATCATCTTGAACCATTAATGCACAATCCATGTAGTGAAGTTACTCCCACAATGTTGCAGGGACCTTTCATGAATTTAAGTAGTGAGCACATCCAGCTTCAAGTTTAATTTGAATTATAATATTTTTGACAAAATATCTTCCCATTCTTGAGATTTAGATAATACCGTTAATGACAGCACTAATTACCTATCCCTATAAGCCCTTGAAAAGGGTGCTGCTGGGCTTTCTTTTTGAATCACTGCAGTCCTTATAGAAAATATATTCTTATTCTATAGAGAGTTTCAGAAGGTGGAAGCTGTGCTGACAAAGATCCTGCAACATGTGTCTAAGTCAATGTTAATGCCCCCATCTGATTCAATTCTGACTTATCCAAGTGAAATCTGGCTTGATTAGTTTAATTTTTGCAACTTGGTTACCATGGTGATCAATCACTAAATATGATTGATTTGCTTGCTGTGTTTGAAGGTTTATTCTCAGGCATTTTGTCACCATACTAGGTAACATCATCAATGAACCCCTGGATGAAGCCTCATCCGGAGGCTCACTGAAGATGTTACCTAGTATGATGATGAAACATCTGAGAATAAGCCTTCCAGCTCAGCGAGCAAACTGACATCCAGAACATCAACCTGAGCTACAAATCTTCTCAAAACTCGCAAATCACTAATTATATTTACAAGAGGCTGTCAATGTGTTTTTAACAAGAGAGAAAATGCTAATGACACAAAAGAACAATTGACAGTTTTGTAAAGACTATAAACAATAAATAGAATGATGAAACCTATTTTCCCAGCAATATTCTTTATAGAAGCTGAATCCCATTGAATTATTGCTCTAATCTTCACTTTAAAATTTCTCACTCTACCAATAAGATCTTTTTCAGCAAATGTCCACACATTCATCAAATGTGATTCTCCCCAAGGCACATAGACACAGGTTAACTCACTGACATTTTGTACTGAACTCCAAGAAAAACTCAGGAGCTGCACTCTCTAGGCAAGAGGCGAATATTCCATCACACACCTGACATGAGCCTTATGAATGTGAATATTCCATCACACACCTGACATGAGCCTTATGAATGAATGAATGAGCTTTACAAATATTGGGAGTCAGGAGATGAATTACTTACAGCAGAATCCACAGCTACTAACCTGTCCTTATAGCTACAGATTTTATATGGCTGGTCCAGCTGAATTTCTTGTCAATGGTAACTTCAGAATGTTGCTCATAAGAAGTGTAACAATGGTAATGCCATTGAATAATGAAGGAAGGTGGTTGTAATCTTTGTTGGAGATGGTCATATCTGGCATGTTGCTTGCCGCATGTCAGCCCAACCCTAAATGTTGTCCAGATCCTTTTGCATATATATACAAATGGCTTCAGTATCTGAGGAATTGTGAATGGGATTAATCATTGTGCAATCAACTGTGAATATCTGACGTTATGGAGGAAGGGTTATTCAGATCTGTTCAAAATCTATCCTATTTAGCATGTTGGTGATGCTACATATCACGATGGAGAGTATCCTTAATGAGAGATCATCTTTTCTCCACAAGGACTGTAAAATGATCATTCATACCAATATTACCATGGGCATATGCATCCGTGACAGGTAACTTTTCCTCTAAATTGCTCAGATGTGTGCATCTTCAGCAGCTCCAATGCTCCATGCATGATGATTGGTGTGCCAATATGGATTGCAGCATTGACTTCCTGTTCCAGAAGTTGCTGCTACACATGGACCTCAGAGGCCTGTGTAGAAGAAAACAACATTAAAGGGGACTCTGGTAGATTGGCGGAGACAAGGTCAAGTAGAGTCTTCCGTCATATTGGTTCTCTTACCAACTTCTGCACACCCAGTCTAGAAGCCCGTGATAATTGATATTGTACTCTTCCATTAACCCATTCTGTGCCAGTCAGAGTCAGTGTTTATTCTAATTGAGGTTCAGCATGGAGAGGTACTGATTTATCATCTGAGGAATAAGGTCTATCAGCAATAGGTTTTCTTGTTTATGGTCGGTCTAATGCTATGAAACTTCATGGGAGCTGGAGTCAATGTTGAGGACTCTCAGAAGAGCTCCAATATGACTGTGCAGCCAGCTCTGAGGGGTCTCCCAAGGGTGATGATGACAATGTCTGATAGTCAACACGGTTTTGTGAAGGGTAGGTCACGCCTCATAAACCTCATTGAGTTCTTTGAGATGGTGACTAAACAGGTGGATGAGGGTAAAGCGGTTAATGTGGTGTATAAGAATTTTAGTAAGGTGTTTGGTAAGGTTCCCAATGATAGGCTATTGCACAAAACACAGAGGATTGGGATTGAGGCTTGAGATTTAGCGGTTTGGATCAGAAATTTGCCAGCTGAAAGAAGACAGAAAGTGATAGTTGATGGGAAATGTTCATCCTGGAGTTCAGTTACTCGTGGTGTACCGCAAGGATCTGTTTTGGGGTCACTGCTGTTTGTCATTTTATCAATTACCCAAATGAGGGCGCAGAAGGATGGGTTAGTAAATTTGTGGATTAAGATTGATGGAGTAGTGGGTAGTGTTGAAGATGTTGCAGGATTCAGAGGGACATAGATAAGCTGCAGGGCTGGGCTGAGAGGTGGCAAGTGGAGTTATTGTGGAAAAGTATGAGGTGATTCACTTTGAAAGGAGTAACAGGAATGCAGAGTACTGGACAAATTGTAAGATTCTTGATTGTGATGATGAGAAAAGGGATCTGGGTGTCCATGTACATAGATCCCTGAAAGTTGCCACCCAGGTTGATAGGGTTGTTAAGAAGGCAGATGGTGTGTTAACTTATGTTGTGTTTCGGAGCCACAAGGTCATATTTCAGCTATACAAAAGTCTGGTGCGGCTGCACTTGGAATATTGAGTACAGTTCTGGTCACTGCATTATGGGAAGGATGTGGAGGCTTTGGAAAGGATTCAAAGGAGATTTACTGGGATGTTGCCTGGTATGGATGAAAGGTCTTATGAGGAAAACTGAGGAACCTGAGGCTGTTTTCGTTAGAGAGAAGAAGGTGCAGAGGTGACTTAATTGAGACATATAAGATAATCAGAGGGTTACATAGGGTGAGCAGTGAGAGCCTTTTTGCTCAGATGGTGATGGCTAGCACAAGGGGACATAGCTTTAAATTGAGGGATGATAAACGTAGGACAGATGTCAGAGGCAGTTTCTTTACTCAGAGAGTAGGAGGGGTGTGGAATGCACTGCCTGCAACAATAGTAGACTCGCTAACTTTAAGGACATTTAAATAGTCATCGGATAACTAAATGGATGATAATGGAATAGTGTAGGTTAGATGGGTTTCCGATTGGTTCCACACGTCGGTGCAACATACGGGGCCGAAGGGCCTGTACTTTGCTGACATGTTCTATGTTCTATCAAGCCAGTACAGTCATAGATACATAGAGATGTACAGCATGGAAACAAACTCTTTGGTCCAACTTGTCCATGCTAACCAGATATCCTGAATTAATCTAATCCTATTTGCCAGCACTTGGCCTATATCCCTCAAACCCTTCCTATTCATGTACCCATCCAGCTGCCTTTTAAATATTGTAATTGTACCAGCAGTGGAGATGTTTGTGGTATAATTAGATCTGGCAACTGTTGTGGACCAGACCAAACCCCTTCAAAATATATTAAGAGGATAGTCTAGACCCTAACTTTTTCTTACTTAAAAGGTAAGTGTAAGGCATTGTGTTCCAGATGCAATTTGATTGGTCAAGCTACCAGGCTTGAAACAAAACAAACTTAATTCATATATGATAATTAAAATACAGACAAAACTTAAAGAAAATAATTGGCTTAACTGTAGCTATCGAAATGCTTAATAAAATAATGGATATATTAACTACTACTAATTAACTCTTCCAATATAGTAAAAACCCATGAACACACCTTTGGCAAAAGGAAATTCAGTAAAATAGATTGACTTACATGCAATTCTAGCAGCAGGAAGAAAACCCAAGCATTTACCTGTAACAGAGAAAAGAGTAAGGCCTTCCACATCTGGCTTCAAGATCCCAGAAACAGCGGCTGAAAGCTAAAACTAAGAAAAACCTGACAGTGTCAGAGTTTGATTCTACCTGTTCAGGCTGTTTCTATTATTCCAAATTAAAAAGAGCCCAAGGCCTCACAAGTTGTTTACTTTATTGGCTTTGAGCAGACTGCTCACACCTCTGTCTCAACTCTTCTTTATACAACAAAAAACAACAAACACCCTAAACACCATAGCATTGTCACACAATGGAAAGACTTGAATTTTTGTGGTTTACGTTGATGGACTGAATGGCAATCTTCATTTTTAATTTTCTGGGAATCTTGTAAATAATTGAATTAAAATGTTGGAAGTGCCAAAAAAGATGACTTTCAAATAAGAAAGTTACCCAGGTTGCAATTAGTTCTGTGCTTCAAAGTTCTTGAAATCATTTTTTTAAAGTGTCTCCTCTTATTTCTTCACTGATGTTCAATACAGGAATAAAGAAAATTTCTAGAATGCTTTGAAACATAAAAGGAAGGCTGATAAAATATCTTAGAAACTGGGCTTTGGCTTTTGACTTTAACAATGTGGAAAACAAAATGCTGTCATTACAATGGAATGAGCAGAATCTGGCACACCTCACATTCCACAGTCGTTGACTTGGGCTGTCAACAACTAACCTCACCCAAATCTGAAAAACTGTACAGTCTTACAAAGACACTCAATGTTCGTCTGTATGTGCAGATGCCATCAAATCTGTAATGAAGCATGCATTCTGTCATAGTGTTAGGGCATGATCTGATAAAATATCTAAACTTTTTACAATATTTGGAGAGGAAGGTTTATGAATTATTAAGCATAAAGCAGAAGATACTTGAGTTTGCAATACAATTGGCTGCGAAAGCAGGGCACAGAAGAGCCATTGTGAGGTAAGAAACTAAGAGAAGATCAATTTAGCTAATTACTGAAAATTAATGCCTCGTTTGTAGTAAGCCCTACGCTATACATTCATACACACCTTGTTGACAAAGGTACATTCTGGGTGTCATTTCCTTCTGAAAGCTTTTTATAGTGTGGAGCAGTATTTAGAGAGTGGAAGTGACATTATAACCCCCCTCCCCCTCCTCCACCAACTCTGTCCCTCTCACTGGCCACTGCTTCAGCCTGCTCTTATCCCTGATATCATATTTACTCCTGAGATGAGCTTGCAATCTATATCTTCTCCATTAACATTATTACCTATTTTTATCATTCATAATGTTGTGCCCTCTTTATCTTTGTGTTCATCCCAGTCTATGCTGCGCATTTCATAACTTGCAAAGTGTTCCATTCATCCATCACTTCTATACTTGTTAATCTAACTTGGCTTCATTATAACAACTCCTTTATTTTGATATACCTAACTTCATATTCAAGTACAAGCCTCTTACTGAGATATCTGTATCATCGGTAGTCACAGGAGGTTGATGAACGTGGTGCCAGTATTTCAGAAAGGTGGTAAGGAGAAGCTAGGGAACTATAGACCAATGAGCCTGACATTGGTGGTTGGCAAGTTGTTGGAGGGAATCGTGAGGGACAAGATTTACATGTATTTAGAAAGGCAAGGACTGATTAGGGATAGTCAGCATGGCTTTGTGTGTGGGCAATCATGTCTCACAAACTTGACTGAGTTTTTTGAAAAAATGTAACAAAGACGATTGATGAGGGCAGAGCAGTAGACATGGTCTAGGCAGACTTCAGTAAGGCATTCAAAAGGTCCGTCATGGTAGACTGGTTAGCAAAGATAGATCTCATGGAATACAGGGAGAACGAGCCATTTGGATAGAGAAGTGGCTCAAAAGTAGATGACAGAGGGTGGTGGTGAAGGGTTGTTTTTCAGACTGGCGGACTGTGACCAGTGGAGTGCCACAAGGGTCGATGTTGACCACTACTTTTCATCATTTATATAAATGATTTGCATGTGAGCATAAGAAGTATAGTTAGAAAGTTTGCAGATGACACCAAAATTGGAAGTTTAGTGAACAGCAAAGAAGGTTATCTCAGATTACAATGGGATATTGATCAGATGGGCCAATGGGCTGAGAAATGGCAGATGGAGTTTAATTTAGATTAAAGAGAGGTGCTGCATTTTGGGAAAGCAAATCTTAGCAGGACTTATACACTTAATGGTAAGATCCTAGGGAGAGTTGCTGAACAAAGAGACCTTGGTTCGTAGATCCTTCAAAGTGGAGTCGCAGGTAGATAGGATAGTGAAGAAGGCGTTTGATATGCTTTCCTTTATTGGTTGCAGCACTAAGTACAGGTGTTGGGAGGTCATGTTGCAGCTGTAGAGAACCTTGGTTAGGCCACTATTGGAATATTGCATGCAATTCTGGTCTTCCTATCGGAAAGATTTTGTGAAACTTGAAAGAGTTCAGAAAAGATTTACAAGTATGTTGCCAGGGTAGGAGGATTTGAGCTATATGAAGAGGTTGAACAGGCTGGGGCTGTTTTCTTTGGAGTATCGGAAGTTTATAAAATCATGAGGGGCATGGATAGGATAAATAGACAAAGTCTTTTTCCTAGGGTTGGGGAGTCCAGAACTAGAGACATAGGTTTAGGGTGAGAGGGGAAAGATATAAAAGAGACCTAAGGGGCAACTTTTTCACACAGAGGATGGTACATGTATGGAATGAGCTGCCAGAGGAAGTGGTGGAGGTTGGTACAATTTCAACATTTAAAAGGCATTTGGATGGGTATATGAATAGGAAGGGTTTGGAGGGATATGGGCCAGGTCCTGGCAGGTGGGACTAGATTGGGTTGGGATATCTGGTCAGCATGGACGAGTTGGACCAAAAGATCTGTTTCCGTGCTGTACATCTCTATGACTCTATGACTCTGTATACCTGGCCTTGTCTCTTCTTGTTCCTCTAGCATCTATTGTGAAAAGGCACTTCTAGATAACAGCGATCATTTTATGATTGAAAGGCAGGAGATTAGTATTTTAAACTTAAACAAGGACAACTATACATTACAACTATACAACTGAGCAAGCTGAAATGAAATACAACACTAGACTAGGGGAAAGACATAAGCGGATATTACAGAATACTCTGTATAATTACTGTACACAGTACTCCAATATGGCCAAATTAAAGTTTTCTACAACTTCAACATGACTGACCAACTTTTGTACTGAGTGTCTAGACTGATGAAGGAAAGTGTGTGCTTTCTTTACCACCTCATACACTTGTATTGCCACTTTCAGGGAGCTACAGATTTGCACCCCAAGATGCCTTCATATATCACTGGTTCTAAAGATCCTGCCATTTTCTGTATTATTTGCTCTTTAATTTGACTTCCCAAAATGCATCACCTCACACTTGTCCAGATTAAACACCATCTGCTATTTCTCTGCACAACTTTCCAACTGATCTATAACCTGCTGTATCCTTTGACATTCTTCCTCACTATCCACAACTCCAACAATGTTCATGTTCCTGCAAAGTTAATAATCACACCACATACATTTTCATTGAAATCATTTATATAAATTACAAACAACAAAGGTCACAGTACTGATCTTTGCAGAGCACCGCTGGTCCCAGACCTCCAATCAGAGAAAAACCCCTCCGCAGATATCCACTGTTTCAATGGCCAACCTAAGTTTGTATTCAATTTATTAATTCAGCATGGATTCCAAATGACTTAATCTTCTGGACAAGCCTACCATGAGGGAGATTGTCAAATGCTTTAGTAAAGTCCTTGTAGACAACATCCCACCCTCATCAATTATCTTTGTCATATCTTTGAAAAACTCCATTAAATTTGTGAGACAAGACCTCTCCTGCACAAAACCAAGCTGACTATCCCTAATAAGTCCATTCATTCTGAAATGCAAGTAAATCCTGCGCCTAAGAAACTTTTCCAAGAATTTCCCTACCACTGATGTAAGGCTCAATAGCCTGTAGTTTCCTGAATTATTGCTGTAGTTTATATTAGATTAGATTAGATTACTTACAATGTGGGAACAGGCCCTTCGGCCCAACAACTCCACACCGACCCTCCAAAGAGCAACCCACCAACGTAAGATGTGGCTTTACCTTCAAAAAGTCTCTCCCAAACTAATTTGTCCAGTTCCTGCCTAATACTGATGAAATTAACCTTCTCTCAGTTTGGAACTTTTACCCGAAGACCAGTCTTAGCTTGATTCTTAATTATCTTAAAGCTTATGGAATTATGAGCAAGTGTTCCTAAAATGCTCCCCAACTGAAACTTTAAACACCTGACCAGGTCTAGTATGGCCCCCTCCCTTGTTGGACAATCTACGTTTTATTTAAACAAACTCCCCTGGATGCACTTAACAAACTCTGCCCCATTTAAGCCCCTTGCACCAAGGGAGCCCCAGTCAATGTTGGGAAGTTAAAATCACCCACTACAACAACCCTGCTGTTTTTACATCTTTCTATGAGCTGCTTACATATCTGTTCCTCTACCCCCTGCTAGCTATTTGGAGGCCTACAGTATCATCATAGTGATTACAGTTTTCATTTTTCCTGAGTTCTAACCATTTGGCTTCACTTGATGAGCCCTCCAAGATGTCCTTTCTTAATACAGCTGTGACATTCTCCTTAATCAGTTATGTAACTCCCTCACCCCTTTTACATCCCTCTCTATCACATTTAAACCCTGGGACGTTGAACTGCCAGTCTTGCCTTTCTTTCAACAAACTTTTATAATGCCTGCAACATCATAGTACCATGTACTAATCCAGGCATCTGCCTCACCTGTTCTACTCCTTGCAATGAAATGAATACACTTCAGACCATCAGTCCCACTATGTTCATTAACCTGGCCCTGCCTGTTCTTCCTATTAGACATACATTAATCTATTAGTTACAACAGGACAACATGCATATAGTAGAATGTTATATTTCAAGTAATCCCAAGTAAGATGGGGGAATGAGAATTTTATATTGACAGGTTAAATGCTATTATAGTGATGATATCATAAATATGTCTCTTAAAGCATATTGACCTGCTGGCTGTGACATATAACACTGTGGTGCAGTTGGGTTTTTAATAGCTTATTACACCTACACATCCTCACTTGTCCAGAAAAGTCAATTCCATATTTTGGAATATTAAGTTTTGCCATTATGCTTTTACAAAAAAGTTATGCTTTTATATAATACATCTTAAGAAGTTTGTTTATGATATTCCAGCTTCAATTTTTTTTTCTAAATGTTATCATTTGGTTCACTATCTAAAAATTTATAAGTGAAAAATAATCAGAACGTTTAGGTTTCTGGTTTGATCTGTGCAAATCCTTCCATGTAATTAGATGGCTTCTGCTTGGAAATCCCTCTGACCTGGCTTCAGATTCAAAGAGCTGTCAGCAGAAGGAAAATCGATGACACAGAAATTACTCAGTCTTCGTAGGCAGTTTTCTTTGAGGGTGATGAAATGTTGTTGCTTTTAGCTGAGCACAAACTGCAGCCCACTGTATTCCCCCACCCCTACTCTAAATGCCAGCCTGGATTACAAGGTGGTCTATATTCCAAAAATTGTGGGTTTTTTGGTTAGAAAATGAGTTCTTTATTACGTATTTGATTCTGAAAGATAGCATTAAAATATCTCTGATTATGCTCAAGCAACCTTTCAAAAACTTCACTGAAATCCAACAGTGAATACTTGTAATTTCATCAGTCACTATAATTATCTTCAAGGGTTTGATTTGAAATCTCAGTGCTTATGCAGCTGAAATTTCAAAAGGTAGGATGACCGGCCATTTTAATTCTCCAATTTAGTAGAACAGAACTTCAAAAAGTGATGTGTTAAATTATACCAAAGTGGAGTGTTCCCACATTAACATTATAGTATGACTTGGGTTGTATTGATTACATTGCTGAGTCACTTTACACTGTGATAAACAAGACTCTAATATAATATAATAATGAATGGGAGATTAGAAGTGAGAAAGGCCTGGAACAGGTAAAAAGCTTTTAAGTGGATAATTAACTGGTTGAGTCCAGTAGACAACAGGAGAGCTAGTTAAGAGACCCATAATAACATGGAAGGAGATTGCCAGTACTTTAGGTATCAGTTTGAGTTCGGTGTCTATTTTGCTGTTTATTACTGACTTAGAAGAAGCTGTCTGAATTTGCCAAAATATCACATTGTGCAGGTCATGAGCAGCAGTTGCTAAGCAGCTGGACAGTTGATATATTTGATTGAACAGTATCGAATATAGTATTCCTGATGAAGGGCTTTTGCCCGAAACGTCGATTTTACTGCTCCTCAGATGCTGCCTGAACTGCTGTGCTCTTCCAGCACCACTAATCCAGAATCTGGTTTCCAGCATTTGCAGTCATTGTTTTTACCCGGCACTGAATATAGACTAATATTTTAATAAAAATCATTTTCAGCAGTTAACAAATATGCAAATTCCAAAAGCGTTGAAGTTTGGGAAGAGTAGGTTTTAATAAAAGAGGTAATCACAAAAATAACATGCATGGAGATCTGTGGGTAATGTTTAGAGTTGTATGGTAGGCTATATTGCATGATTTTTATTTTTGTCGAATTCAATTGAGAGTGAAGTAAAATAGACTGCGAATGCACCTGTACATCATTGCACAAAGTCAACATTATGCCCTTGTGTCATTAAAATACCCTGAAATCATCAGCACAGTGTACAATGGAGATGAAAAACTTAAAAGCAGGAGCTTAGGTGGTGAATTCAAATGTTAGAACAGAATTAATAGTCAGTGAGGAAATCTTGTCCAGCCTCCCCTTGAGCATCATAGACTGTTCTCACTACAATTAGTTTACCAGCCAACAGCAACACCCATATTTTTCCCATCAGCATTTTTATGGTCTGCACATTATTGCATCTCAATAAAGCAATTGAACTCTAATTCTATGTGAATGAATTCTGAGTAACATTAACTGACCTGTGAATTCCTTGCACTTTTGTTGATCTTTGCTCATTTGCTGTTTGTTCCTAGATAAAATGAATACTGTGAGATAGGTAAGTGAGTGCTTTCGGTTTGTTCTTGACAATTTTAGTGCAGCATTTAAGTAACAGCCTTTTTGTGGAGATTTTGACTGTTCATAGGAATAATTATTCATTTGCTGTTTGTGATTTGGCAGCCCAAAATCTATCAGAAGGATATTATTCTACATAGTTCTCTTATCGCTGCAACTTAGCAGAGGGGGAGGATGGTAAGTGCAAAGGCAACCTGGATACCAGGGCGTTTCAACCACTCAAAGGTAGAATGTCTTGTGTATTCTATTCCCACCCACACACATGAAGTGGCGATTGTAGATTCTTTTGAAAGCTGGAATGTTGATTGAAATGTGATTCCTTCAAAAGTTCTTTCCATATTCTAAATGTTTGTGGATTGAGACCTCCATTGGCAGTGGATTGGCAGGACAAATGAGTTGACCTTGACGGAAGATAACAGTGAAAGGATCCCTTCAAGTCATGCTGCTCCACTGGTCATGCAGTTTGTTGGACCAGCACAGCTACATTAAAATTTGACAATGAAGATACTCTGAAGAAGAGTCACTGAACTTGATATACCAACTCTATTTTCCCTTCACAGTTGCTGCCAGAATGCTGAGTTTCTCCAGCAATTTCTGTTTTGTGGCAATGATATGCCAATAGGTCAGCAGTAGGTATTTGACAGAGTTGTGAATCTCTCAGATACAAAATGCAAAATCTGTACATTACTCCCAGAGGCTGCCAAAGGCGTTTTTTCACTTCACCCATTGCCGCCTCCTTTTGCTGTGCACCATTACCTACTTTGTCAGTTAGTCTCGCCTGACCTCTATCCTCCTTTTCTTCTTGCCTCTCCTCCCAAATTTTCCAGCCTTTGTACTTATTTAAATACCGTTACATATCAGTTCTGCTGAAAAGTAATTGATCTGATATATTGGCCCTGACAGTACATTTGACACTGTTAAATGTCAAATGTACTTTGCTGTTGGGAAACCCACATAGTATTTCCCTGGAAGAACGGGTTTCCCTCAGATCCTGAAGAGTGGCAGGGTCTTAACAACATTCCCATAGCCAGCAAATTGAAAGGGAATGTCAGAGATGGGAGAAATCAGAAAGCTTGGGCTGATGAGAGATTGTGGTTGGGTGAGATGACTTCTGAAGTGATCGGAGATTGTATTTGGGTGGAGCATCTTTTGTTGGGGGTTCTATATACCATTTCTACCACAAGGTTCAGTGGGGAAGGGGTGTGTGAGATTCGGGTAGGATGTCGTGTAAGTAGGACTCTGTCAAGTTAGATCGAACACCAGAGTGTAATGGGCACTTGAAGTTCTTGTCTTCCTTGGGCTGAGAAGGCCTTAGTTCTCCTGGGGGAGGACTCAGGAGGGGAGAAAATGTTAGGTTATAAAGCAAAATGATATGGCAGCATTGCATGGTAACTGTTTTGATAATAATATCCACAGTGGTACAAAAAGTGATAGATTACAGTAGCATAAAGAAATAACACCAAACAGAGCCAGAGTGGAAAAAATTGTTAAAAGGCAAAATTAATGATTCTTTACTTAAATGCATACAGTATGTGGAATAATTAATGGCACGAATAAAAGTTATGGATATGATATTGTAGCCTTTACACAGACAGGCTTACAAAGATGTCAAAGTTGGAAACTAAATATTCAGTGGTGTGTGACTTCTCAAAAGGATAGGCAGGAAGGGAACTTTGCCAGTACAAAGAGTAAATACAATACCAAGAATTGACCTGGGATCCTAATATGCAAAATCCATATAGGGTGGAGGTATGAAGTAATAAAGAGAAAAGGATACTGGTCGGAATAGTATACAGAACCCCCAACGGTAGGTGTCCTATAGGACAGAGAATAAATTATGAAATAATAAGAGCATGTATGAAAGGTAGTGCAATAATCATGAGGATGTTTAATCTACATGTAGATTGGCAAAATCAAATTGGTGAAGGCAACCATGAGGAACAATTTATAAAGTGCATTTGGGACAGTTTCCAGGAACAACATCATTGTGAATCCAAAAAGGAATCAGACTACTTTGGATGTAGAATGAAGCAGGATTATTTAACAATCTTAAAGTAAAAGATCCATTAGGAAACAGTGACCATGACATGGTAGAATTTAGCATTCAATTTTAGAACAGGAAAGCATCTGTCCATATACAATGACTGTTTGCAAGGCAACCTTTAGAAATTCTGAGCCCTTTGGATCAATAAAGTGGGTGAACATGGAGGAATGTGCATATTTCGGGGTTCAGCAATAGTCAGAGGCAGAGCCTGAGGTTCACTGCATGAAAGATACATCGGAGCACTGCATGTTTTAGATATTAACATATAGTGTGCAATCCAAATCCTGGCCTCAAGCACTCTTGACCACATCATGCAGCATCACAGAATCAATCCACTAATGGCCGTAATGAACAGAGCAACATATCGCAGCCTGCAACAAGTCTCATTAGTTACCAAGGAGCAATCACCTTGCAATTTCCCTGAGCCTGCACATAATGCAGCAAGGCTCACTTCACAACTTGGACTCTGAGGGTGCTAGACCAGACTCTCCATGACAGGAACTATCCTGTCCATGAAGGCAGCCAGACAGTCACATGCTTTTGTATTGGGTTCCCAGTGCCCCCTGACAAACCTGACTGCTGTACCCAGTGAAGTCATGAATTGATGAAGCCATGGACTCCTCTCCTGCCTAGGGCTGAGCATATGCCTGATTCTCTGTGTGCCAGAAACTTGGACCATTTCTTCCTCATCCAGCTGCAGAGATGTGGCAGGATATTGAGTGGGATGATCAGCCATGATCATATTGAATGTTTCTACATGCTCACCAGCAGATTCTCCAAAGTCCAATCTAGATAACATACCATCTGAGGTGTCAGTATCTGAGTTGGTTGGCTAGATGCACAATGATCTTTTAGAGACGGCACTGGCGACAGTGGGATATCCCAGCAGTGACGAGTAATTTCACCTTTGGCAAGTGTGAGAATCAGAGGAGTATCAGATGAGTTGTGTACCAAGGGTGTGGTGCTTGGTTACTGAGGTGCATTTAGGACAACATTGAAAGACCTCACAGAGAGAAACCTTCCATGAAAATTAATAAAAATGATACCTTGCAATTTCTGATAGGATTCAGCCCTATTTCATTCAATGAGGATCAGAAAATTGAAGCTACCTGAGAATTAAATCTATGTTCTGAAAGTGTATTTATCTAGAACTAAAAGCAGATTTTTAAGAGGTAGTTGCTGATGACTAGAATCCAAGATCCACTGCTGATGATTAATCATCTCTCGGTAGGTGTTTGCTGCCACCTTATGGTGCAAGATCTATCATGCAGTAAAACATTAAAAATAACCCATTCCTCACTGCATTTTTGCAATGAAGATAATATGACACATATAAAAATGCTGCTTTAAATTACTTAAAAGCATGAAAAAATGAATTTCCAGGAATTTCCTGAATGATCCAGCCACTCTGCGACATAGTACTGCTGCCTCACAGTATCAGGAATCCAGGTTTGATTCCAGCCTCGGGCGACTGCTTGCATGGAGTTTGCACATTCTCCCGGTGTCTGTGTGGGTTTCCTCCAGTTTCTCCGGTTTCCTCCCACAATCCAAAGATGAGCAGGCTAGATGAATTGGCCATGCTAAATTGCACATATTGTTCAGGGATGTGTAGGTTAAACATAAGGCAGTAATAAGGCAGGGGAATTGGTTTCGGAGGGACACTCTTTGGAGGGTCAGTGTGGACTTGTTGGGCCAAATGGCCTGTTTCCACATCGTAAGGATCCTATAACTTTGACAGAAATCCCAATAATATGGATTAAGAAATGTTTATATCAAATGCTTGTGGAAATTGTGAGGCTGGAACTGAATGTTGCTGGTAAAAAATGTATTCTCTAAGTAAATCAATCTTGAATTTCCTTTTGTAAAAAAGTTAGAAATTTATTTTAGTGTAGTCTTAAGTACATTAAGGGCAAAAAGCAACTGGGGGAGAATACTGCCCCTTAAAGATCAATGAGGTCATCTATGTGTGGAACCACAGGATGTGGGGGAGAAACAAAATGAATATTTTGCATCAGTGTTTATATTACAGAAAGACATGGAAGTTAGGGAACTTGGGGAAATAAATGTTGATGTCTTGAAAATAGTCCACATTACAGAAGAGGAGGTGCTGGATAACTTCTAAAGCGTAAAGTAGATAAATTCGGACCTATGGTAAGGTCCTAGGTAGCATTGCTGAACAGAGATCTTGAAGTGCAGGTTCATAGCTCCTTGAAAGTGGAACTGCAGGTCGATAGGATAGTGAAGAAGGCATTTGGTATGCTTTCCTTTCTTGGACAGAGTATTAAGTACAGGAGTTGGGAGGTCATGTTGCAGCTGTACAGGACATTGGTTAGGCCACTGTTGGAATATTGTGTGCAATTCTGGTCTCATTCCTATTGGAAAGATGTTGTGAAACTTGAAAGGGTTCAGAAAAGATTAACAAGGATGTTGCCAGGATTGGAGGATTTGAGCTATAGGGAGAGGCTGAACAGACTGGGACTGTTTTCCCTGGAGCATTGGAGGCTGGGAGGTGACCTTATAGAGGTTTACAAAATTATGAGGGGCATGGATAGGGTAAATAGGCAAAGTCTTTTCCCTGGGGTCAGGGAGTCCAGAACTAGAGGGGAAAAATATAATAGAGACTTATGGGGCAATTTTTTCACACAAAGGGTGGTACGTGTATGGAATGAGCTGCCAGAGGAAGTGGTGGCGGCTGGCACAATTTCAACATTTAAGAGGCATTTGGATGGTTATATAAGTAGGAAGGGTTTGCAGGGATATGGGTCGGGTGCTGGCAGGTGGGACTAGATTGGGTTGGGATATCTGATCGGCATGGATGGGTTGGACCGAAGTGTCTGTTTCCATGCTGTACATCTCTATGACTCAAATCAAGTGTGTCCCATGATGTTGTGGGAAGCTCGGGAAGAAATTGTGAGGCCCTAGCAGAGACATTTGTATCATCTATAGTTATGGATGATGTGCCAGAAGACTGGAAAGTGGCTAATCCCTATAGCATGGGAACAGACCACTAGGCCCATTGAGTCCACACTCACCTCTCTGAAGGGCACCCCAACAGACCCACCTTACCCATGTAACTGCACTTCCCATGGCTAATCCAGATTGCCTGCACATCCCTGGACACAATAGGCAATTTAACATGGCCAATCCACCGATCATGCACATCCTTGCATGTAGGACGAAACTGTAGCACCCAGCAGAAATCCTCACAGACTTGGGGAGAATGTGCGAACTCCACGCAGCCAGTCACCTGAGGCTGAAATTCAACCCAGATCCTTGGTGATGTGAGGCAGTAGTACTTAACACTGAGACCTGTGCCACCCCTGTTGCTGTGTCTTTACTTAAGAAATGCTCTAAGGAGATGCTTGGGAACTATAGACCAGTGAGTCTGATGTTAGTGATGAGTAAGTTGTTGAAGGGGATTCTGAGAAGCAAGATTACATGCATTTGGAGATACAAGGACTAATTAGGGATAGTCAGCAATGGCTTTGTGCTTGGAAAATCATGTCTCACAAACTTGATTGAGTTTTTCAGGATATGACCAAGAAGTTAGATGAGGGCATGAGTTATAAGGAGAAATTGGATAGACTGAGACATTTTTTTCACTGGAGCATAGGAGATTAAGGGGTGACCTTCTTGAGGTTTATAAAATCATGAGGGGATTAGCAAAGGCCTTTTTCCAAGGGTTGGGGAATTTAAAACTAGAGGGTATAATTTTAAGGTGAGAGGAGAAAACTTTAAAAGGGACCTGAGGGGCAACATTTTCACACAAGTGGTAGATGCAAGTAAGGTCACAACATTTAAAATACATTTGGACAGGTACATAAATATGAAATGTTTAGAGGTAAATTGGCCAAATGCAGGCAAATAGAACTATTTTAGATTGAGAAACTTGATCAACATGGACAAGTTGGACCAAATGGTCTGTTTCTGTGTTGTATGACTCGATGACTCTAAGTGAAGAAATCTTTCTTTCGTGAACACTTCAAGGTCAATGTTATGTATGCACTCATTCACCATTGGGCCTTGCCATTTTGAGAATGCATACTAGATTTGGTTTTGTTCACCGTTGGATTTTAAACCATAATAACAAGCTGCTTACAGCAATGAGCTGTTAAGGATACCCTTGCAGAAGTCAGTGATTACAGGTTCACAACTTACTTTCCAGTCTCACAGTGTTGCAAAAAATACACTTGTGTAGTAAAACAGAAGTTGGTGGAAATATTAAGCAGGTGCCTAGCAGCATCAGTGGAAAATAAAATACAGTTATAGGCCAAATTTTCCTGGCCCATGAAGCCAGGTTTGGGAACATAGTGGGGAACCCTCAGCAGGATGGTTCCTGAAGACTGAGCTGCCTCTAGGTGACTTTACAGGGAACAGGCTGCTTTGGAAATTAACAGTCTGCTGCATGGAAGCCAATCAAAGCCTCAATTAAGATCCATTGTTTCAACTTCTGTGATGCCCCATGCCTCCATTTCCCCATCACAGTATGACCATGATGCATTAGGAGTCCAAAAACATTGCTTTTGTAGAATGTAACCAAGCATGACTGGCTAGAATTAATTGGCAGCAGAGGGGCCATCACTTTTAGAGGGGTTCTTGTGATGCAGTAGTAGCATACTTACCTCTAAGCCCAGAAGGTCTGGGTTCAAATCCATGCTATCATGATGTGTCCGAACAGGTTGATTTATTTTTAGAAAAGCATCAATGCTTTCCCAGGTTCATGATTTGGAGGTGTCAGTGTTGGACTGGGATGAACAAAAGTAAAAATCGCACATCGTAAGGTTATAGTCTAACAGGTTTATTTGGAAGCACTATCTTTCAAAGCACTGCTCCTTCATCAGGAGTATAAGATCGTAAGACAAAGAACTTAAGGCAAAAGTTTACAGTGTGTTGCAACTGAAATGATATATTGAGAAAGACCTGGATTGTTTGTTATGTCTCCCATCTAATGATATGATCATTCTAAAAGATCCAAGTCTTTTTCAATATATCATTTCGGTTGCATCACACTGTCAACCTCTGTTATAAATTCTGTGTCTTTACGATCATTTACTCCACAACCACCTGATGAAGGAGCAGCGCTCCGAAAGCTAGTGCATCCAAATAAGCCTGTTGGACTATAACCTAGTGTTGTGTGACTTTTAACTTCACAGCTTCAGGAATGTATACAGGCAATCTTCTGGAAGAGTCACTCTCTTCCTGGAAACCCCATTGTACCTTGTTCAACACTGAAGAGGAAGGCTTTTCTTAGCACCTTTATTTTGAGGTTTTCCTCAGCTCTCAGCCTTCTCAAACATCATTCAGTTCTCCCAATGAATCATAGAATCATAGAATCCCTACAGTGTGGAAACAGGCTATTTGGTCCAGCAGTTGTTTTGAAAGTTCACAAAACTAAGCTGTTTCTATCTCCACAGCTGCTATCTGACCTGCTAAGTTTCTCCAGCATTTTCTGTTTGTATTCCTACTGTATACTGTTTGTTATGATTTTTGCAAAGTCAAGGCAATAGCAGTAAAAGGCACTTCTGACTTTATGGATCATTTCACATTGGAGGATTATCACTAATGCAGACTTGTACTCCATCATCAAGTATCATGAGTCTTTTCACATCATTGTTGTCCGGTTTTAAAAAATCTCCAGACTTTTTAACTCTCAATGATTCCAAAGCTTTTACTTGTTCAAATTTAAATCGGCTGTGTTAAATTAAACATGTCCAAGCTGAAAGTTTGTAAATTCCAAACTGGTTTTCCCCATTCTAGATAATTCTCAGACCTCCTAGTTTTTCCCCACACACCCTGCAAGCATTTGTTTTGTGAGAGTGCTTCACCTCCCAGGATTTCCAAACAACCTTGGGCCAAGTGGCTATTCTTAATTATGCAGCGTAAATGTTCTGTAATTGTTCAGTTACTTGGGCATCACAGTGAAATATTTTTAAGGTTTTCTTTCACAGTCTTCCACAAAACCTCATTATGTTTAATGAGTAGCAAACCATGCACTTTCTGGGTTTGGAGGGTAGGATTTGCAATGTTATCAGAATTCAATATTTTTCTCTATTTAATTGCCTTGCTTCAAGGTAATTTAGACCCAGTTGTTATTTTAACCCAGACCTGCAAAAAGAAATTCACGTGGTCTCCTTCCCAAGACCAGAAGTCATGCATGAGAAACCTAATAAAAAGTAGTGACATTTTTGCTGTTTCAGGCACTGCAAGCAATCCTTGGGCCTCCCATGCAATGAACAGTACCCTCCATGCCATTCTTGCCAGATTTGAGGAAGGGCTTATGCCCGAAACGTCGAATTTCCTATTCCTTGGATGCTGCCTAACCTGCTGTGCTTTAACCAGCAACACATTTTCAACAGATTTGAGCAGAAATCCATCCTGCAGGGTATTACTTAGAATCATAGAGTCATAGAAATGTTCAGCACAGAAACAGACTCTTCGGTCCAACTTGTCCATGCCGACCAGACATCCTAAATTAATCTAGTCCCTTTTATCAGCACTTGCCCCATATCCCTCTGAACCCTTCCTATTCATGTATCCATCCAGGTGCCTTTTAAATATTGTAATTGTACCAGTCTCCACCACTTTGTCTGGCAGCTCATTCCATATACACACCACCCTATGCATGAAAATGTTGCCCCTTAGGACCCTTTTAAATTTTTCCCCTTTCACTCCAAAGCTATGCCCTCTAGTTCTGGACTCCCCCAACCCAGGGGAAAGACCTTGTCTAATTACTCTATCCAAGCCTCTCATGATATTAAAAACCTCTATCAGGTCACCCCTCACCCTTCGATGCTTCAGGGAAAGCAACCCCAGCTTATTCAGCCTCTCCAAATAGCTCAAACCCTCCAACCCTGGCAACATCCTTGTCAATCTTTACGGAACCTTACTACTTCCAGTTGCTTCCAAACTGTTGCTAAGCCATGCGCCTCACAGTCCAGCCCATTCCACATTAGAGGATAATTTAAACAAGTCCCAGATTGCTGAGAGCTTTATTTTAAAGTCTCCTACCTAATCAACACTATTTTGTTCTGTGTATCACAATCACTGCTGCTTATTATACTTCCCTGGTTTTCCTATTTGACGCTGAAAATTGCTGCTGCATAAAATCTGAACTATGGCCTAAGCAGCTCCTATGATTATTGCTGCTCTGTGCAACAAAAGCTGTTTGTAGGACAATTAAGATTATAAGGAATTTAGTAGCTTATGCTCACTGCTGCAAGCTTGGCACATCAGATTTAGAGACAAATCTGGTTCAGATTTTAACTAAACCAAAATATTGCAAGTGAATGTCTGCTTTATTTTCTGATTCATTTCACATTTATATCTATAGTAGGAATGAGCATTATGAGTAATTGTGAAACGTTGCCTCTTTTATTTAACTGAACATTATTGTTTTTGTTTGGTCAGCACTGCAAAAATGATGCATGTACTTTTGTTTTGGTAAAACTTGATTCCACACTTGTGCACCCTTTAAAATGAGCCCCCAAAGCTTCCTCAAACTTTTTGCCTATTTCTGTGAACTGTCACCTGTCCTTTGCCTGTAGTGAAGTGAGAGCCAGTCAGTTGTGGAAGTGTTTCTTGGAGGATGGTGGGCATGCTCAGGGTGGTCAAGGGAGAAATGGAAAGTGTGCCAAATGTACTAGCCTCTGTGTCACACAGCTTTGCTAATGGCATTGATTTTTTTTTCTCTGACACCAGTTGGCTGCACTGGGATTGAGGCGATAGGCTGGGGAACTTCCTCTCTGTGACACACCTGAGTGACTTAATAGAATCGCATTCAGATATCTGTACTTCCCATCTTCTCTCTCCTCCAGGAGGATATGGAGTTCGACACTTGTAACATTTGATATTCTTCTCCTAGATGGTACCCTAAACTGTTGTCCTTATGTAGAAAGAGTGCTTGGTTGCATAATTCTATTCCATTTTCATAAAACAAAGGCTGTATAATGCAATGAGGTTTCTAAGAGTGAAAGAGCCAAGCATCATTCCTCTTGTCCATTTATCTCCCTATAGTTGCTGAGATGAGTGCATAAAACTTTTTTTATAGCTGCACAGCTCTGACGTGTACCCATTTCCCATGAATTTATACATGATCTACATAAATAGCAATGCAAAAAAAAACCCATTGACCTATACAGCATAAATAGAGCTTATGTCTTTTGAAAGAGCTCTCCAATTAGTCCCACCCCCTGCTCTCGCCCTGTGACACTGGGAGCCTTGTTTAAATGCATCTGTTGGGCAAAAAGTTTGTTTTAATGAGACAGATGTGTCATAAACCAAAGTGTGGAAATTCTAGGCTTACGTCTATGCATATTTGTGCATTGATATCCACTTGAGGTTTCCACCTGTTGCTGAATAATTGTTTTGTAAGTACTTGCCTTCTATTTATTTATACAATGTAATGATGTTATAAAAACATCAGTACTGCCATGTCACAAGGGAACTATAACCAAAAATTGCATTGAAACTGATAGCTTATTATTGACCTTAAAACAGACAAAATTCTTCAACTATCAGATGATATGCATAATTGTAATAGACATTTTCCCTTTAATCATACACAGCAAACACTGTGACTACTAATTTGCCAATTTGAATGAGGCTTTTTTCAGGTGAGCCCAGTGATGCTAATATAAATGCCTGGAATTATATTTAACTTATGTGAGATCATACCTGACACAAAGATAAATAATTAATCCCATTAGCCTTCATATTACAAAATTCCTGACCCAGATCCGCAAGTGTATTAATTTAAATATAATCCTAAATATAAATCTTACGCAAGTATTTCTGGACATGCTGATCTTAGCACGCTCATAAGTATAAAAATAAACACACCATGCTTTCGATCTATTTTGAGTTATTTTGGACAATATATAATGTGAAAGGATCCATGCCTATGACTTGCATGGCAGTTACTTCCAGCTTGTAAACAATTGACACCAACAATTGACATGGTCTCTAATTTTCCTTCGGAGTTCCACAGGATATGTGTCCCCAGCACGTGGTTGGGTGGAATTGGAATGAAAGTCTTTCTTGGCAAAATTAGCTTTGTCACACCTGATCTAAGGTAACCAATAAAGATGAAGCCAGTTTTGCCAGTTTTGTTTATATGTCAAAGAGTTGGAATTACATTCTGGGGGACAATTTCCATACCATCAGCTGACAGCTATTATCTTCTTAGGTGCAATCTACAATCTGATTGCCATCTCTAAAAATAATATTTCAGCCCTTAATTCCATTTTTTTTAAACAGAGGACTGCTACAGAGACAAAATAACTGCAAGTGTAAATTCAGTGGCTGACTAGCAAATGATTGTATGGGGTCAATAGGATATCATACCTAGAGGTATCAAAGAAATTTCAAACTGAGTGGGAGGTGATCTCTTGTCATTATTATGAGGGGCTGATAACACCCCTGCTGAAAAAAATGACCACACCCTGCAGATTATCTTCCAAAGTGCAGGTACAGTTTGAGTTCTATCCTTTGAAGAATACACAAGGAGAGGTATTAAGAAAGGTTTGGAGGGATATGGGTCAGGAGCAGGCAGGTGGGACCAGTTTAGTTTGGGATTATGTTTGGCATGAACTGGTTGGACCTAAAACTCTGTTTTTGTGTTGCATGACTCTATGAGATGGATGAAATAGAGTCATAGAGATGTACAGCATGGAAACAGACCCTTTGGTCCAACCTCTCCATGCTGACTAGATATCCCAACCCAATCTAGTCCCACTTGCCAGCACCCAGCCCATATCCCTCCAAACTCTTCCTATTCATATACCCATCCAAATGCCTTTTAAATGTTGAAATTGTACCAACCTCCACCACTTCCTCTGGCAGCTCATTCCATACACACCACCCTCTGCGTGAAAAAGTTGCCCCTTGGGTCTCTTTTATATCTTTGTCCTCTCACCCTAAACCTATGCCTCTAGTTCTGGATCTCCCTGATCCCATGGAACAGACTTTGTCTATTTATCCTATCTATGCCCCTCAAAATTTTGTAAACCCCGAGAAGGTCACCCCTCAGCCTCCAAAGGTCCAGTGAAAACAGCCCCAGCCTGTTCAGCCTCTCCCTAGAGCTCAAATCCTCCAACCTCAGCAACATCCTTGTAATTTTTTTCTGAACCCTTTCAAGTTTCAAATGTTTTCTTTTTACAGGGATCTGGTGAGATCCAACACGCAACAAGTCTATTACACCGACTTCCCACACAAAAAGCAGAAACTCTAACTATGGTAAGTTTACCAGCGGATGTTCTGTTTCAGTGAAATTTGGATTGGGACTGCCATCTGTACAATGTTTAAGATTGGGAGTACTGTCATGTTTGGGAGCAGGGAACGTCAGAAAAGATTAGAAAACGGAGGCTGTTCCATGTATCTCTGGGGGCTCTCGTATAGTTCCATTGCTTAGAGATTATCAGCAAAAAGTCAGAAAATTGCGTAGAATTAATTGCGGGAATCAGAAAACAAAGATTTGTTTTAAAAAGATAAAGATCGGATACTTTAACGCTTAGGGCAATCTGTTACTAAGACCCTGAGGGATCCACACTGGGAAAAGCAGGATAGGGCATGAGTTTGTCATAGTTTATGAGCTATTGGGACTTTTCTCAATATCTCCTTCTCCTCCAGTTGTGCGTTTAGCGTGACCTTATCCTCCTCCTTTAAGGCGCTGATCTGTAACTTAGTGGCTTGGATTTGTTTTGTAATCTTTTTTTATTGGAACTAATACTCAGCAGGGACACAGAAGGAGCTGGATTCGAAGCGAGGGACCATAGCAGACAAATTGCTAGTAGCATATTTACTGTCCTGTTCCATTTTTATGCAATATCTTTAGTAAGTATCCCAACGCTTGAAATTCCAAGTTATTAAATTTCACTGTCTGCTAAAATTCAAACAGGCGAACCGACTCCTGCTCCGAACAGACGGAGATTTCTTTGTTATTCAGATGTTGATAAATTTTAAAACGTGGAATTTTGTTTTCTCTCCTAGGAATTGTTCTGTCAGTTTATATCTGCCCCTTTTCTATTTCGCCAGAGGTGCCCAGTTTGACGATTGGCAGAAACGATGGGCCGCAAGGAGGAGTGTATTTGCAGGAGGAAACAGACTCTGAACATCACCGACAGTTTCCAGTTAATGGAACAACTGGGGTCGTAAGTAGCTCCGCTTTGAGACATGTTTTGGGACTGCACACTATTCTGCAATTAAAATGGAAGCACCCAGTAGGTCAAAGCTGTGGAAGGAGAAAAGTTGTAGGTGGACATCTTTCCCGGAGTAACATACAATATAAATTCCATTGAAACTGGAGAGAAGCCGCCAAGTAGTCAGCCTGAATTCACTGAGTACAGCTCGGGTACAATGACAGGGGGAATGCAGAGAACTCCAGTTTAACTCCTGCAAGTATTTAAAAATAGACGAAGCAGACATTCGCCATTAGAACACCTTAATTTCAGCCCCATTATTAATAGGTTGTCCACACTGTAAGTAATCTAATCTAATCTAAGTAATAGGAGGGCCGATCTATCTTAAATTTTAATTATTATCTGTTACAAAGTAGACAATATAATGTTAATCCTTGCAATGAAAGATATATTACTTCATCAATAGTGGTTGATTTTTCTTTTTTGCCTTTAAAATGAATATAGGATTTTTCAACCGCTTTCCACCTTATTAATGATGAGTCAGTCAGTTTATAAGGATTTAGATTCTGTGTGCTTGATTTGTGCACAGCTCTTTCAAAATTGGGTTGCGCATTTCGACTTGCCACCATCCGGTGTGGATTGTTGTGTCAGGCACATGTCCTTCTCCGTGGGCAAACATTGCCACTTGTCAGGTACAATCAGTGCCCTGAGATAGCACATTATCTGTGCAGCAACAACCCAGTGTTTAGAAAGTGAGGTGAAGTTAATACAAAATCCCTGCTGCCTGTTTTCTTTCTTGATGAAGTTCGAAGATCTTGACCAAGTTCTGGGTCCTGACAGGAAAACAGATCCTTTTCTTTCAGCCTCCTGCTTCGTCTCAGTGCAGATCAGGGAATTTATGGCAACTGAATGTAGATCATTTTCTGATAAATCTGCATTATAGATGTCAGTAGCTGTTTATCTTCCTGGTTAATGTCACTGTTAATCGGGAATTAACAGCTTGCTAACATCATCCCAGACTGTTGTGAGTTGAGCAAAAACATTAATTGGAATTATAAAATAATCCAGACATGTATGTTTGTTTCTATTTTTAAAAAAAAATTCTGCCAGGGCTATTAAATAGGCTGCAAGCCAAACCTAATCTTCATTGACAGCTGAAAACTATTCAACCATTGTTTCTGAATTGATCTGAAATTTAAATAGGTTCAAGGTTTATTCTGTCCTCTGTCCTTGAACTTGAATCCACTTCTTTTGCCTGTCAGATGTTTCCATTTAATCGTGTGACTGAAGGACTTTGTCACTTGTCTTAATCACTTACCAGTTTTATTCCCAGACGATAATTCACAAGATAAAATTAAATCAATATACAGAAAACACATTATAACATTACCGGGATGTAGGTGTTGCCCTGTCAGCATCTGTTGCCCATCCTAATACCTTATTAGGCCATTTCACCTTGCTGTGGAATGGTGGCTCAGTGATTAGTAATGTTGCCTCACAGCACCAGGGACCCAGGATTGATTCCAGCCTCGGGTGACTGTCTGTATGGAGTTTACACATTCTCCCTGTGCCTGTGTGGGTTTCCTCCAGGTGCTCTGGTTTCCTCCTACAATCCAAAGATGTGTAGATTAGGTGAATTAGCCATGCTAAATTGCCCATAGTGTTCAGAGATGTATAGGTTAGATGCATTAGTCAGGGGTAAATGTAGGATAATAGGGTAGAGGAATGGGTCTGGGTGGGTTACTCTTCAGAGGGTTGGTGTGGATATGGTGAGCAGAAGGGCCTGTTTCCATTCTGTAGGGATCCTATGATTCTTGAATCACATTTAGGCCAGACCAGGTAAAGAAAACAAATTTCTTTCCCTAAAGTACATTAGTGTATTAGATGGGTTTTACAACGATTTTACAGCAATAGCTTCATTGCCATCATTATTAAGATTAATTTTCAATATTAGGTTTTATTGCTTGAATTTAAATTCTTCCAGCTGCAAGATGGGTCTTAGAACTCCAGGAGCATCTGGATTACTAGCCTATAATATTACCACTACATGACCATCTTCCCTTAAATGTAAATGAGTATGCTAGCCACTATTGAACATTGATTTAAATAGATCTGCTAGAATGCAGAAACAGGCAATCATTCAACAAAGCAATAGGATATAGTTATATGTTGCTGTGAGAGATCAGAAAGACCATGGCCATAGGAATATTGTAGGCATAGGTTTCCAAGATAATGCAGTAACAATAGTGTGTAAGGGGAATTGTGTCTACAAAATGTCTGCCTGAGTAATTCTTTACAAATACAACTTGTGTATTTATGTTGCTATTGAAGGAAGTGCTGTCAATGTGTTTTATGTGAAGGAATTAATAGTTTATTAGTTCTGCAAAGATTGGTTTGCTGTCGTCTCAAGTAGTAGATTACAAAAGAATTAATATGAATAAAATGAGCCTTCAAAACCTTCTAAGAATTATTTAGATGAGCACTTTCAATGACAAAGCATATTCTAATTGGATTAAAATAGATAGCTGCCTGGTGGCTGGTGTGGGTAAAGGCGAAAGGGCTATTTTCTGTGCTCTAAAACACTATGGCTCTAAGACTCTAAAAGTTTATTGTGAATGAGTTTATAGATGTGCTGTCCTCAAATAATCCTGGGGATATCTGTAAAGATAGTCAAGGATTGATTAAGGATAGTTAGCACAGCTTTGTGCATGGGAAGTGGTGTCACATAAACTTGATTGAGTTTTTTGAGTATGTAATCAAAATTATTGAGGGAAGAGTGGTAGTGTTGTCTACCTGAACTTAATAATAAAGTCTTTGACAAGGTTCTGCATGGTAGACTAGTTAATAAAGTTAGATCACGTGGAATTCGGATAGACCTTGTCAATTGGATACAAAATTGACTTGACAGTAGGAGACAAAGTGTGGTGGTGAAGGATTGTTCTTTGGTTTGGAGGCCTGTGATCAGCAGTGTTCAGCAGGGATCTGTGCTGGCTGTATTTTTGTTTGTCATTTATAAATGATTTGGATGAGAATATAAGAGGCATGATTAGTAAGTTTGCGGATGATACCAAAATTGGTGCTTTAATCAACAGTAAAGAGGTTATCTAAGATTAGAAAGAGATCTTGATCAATTAGGTAGGTCAATGGACTGACGAGTGGTAGATGGAGTTTAATTTGGATAATTGCAAAGTATTGCATTTTGGTAAAACAAACAAAGACAAGTCATATACAGATAATGGTAGGGCCTTGGGTAGTGTTGTCAAACAGGGAGAACTGGGGTGCAAGTACATAGTTCCTTGAAAGTTGCATCACACAGGATGGTTAAGAAGACATTTAGCATGCTTCCCTTCATTGTGCAAACCATTTTGGAGTTGGATGTCATGTTGAGATTGTACAGGATATTGGTGAGGCACAGACATGTTGGATCATAGGATCTGTTTCCATGCTGTATGATTCAACATCTGTAAGACCATCTCAGTTGAATTAAAGGAAAACAAGTTATAGTCTATCAAGCCCAACTTCAGCCTGTGATTTGATTGTCCAGGAATAGATTCATTTAAGATTATAACAATATCTTGCAAAATTTTGTACTGCACTAAGGTCATAGATGTTATCTTTCCTATCTCAAGTTTGACATAACATCTTTAATAACAATTTAGTTCCTATCTTTCATTTAATATCGTACACTGAAGCTGATTGACATCTTCCTGAACAACAGAAGTGCTTGATTGAAATCACTAGAGAACTTGGAATTCAAGCACTATTTGATGAAAAAATTGTTGTAGAAACACTCACAACTTTAACTTAGTAAACAAGTCTCAGAGATTCAATTAACAAAATAAAACTGATTTTTCTTTAATGGGAACAACGTTAGAAAAAAATCATGAATGAGTTGGAAGCAGAGGCATCAAACCGTATGAACAGTAGATTGAGAAAAGAATAGAATGAAAGTATTAAAAAGGGGAGATAAGGAAGATGATAGTTACTGAACGAAAGATGCAATACATTTTGTGTATTTGTTGAGTAATTTTACTGGAGAGAACAATTAATAAATGATTACATGCTTTTAGAGCATTGTTTATAATCTGTGATTCATGAAAATTCATGAAAATAGTTCAGGAGCAACCCAGAATGAGGATGATGGCTATTTTAAAATTTGCATAAACTTTGTTAAATAATGGTACTACTCAATGGGCTGTTCTAACTAACGGCCCACCCAACTATTAAAGTTTTCTTTCACTGACAGTGTATGGGAGGATAACACGCAAAAAATAACTTTCATCAGAGAATTCAAATTTGTAAAAATATGTAATCTTCACAGGAGGACATTTTATTTAGATATCATAACTTTTTTTGTAACAATAATATTGTTTGAGTAACCACAGCAATGGAAAAGAGAATGTATTAAATCTTATGTTTTTATGTTGGTTAAATACAAGCCAGGTCAAGTTCTTTTTGGAGGGATTCTCACCATGAGGCCTGGTGAGATTTCTCACTGTAATTTACCAAACACACCCCATTAACTGAAAGCAACAAATGCTCGAGATCACAACGGGTCAGGCATCATCTATGGAGAGAGCAAGTTAACGTTTTGAGTCTAGATGACTCTTCAAGACTAATCATCTAGATTCACAATATTAGCTTGGTCCCTGTCCATGGATGCTGCCTGACCAGCTGTGATCTCCAGCATTTGTTGTTTTCAGTACAGATTTCAATATCTGCAGTAATTTGTTCCTATACCCCATTAATTATCTACCCTGCCCTGTGGGGTGTCTCACATATGACTTTATCCCTACCTTACCATATATTATTCCCAAAACAATTTGTCACTCAGTGGTCATATGCCAAAAGACTGGCATACCTTGCACCTGCACCATCTTTGAAAGGCTGCTATACACACAGACAAGCATTGACAACCCATCGTTGCCACTTACTGATACCATAATGGCACAGTAACCTCAAAGTCCTGCTGCCCATAAAACATGACTGGCATGGCTGACATTTCCTTGTACTTGCAACCCATTCTCTCACCCTAGTTGCTGATTAATCACCAGGCCTTCTGTTCTGAGCTACACCTATTTATTTTCTAGTCAACATGATCAGGCATGATACTACACATCTCTGGAACAGGTGGGACTTTTACCTGGACTTCTGAATCGAAGTGTCGGGAAAGTACCACTGCACCATTGCACCACAAAAGTTACATTGCGTCCAAGCAGCCTCTCTGAGTCACCACTATTCTTCCTTCAAAGCCCAGTGGTCACCAAAATCTTGGCATTGTCTATTAGGGAACATCACAGATAGGCAAACATATGGTCAAGTCCAACTATGAGGTTTTATTTGTAACCACTGAAAGAGAACACAAAAGAAAGGAGTACAGGCTGCAGTTCACCCCCACAATGTGATCCAAGTCATGGGTTCTTGATCTTGACAGTCTTGCGCCCAAATCTCACCTACTGGAATTGGTGTCAATCAGCTCTCATCTACGGGAACTAGTTATCAATCAGCTCATATCTGACTCATAGTGCACTCCACATCCTCCTCCTTGGAAAACTGCTCGTACTCTCCTTGCTCCTGACCATCTAACACAGTACCTTGGTGCCTTAGAACACAATGGGCCAGATTGATGTGGCAATACTGGAGGGTGACTCCAGAATTCACCTTCAGTAGCCCTATCATCTGTTCTATCATTATCCAGTTCACAGCATGTGCACCACGTGGTGAAGGTGCCACACCAGCTGATTGACCAGCACATTGCATCCAGAAAGGAGTGCCTGCTTTTCTCTGACTCCCTTCCCAGCCCAGACACACTTCAATCATTCCACTTTCCATTGCATTCATTAATGCCTATCATCATATTTACAATGATGTTCCTGTTGTCCCGTGGCATCCTTGGACATTCCACAAATGATGGGGTGCTTTCGCTCAGCATATCCTTTTAAGTTATTGCCGCTAAATTCTGTGTCTCTCAGACAACAATGTTAGTTTAACTAGCACCAGTGGTACGGTGCAATCTGCCTTTGAAGTATTTTTGATGCATCAACACATCCACTCTGCGTGCATTGCATGTACGTGAAGAAATGTTTACAAATGAAATAGTTAGAGTTTGCAAACCTATGCTTCATGTATTTGCCATAATGGTGATTATGGCCAATAGCCCCTATCTTGTGGCCTATCAAGCCCCCTATTCCTCCATTCCCAAGGCTGTCACACATACCCTTCATACATATGACTATCATCTGGTCACAATCCTTATTCCTATCTCCACAAATACTTCTTCCTTCTCCCCAGACCCAGCCCTGACACCCCACTCGTTTTGGCAATGATCCCTTCTACTGCCCAAAGAGGTCCCTCTCCTTGCACCCTTCTTAACAACCAAATGACAGACAGCAAGGATTGCATTGGCTGTACACCTCTAAGTGACATTTAATGAGCTGACCTTAGACAGGACTAGACCCCTGACGCTATGTTGCAACTGTCTGACCAATTATACACAACTTCCCCTAACTGCTGCTCGGGCCCTATAAGATAGACAATTGCCTGTTCCCTGGATTACAATCACATACATTCTGTGATGATGAGCATTTCAATTTGATGACTGTATGTGGCTAAAACACCCTCTGTGTGTGGACTGTGCCCCTGACTGAGTGCCAGGATCCCCTATATGACTACATACCCCACTTAATAGGACTGAGGACTAGCCTCCCACTCAGTTACAACATAGACAGCTTTCTTTTAGCTGTTTTCTCCAAAACAAAATGGAAGAGCTCCACTGAGCACAGCTAAGTAGAGGTAATCTGACATAGCGAATAATTTTCTTATTGTGGAATCTGCCTGAATTTCATTTCTAGTGATGTTCTACCATATCAGTATCTTTGTAGCAGAGACAAACATTTAGTTCATATTCCTATATCTCTAGCAAGTCAATAAATGAGTTGTAAAATTGTGCTTATTATTGAGCAGAGTATAGAAACAATCCCATTTCCATAATGGGACACATCATTGTTTGAAAATAGCTGGATAATACAGATATCATTAACTAGGCTGTTACTCATACATGTAATAAATGTTTGTTTTATCCTGACAGAGGAGCCTTTTCAGAAGTGTATTTGGCAAAAGAGAGGGCTACTGACAAAATGGTAGCTTTGAAGTGTGTTCAGAAAAGTGATGTTAATGACATCTCATTAGAAAATGAAATTGCTGTTTTGAGAAGGTAAGATTGTTTGTATTTTACTGACACATTGTTTGCAATTCAATTACTAACTTGCATAACTTAAATGAATGTCCTGTTGCAATGTTTTTGTATTCTCTCATTGGATGTGGGTCTTGCTGGCTGGGCCAGCATTTTATTGCCCATCCCCAGTTGCCCTGGAGATTACAGAATGATTGCAATGTTTTTCCTTATCTTTCCGGATTTTAGGATAAAACATGAAAACATTGTAGCTCTGGAAGACATCTATGAAAGTCCCACTCACTTCTACCTAGTTATGCAACTGTGAGTAGCATTCAAATTCACTTTATGAACCATGATTCATTTTTCATAATTTCATGAATTATGTGGCATCTGTGACGTAGATGCAACTGAGAGATTGGTGCTATGCTGTGTTGATTTGAACTTTTATAGTGCCTTTAGCATGGTAAAACATCCCAAGGCACTGCACAATAGAGCCATAGATTCATACAGCACAGAAACAGAACCTTTGGCTCAACCAGTCCATGCCCACCATCATCCCAAACTGAATTAATCCCACCTGCCTGTGCTTGGCCCATATCCTCAAAATATTTCTTATTCATGTACTTACCCAAATACCATCTAAATATTGTAACTGTATCCACATCCTCCACTTCCTCTGGAAATTCATTCCACTCACCACAAATAGTGATGTTATGGCCCATATATACCACACTCGGTCATTATCATCATGCCAAAAATCTGTTTATTGCATTTAAGAAAGCATGGCAATAGCAGAATGTGGTGCACCTAGTAAAACTACAATACAGGACTAGTCATATGCATAGCAGTAATATGAGCTATCAAATTTGACACATAACTAAAAAAGGAGACATTAGGACAGATGACCAAAACCTTAGTTTTGGAAGCAAGATTTGTGCAGTATATTTTTAAAAAACGCCAAAGAGACATTAAGAGGTGGAAATGTTTCCAGAGGGAATTCCAGATCTTGGATCTAGATGACTCCATGGTGGGTGATATGCACAATTGAACAGCCACAATTGGAGGAACAGATAAAACCTTCACAGAACCTTTTCCAAGGGAGCTAATAAACCTGGGATGACAATCAGGTTCACGCTGCCAGTAGAGAGTCTTTGACGTATCAAAAATGTTAGCATTTGCAATACATTATGTTCACTTTAAATCATGCATAGCACTATGCATTCCTGATAGATTAGGTATCCTACCAAAAGCAAATGTTGGAAGATTATCCTCATTGTTTCTGCCTTACCTGGCAGATAAATATTTTCCATTCTTATGGTGCCAACTTGAAACTGCAGCTTTGTAATCATGGGATTAGCCAATAAATGTTTTTCTATGGAATACTCATTGGGTAAGCCAACAGAAACTGATCAGCTCAACACCGATACCAACTGGAAGCCTGTGACGTAATCAAGCTTTTGACAGTTGGGTGTGTCAGACCTAGCTCAGTATATAGCACATATGGCTTTGAGTCAGAAGGTCATGGGTGAAAGTCCTACTCCAAAAAAGTAGAGCATAACACTTCTTCTGACATTCCAGTGACATACTAAGGGAGAACAGTGCTGTCAGAATCATTATCAAATGAGCTCTTCACTTGAGCTCCTTTCAGTTCTCTCAGGTGTATGTAGAAGATCCCATGCTACTCTTTTTAAGAATGGGTCAATGGGCTAAAAAATAACAGATGAGGTGTACATCTGGATAAATTGCATTTCGGTACAACAAACAGGGGTAGGACTTACACAATTAGTGGTAGGGTGATGAGTAGTTTTGTAGAACAGAGTGACCCAGGGGTTTAGGTAGTTAATTATTTGAAGTTTATGTCATATATAGACAGAATGGTTAAAAAGGCATTTAACATGCTTGCCTTCTTTGCTCAGTTCTTTGAGTATAAAAATGTTGAGGTTGTACAGGATATTGGTGAGGCCTCTTCTGGAATACTGTGTCCAGTTGGCCAGTTATAGGAAGGATTTTATAAAGCTGGAGAGGGTTCAGAAGAAATTTACCAGGATATGGATATGAAAGTTTTGGGTGTGGAAGTTTTGAGTTATAAGATGAGGCTGGATAGGCTGAGACTTCTTTTCACTGGTGCATGGGAGGCTGAGAAGCGACTTTATAGAAATTTAAAAGACAATGTGCAGTATAGATGGAGTTAATGGTATTGTCTTTTTCTTAGTGTCTTTGGGGTATTTCAAGACTAGGGCCATTTGAAGGTGAGATGAGAGAGATTGAAAAAAGACATGACAGGCAAATGTTTTACACAGAGGGTGGTTTGCGTGTGGAATGAATTTTCTGAGGAAGTGGTGAATGTGGGTACAATTGCAACATTTAAAAGACATTTGGATGAGTACATGAATAGGAAGGGTTTGAAGGGGTATGGACCAAGAAAAGGCAGATGGGACTAGTTTGGGATTATGTTCATTATGGTCTGGATGGACCAAAGGGTCTGTTTCTGTGCTATACGACTCTATGACACTAAATGCAGTGGAGTTCTCCTTGGTATTTTGACCAAACTTTATCTCTCAATCAGACTTTTTAAAGGTAACATAGTTGATTATAATCACATTGGTGTTTGTGGGAGCTGGCTGTGTGTATTTTGGCTGGGAAGTTTCATATAAAATTGCAATGTTTCAAAAATTATTCAATGGCTGGAAAGTGATTTTGAAAGTTTTGAGCTGCGAAAGGCTATTTGCGAGGCTTCTTTTTTCTTTATATCTGCAAAGTTACGATGAATATCAATAACTATCATGAAGCCACTAATGTAGGTCCAGATAGATTTTCTATAGGGATCTTCAGGTTCCCTTGATAGAAGATTGCAGAAACTCCAGAGAAATTATATAATGGTTGTTCCAGAGTTTTATTCAGATTATTGTTGAGAAACAGGAGAATTCCACTGAGAAATGACTGCACTTGACTTTGTGCTATTATGAAATTATCTTAATGTCATAGTTCCCAAAACAGTTGGGTCTCATGGAACTTATTACTCCATGCATCATTAGAAAAGTAGTAAACAGAGCATTGATTTTAATTCACAGTTATGGGGAAAGTATATCTCAGTAAAGAATGCTTTGCCAATACAACGTGATGGATAGTTCAGTATTATCATCATCATTTTATTGTTATGTTACTGATTTCTGCAGGAATGTATATGCTGCCAATTGACAAGATTAAGCTGATTAAAGGACTCTGTGGCATTTGTTTCTTGGGAATAAAACAATGTTTTGAGTGAAGGGGTGTAAGCATTGTGAGTGTGTATTCCTTTTTACTGATAAAGCATATAAGTTTACATTTATTTCCAGTGTGTTAGGAGGAGAACTTTTTGACAGGATTCTAGAGCGTGGAGTTTACACAGAGAAAGACGCCAGTATTCTGATTCAGCAAATACTTGATGCTGTAAAATACCTTCATGACAATGGAATTGTACATCGAGACTTAAAGGTATTAAGATCATTTTGCTGATGGCAATATTTGAAAAAGCAATCATGAGCAAATAATGTTCTAATTTTGCAGGAAAGATTAATTATTAGATTTAATAATGCAGTATTCAGACATTATATGAAGGCAAAATATCATTTACCACCTACCATTCCTTTGCAGCCTATGAAATATATGTAGCTTTATGCATAGAGTATTCTGGAAAAACACGCTCTAGGTGAACTCTGAATCACCTTTCTCCTGGATGAGCATTTCAATGTATTTCATGTCGCTCTAGAAGATAGAGTGTTGTTTTTTATTTTTCATTCATGGGATGTGGCATCACTGGCTAGGCCAGAATTATTATCCATTCTTAATTGCCCAGTGCTCTTGGTGTGGAGTCACATGAAGGCCAGATCAGGTAAGCATAGCAGGTTTCTTTCCCTAAAGGTTTTTATGACAATTGATGATGCCTACATTGTCAATTTTTCATTTTAGAACTTTTTTTATTGAACTCAGAATTCACCATCTGATATGATGGGATTTGCACCTTAGCCTGGGGTTCTGGATTACTCGCACAGTGACGTTGTTGACCAGAAAAAGCAGTTTTGTCCCTATCTAAACTCAAATAAGGGTTTAATAGTATAGAAGTGAAAGCAGCAGTACAAGCAAGTTAGTAAATGCTTTGATTAAAGATGTTCAAAGGTAATAGTCTGGAGATGGCTTATAGATGTTTGGCCAGAACACGACTCAGGTGTGGTTGTTTGCAAACTGCATTGCAAAGCTTAGGATAAAATAAACCCTTTTCAGAAAGAGATAACAGTTCAATTCATGACGGGATTAACTGATTGAAAGAGATTATGTTGATCTTCAACGTGAACATGAAATGAACTCAGCCATGCTGCACTAAATGCTGTCAATTAGCTTTGAGCTCATTTCACTCCACTAAAGAGGACTATTTTCAGCCCCACAATTTTTGTAGCATGCATATTCTGTCCCCTCACTGTATGGTGTGTCCAAATCAAACTGTTGATACATGGATTCCTTGCTTATAATGATAAAATATTTTGAAGGTCGATTTGCAAAATAAAGGAAATCTAATTACATCATAATAATCTAGAAATACAAAAGCATAGCAATGGAAATCTGCCTGTTTTTGAATTGTTTCATGAATCTTAATTAACATCCTGAGTCAAGGCATCCTTAGTCCAATTGATCAATTTTCAATAGGTTGTTACAATTATTTGTAACCATAGAAATATTCTCAATAGATTCTGTAATGAAAATATTTTCACAAATAAGTACCTGCATGCAATGGTCTTTTTGACAGGTAAGACACCCTGTACAGGCTGGACTAAGCCAGCTTGTTACCATGGGCACTGCTTTCTTTGCACATAAGTACGACTTGTTGGGCCGAAGGGCCTGTTTCCACACTGTAAGTAATCTAATCTAATCTATTGTCACTGTATGAATATAATACAGAGCAAGAAGAGAGTCCCAGTATCCCAAGCAGAAGCTTAAAAGAGGAAACAAAATATCACCAGACTGCAATTTTGCAAAATCATTCCTCTTTATCTCTATCATTGGCTTAAAACCAAGCAATTCTTCAATGTACTCTAGTGTTACATTTTTTTAAAATCAAGTAGTCGCCTTATGCCTAGCTTGTCATGCCACAGAGAATTTTAAAGATCTGAATCATGGGAGCAAATTGACTTCGTATCAAGGTTTATAGAAGTACTATGTGAAGTAGATCTGGATAGTTTCAAGACAAAAGCAAATTACTGGAGATCCCGTAAATTTGAAATAAATTTGAAAATTGAGTCAGTATTACCTTTGGAGGGAGGAAAAAAAATAATGGCTGAATTTGCCCAACCCTTTGGCAATGGGCTCAGAGGCAGGAAGGCTGGAGGCAGTTAGGCATTTGGGAAGATGTACAGGATTTGCTGGCTGTTGGGAGACTAATTAATCCTCTTTAGTGACCAATTGAGGGCCATTAATCTCTCAAAGACATGGTGCCCATCTCAGGTTGGGAGGCCTAGCATTGCAGAGGGAGACTGCCCAGTGAGCATTCTCCTAAAGGATTCTGTGTGCAAAACCCTACTTTCCATTGATGGGGACTCTGGTGGTAATGGCTGACCTCATGACAATGGAATTTCAGCAAGCCACCTCTCCCCTCCCTCCATCTCAATCTGCGGACCCTTCCCCCTCACCCTACCTGCCTTTTTCTGAGTATGCCCAGCTACTGAGACCTTCTCCCTGATTTTGAAGTTCCAACAAAGGCCATCCTTAGCAATAATGCTGCAAAGGTAGCTAAACTGGCAGCCCTTCGATTGAACTGACACTTCTTCAGACAGAAGCAATTGTTTAATTGACATCCACTGGCAAATGTGCTTCCAAAGTCCTACTGCAGACTGGAACACCTCCTGTTTTCAGCAGTTTCAGATGGGACCTCTGCCATCACCATAATCCTCAGATACGCATTTCAGAGGTTTGTCAGATCATCAACCTGAAATTTTAATATTGTTGACTTTTGCTGGACATTCTCAGTCTAGATTCTAGTGGTTTTCAATCATAGTCCCCAAATACCAAATCTCAACCTAAGATGATCAGTGTGGAAATGGGATAAATGTCAAATTAATAGGAGTGTTTTTTTCTGTGGTTAGTTGTTGAGATACATTTGGCATGTCAAAATAGTGGAAACTTTATAATACACCTAATTCCCTATATCTGGCCAGAGTGTGTTTGCTATTGATATCCAGGGCCTGAGTTGGAAAATGTTCTGTTCCTCACAGCTACAGTCCTTAGTTTTCTATTCTGAATCTTGTCAGATAGATCCATATCCTTTTCAAAGCACCCAATAATGCCTAATAAATATTGTGATGTTCAAAATGTGCCTTCACCAGTGATCTATAGCGAGGAATGTTATAGTACTGTTACTAATGTTACAATTTCTCTCATAGCCTGAAAACCTGCTGTATTACAGCTTGGATGAAAACTCCAAGATTATGATCAGTGACTTTGGTCTTTCAAAGATGATGGACATGGGTGTGATGTCCACAGCATGTGGTACACCCGGCTACGTGGGTAGGGTTTGCATGTTTTATGAACTCAATGTGTTCCTAATTAGACATTAGAACTTTGATAGCTGTCTATAGGATATTGTGATAGTTAATGAGACAAGATTGTTTCATTCCCGACTCTCAGTGATTCACTGCACAACAATCTTTACTAAATTCAAAAACGTCAACAATTATCTTGCATTATCAGTATTTTCTTTCCTCACGAATGGAATCAACTTTAGAAAGAGAGATTACATTACTGCAATATTTCATCTTGTCTGAAGGCTTTTCAAGTTGCTTTATAATTAATGGGTTGTTTTTGGTGTGCAGTTATTGTTATTTAGGCAATTTTTTGCATGACACAAATATAAGGCCCAAACAATATTTATTCAGCATGATGAGCCACACTTGGAGTTCAATTAGCTCAGTTGGTTAAAGCCTAGCATATTGTGAGAAACAAAGCTCACTCACTTCAACAATTTCAGTCCGAGACAAGATCTGAATCAGTAGTACCATTTATTTCACACTTGCAAGTGGGTGTGATGTCCACAAGGCAGGGACAAAAAAACACACTGAATTCAACAAATACTCGGTATTTATATAATTTGGTTCCTAATTTTAAAAAAAATTTCATTGATCCCCCTCCGTTTACATCCTCCACTTCCCTAAGACCGGTACCCATTGCTCCTGTTTATCTCTTGTCTTATCTGGCCTTGTCTGTGACAAAATGCGTATTCCTGACCTCACAAGGCCATTTGACCTCATCCTGCTGTGGGCACATCCTTGCCTTACTATTATCTACTCCTTCCATCTGTTCCGCCCCTCTCAGCATCTTATCATTAAGACTCTTTTAATTGGGGGTTGTTCCTGTGTTTCTGTAAAAGTGGGAAACAGATATTTATACCTATTGTTTATACAGACATATCTAGTTTAACTGCCTCTCTTCACAGCATTTTATCTAGTGCCTGTATTTCTACCATTGTTTTGCAGTCCCGTTTCTTTCTTGCATACATTTTTAGCTAATACAAAAAAATTATGCATTTCCTCCACATAGTTCCCATTCTTGTTGACGCAGCTCTTGGCTGAAACAATTACACACTGGTGTGTGTTCATTCACCCTGCATCAGTAATTATAATTGCAGAAGTACTATTAATTTACCTATATCCCACAATATGGAATAGATTAATACCAAGAACCCTATTTGATCCCTGTTATAGCTGAAGTAGACTTGGACTTGCTTATTCTCCATACCTGCAGTAAACAAAATCATCATGTTTTGCCATGGTTTAGCAAATAATCACCAAGGATCTGCCTTTTGTGCAGAAAACTCAAAAAATGGAAGCCACATATGGATCTTATGTTGTGCACTATAGCTCTGTTTCATGCATTGAAATTGTCTCCAGTGTGATTGCTGATCTCTGATTAGTCAAATTAGTACTGTCATCTAAACCAATTGACAGCTGCCTCATTTATGTTTGAAATAAGTACAAGAACCGATAGTGAGTTTAACTAAGCACAATCAAGAGAAAAATTGGGGAATGTGAAACAGGGATTAAAATCCAAAAACATGGATGAATCTGAGCTGAGGAAAAATGCTGTATTTGCACACCACTAAAGTAAGGCAGACTGTAAAATAAGACTTATCTAAAGTTATGGTAAATTTCTTCTGGGTCTTACACCCAAAATTTCACTATTTTAAACAGAATTGAGAAAATTTAATTGAGCATTTTTGAATGGATGACACAGCACATAAATCTGGATCTATAATTCCAACGTTAATGTTAAGAATATCAGATTTATGTTGTAGGTTGTTTTATGCATGCTGGCATCCTGGAATCTAACTTGTTCAATATAAAACTGGTTTTGGTTCTAAGATAGATGAGTTTATTTATTCTTAATAAAATTGCTAGTAAATTATTACTGACTCTAAACCAGCACAGATTAGTAGACATATATGTGTTAAGAAGGAAGTACTGCCCCATTTGGTGGTTAGAATATACTTCTCAATAAGTAAAAAAGTAACATTTTACCTGCATTTCACTTGCAGTGTGCTCAACCTTAGAGTATTTGAAGCTAACACTAGATAAAAAATAGTTTCAATTTCTAAACATCCATTGTGATATACAATAAATATAATTTAGAAAATCATAAATATCTGAAATACCATTTTTAAAAATTTCCTTTTTATACTTCAATAATGTTGATAACATGTTTAACTAGAACAGATTTTGAGTATACACAGAATTTGATGGCAGAAATGCTTTCATTATCACAGGGGCAGGCCTTTAAAATGATAGCAACACATTTAGAACATAAAAGGTAACAGTGCAGTATAGGCCCTTCAGCCCTCGATGTTGCGCCAACTTGTTAAACCAATCTGAAGCCTAGCTAATCAACACTATTCCATTATTGTCCTTATATTTATCCAACGACCTTAAATGCCCTTAAAGTTGGCGAGTCTACTACTATTGCAGGCAGGACGTTCCACACCCTTACTACTCTCTGAGTAAAGAACCTACATCTGATGTCTGTCCTATATCTATCACCTCTCAATTTAAACTTATGTCGCCTCATGCTAGCCATCGCTATCCAAGGAAAAAGACTTTCACTATCCACCCTAACTAATCCTCTGATCATCTTGAATGTTTCTATTAAGTCACCTCTCAACTTTCTTCGTTCTAATGAAAACAGCCTCAAGTCTCTCAGCCTTTCCTCGTAAGACCTTCCTTCCATATCAGGCAACATCCCGAAAAATCTCTTCTGCACCCTTTCTCATGCTTCCACATCCTTCTAGTGATGACTAGAACTGTACGCAATACCCTAAGTGGGGCCACACCAGAGTTTTGTACAGTTGCAACATAACTTCATGGCTCCAAAACTCAATCCCTCTACTAACAAAAATGAACACAACTCGCACCTTCTTAACAACCTCTCAACCTGGGTGGCAATTTTCAGGGATCTATGCACATGGACTTTGAGATCTCTCTGCTCATCCTCACTACCAAGAATCTTACCATTTGCCCAGTACTCTGTATTGCTGTTACTCCTTCCAAAGTGAATTACCTCACACTTTTCCGCAATAAACTTCATTTGCCACCTCTCAGCCCAGCCCTGCGGTTTATCCATGTCCCTCTGTAATCTGCAACATCCTTCTGCACTGTCCACAACTCACCAACCTTAGTGTTATCCACAAATTTACTAAACCATCATTCTACGTACTCATCTAGGTTATTTATAAAAATGACAGACAACAATGACCCCAAAACAGATCCTTGCAGTACACCATTTGTAACTGAATCCCAGGATGAACATTTCCCATCAACCATCACCCTCTGTCTTCTTTCAGCTAGCCAATTTCTGATCCAAACCCTCAATCCCATGCCTCTGTATTTTCTGCAATAGCATACTGTGGGGAACCTTATGAAATGCTTTACCGAATTCTATATACACCACATCAACTGCTTTATCGTCATCCACCTGTTTGGTCACCTTCTCAAAGAACACAATATGATTTGTGAGACACTACTACTCTTTACAAATCTTATTGACTATTCCTAATCAAATTATTCCTTTGTAGATTATTATAAATCCTATTCAACTAATGTGCCTAGCTCTCCCGGTGATATTTCACATTACATGAAAATCTGTTTATTTATGTGTTTAGGTTTTGTACATGGGAAACTCTTCTAGTGTCATACTCACTTCTTATAATAATATTTCCCCCATTGCGATTTGGTGATATCTGCCCAATGGTGATCAAACAGTGTAATGTTAGACTCATTATGCATGGAGATATGGGAGAACTACATATTTCTGTCTAATATCTGTGCAACTGTGTCTAGTATCTGTTTTTCAGATGTTTTGAATGTCAAATTCAAATTAGCAGTAAAATGGAAACAAGATAATTAAAAATATGTGCAATTTATTTTTTACAAATGTAATGCCCAGAATTACTCTTTAAAACTGTATCTATCAAACATCAACAAAGCTTTGAATTGATCATTAATGTCAGAACAATTAATCAAACATTCCCATAACAAAGACTGTAGTCTGAGATAAGGTATCTACTCATTCTGTTTATTTTACTAGAAACCTCTTTTCACAGAAACTAATATATTTTATCTCTCTTAAGCTCCCGAAGTTCTGGACCAAAAACCATATGACAAAGCTGTTGACTGCTGGTCTATTGGAGTAATTACATACATTCTGTGAGTTTCTGAAGATATGTAAAGAGTTTTGACGTGATTCCATTAGAAAAATATATTGTGCTGACATATGTGCCATTTTATCAGCTGATTTTTAAAATTGCTGAAATAAAATCAGAAATTTCTGGAAACACTCAGCAAGTATGACAGCGTAGAAACATAGAAAATAGGAACAGGAGTAGGCGTTGTCCCTGCTCTGCCATTTATCCTGGATGATCATAGAATTCAATCTAACTCTCGCTTTTTTTATTCATAATCTGTAATCCCAAGTGCTATATCCAACTTCCTCCTTAAATCATGTAATGTTTGGCCTTGACCGCTTTCTGTCATACCAAATTCCACAGGCACACCACTGTCTGGGTGAAGACGTTTCTTTTCTTCTCTGTCCTCAATGGTTTACCCCAAATCCTTCGTCTGTGACCCATGGTTCTGGATTCCCTTGTCAATGGAAACATTCTTTCTGCATCCACTCTGTCTCGTCCTGTTGGCAATTCTTAGATTTCTGTGACTCACCCCTCAATCCTCTAAACTCCAGTAAATATTATTCTAATTGGTTCAACTTCATACATCAGTCTTATCATTCTGGAAATCAGTCTGGTAAATCTTTGCTGCACTTTCTCTATAGCAATAACATCCATCCTCAGATGAGGAGACCAAAACTACACACATATTCAAGGTGAGATCTCACCAAGGCCCTGTATAATTTTAACAGGGTAAACTGTTCCTGTGTTAAAATCCTCTTGTTATGAAAACCAAAATACCATTTGCCTTCTTGATCACCTGCTGTAGCTGTATGCTCACCATCAGCAACTGGTGTACAAGGACACTCAGGTCTTATTGCACATTCCCCTCTCTCAATTTATAGCTATTGGGATAGTAATCTGCCTTCCTGTTTTTGCTACCAAAGTGAATAACCTCACATTTATCCACATTAAACAGCATCTGCCAAGTATTTGCCCACTTACTCAACTTATCAAAATTATCTGAAATATCTCTGAATCATCCTGACAATTCGCCCTCCCGCCCATCTTTGTGTCACCTGCAAATTTGGAGACATTACATTTAGTTCCCTCTTCAAAATCATTAATATATATTATGAGTAGCTGAGATCCCAGCTCTGATTCCCTGTGGAAGTCACTGCCTACCATGTGGAAAACAAGACTTGTTTATTCCATCACCTTGTTTTCTGTCTGCCAACCAGTTTTCTTTCTATCTCAAAACACTACCTCTCCAATCATATTGACTTTAATTTTTCATGCTCATCTCTTATGTGGCTCTTTATCAAAAGCCTTCTGAAACTTAGATGCATTGTTTTTCTAATTACCCAAAACTAACAGGTTGCTTACAAGGAGGAAATGTATATTATGTAAGTCCAACTGTGATGAAGAATTGGTTGTAAGATGGGTACATTGGGCACGAGTTCAGTAAATGTATATATAAAACTACAACTTAAATTGGGATTTAGTGTTAGGGTGGTAGGAAGGGTCATTTTAAATAAATACATCCAACCAGAATCTGCTACAGTTAAAATTGGCACAAAGAAAAATAGGGCACAGTGCAAAATGGGCATCATCTGCTAGTGCTGGTGGTAAAAGACTATAATTCCTCCCTTGAAGTTTGAACCATTAAATTGCTTCTTTCCCAAAATGGCAGACAAATTACCAAATTATATGTAACTAGCAAGCTGCAAGCAACAAACCAAAAGGATTGAGACTAACAATTTTGCTTCAATTTTAATAGGTTATGTGGCTACCCTCCTTTCTATGAAGAGACTGAGACTAAACTGTTCACTCGGATTTCAAATGCTGACTATGAATTTGACTCTCCATTCTGGGATGATATTTCTGAGCAAGGTGTGTGAGCAATTGCAAGTGAAGTCTGTAAATATCGTAACACATTGAATGACTCCCATTTGCGAACCCATTAATGAAGGATATTCTGAATGCAGCTGTAAAAATAAGTTTGCAAATTATCTAGTATATTAAGGTATATTCCGTATGTACCATAGTTTCAGGATTGAGATCTTGATTCCAATTAAATCATTTTTTTTAATATATTGTTGGACATTACAATGTCTGACATGTTACATGGAAAATTTTGTCCTGTATTCATGAAGTTTCATTCTGGTATTGTCAAGGTGCTTTGATAGTGCCACTTGGGACTTGGGAGAATTTCATTATCCTGTTAACCTGCATTTCACAGCCAATACTCCAAGGGACTCTGGATGCTTAACCTATGAGCATATTCAAGACTGTGATGAATGTGCTTTAGATATTGAGAATCAAGCGATATGAGGAAGGTGCAGCTGAGTGAAGATTCAGTCACAGTTTGATGGCGGAGCGGATTGTAGGGACTCTCTGGCGTATTCCTGCTTGTATTTCTAATGCTCTTATGATAATCAACTGGCCTTCATATTAACCAGCTGCCTTGAGCAACCTGATATTTCAAGCAGGCAAGTGGCAGATTGGCTAGTTGGCATGTAAAAAGTCCTGGCAGTATGATATGGAATCATGATACCTCTAGCAATAGGCCATTCCATCTCTAAAGCAGTGTGTTTAAAGGGTAACAGGAGGCAGTTGGGCAAAAGCTGCATAAAACTGGTCCTCAGGTCATCAATCTCAAAATGACCAGCATATATTTCTTAATGTTACCTCTGGGAGCACAAGTGTTTCATTCAGAGAACTGCTGCTTTGAAACAAAATCAAGATGCTTATGAAATTTCTGTGGATCCTGTGAGTGATGTTGTGAGTTCTTCAGTATACATGTATACTATAAGATCAAGTATCTGGAGAGCGTAAAAACCTAACCAAAATTTTTCATTTTTCAAAATAGCTCAGAAATTTGACCACCTTGTTTAGATAGCATTGCAGCACAAAGGCATTGTGATCATTGAAAGAATGCCCAATTGAGGACTCCTCCAGAAAACAATCTAGAAGCAATCAGTGATTTAATGAAAGCCTCCTCTTTTACCTGTTATTCTTGTTTTTAAACCCCTTGAAAAATTACACCATGCTAAATTAAATAAATTGGAATAAGACTGAGATTAGGGTTCTGAAGAAGGACATTCTTGCTTTTGAAGGAGTCCAATGAATGTTCACCAGACTGATTCCCGGGATGGTAAGATTGACGTATGAAGAAAGATTGGAATGACTGGGCTTATACTCAATGGAATTGAGAAGAGTGAGGGGGGATCTAATAGAAACATATAAAATCCTGCTGGAACTGGACAGACTCGATGTGGGAAGAATATTCCTGATGTTAGGGAAGTCCAGAACTAGGAGTCTGAACCTAAGAATAATGGGTAGGCCATTCAGGACTGAGATGAAGAAGAATTTCTTCACTCAGAGAGTTGTGGGCTTGTGGAATTCTCTACCACAGAAAGGTGTTCATTGGATAGATTCAAAAGGGAGGTAGATGTAGCCCTTGCAGCTAAAGGGATCAAAGGGTATGAAAAGAAAGTAGGAATAGGATACTGAGATGGCACAATCAGCCATGATCATATTGAATGGTGGTGTAGGCTTGAAGGGCCGAATGGCCTACTCCTGCACCTTTTTTATGTGAGTTTTCAACACCTTTCCAAGTTCATAATTACTACTAGACACACTGATTGGCTGTGAAAAGCAAATTCCACATTTGTGCAATGTCAATATTGTCTAGCACATTTAAAACTTTGAGTCATTTTAAATAATTATTTTCAAAGATTGTTTATGATATTTTCACTTTTTAATCTAATTGTAATCATTTAATTTGCAACATTTCAATATCTGTCAGTCCTCTTGACTTGGTGTCAAATTAGAACTGTCATTAGGAATGGGGAAATCTATGCCTCAGACTTCACTTTATATTTAGAATCACAGAGTCATAGAGAAGTACAGCATGGAAACAAACCCTTTGATCCAACTCATCCATTCCAACTAGATATCTTAACCTAACCTAGTCCCATTTGCCAGCACTTGGCCAATATCCCTCTAAACCCTTCCTATTCATATACCTATCCAGATGCCTTTTAAATGTTGTAATTGTACCAGCCTCCACCACTTCCTCTAATAGTTCATTCCATACACACATCACCCTCTGTGTGAAAACGTTGCCCCTTAGGACTCTTTTATATCCCAACCCTGGAAAAAGACCTTGTTTACTTGCCCTATCCATGCCCCTCATAATTTTATAAACCTCTATAAGGCCACCCCCTCAGCCTCTGATGCTCCAAGGAACACAGTCCCCACCTATTCAGCCTCATCTTATAGCTCAAATCTTCCAACTCTGGCAGCATCCTGTACATCTTTTCTGAACCCTTTCAAGTTTCACAAGTTTCCTTCCAGTAGGCGAGAAATCAGAATTGCATGCAATATTCCAAATGTGGCCTAAACAATGTCCTATACAGCCGCAACATGACCTCCCAACTCCATACTCAAAGCTCTGTCAAATCAAGGAAAGCATACCAAAAGCCTTCTTTGCTAACCTATCTACCTGAGACTCCACTTTCAAGGAACTATGAACCTGCACTCCAAGGTGTCTTTGTTCAGCAATACTCCCCAGGATCTTACCATTAAGTGTATAAGTCCTGCCCTGATTTGTCTTTCCAAAATGCAGCCCCTCACATCTATCTCAATTAAACTCCATCTATGACTCTTCAGCCCACTAGCTCATCTAATCAAGATCCCATTGTACTCTGAGGTAATCCTCTTCGCTGTCCACTACACCTCCAATTTTGGTGTCATCTCCAAACTTACTTACTATACCTCTTATGCTCACATCCAAATCATTTATATAAGTGACAGAAAGCTGGGTCCCAGCACTGATCTTTGTGGCACTTCACTGGTCACAAGCCTCCAGTTTAAAAAGCAACCCTCCACTACCACCCTCTGTCTTCTGTCTTTGAGCCAGTTCTGTATCCAAATGGCTAGTTCTCCTGTATTCCATGAGATCTAACCTTGCTAACTAGTCTAACATGAGGAACTTGTCGAATGCCTTACTGAAATCCACATAGACCACGTCCACCATTCTGCCCTCATCAATCCTCTTTGTTACTTTATCAAAAACTCATTCAAGTTTGTGAGACATGATTTCCCACACACAAGGGCATGCTGACTATCCCTAATCAGTCCTTGCATTTCCAAATACATGTAAACCTGTCCCTCACAATTCCCTCCAACAACTTGCCAACCACCAATGTCAGGGTCACTGATCTATATTTCCCTGGCTTTTCCTTATCACCTTTCTGAAATACTGGCATCACATTCACCAACCTTCAGTCTTCCAGCACCTCACCTGTGACTATCAATGATTATTCACTTTCCTAGCTTCCCTCAGAGTTCCAAGGTCCATCTGATCAGGCCCTGGGGATTTATGTACTTTTATGCATTATCCAGCATCTCTTCCTCTGTAATATGGACATGTTTCAAGATTGTCACCATCTATTTCCCCACATTCTATATCTTTCATGTCTTTCTCCACAGTAAACACTGATGCAAAATACTTGTTTGGTATTTCCTCCCTCTCCTATGGTTCCACACATAGGCTGTCATGAGAGGCTCTATTTTATCCCTAGTTTGTCCTTAATTTGTTTATAAAATCTCTTCAGATTCTCCTTAACCCTATTTGCCAAAGCTATTTCATGTCCCCTTTTTGCCCTCCTGATTTCCCTCTTAAGTATACTCCTACTGCCTTTATACTCTTCTAAGGATTTGCTCGATCTCAGATGTCCAAACCAAACGTGCGCTTCCTTTTTCTTAACAAAAACCTCAAATTCTCTAGTCATTCAGCACTCCCTACACTTACCAGCCTTTCCTTTCCTAACAGGAATATACTGTCTCTGGACTCTCGTTCTCATTTTTGAAGGCTTCCTATTTTCCAGCCATCCCTTTACCTGTGAACATTTGCCCCCCGAATCCTAGATGCTTTCAGAGTTGAGTGCTGTTGACCACACAATCCAGCTTGCACACAATTGGAAAAGTACTTGCAAACTGAAATACTTGCAAAGAGGAAGCACTCTTCTTCAGTGGAAAAGGCTGCTGAGTTCCATATAGTTTCCAAATGACTGCATAGAATTGCTCAGTTAGTTGCTATTTTCTGAGCGATAAATGAACTAAAATGCATTGACAAATATCCACACAAACTAAAAGGGGATTAAATTAAAGGATCTGGAAATTTGGAAATTTGGATATATTTGTTTTCTGCTATAAATATGAAACACTTGTTTTCCCAGTAGAATGAAAAGAAACTGTCACGTACTGAAAAGAAAATTATATGTGAAACTGGGCATTATTTTAACCATTAGCCATTTTGTTCTAGAATTATGTCAATGTGACTTATACTGTTGTTGTGCTTTTGTTAAATGAGTAATGTGTAGCAGCTTGTCAAGGAAGACTCATAGGAATTTCCTTTCTCTACTTCCATACCCATTGATGTCCATTGTAATAAAAGTCAAGCTGCTTTTGATTAAATTTATGAAGTGAATTAATTTCCTCAAGAATTGAACTGGTTTTTAAAGTGACTTTCTCAGTGCCTCTACGTTGAACTTAAAAAAAACTGTCAATACAGATTATTTTTACACTGAAATGTTTTACAATATGTAGAATATACTTTCTTATTACCAACTGACATTTCATTCTATTTCTTTTCTTCATTTCAAAATTTCAGCAAAATCTTTTGTCAGGCACTTGCTGGAAAAGGACCCAACAAAGCGCTTCACTTGTGAACAGGCTTTACGACACCCCTGGTAAACTATACATGACAGCTTTGAGTCTGTGCAAATTGTTTTCCTCTCACCAAATTGAGAAAAGGAACCGTGTTAAAGAAAATAAAGTTACATTAATATCACACATTGTAATTGTTGAGGATTAATGCACATTTTCATTTGTTGAATGCTGTAGGTGAGTTAGGGGCTTTCCCACTCATGGTAAAATCACATTGCAGAGTATTTATAGATAATAATAAGAATTCAATCTGTGTTAGCGGTGTAGTGGTTCACTTATTGATTCTCAGTAGAACCACAAAGCTTGCACCAATTACATTTCTGTGGAGTTCCTGGATGTCCCCAAAGGTTTGTATTTGTTAGAATTCCTTGACCATCAAGAAAGAATGCAACTGTGAAATACAATGGGTCACTCAAACTTAATAATATTATCCAAAGGATGGTGAATAGCAATTAATGGAAACCCGATCCCACATTTGATGTGAATAATTAGTGTAATTGCCGACAACAAATTAATAATGACTATTGTTAATAAGTACATTAATGAAATATCTCTAGTGATAGAAAGTAGTAGAAATGTTCACTATGAAGAGGAGTGAACATTCTTGTGCGTAATGGTATTTTGCAGTTCTACAATCTCACAGATCTATGTAGTCACTGACCTTCTCTTTCTCTTAACAGGATCACAGAGAACGTTGCCCCACTCCATGATATCTATCTTTCTGTCAGTGTTCAGATCACAAAGAACTTTGCAAGGAGTAATTGGAAGGTGAATCCTGCTGAGATAAACTTTAAAACTCTTGTAAAACCTATAAAGTGCAGTGGCCTTACTTACCTTTATTAAACAAAACTATGACATGTCATTGAGTCAAGAGTCATACAGCATAGAAACAGGCCCTTCAGCCTACAAGTCTATGCTGACATATAAACACCAAACTACACTAATCCCATTTACCTGCACTTGGTCCATAGCCTACAATGCCTTGGCATTTAAATACTTACCGAGATGCTTCTTAATTGTTAGAGAGTATCTGCTTTAATCACTCTTTCCAGCACCATGTTCCTTATTTCTCCCACTCTCTGGGTGAAAATCTTCTTTTCTCATATTTTCTCTAAATCACTTTCTCACCTTAAACTTATACGTCCTCTGGTCTTAGACACATCTGCCAATTGGAATAAAATTTCAAGATCTTCTCTGTCTATGCCTCACATTGTTTTATATCCCTCAATCAGATCCCCCGTCAACCATCTCTGCTCACAGGAAAACAAACCCAGTGTATTCACTATGTCTTCATAACTGAAAATTTTCATCACATACAACATCCCAGTGAATTTTCTCTGCAGTGCAATCACATCCTTCCAAACATGTGGTGACCAGAACTGCATACAGTATTCTATCTTGTAACGTTAACAATGGTTTATCAATATATAACAAAATTGCCTTGCTCCTATATTCTTTGCCCTGACTAATGAAGGCAAGTATCCTCATATGCCTTCTTCATCACCCTGTCTACCTACATTGATGACTTCAAGGAATTATGGGCTTCTAAACTAAGGTCCTTTTGTTCCTCAGTAGTTCTGAGGGACTTCTGATTATTGTGTATGCCCTTCCTCTATTGGACCTCCCAAAATGCATCAGCTCACACTTATTAAGAATAAATATCATCTTTGGCTTAGCTGTGCCCGATTTACTAGTTGATCAATATCAGACCATAGCTTGAGACATCCTCCTCACCATCAATGCCATCAACTTTTGTATCATCTGCAAACTTACTCATTTTACCTTCTATATTTACATCCAAGTTGTTAATGTACATAACGAATACCAAAAGTCCCACCACCAATCCCTACGGTCTGCCACTGGTCACAGGCTTCCAATCACAAAACAAAATCCCTCCACTATCATTCTTTGCTTCCTACTTGTCAGCCAAATTTGGATACAGTTTGCCAACTTGCCTTGGAGCCCATAGGCTCCTATCTATTAGACCAGCCTTCCATGTCGGAGCTTGTAAAAGGCCTTATTGAAGTCCATCATTGCCCTCATCAATATATTGAGTCACTTTTGCAATGAATTCAATTGCATTTGTTAGGACCATTTGGTAACAAATCTGTCTTGACTATCCCTGATCAATTGCTGCCTTTCCAATTGCTGATTAATCCCATCGCTCAGAACTTTTTTCCAGTAATTTCCCATCACAGACGTAAACTAATTGTTCTGTAATTACCTAACCTAACCCTACTGCCACTCTTGAACAAAGCATTAGCTCTCCTTCAGTTATCTGGCACTTCAGCTGTAGCCAGTGAAGTATTAAATATCTCTGCCAGGGCCACAGCAATCTCCTCCCTCATCTCCCGCAGCAATGTCATCAGTGTCATCTCATCAGGTCTTGGGGATTTGTGTACCTTTGTGCCCACGGAAATGCCTAATACCTCCGCCTTGTAAATCTTAACAAACTCCAGAACCTCACTTTCCGAACTGAAATCTCCAACTACAATGTCTTTCTCCTTCATAAATAGCAATGAAACTTATTCATTTAAGACCTCACCCACATCCTCAGGCTCCACGTACAGGTTGTCCCTTTGGTCTCTAATAGGCTCCACTCTTTCCCTGATGATCCTTTTACTCTTAACATACTTACAAAAAGCCAAAAATCACTTGCTATTAATGAAAAGAAACTTTTATGGGATATCATAATGTGTGGTAGAAATTAATGCTTTTGGAAGGAATTATTTTTGTTCAAGGTTCCCTCATTACTAATCTCCGTCAGAAAAAAATTGCAGATGAAGATTACCTGCTGATTTGCTCACACATTTCCTGTCTTTCATTCAAGAAAAAAAATCTTCATTTTGATTGAATTAATGCATTGAATTGTCTAAAGTTAAAAAATCACACAACACCAGGTGGTAGCCACCTGATGAAGGAGCGACTCTCCGAAAGCTAGTGTGCTTCCAATTAAACCTATTGGACTATAACCTGGTGTTGTGTGATTTTTAACTTTGTACATCCCAGTCCAGCACTGGCATCTCCAAATCTTGAATTGTCCACTTCTGGCACTGCTATGCCACTAGAGGACAGCAGAGTACTTTGCTTTTCAAATATGCTGGCTTTGACTATGTTCCACTGAAAGGATTAATGAATTTCCCTTTGTTACGCTGTATTTTATTGTCATTGTGCCATTAAGACCATTGTCTTACCAAGCCAATTAATTCTTTCTTAGGTGTACCTCATCCAGTCACAATTTCTGTATACTTGAGACTTAGTTATCTGACCTCTCTCTTTTCATAGCGAGCAATCAATGCTGCATTAGTCGTGAATTACATGAAGAAGATGCAATTATCGTCAGGCCAACAACTACGGGAAAACAGTTGCAATTACGACCAGAGTGACTCCAAACAGCCATGCTTACAGATTTCTAAGAATCTATCGCAACAATGTACGACAGACCTTTCAGCAAAGGGATCAGCACCATTGGTGACAAGCAAAGTTGCCAAACAGAGCATTGCATCAGACTATGTTGAAAAGGGACATCCTCACCAAAGGACAAGCGAGAGTGCATTAATTTGTGCAATATTAGATGTGAACAAAAGCAACAGACTAACTAAACAGGACATGGCTGCTAGTTATGCAGTAAATGGAAATGTGCACGCTGGCACCATTAAGAAAAGAAAGGAGATGGAGATTTCCACTGCTGCAACCAAAACTCTTCCATCAAGTAAAGCTCAAGACCAGTAAGTAATGCTTGTTCAAATTTATTATTCAAATTGAAACAAGACTTCCAAGAAGACTGAGTTGATTATTTGATAATATTTGTTTATTAATATGAACAGAGGCAAATACATTAATAGTCAGTTGTTGTTGCATATGTTTTTTGTGATGCTTTGTGGAGTTCTTAACCTAAAGTATTGATATAGTTGGACACTTGGCTCATTTTTAAGGTAAGCTTTTGCTTACACATATTTCACTCTGTACGTAAGGTGTAAGCTGATGCTTCTTTGCTAAAGTCTTCTCAACACCTACCTGGCTTTTACAGTGGCCAGACAATCGTCACTCTAGCAGAGATAGGAATTGCAAGTTTTTGCAGGATCCAAAGGAATCACCCAAAATTGAAGATTTCTCTTAGAAACTCTCCTACATGTGGAATCCGCCGAATATCTCCATTTAAATTGGAGAATTCAGAGGGCTTTGATAAAATTAAGTAAGTAGTTACTCAGGGAATATTAGACTATTAAAAACATAGATCTGAGTTATGATTCAACTGACCCCCCCACCACCCCCATGCTTACCTTATAGACTCCCACTTACACCTCCCCCAGACCCTGACAAAATGCTCCTCCTAGACGCAGGCCTTGCCGCTTGTTCAGGATCTGACACATCCCTTTCCCAGTCTCTCCTCCTGTCACCCCATCACCGTTTGGGGTCAGAATAAATTTTCCCTGTTCCAGATCCTTTGCCCCACAATGGGGCATGGCTTGCCTTCCCCCATCATTTCTGCACCATGAGAGAATTGTCAGAATGCAAGTATAGCTTCACATACCTGCAGGAACTTGGATTGGAATCTCCTATCAGAAATATGGAACTCTCTTTTATAAAAAATCAAGAGGTGGAGAACACACCTCTCATATTCATACTCTGCTTTTGGCATACTATAAATGAATAATTTATTCATAAGACAAATAATGCCATCAATTCCTTCCAATATGTTGTTCTCTGAAATATCTCTGGTGCGGATGTGATCCCAAAGGGTTAGGTAGTTTAAACGATAATATTCAAATGACGTGATGAAAACATTCAGCGGAACACTGTTTAAGAAGGGTGGTAAGGACAAGCCAGGGAACTATAGACCAGTGAGCCTGACGTCGGTGGTGGGCAAGTTGTTGGAGGGAATCCTGAGGGACAGGATGTACATGTATTTGGAAAGGCAAGGACTGATTAGGGTTAGTCAACATGACTTTGTGCGTGAGAAATCATGCCTCACAAACTTGATTGAGTTTTTTGAAGAAGTAACAAAGAGGATTGATGAGGGCAGAGCAGTAGATGTGATCTGTGTGGACTTCAATAAGGCGTCCGCCAAGGTTCCCCAAGGGAGACTGGTTAGCAAGATTAGATCTCATGGAATGCAGGGAGATCGAGCCATTTGGATACAGAATTGGCTCAGAGGTAGAAGACAGATGGTTGTGGTGATGGTGGGGTGGAGGGTTGTTCTTCAGACTGGAGGCCTGTGACCAGTGGAGTGCCACAAGGATCGATGCTGGGTCCTCTAATTTTTGTCATTTATATAAATGATTTGGATGCAAGCACAATAGGTATAGTTAGTAAGTTTGCAGATGACACCAAAATTGGAGGTGTAGTGGACAACGAAGAAGGTTACTTCAGATTACAACAGGATCTTGATCAAATTGTCCAATGGGCTGAGAAGTGGCTGATGGAGTTTAATTCAGAAAAATGCGAGGTGCTGCATTTTGGGAAAGCAAATCTTAGCAGGACTTATACACTTAATGGTCCGAGGAAGTGTGGGTGAACAAAGAGATGTTGGAGTACAAATTCACAGATCCTTAAAAATGGAGTCGCAGGTAGATAGGATAGTGAAGAAGACATTTGGTATGCTTTCCTTTGTTGGTCAGAGTATTGAGTACAGAAGTTGGGAGGTCATGTTGTGGCTGTACTGGACATTGGTTAGGCCACTGTTGGAATATTGTGTGCAGTTCTGGTCTCCTTCCTATGGGAAAGATGTTGTGAAACTTGAAAGGGTTCAGAAAAGATTTACAAGGATGTTGTCTGGGTTGGAGGATTTGAGCTCTAGGGAGAGGCTTAACAGGCTGGGACTGTTTTCCCTGGAGCGTTGGAGGCTGAGGGGTGACCTTATAGAGGTTTACAAAATTATGAGGGGCATGGATTGGGTAAATAGGTAAAGTCTTTTCCCTGGGGTCAGGCAGATGAGCGGCACGGTGGCACAGTGGTTAGCACTGCTGCCTCACAGCGTGTGAGACCCGGGTTCAATTCCCACCTCAGGTGACTCTCTGTGTGGAGTTTGCACATTCTCCCCGTGTCAGCGTGGGTTTCTTCCGGGTGCTCCGGTTTCCTCCCACAATCCAAAAATGTGCAGGTTAGGTGAATTGGCCATGCTAAATTGCCTGTAGTGTTAGGTGAAGGGTAAATGTAGGAGTATGGGTCTGGGTGGTATACGCTTCGGTGGATCAGTGTGGACTTGTTAGGCCGAAGGGCTGGTTCTGGATTGTTGTGTTTCAAAGGTTTCGCTGTCTAGCCTTTGATCTTCGCTCTGATATCTCCGGGACCTTGTATTCTAAATGATAATGGCTCTGTTATAATGTGACCACCTTATCTGAGAGAAAAGAAAGGCTACATTTGGGTCCAGTTTAAAATTGGAGGGTGTCCTTCAACCTCAACATTTTCCTGCTGGTATTTACCATCTTATTTCTTAACTTCTTCAAGGAGAGACAATATCTTCATTGCCTGATCCTCTGATGGCTTCATTGAAGGCATTTCCCACTGCTGTGAGAGTACATTTTTTAAAGTGACTTACTGCTTTAAAATGAATGACTTTCCCAGAGGCAGCTTGGATGGGACCTTATTCCTAGACAATAGGAAGCATGAGAGGAACTCTTCTAAAATCCTGACCCACTATTCTGTCTCTGATTAAGTTCTTCTTCTTAGTGTTCAGTGTTGTAAATATCCCCCAAATGGTAGCAATCATTGATGAAGGAGTTGGTGTCTCTCTCAGACTTTGTTTCCCCTGTTAACATTTACTCGAATGAGAAAAATTTATGCTGAACCATAAGAGTATGAATCAAAAGTACCAGTTATATCCTCGTGGGTGGCTATCTCTTTGTTTATCCCATGCCTTGCATGCACATCATTGGTAATGCCATCCACATTGTAAAACAATTTACTGAATGATCCTTCTTTGCTTAGGCCATTAATTGGGGAGTACTTTAATAGCATATGAAACATTTTGTCCAATCCTGTCATTGTTTGGCCTATCATGATACATTGATGATTTTAAATGTGTCTTGAAGTGACAAGGTAAATTCCATACCTGCATGTTGCTCCAGTTTTATTTCCATACACCCAATCTGGTAGTCACTTGGACTGTGCCTGCACTCTGAGTGTTTACTCACATGGGTATTCATCGAGAGATTCCAATGAAGTTTCATTTGCTGCACCAGTTGGTTCACTATGAGCATAGCAGCCAACACGAGAGAGATTCTGCCTGTGATTGGAGGACCACCTGCTCAGTGATTCTGTCTATGCAATTTAAGGGGTAACCTTTTGCTAATTGGTCACCACCATGATTGAATTTTCCCAGGCATTTTGATACAGTTTAGGGGCAATCCCACCCATCACTCTTTTGTTTTGAGCACTGCTTTCAGAATCTTCTCAACATGATGTCTGTAATTACATGGTCATCATATGGTCATGGCATCATCAATGACATAGCTTTTTATGTACATTTTCAGAAGTTAACCCTTTATTCTACAAATGGGGTACAAGTCTGAGGTCGAGGCTGAATCCCCTAGTTTGCTCATTTGCTGATTATAGATAATTTTCACGAAGCGTTTCCTGGGCCCTGCTCAGCGGCCCTCCCCCAAACAGGCAACTATCTGGACTCAGGATTTCCTTCACGTTTTATGCACCACCTCCATAAAATGCCTGGCACAGAGCCATCCACCTACTCTCCTGTCTGCAGCAAGTAAATGACTCAATGTCAAAATATTTGAAAAGTAAAAGGCTTTTACAACCTGAATGATAAACATTAATTAGTCTTTAGTGCACCACGTTCCCTGTCTGTAGTCATGGAAAATATACTGTAATTTGGGATTGGATTGTAAATACCTATGCTGGTTGTGTTTATGGCAAGGTGGAGCCACAAAATATGGTGAGTGTTCAGCTCTCCACCTTCCCACCCATCCCCGAACAGATCCTATAATACAGGATGTCAAACTCAGCAACAATCCCTTGCCTCAATAACCATGTGTAAGTAAATAAATAAATAAATCATGACAATTTAACTACTTAAAAAAATGATCATAATTTTAATAATTGTTTGGATTGAAGCAACAGAATGAAATAAGTAATGATACTAAGCCTTTAATATATCAAAATATATGTGCTAATGGTATCTATTGACAGCATATCAGTACTTCATCAATTTTATTTATTATATTGGAAGGGACATCATTAATCAAATTAGAATGTTGAGAATAATTTGACTATTGGGCACTATTGCTGAAAATAGGCTGATTTCAGAGGTTTAATTTTCTTGGTTTGTTGAGTAAGGACCAAAAGCAAACAGAAAGCTGCCTGATGAGCTCACATCATCTATTTTGAGGGAATGCAAAGATTCCAGATTGAACCAAAACTGAGAAATTAGTATTATAATAGACCATTTTACCACTTATCACTTCCAAACATCCATGAACAATGCTTACTATACTTTGTGACCATTTGACTTGATCCCAGATTCACTGATTTCTCTTAATCAATAAGTTTCTCAGGTGATAAACATGACCAAGTTATTACAAAGGACAGACGCAACTTTCAAAAGACTATTAGAACTAATTTTAAGGAAACGTTCAGAACTAGGACAGACCGACTGCAGAAAGACTCAAATTGCCTGGTATATACTATTCCTAGAAGTAACTCAATGGACTAAATTGTACCAGAAATCAGTTAATTGTCAATTTTTGTAAGTTTCTTGAAGGGTTACTCTATGAGTTTTCCCGCACTAAATTCTGATACTTGCCTCATTAAGTGTACACCCGTGTCTCTATGGAGTCCCACTCAATGAATCTTCCTAAGCACTGTTGGCAGAAATACTTGGCATCCTGAGGACCTCACATGATTCCTGACACCATCCAGTCAAACGTTGGCAGTCTGAAGATCCCTTGCGTGGTTCCTGTCAATTGCCCCAACATGTTGAAAAGTGGGAAATTGGAACTCTACTTTCCTGACAGAGAGCTGGAGGTCTGGGTGGACAGGAGATGCATGTTGCCATTGTTTATGGAGCACGCCCTGATATGTTAGGGTCTGTTGTCCAAGATGGAGGGTCGAAGAAGTGAGTGGCAAGCTGGAGTCACCAGGTAACTGCTCTGTCTTTCAAGTCAGTAATAACCTCTATTCAACAGGTGGGAAAATGGGAATATCAATGAGGTGAGATGGTAATACATTTGATGCATGCAAATAGATCTTTCGCTCCCCCCCCCGCCTCCACCTTACTACCAAGAATCATATCTCACCATTCAAAGCTCGGTTGAAAAATGTACCATGTTGCTCATGACTTCAGGAATCTCCTTACTGTTGATCTCATGCACTTTTCTCAAATTTGTCACTGTGACCCATGTTGTTTCAGTAGCTGGAGAAATTCAACCCAATGTCTCCTACCCACTCAGGGTTATCAATGCAAAGTTAAATATAAAATGTGAAGCAGTAATGGTTTAAATGTTGCATGATAATTTCCTTTCTTTTTGTAACAAAACCTATACCTTTGATTTTTTTTGATAGATCAACTTCATATCCACAGGTAAACCCAAAGAAATGGCATAAATTTCAACGGGGCACCAACATAAGGACAGGGGTATGCTTGATCATGTAGTGCATGGCATTGGAATGCACTAAGCTGCAGTCATGTACCTGTAAGTAGTTAACATTATGATATGGCATTAAACAGGAGAAGTCATAACTTGTTCCCTTGTGAAATTACAGGAAATAAATAAACTGAATATCAAATTAAGAAATGAAGGGCCAAGGACATTATCATTGTGTTCAGTGCTTTTGACTCTTATCTAGTTTAAATATCACCCTCATCTGATATTTTTATTCACATTTCCTACAATGGAAAACTGGTCAATTCATTTGTCTTGTCTGATTGGTATCAGAGAATCTTGGTGTGTTACAAGGTGTGCTTGTAATTTTCTGATGCAGTGTGTGGCAGGCCAGCTCTGTAACTATATTAAAACCAGGCACAGATAGATGTATATAAAGATCTTTTTACCTCAATAAAGATGGAGAGGGAGCAAAGAATAAAAGGGGGGAAAAAATCAACCATTTTAATGAGCAATTCAATCTCTTTCTTTCTTAAGAAGGACTTTTCCCCCTTTGAAAGCATACTAAGGTAACTTCGCAATATGCTTTTCCCTATATGCATTTTCTAACTCCTGATAATATGGCAAGTTGAATTTCAAAGAGGATCATCTGCCAAACAGGAACATCCCCAAACGAGACCATCTCCTTAATAGTGGATGGTGTTCTGATTATCACTTTTGTTGCGATACTTCATTCATAAAATAAAGAAACACTGTAAGTGTAAATAAAAACTACCTGCTTTATATTAACAGTATTAATCCTCCTTTACATTTTATGGATATAAGTTTATCCATAATTTGCGTAATGAAGATCGTGTAGTATAACAACTTTGACCACTTTACTAAATTGACCTTGATTTAACATAGACTGTACTGAAGTTAGGTGAAATAGTATCTAATTGAGCAACTTCATTAATGTAAAAGGGTAACATTAAGTACTTTAACAGGCTTTGCTATTTTTACCTTATACTTTTCTACTAAGCTTTATGTTGCATAAGATATATGCTTGCACCATGTATATGGAATAAAAATAAAATACTGCACACATTGGAATTCTGGGTCACAGAATACTTGGGAAACTCGACAGGTTTGACAGCATCTGTGGAGAGAGAAACAGTTATTGTTTTGTGTTCAATATGGCTTCTTCAGAACCAGAAGATTTTAAAATAATGTTTTTTATATATTTAACAGAGGCAGAGGAGGAGCAAAGGAAACAGATGGTTATGGAGACGTAATGCTAAACACAAAGAGATTGCTAATTGTAGCAAAAGAAAAATGGAGATGTAAAATGGGGGTTAATTTAGGTGTGGAAGGGTGAAAATGGGTCCTCTGTGCTGAGAGCAAAGTAAACAAGACATATACAAGGTAAGCCCATGGGAGACGGAGAGAGGGGTTAAGAATATAGGAAAACTGGAGAACAGGTATCATTCCAGCAGGTTTTGAAGTTGTGGATTTCAGTATTACATCCAAGAAGCTGCTAAGTGCCTACATGAAAAATGAGGTGGTATTCTGCCAACTTGCATTGTGCTCCACTGGAACATTGCATCAGGCCTAGGACAGAAATGTTCACATGAAACCAAGGTGGTTAATTGAAATAGCAAGCAACTGGAAGGTTGGAGACGTCATGTAGAGCACGTGTTCCAAAAAGCAGTTACCCAGTCTACATTTGGTCTTGCCAATGTAGAGTCGACCACCTTGTGAGCAGTGTGTAGTCAACTAGATTGAAAGAAGTACAAGCTAAATGTTGCTTCGCCTGACAGGTCTGTTTGGGGCTTTGGACAGTGAGGAGGGCAGAGTGGAGTGGAAAAGTCTTACACCTTCTGTATTTGCATGGAAAGTGCCACTGGGAGTGAGGAAGTGTTAGGATTGAATGAGGAGAGAAACATCATGTCACAGAGGGAATATCTATTTTGGATGCTGACAATTAGGGATAGTAAGATGTGTTTTGTGGTGGTATCCTGCTGACATACTCATCCACCTACAACTCTTTCTTTGATACATTGATGAATTCATTGGTGCTGCTTGCTGCTCTCATCTAGAATTGGAAAAATTAAGCAGTTTCGCTTCCAATTTCCATCCTTCTTTCACCTTCATCTGGTCCATCTCTGACCCTTCCCTCCCATTCCTTGACTTCTCTCTTTCCATTTCTGGAGATAGGCCGCCCATCAATATCCATTGACTCCCAGAGCTACCTTGACTGCACTTCCTCACACCCCACGTTTTGCAAGGATTCCACTCAATTCTCATCTCCATCACATGTTCCGATGATACCATCTTCACCAGGGTGTTACCAGCGTGACCTGCTTTATCTTCAATTGAGGATTTCCTCCATAGTAGTTGACAAGCCCTCTTCTGTATCTGACCAGCCTCTTTCTCTTACACTCTCAATCCCTTCCCTTGTCCCAGAATAACAATGTAATTCCCTTTGTTCTTACTTTCTCCCCCACTAATCTCTGCATTAAAAGGAACATCTTCTTCCCTTTCCGCTATCTCGAACAGGATGCCAAGTTTCACGTTTGCATAAATATGGATGTGGAGATTGTTAATTGTATGTTGCTAATGTCTAATCTTTGTATGTTGTGCTAAATTTTTGATATTCTTTTAAACAAACAATATTTCTTATACTAGGTGGAACAATCATTTTTGGTTTTTCATGGAGAGAAAATTATTGCAATCACTACAAGAGAAGATATATCACAGAAGTGAGAAAGGAGATGTGCAACAATGTTACTGGGGTCCACCATGTGACTGTTGTTCCTCATTGAATTGGAGATTGCTGTTAGAGTTAATTCCAAAGAAATAAAATATTGGAAAGGGGTGTTCCACTAAATAGGTCACAAGTTTGAATTGGTCTGTGTCAATATAGCCAAGAAATGATTTAATATAAAATATTTCTGTTATATTCAAGTTCTGTTTAATTTTTTGTATTACATGTATTTTATTGAGCAATGCCAACAAAGTAGCAATATAACTGTAGAGCTACACAGCATTAATCTTTCATGGAAATGCAGGTACAATTATACAGAAAGGCCACATTTAGCATGCATTTTTTCAAAAAAGTAGTCATCAAATAATACATATGTTGTATTTTCTATTAGTGAAAAGCATACACAGTGAGATTCTATATTTGATATCTTGCCTATTGCTACATCATATATGCTTCTCAGGATTTCATAGGCTTAGATTTTATTACCTTTCAATTTTCTTCTCCCCCCATGAGAACATGTTCAGGATCTTCTTCATTACTGAGAATTATAGGAACACAAATCGTCCAAGTCTTCCCATTGCATTATTCACTTTTAAAGACCACAAAGCCAAAATGGAGCAAAGAAGAGACTATTTTCTACATGGATGCAGCCCATGACATTTGTCCAATGTGACGACAAGGAAGGACAAAATATTTTCAAGATTAGGCCCAGAAATTTGATCTAGACTATGAAAATGATGCTTCACTACAGTTAGTCAATATCTTGTTGACTATAACAGGTCACCAGAGAAAACCTGTTTGTTCAGGAAGCAGATATTGGGAACTCAACAAGAATGGGTCAGCCAGATGATTTTATTTTTGTTTTGACTGGGAGAGTACACCTACTGCTTTCGGCACCCCGCCCTCACCAAAATCTTATTTTTTCTTTAAGAACTTACCTTTTGAGGAGTCTTCCAGTCACTGTTTAAAGCTCACCAGTTCTTCACACCCAGAAATATTGGTTGTATATTCTCCCTGCTTCTCCATGAAAATTACAGTTAGAGTCTCTGCAATGGTGTACTGCATATTTAGCGTCTCAGTTGCTTTCGGAACACCACTGAGCCTTTCTGAAACTGGTTAGAAATATGGTTGCACAAAGACACCACCAGATATTCATCGCTGCAACTGACTTTATAGGCAATAAATAGTCAGTGTTTGAAAATTGCCCCAATTTTGCAAATGGATCATTGTCATGTCCAGAATTAAAACTGCATTAGGGAGCTGAATAGGTAACTGGCCTCAGTGTTCCCATTTTTGGCTAAGTGTCAATTTCGGGATGTTTCATGGATATTTTCTCTTCTTAAACTCTAACAACCTGTCTTACACAATTTTAGGCTGCACCCACACCCACAGTTCTGATCTAGCACTATCTGTCACTTGGCAGCAACGGATCTGTTTGGCAGTGCCAGGACTGGGTCTGTTACTGGTGCCATATTGAAACCACAGCTGCACACTGTTTCAAACATTGTGAGCCAGGAATTTCCCTGCATAGTCCATGAACAATTTATCAATTCCAAAGGAAATATCAGAAAGAGGTAACTTGGCACCTCACTTTGCCAACTAGAGGCCCTTGTGGGTTAGGCTGGTGGAGAGGAAGGCCATTCTCATTCCCGTTGACCAACAAATAAGACACTGGCACCAGATCCTGTTCATCTGTCCTAAAGTGGCCCGCCAGATCAGTGTCATTTCACCGGTATGGAGAAACACATTGCAATGCTGCAAGAAAGTCAATGACCATCTGTATTCTGCAAGATTAAATATAATCATGTTCTGTCTATTGACACACTCATGCAAACTCAGTCACTGCACCCATCTCCCACCAAGGCTTGTGATTTGCTAGTGTCATTACAGCCACTTTCATCTTGCTCAAGATGCCTCCTTTTATTTTATTACAGGAGGAGACATGCCACAATGAGGCAGAGAGACCAGTGGTGGTGGTGGTGGGGGGGGGGCGGGGGGCAGACATTCTTTTCCTCACACAGTATAAGCAGAGGATACTTGACCTCATGGAAGAGGATTGACATCCCTCATGTCCTGGCAATCAAATAAGATTCATTGTTCTGTGCTGCTCCCTCATGACCACCACCATGAACATATTCTTAATATAATCAAGTCTCCACTTCTATTGCAACACAAATTCTCTCTCTATCCTTTTTGAACATCAGTGCCATCCACACAGCTTCCTTCCACAAGACACTTGCTCCTCTGGCCATCAGCTCTTCCTCCACCTCTGAGAATGAAGCCATAGAGACTGCGGAGGAAGCACAGGCAAGGCTATCTCCTGCATCCTTCATCAACTCTGACACAATCGCCTGGATGGGTACATTAGGTAGACTAGATTCAGGAGCATATGCTGATCAGCATATCATTGGCATGTCTTCAAACTGGTTGAGGAAGTAACATCCCAGATAATAGAGCCCCAGGTAAGAGAGGACTCAATGGTGTCAGCCATTACTAACTTCATACAAATGCACAAACAGACACAGCGGCAGTGTAAGGCAGGTTTGTCACAACCACTTGGTAAACTGAATTGAACACTAGCAGAGTCCACGAAGGTCATCTGGATTGCATGCATTTGGCTGACTCCATGGACAAGTTGGCAGTTGCTACAGAGACCCAGGTGCAACAAAATGCTGAGTGGCTGATGGAAATTCAGAGGTACCCAGCCATTCCACGTCCACTTTGCCTACCTCCTTCAAGTATGTGGAAGTTCAATCCAAGGTGTCTAAGTCTACATCTGGGAATAATATTCTGAGTGTACCTGGGCTCTCTTAGCCACAAATGTTGCCAGGGTTGTCTGCCCAAATCTTCAAAGTCAACAGGCTCCACTACAAGGCAGGCTACCTCCAGCCCAACTGCAGACACTGGGATTGCGTCTGGATATAATGGGAGAGCAAGAAAGGAAGAAGCCTTCTGAAGGCACATTGGATGACACTTCATTGTACGTGGAATATCGTATTTGTAAAAATGGTCATGATTTGGAGATGCTGGTGTTGGACTGGGGTATATAAAGTTAAAAATCATACAACACCAGATTATAGTCCAACAGGTTTATTTGGAAGCACACTAGCTATCGGAGTGATGCTCCTTCATCAGCTGGTTGATGAAACACATGATGCGCTCCGAAAGCTAGTGCTTCCAAATAACCTGGCATTGTTTGATTTTTAACTTTAAAAATGGTGGCACTTTAAATCATTGCCTTTCTGATTGGCTGTCTTTTTAGGTGCAGGTACAAGAATGAAGCTACAGAGGATACCATTCCTCAGCACAATATGACATTAAAACTCTGTCTGAAGGAGTGTTACTCTTTTTCATAGCAAAATGTCTTGTCATTCTGGAATAGTGAACCACCATGTTGTAAAGCCTTCAAATGTTCATTCTTATTACACAACAGAAAAAAGTGAAGAAAGATCCAATGAAAAAATCTGAATTTGTTTTGTTACTAAACCAGAGACAGCTTTCCAGCAGCAACAAATGCACAGTAAATGAATGATCACTTCACCCATTTGGGTTCTCTTGGAACCAGCTGCCAACTCCATCCCACCTGGCTTGTTGTGTCCCACACTGCACAACCCCATCACAGTAACAGTGATGTTCCTCCTGCTCAATGTCCTCTTCCTTGTCCTGAAAAGACTATTGACACTCTTCCAGCTCTTAGCATCCACCACATCCCTTCTTTGTCTATTCCAGTTGTACAGACCAGGCCCCTCACAGCTGGATTTGGAAAGGGCAATCCAAGCAGATGACAGATTAGTCACTGAATTATCTCTGTGCAGCTCCCTGACTGACTTACTGCTACTTCCCAGAAATAGTTAGACTGAACCTACAGGACTGACCATGTACATTGCAGTGATATGGAGCTCCCAACCACACAAAGTAACCAATTTACCATGATTAATCTTGTGGACTAAGATTAGAAGCTGGCTTCAACCAGGTAAGGCAGAACTCCCAACTGACCATAGTGCCCTGATTTGGAGTAAAGCTTCCCCTTAGATCTTCAGACAGGACCATTTATTTGAAGCACACGGTGTGATATTTTTAAATTCATTCATGGGATGTGAGTGTCACTAGATAACCAGCATTTACTGCCCATCTCTAGCTGCCCTTGAACTGAATGGCTTACTGGGCCATTTCAGAATGCAGTAGAGAGTCAACCACATTGGTGTGGGTCTGGGTTCACATGTAGGCCAGACCAGGTGAGGATGGCAGGTTTCCTTCCATGAAGGACATTAGTAAACCAGATGTGTTTTTCTGACAATTGACAATGGTGTCATGGGCATTTGTAGATTCTTAATTCCAAATTATTATTGTATTCAAATTCCACCATCTACCATGGCAGAATTCAAACCCAGATGCCCAGATTGACAGGTATGCTGCTGGCACATGGTCTAAGTGTGATATGGATGTAGCATGCTACCATCCAGCTACGTGTCTATTCCCTTGACAAATCATTGCTAGCAAACATGACAAGCTCCTGCCTTTCTGCCTGTGTTTAAGTGATGACAAGGCAGAAATGATCTGAGTATCCAAGTAAGAGCAAAGTGAGTGAGTGCTATGAAAACTAGTTAAAGGCCCTGAAATATACCGTGTTCTGATGCATGAGAAAGGTAAATGTCATTGTGCACAAACTGGTCTGGCACTAGCATTGCAGTATAAGGGATTGATGAACTTTAAACTGTTGTACTGAAGAACCTAGCTGTATAATTAGCCAACCCCCAGTTGTGCCATGATGATGTGGTGAGACTGAAGCTTTACTGATGTCAAACTCCATGGATGGAGAATGCAGGGGTTCACTGCCCATGCAGCATACCCTGAGATGTTGGGGGATGCTAGCCAAGCTGGAGAAGACACCAGTGAGCTGCAGGTAACTGAAGACGAAAGTGAGGACTGCAGATTAGAGTCGAGAGTGTTGTGCTGTGAAAAGCACAGAAGGTCAGGTGGCAACCGAAGAGCTGAAGAATTGACATTTCGGGGCAAAAGCCTGATGAAGATTTTCATTTTGCCATTGAAATCCAAAAGCAGAAAGTCAGACTTTTTTTCTAGGCTATTATGGTCCAGACCAAACTTCCTCAAAATATGTCAAGAAGATAGCCTAGATCCCAATTTTTTTCTTGTTTTTAAAAGGCATGTGCTAGGTGTTGTGTTCTGGATGCAGTTCGATTGGACAAACAACCAGGCTTGAAACAAAACATCCTTAATTCTCACACCTTAGTTAAAATACAAACAAAACAAAGAATTGGAATAACTTAACTCTATTACGCACCACTGGACTCTCCAACCTCACTTTGTAACCTGGCTTTGTAAAATTGCTATCACACAGTCAGGAAAAATCCCAGGCTATGCTTCCTGTAACACGTCAGTTGTCTGATTTTCTACTGGCTTTTCAATGTAATAGACATCACTCCCATCTGTGGTCTAGCTGTATCATTACCAAAGATAAACACATATTTCAGAAACTGAGAATTTCTCTGTTATTCCTACCACAACTTCACTACCTTTCACCGGACTCTCTTAGTTAATGGAATTCATGCTTTTATCACCATGCATTCCACATATTTCCATCTTTTCTGGCAATACTTCTAAGTTACATATCTCCTCATCTCTCACAATCAAATATTGACTTGCTTCCATATCTCTTAAAATTTTAATTTCTTTACTGCTTCTCCTGGCATACATGAGTAAACCTTATCCATGCAAATAAATTCTACAAAGAGATCTGGCACTTTCTTCTCTACCAAACCCTGAACAGGTTGTGCATTCTGGTGCAACATTTTAGCTTCCAATGTGCTTTCCTTTACCACTTCAATCACTTATCCTATTTTCCTACATCCATCTTCCCTGTGCCTTAAAGTCTGGTTGAAGATTTGTAGCTCGGGTGTCCGTTGTTGTGGTTCTGTTCGCTGAGCTGGAAGTTTTTGCTACAAACGTTTCGTTCCCTGGCTAGGGAACATCATCAGTGCTATTGGAGCCTCCTGTGAAGCGCTGCTTTGATGTTTCTTCCGGTATTTATAGTGGTAAATTTACACTATTCAAAAGAGCCACAACACACTGCAGTACACCAGAACTGCGAAAAGAGGAAGAGGTACACCTATACAAGGTATTCGCCAAAAACGGATACCCACGCAACTTTATCACCAGATGCCTAAGAGATAGACCACAGAACGAGGACATGCCACAACCAAAAGGACTAGCCACACTACCATACGTCAGGAGCGTCTCAGAACTGACAGCCAGACTACTGCGACCCTTAGGACTCATAACAGCACACAAGCCAACTTCCACACTCAGACAACAACTCACTAGAACAAAGGACCCAATAGCCAGCACGAGCCAAACTAACGTAGTTTACAAAATACCATGCAAGGACTGCACAAAACACTATATAGGAAAAACAGGAAGACAGCTAACAATCCGCATCCATGAACATCAGCTAGCCACAAAATGACACGACTAGCTATCCCTAGTAGCCATACACTCAGACAACCAGGAACATGAGTTTGACTGGGAAAACACTACCATCATAGGACAAGCCAGACAGTGAACAGCCAGGGAATTCCTAGAGGCATGGCATTCATCCACAAACTCCATTAACAGACACATGGACCTGGACCCCATATACAAACCACTACAGCTGAAACTGACACCCGGAAGCGGCAAGAACATCCATCAACAGACACATCGACCTGGACCCCACATACAAACTACTACAGCTGAAACTGACACCCGGAAGCGGCAAGAACAACCACTATAAATACCGAAAGAAACATCAAAGCAGCGCTTCACAGGAGGCTCCAATAGCACTGATGATGTTCCCTAGCCAGGGAACGAAACGTTTGCAGCAAAAACTTCCCTGTGCCTTTTCTAAATGACCAACATTACGACTTCATGTGACCTACCTTATTACAGTAAAAACACCTGAATTTTTTTTAACTTTTCCCTCTCATAAGTTTCCCTTTTATTCTGTTGAAAAATATCTTTATTATCTTCAATGAGATCTCCTTTTTCATTACCAGCTGAGGATTTCTCTTTTCCCCAGTTTCGATCTCTCTTAGATTGAAATTGATGTTAGAAGCCAAACTTTGATTTATAAACCAACTCATAATCATCTGCCATTTCTGCTGTTAATCTTGTAGTCTTAACTCTGTTCTCCCCCACGAGTCCTCACTACTTCAGGAAGTGAATTTTTGAACTCTCCAGAATAGTCATCCTTCTAAAAATGGCATTTGATTAACTTTCAATGCTTTTATCCACCTATCAAAATTTGTTTGATCATTTCAAACTCAAAACACATTTGACCATGTTCCCTCCTTAGATTCTTAAAATGATGTCTATAGCCTTCTGATATCAGCTCATATCCACTTAAGATGGCTTTTCTCACCTCCTCATACTCCCCAGTTACCTCCTCTAATAATGATCAAATACCTCACTAGCTGTACCAATAGATGGTATTTGGATCAACAATACCCACATGGTCAAGCTATTTCATTGTTTAGCCACTTCTTCAAATGAAATGAAAAAGCCTTCTACATCTTTCTGACCAAACTTAGGCAACACTTGGGCATACTTAAATAGGTCCCCACCAGGCCTTTGGCTCTTGTGGGATTGATCTCCATCACTGTCCTCATCACTACTCCTACATTTCACTTCTACCTCCGCTATTTTAAGTTGACTTTGAGTTTTCAGTTCCAACCTCTGATGTTCAAAAACTCTCATAGGCCCTAGCAGAAGAAAGGGACATTCTTTTCTCTTCCCTTTGCTAGGGCTATTCTTGCTTTCTGCTTTTGTTCTGCTTTAATTCATTGTTCAAACTGATTCATTTCCTTTTCTTTTTCTTCTGCCTCTGAATTCAAGCTGCTTCATATGAAATGGAATTTTAGCTATTTTCAAAGATTCACGTATCATTTCCGGCAATTAATAATGTTGAACTATTGCTGCAACAACCTCTCTTTTTCACTGACGAAGGCAATCCCAACTCCAGATTGCCTGCCAATTCCAAAAGCTTTATCTTGCTCACTTTCTGTAAAACTCCTGAAATTACTTCTTCCACCCCCAGAAAATTGTGACCAAAAGAGCCATTACAATACTAGGTGAACCCAATTTTAAACCAACCGAATGCAACACCCGAAAAGACCAACACCCACCATTCACTGTTTTTGAGTCTAATAACCCAATATCCAACAAGGAATTAGAGATTTTGATCCCGACAAGAGCCTCTAATTTGTTATAGACCAGACCAAACCCCTTCAAGAGATGTTTAGAAGGTAACCAAGGCCTCAGCTTTTTGTTATTTTTAAAGGAAAGTGTAAGACATTGTGTTCCCAACTATTTTGTTGTTGCACACATCATTCAGAGGGTAGGAAAGTTCTGCCTTTTGTCATTAATCATGTATTTTCATTGATTAGTGCAAATAATTCCGATAGTCCCAAATTATAAACAGAAGACTTGCCATAAGTTAACATTTATTGAATTACAGCAACTCAATACAATCTTGTATTTTAGATGGTTTTTGAAATATTTAACATTGAAAATGAAGGCTCATTCTATAGCCTGGTAACCTAAGTTTGTATTCATTATTGTTGGGCTTGTTCTAATGAAAAGATGGAAAGTGCAAATGAAAATGATAATACTCATCATGGTATTTCTTAATTATGTTTGATGAGCTCGAAGTTGTTTCCAGGTCAGGTTGAAGCACTCATTCCTATTAAATATCATATTCAAGGCTCAACTGAATATAGTTTTAATACTCAAGCATAAAGATAAGCGTAAAGGAAATAACTTAGCTAAATCTCGCACAATGCTACTGAACAGTTATGGTGTGCACTGGTCATAATATTGAGCTCGGCTTTCAATGTATTTCTTGATTTTAGTCACTTGATCCTGATAATCTTCCAGTTGAGCAGATTTCATCTCCAGTTGCTTATTTCCTTCTGCAAGATTTTGCTCAATTGCTAAAATGAGAACAGATTCAGAATGTCAGGCTTACATTTTGAGTTCAGTCAATTATGTGATATATTATTGACTACATCTATTTAAACTCTTTCTTAGTACACATTCCCTTTAACTGAATGTCATGTAGTCATATTCCTTATCGTTGATTTACAAAGTTAATTTCTGATACATCATTTTAAGATATAATTATATTGATTGGAATTAAACCCTCTTTTTCAAGCACCTTTGCTTCTTTTCAAGTATTATTCCAAAGACAAAATCCATTGAACAAAGTTTATTCTTCATGATATATGTTTCACCTGGTTGGAGTCCGTCATCACTTCTTGAGACCCAATGGAATTAAGTGCTGGTCAGTGCAAGTGTCTGGTCAGTCCTGAGATTTAAAATCCTGGGTTGGGGTGGATGGGGTGACTATCCAGCCCTGAGTGTTTCTGGCCATTTAGAGTGACACTGCCATCAGTGTCACTGGGAACGGTGGCTTTAAGCCTGAGATTGCTGAGGGATGCAGGTCACAGATGAAAGAGGACATTTTGGAATTGCTGCAGCAAGAGGGAGTCAAGTATCAGGGGAAAGAGGTGGGGGCAAGGGATTGTTAGCCTGTACCAACAAGGTTTGATTATCAGTCTTCTCCAGTCCCCACTTGCCTCTAGTTGGACAGTGGACATGTGTTGCCCACCAGATGGCCACTTTTAGCAACTGGGTGGGAAGACTGTCCATGAGCCTCCTGCTGTGGATTGCAATCAAGTGGAGATGGTTGGATCACCAATGTGCACCTTCTTGCCTGTCTCTTCCCATCCACGGGACATACTTTTAAGTAAGAGGGGCATTAAATTCCAGCCATTGAGCAAGCACAAAAAAAAAGAATTTCACCATGATATTTTCAATAATGACATCGGAGTGAGGAATATTTGTGGACTGCCACTGCTATTTTTGATGTTGTCAATGAGTTATTTCTTTCTAAATTGGGACTGACAGTCAGCAAAATATTTGCCCATTATGCTATAATATTATTCAATGATCTCTTCACAAAATAGATTATCTCTGACTTCACAGCAAAGGAGTATCACCAACTTACCTCCAATTTCCTGCAACCTTTGTTGAACCTCCTTAAAATAATAATCGGCCTCAGATCTAATCCGATTTACTTGATCTATCAGGTCCTTTGGCAGTGATTGCGGAATGTTATTTTGTAATTTCTCATACAGGGAAACGAGTTGTTTGAAATCCTAAACAGGAACACAAAGCTCAATTTAACACATTCTCCAATAAGCTTGGATAAAATCTAAGACATGTGTCATAATAGTCAGTCTAAATGGGCAACATCTGATTTCCTGTCTACAGTAGTTTCTTAAAGGCTGAAACAAATCCTGAAGAAAAATAAGAAGCATCCATTCATTTAATGTTCATTCCTGTGGTTTTCCTGGAGTTCATCTTCAATTTTTTAATAACTGGGTTTCTGAATAGTGTCTGAAATTAAATGTACCTTTGAAACTGTTGGAAATTATATTCTGGTTGAGTCCATGGAGGCCGAATTTTAACACTTTGTAGCTGAAGATTTTTGAGTGAGTGAAAAGCTGCTTCATAAATCCTAACTTAGTATAATGCAGTCACATTTCTTGATGATACAAAGCCAGGTGGGAAAGCAAGCTGTGAAGAAACCATATAGAGGCTACAATGGAAGGTAGACGATTAAAGTGTATGAATGGAATGATAGAATGTAGTGTGGAGAAATGCCTGGCTATTAACTTTGGTAGGGAGCGCATGAAAGCAGACTATTTTTAGATGAGAGACTGGAAACTGTTGGCATTCATTGGGACCTGGGCATCATTGTACATGAATCACAAAGTTAATATGAATCTATAGGAAGCAATTTAGAAGCAAGGGTTATGTTAGTATTTATTACATTGACAGTGGAGAATAAAAGTTGCCTTACTACTCCTCCATAGGGCTTTGGTGAGACCACAACTGGGATTATAGACTGTTTTGATCTGTTCATCTGAGGAATGTTATGTTTGCTTGAGAGGGAGTATAACAAATATGTGTATGACTGCTCCCTGGAATGAGGGGATCATCCTATAGAGAGAAATTGAGTGAATTGGGCCTATATTACCTGGAACTGACAAAAATGAGATTTGATCTCACAAAACGTACATAAATACTGAGAGGGCTTCCCCTGTTTCCCTTCACTGGGAAGATCTAATGATAGTCACAGTCTCAAAATAAGAGGCCAGTCACTTAGGAGTGAGAAGAGAAGAAATTTGTCTACACAGAGGGTTGTGAATCTTCAGAATTCTATACCTGAGAGAGCTGTGGATGCTCAATGGAGTGTATTCAAAACAGAGAGTTGACAATACTAAGAAAATCAAGGGATAGAGGGATAATCGGATAAAACTAATTTTGGTGAATGATTAACAAGCAAAACCTGCTCAAAAGAAGAAATGGCCTGCTTTTGCATCTATTTCTTATGTTTTAGCCTGGTGTCATTGGAAACCTGCATTTGAATACTGCAAGAAGTGCAAGCACTTTCTTGTTGTTTGTTAAGACTTTTTTAATAAAGGAAATCTCAGCTACATCACATCAGAGGCAGGTACAGAAAGAACTGCAAGCAGCACATGATTCACTTGTTCAGGTTACATAAAACAAAATTCATTCTGGTAAGAAATATAAACTCTCTGACATTCTTATTGAACTATGGAACTAAGCCACAATGAGGGTGTTTGGAGAAAGTGAGGACTGCAGATGCTAGAGATTGGAGTTAAAAGTTGTAGAGCTGGAAAGCACAGCAGGTCAGGTGGCATCCCAGGAGCAGGAGAGTAACGTTTCAGGCATAAGCCCTTCATCAGGAATATGGGCAGGGAAGGGGGTGAGAGATAAATAGGAGGGTGGGAATGGGGTAAGGGGAAAAGGTAGCTGGGAATGTGATAGGTAGGTGCAGGTGAGGGGTGATTGTGATAGGTTGGTGGGGAGGGTGCGGGTAGGTGAGATGGAAGGTGGACAAGTAGGATAGGTCAAGGGGGTGGTGCCAAGTCGAAGGGTTGGATCTGGGATTAGGTGGGGGGGAGGGGAGATGAGGAACCTAGTGAAGTCGATATTGGTACCATGTGGTTGAAGATTCCCAAGGTGGAAGATGAGACGTTCTTCCTTCAGTCATCAGGTGACTTGAATTTGGTGGTGAAGGTAGCCCAGGTCTTCCATGTCCTTGGTGGAGTGGGATGGGGAGTTGATGTGTTCGGCCATTGGGCAATGGGGTTGTTTAGTACATGTGTCCTGGAGACGTTCCTTGAAATGCTCTGTAAGCTGACACCCTGTCTCCCCAGTGTAGAGGAGGCAATGGACACAGTTTGGGATGTGCAGGAAAATCTCTGCCAGATGTGAAAAGATCCTTTGAGGCCTGGGACGGAGGTGAGGAGGTGGGGGGGGGGGGGGGGGGGGCGTGGGGGAGTGTGGGTGTAGGTTTTACACCTCTTGCAGCAGCAAGGGAAAGTGCCGGGAATGGAGGGTGGGTTGGTGGGGGGCATGGACCTAATGAGGGAGTCATGGAGAGAATGGTCTCTACGGAATGCAGATAGGGGTGGGGAAGAAAATACATCTCTGGTAGTGGGAATGGCAGAGGATAGTGAGCTGCATCCGGAGATTCGTGGGGTGGAAGGGGAGGACCGGGGGTTCTGTTCTATCCTTGTGCAGTTGGAGAGATGGGGTTCAAGGGTGGTGGTGTGGAATTGGAGGAGATGCGCTGGAGGACATTGTTGATCACGTAGGAGGGGAAATTACGATCTTTGAAATAGGAAGCATTTGAGATGTTCTAGAGTGGAATTGCTCCTCCTGGCAGCAAATATGGCAGAGGCAGAGGAATTGCAAGTTTGGGATAGTGTTTTTACAGGATATGGGGGAGAAGGTGTAGTCCAGGTAGCTATGGGAGTTGGTGGGTTTGAAATAAATGTCTGTGTTGAGTCAGTTGGCAGAGATGGAGATGGAGAGGCTCAGGAAGGGGAGGGAGGTGTCCAAGATGGTCCGGGTGAACCTAAGGTCGGGGTGGAAGGCTTAGTAAAGTTGGTGAACTGTTCAACCCCTTCATGGGAGCATAAGGTCGTGCCGGTATAGTCATCAATGTCATGGAGGAAAAGGTGGGGAATGGTCACAGTGTAACTGTGGAAGATGAACTGTCCACGAATCCTACAAAGAGGCAGACATAGCTGGGGACATGCGGGTGCACATAGCTACCCCTTTGGTCTGAAGGAAGTGGGAGGAATCAAAGGAGAAGCTGTTGAGGGTGAGGACCAGGTTCGTCAAATCCAATGAGCGTGTCAGTCGAGCGGTACTGGGGGTGTCAGCAGGACAGGAAGAAACAGAAGCCTTGGAGGCCTTCACCATGATGCATGGATGTGTATAGGGACTGAATGTCTGTGGTTAAGATGACCACTTCAACTCCCCCTCCCACTCCACCAAGGACATGCAAGCCCTGAGCCCCCTCCATCTCCAAATCCAAGCCACCCAATGACTGGAGGAAGAATGCCTCATCTTCTGCTTTGGGACCCTGCAACCACATGGCATCAACATCAACCTTACTAGTTTTGAAATTTCCCCTCCCTCCAACTCATCACAGATCTAACCCTCCAACTCGGCACCTCCCTCTTGACCTGTTCATCTTCCTTCTCACCCTTCTGTTCCACCCTCCCCACCAACCTATCGCAGTCACCCCAATCCTTCATCTACCTATCGCCTTCCCCTTCCCTCTAACCCTCGCATTTATCTTTAGCCCCCCTTTCCCCTTCCATCTTCCCCCCCCCCCCATCCCCTACAACCTGCATTCCTGACTCTCCCTCTCCTTGGATGCTGCCTGACCTGCTGTGCTTTTCCAGTGCCACATTTTTCAATGAAAAGACATTTTACCAGTTTGCAATCAGTATTACAATGCACTCCTGGAACAGGACTAGTAGCATAATTGAGCAGTGAGAAGTTTCTAGTAACTTACATATGTAGATATAAATACATATTTAATGAAGGGTGAAACAAAATAAATGTTGATTAATGTGTATTTGTTCTATTGAATTTTATAATTACTTACCTGCTCAGCTTTGTCTCCCATGTTTCGTGAATTGAGAGCTCTGCTTTCTAAATCTGTGGCCTTCTGCCTGTTAAGATCGTTTTGGTTCTGTAAGTTGTTAATCTTCTCAGTGAGGTCCCTGAGGTGATCTGTTATATCCTGCAAATCTGTTTCTGTGTGGGTGAGCTGGTCCTCAATCTAAAAAATAGACATGATAAGGGCATATTATTATTGAAACTTTAGAAATGTTGCATCAATTGTATTTTTTTTAAGAATTTAGAATTGTTCTTTACTGTAAGCAAAATTATTTCTTAGATATACCATTTTCACAGGTTACTTAGAAGTGTTCCATGTGTCTGTGTATAGCTAAATGAATAAAAATATTGAATTCTTTATTTTTGAATGATAATATGTATTTGAATAAAATATGATAATATGTACTCCTGTGCAATTGGTCAGTAATGTAAATGACAGAAAACTTAGTTTGTCATCAGAATGTTATGACATTAACATCCCTAAGTCAAATGCTAACCAAATCCACCTGCGACAGTTCACTCAGCCACATTGGGATGGTAAAAGGGCAGGGTCTTTCTTCACTGGAGCAAAAGAATGAAGGGGGGCAAAAAAAAACACTGGAAAAAGTAAACTATTTCTGTTTCAGGGGAGAATGCAAAACAATTACTATAATATTCGTTAGAGATGAAGGAAGTCAAAAATTAGAAGGTGATTCACTTACCTTTGTAGTTTTTGCCTGGGCTGTGTCAATAGCCTCTGTGGCATCTTCAATAATGTCATTCACATCCTGCAGAGCCTTATTGGCATCAGCCAGAACATCCTGTACTTCATTGATATTATCCTTCACCCTGCTAGCTCGCTGTCTGGATTACAAGGGCAAAGAAAGAAGAATGAGGACATCTTCATTTGAATGCATCTTTAATTGTACTTAAAGGGCTATTAAATAACTAAACTTTAAAGTTCAGAAAGTGAATCAATCCCTTTCAGTGTCAGTGCTTAACTTTCTGCATCCTTTTGCATCTACCTTATTTTAATTGATTTGTTAGCTAGGACTCCAATAATTGAGTGCAACTTTGAAGCTTGCTGGTGTACAAACATATTCAGTAATTTGAGTAAATGTTGATCCAAAAAATTGAAATGGGAACGTAGCAACGGGTTCTTGATTACAACAGTAAAGCATCATTGGATTGCTTCTCTCTTTCGAGGATGACAATATCTATAATGACATTGACTTAGTACCTGGCTTTGTTTGCATTTTCAAGAAGCATCTTAGCCTTGGCAACATCATCCTGTGTGTTCGCTAATATTTCGCTTACATCAGGAATCCTGGAGGCAATGTTACGTAAACTGGTGATCTTATCTCCGATTGTAACAGCATCAGTGGGAAGTTTGAGGGAGAGAACGTGTTCACTAATTCTCTGAATTTCATCTGGATCTGCCTGGGCTGCTGTAAAAGTCAAATGATGTATAAGTAGATAGTTATTACAGCATTATTAAAGTCATAATGAGCAATCTTTAACCATCATTAAAGTTTCATGATTTGAAATCAGCCATCTTTAGGCATTGTCAAAGATATAACTTGCTTAACACTTGTTTATGATTAATTCTTTCACAACCTTAAACCACACTGAGCAAAGTAAATCTGAAATGCATCAAATGTAAATCAGCTGCTAAACACTATTGGCCACATAATGATCTCAAAATGGTGACTGGTGACTTTGTATTAGAGACCTCATCCAATATATTAACAGTTTAGAACATAGAACAGTACAGCACAGGAACAGGCCCTTCGGCCCACCATGTCTATGCCGACCATAATGCCATTTTAATCTAATCTCATCTGCCCGCTCATGGTTCATATAGCTCTATTCTTGTCTGTTCCTGTATCTTTTATGATCATATCTGCTTCTACCAGCTCCCTTGGCAACGCATTCCAAGCACCTACTACCCTCTACGTAAAAGGCTTGTCACACATCTTCTTCAACATTCTCCCTCTCATCTTCAAACTAAGTATTTGACATTCCATCGAATAGAAGAATCCCCACAGTGTTAAATCAGGCCCTTCAGCCCAACAAGTCCACACTGATCCTTCAAAGAGTATCCCACCCAGAGCTATTCCCCTATTACTCTACATTTACCCCTGACTAATGCACCTAACCTATACATCCCTGTACACTATGGGCAATCTAGCATGGCTAATCCACCTAACCTGCAAATCTTTGGACTGTGGGAGGAAACTGGAGCACCCAGAGGAAACCCACACAGACACAGGGAGAATGTGCAAACTCCACACAGACAATTGCCAAAGCTGGAATTGAACTTGGGTCCTTGGTGCTTTGAGGCAGCGGTGCTAACCACTGTGGCACCCATAAAACTCAGAGCACCCCAGATGGGACTTGAACCCACGATCTCTGGCTTAGGAGGCCAATGCTTTGTCCATTTGGCTATGATAGGCCTCTTTCCCATGAATTCCACCCTGGGAAAGAGACTCCAACTATCCACCCTATCCATTCCTCTCATAATTTTATTACTTCTAATCAGATTGCTCCTCAGCATCCAATGATCTCGCAAAAAAAAACAAGTCTGTCCAACCTCTCCTTTTCGCTAATACACTCCAATCCAGGAAACTTGCTGGTAAATCTCTTCTGTACCTTCTCCAAAACCTCTACATCCTTCCTATAGTGTGGCGACCAGAACTGTGCATAGTACTTCCAATGTGGCCTAACCAAAGTCTTAAACAATTTCAACAACGACTTACTAACTTTAATACTCAATGTCCTGACTGATGAAGGCAAGCATGCTGTTTACCTTCTTCACCACTGTATCCATTTATGTTGCCATTGTTCAGGGATTTATGGACTGGACTCCAAGATCTTTCTGGATCTCAGTGCTCCTGAGGATCCATCCATTTACAGTATACTTTCTTCCTGCATTTATCCTCTGAAAATGCATCACTTTGCACTTGTCCAGATTAAATTCCATCTGCCATTTCTTTGCCCAACTATCCAACTGATCTATATTCTATTGCATTCTTTAATATCCTTCTTCACTATCCACAACTCCACCATTTTTGTGTCATCTACAAACATACTGATCAGATCACTGAAATTTTCATCCAATTCATTTATATATATTACAAACAACAGAGGTCCCAACATTGATCCTTGCAGAGCACAGCTGGTCACAGACTTTCAGTCAGAGAAACACCCCTTCACAACTATCTCCTGTCTTTTATGGCCAAGCCAATTTGGTATCCAACTTGCCAACTCATTGTGGATTCCACGTGACTTGATCTTGTCAAATACTTTAGTAAATTCCTGTAGAGAACATCCACTACCTTTCCCTCATCAATTATCTTCAAATTTGTGAGACAAGATCTCCCCTGCATAAAGTCACGCTGACTACCCAGAATAAGTTCATTCTTCTCCAAAAATAAGTAAATCCTGTCCATAAGAATCTTCTCCATTAGATTTTCCCACCACTGATGTAAGGCTCACTGCCCTACAATATTCTAGCATATCCCAGTAGCTCTTCTTAAACAAAAGGAACAACATTGGCTGTTTTCCACTCTCTGGGACTTCACCTGTGGCTAAAGAGGATAGAAAGATCTCAGCAATCTCCTTCCATTGCTTCGTTAATATCCTGGGATAGATACCATCAGGCCCCAAGGATTTATTTACCTCAATGTTTTTCAAGATCCAACAACTCCTCTTCATTAATATCAACATGCCTTAGTACCAACAACCTTTCTCGAAACTTACCATGTCTTTCTCCTTGGTGAATACCAAAGTGAAGTACTCATTAAGGACCTCACACCCACTTCTTCTAGCTCCACAATAAATTCCTTCTTTTGTCCTTGAGTGAATTTTTAAGTTTGCAGAAGGCACAAAGATAGGTAAAGGGACAGGTAGCATTGAGGAACTGGGGAGGCTGCACAAGGATTTGGACAGGTTAGCAAAGTGGGCAAAGAAGTGGCAGATAGAGTACAACGTGGGAAAGTGAAGTCATGTAATTTGGTAGGAAGAATAAAAGCATAGAATATTTTCTAAATTGGGAGAAGGTTTAGAAGTCTGAAATACAAAGAGACTTGAGAGTTCTAATTCAGGATTCTCTCAAAGTAAACTTGCAGGTTAAGTCAATAGTTAGGAAGGCAAATGCAATGACGGCACTTATTTTGAAAGGACTTGAATATAAAAGCAGGAATGTACTTCTGAGGTTTTATAAGGGTCTGGTCACACCATATTTTGAGTATTGTGCACAGTTTTTGGCCCCATATCTTAGGAAGGATATAATGGCCTTGGAATGAAAAGCTTTACATATGAGGAATGTTTGAGGACTCTGGGTCTATACTCGATGGAGTTTAGAAGGATGAGGGAAGATATAATTGAAACTTATAGAATAATGAATGGCCTGGACAGATTGGATATCAGGAAGATGTTTCCATTGGTAAGAGAGACTACGACCCGAGGGCACAGCCTTAGAGTAAAGGGAAGACCTTTTAGAACAGAGGTAGAGAGAAACTTCTTCAGCCAGAGAGTTGTGAATCTATGGAATTCACTGCCACAGAAGGCTGTCGAGGCCAGGTCATTGAGTGTATTTAATACAGAAATAGATAGGTTCTTGATTATCAAGGGGTAGGAGAATGGGGTTGAGAAACTTATCAGCTATGATTGAATGGCAGAGCAGACTCAATGGGCTGAATGGCCTAATTTATGCTCCTGTCTTATGATCTTATTCTTTCCCTAGTTATCCTCTTGCTCCTAATATATGTATAAAATGCCTTGGGATTCTCCTTAATCCTACTTGCCAAGGACATTGCACAGCACTTTCTAGCCTTCTTTTTAAAGTTCTTTTCAGCTTCTTTAATAATAGATTAGTAATTGATTTAATTGCTGCTTTAATATAATGAACAGATGAATTCACTTTATGTTCATCTAATATTATCAACAAAAATAATTTATGGGATTATGTAAATTCTCAAATCCATATTGCCACTCATATAGAAAGAATAAGGAAATGAAGAACATTCAGCGCTCAAAATATATCAGGACAGTGGCCAACTCACCCAAGTTGCCCTGAAGAATCAATCATGGGGTTGGCAACTGGAGAAAAGTCATCCCATACTCATGAGAAACAGAAACTGCAAGGAGCCGTTTGTCCAATCACACGTTCCCTTTCTCCCACTCACAAAGGCAGAATGTGTGATTGGAGGAACAGCATAGGTAGGAGAGAGGGAACCTGTGACTGGGTGAGCTGGATGTGTTGCTAGGCCCAATATCTAGCAAACTTTCAGGAGGTTGGAGTAATGGATATTCAGAGAGCTGATTACCCATTGAGGCATAGCCTGACTGTCAGCCAGGCCACAGGCAAGGCCCAAGTGTTGGCTAGATGGGTGGTAGATGGAAGGGGTAGGAAATAGTAAGAGACAGAGTGTGAGATTCAAAGACAACAGAAGCTGCTACTTTCATCCACCCTGCACTTATTATTTAATAGTTTCCCTTTTAAACTCTCTATAAGTGTAATTCCTTATCCAACTTCAGGAAACCGACACATGTGCTTGAATTATTGTACAGAAATGTTTGATGTACTTGCAAGGTATCTTGTTGAATTTTTAATTATAGAAGTTACTGTGTACCCTGAGTGTCCTGGTTGGGGGAATTGTCGGGGGGGGGGGGGAAGCTGATGGAGGTAAGGAAAAGCAGGGCCCTGGGTGTTGTACTGAAGAGGGCTAATTACAATTGGCAGCAACATTGCTCTTGATAATAGGATCTCCATAATGTTTTCAAAAATAAGTGAGTACTACTATAGCATGCCATTGATATTCACCCAGTTAAGGAACCAAGTCTTCCATGCCTCTTGTGTTTTAAAGAATGCTGTGTCCAAATTTAACTTAAGTAAACAATAATTAAAATATGTTCCAGTAGATGACTCTACAACATTAGACAAGGTCATTGATAGTCATAATTTAAAGCCACAACATGATGGTAAACAACTGCTCAAGGGCCCAAACTAAAGTTTATCAAAAGCTTTTAAAGTGTTCATTATTGAACCATCAAAGGAACTGGCTGATCAAATGCTCAATAGCATCAAGTGTTTGCACAAAAATATTGCTGGCTCTAAAGTAAGGATCTTATGATTATTGGTGATGTTTCTTCATCCTGGAACAAGAAGCAAATATTGTGTATGGCAGGGGTAAAAAGGGCTGATTACAATTTGTGTACAATCCCATTTTGGAAACAGAATTCAGGAGATTTATTTGTAATAAATTAACTAGAAAACGTACTTCAAGATACCAAGTTAAAATGTTGAATAATTTGTATGCAATCAATTGATGGTACTTGTTGTATCTCATCATTATAATTAAAAGTCTAGACAAAACATAAATGCAGACCACATTGTTACTACATGACTGCTTCATCCAATTTGGAGTCTATGAAAGTGAGAAGTAAGGCACTGAAAATGAAAAGGTAACTGTCTCACAAAGAATTCGAGAGAGAGAAAAACAGACCCCCAGTGATACTTAAATAGGAAAGAACAGTTTTGCTGATCTTCAATTTTCAATATGAAACACTTACATCATTGTAGCACCAATGTAATTGAATTATCGAATGCACTGGTTGTACTGTTTATTTACTCTTCCTGTATTGCAGCTTTTACAAATCATGAAAGTTTATTAATGCAATGCAGTTCAGTTAGACCTTTTAGACAGGTCATTCTATTAGTTTTAATATATTCTACTTCTTGCTTTGTGACAGTACAATCAGTTCATGGAAGTAGGAAAGGGCATAGAGTGCAGTGAATGAGATTGTAGCCCAACTTTGCATATGCACTGTTTGTTACCTTTAAACAGAAAGCTACTGTGTTTTTTCACCTGAGATAATTAAGAGTTTAGAATGCTGATTACATACATGTCAGGAAATCTTTAATTGTGTTGATGAGGGTCTTGATGTCTGCAATGTTGTTGTTCAACTGATCTTTGGCTGAGACAATTTGACTTGTCAAACGCAGAGTGTGGTTTTTCATTTGTTGTGCTTTTTGGTCGGTATTTTCAAGCTGGAAATAAACAACAGGGTTAAATTATATCCACATTTTCCACTAACGATGCTTTCACAATTTGGTATCAGTGTCATGACCTTGCCAATTGAAAATAACCATGCAATAATCAGAGTATTAAATATTTATAGTTGTTTTAAAATTCAGTTGTTGATTAAAGTAGCAAAAATTGCAATTCCACCAGAAATAACTTTTAAGGAAAACAACTGTATGTTGCTTCTGAAAGATACATGAAGGAAATATTATATAACAGAATATTTCATATGTTCTGAATATTGTAGAAAATATTGATACCCGTTTGGTGAGTTGTGTTATTCTGTTGGAAATATCGGGTAGGGAGGTACTTCCTCTCTCAGCATCTTCAATAGCTTTCTCAGCCAGATGATGCATTCCCTGGCAGTTGATACCTTCACACGTTGCAGGACAAAGGTCACCATGGCACTTTTCTGGTGTGCAAGGCTCCTCCCTATATCCACCACAGACCTGAAGAAGCATCATCATAGTTCATAGATCATAAAACTAGTAATAAATCTTCAACAACAACAAAACATTCACAACAAGATTATTTAAAATAGGCTTTGCAATGTTCTAAAAGGAAAATCTTTCAGATTTTCACAGCTCCTGGTGCATAAGTCTGTAGGCTGGTTGCAATATTTGAGTTGTTACAAGTTATGAAGAACCTAAGTTTGTACCTCCATGAGATTCATTAACTAGAAGCAAAATTCAGCAAAGTGCTCATACTCCGATTTAATGCTCTGCACGAATAAACTTTCTGCCAATAATTTCTGAATTACATACTAATTGAACTGGATGCAGTTGCACTCATGTTTCCAGGGCTAAATAATGAAGTCATGTTTACATTACTCCATCCAAACTAAGGACTGGTTCTTCATGTGGATGAAACTCAGGAGGTTGGACTCTTTGAAAATTCTAGAATGATATAATACTTTTACTGTGTTTTGGATGTAGGTTTGCTCACTGAACTGCAAGATTCATATCCAGACATTTCGTTACCTTACTAGGTAACATCTTCAGTGGGCTTCATGCAAAGCAATGATGAAAATTCCTGCTTTCTATTTATATGTTTGGACTTCTTTGGGTCAGTGATGTTATTTCCTGTGGTGAAGTCACTTCCTGTTCCTTTTGTTCCTGGGTGGTAGATGGGGTCTAACTCGATGTGTTTGTTGATAGAGTTTTGGTTGGAATGCCATGCTTCTAGGAATTCTCGTGCGTGTCTTTGTCTGGCTTGTCCTAGAATGGATGTATTGTCCCAGTCGAACTGTGTATCACTGTGCTATTGGAAATTGGAGCTCTTGGGAAGAATTAGACATTCAGTTTCAAATTTAACAAATGTAATCAAGGTTGAAAGTAACAAATCACAAACAGAATGCTTTAGTGGTGTCGCTCTTAAGTTCAGATGTAAAATGATGTGTAAGTGAACCACATAACAGGAGAAATATATTGAAAGATGTTGTGTTGTGTCTGTTATGACAGTTGACTGAGAAAATAAATGGTCATAAGCCCTGTGCACTGTGAATGCAATTACGTTGTCTAAATTTTCAACTTTTTCCTGGACAAATATAAATATGTCAATTCAATTGCTTTTTGAAATATTCATATACCTGTATGGAACAGATAATGCCACTATTATGGCTGCAAATTCTACCTGCTACCAAATGCTCTTTGTGCTAATTAACATATTCTACTATTAAAATGCCCACTTACTTTGTTGATGAGAGGATTTATATTGGGAGATTTCAGACCATCTTTCAGCTTCTCCAGCTTATTCCTATTGTCTGTGTTTAAATGTTTAGTCAGCTGGTTTGCAGTTAACCGTGCTTCTCTAGATTTAAGAATGGTAGGTTCCACGTGAACAACCCTGTCTTTTGCTTTTCCAGACCGTAGATATGATGAAAGAATGTTGTTGAAAGTACCTGGTGGAAATATAAATCATCAGTATCATTAATATAGATATTCTGTGTTCAGGCATCACTGTTCAGAAGAAAGGTGGATTATTTCTTGGAAAAGGTTGCAGGGCCCCTTGCTGAAATATTTGTATCATCGATAGTCACAGATGAGGTGCCGAAAGACTGGCTAGCATGGTGCTACTATTTAAGAAAGGTGGTAAGGACAAGCCAGGGAACTGTAAACCAGTGAGCCTGCCATCAGTGGTGGGCAAGTTGTTGGAGGGAATCCTGAGGGACAGGATGTATATGTATTTGGAAAGGTAAGAACTAATTAGGGATAGTCAACATGGCTTTGTGAGTGGGAAATCATATCTCACAAATGATTGAGTTTTTTGAAGAAGTAACAAAGAGGACTGATGAGGGCAGAGTGGTAGACATGATCTAAATGGACTTCAGGAAGGCATTCAACAAGATTCCCCATGGGATACTGGTTAACAAGGTTAGATCTCATGAAATATAGGGAGAACTAGCCATTTGGATACAGAACTGGCTCAAAGGTAGAAGACAGAGGGTGGTGGTGGACGGTTGTTTTTCAGGGATCGGTGCTGGGTCTACTACTTTTCGTCATTTATATCAATGATTTGGATGTGAGCTTAAGAGGCATAGTTAGTAAGTTTGCAGATGACACCAAAATTGGAGGTGCCATGAACAGCAAAGAAAGTTACCTCAGATTACAATGGGATCTTGACCAGATGGGCCAAGAGGCTGAGGAGTGGCAGATGGAGTTCAATTTAGGTAAATGCGAGGTGCTGCATTTTGGGAAAGCAAATCTTAGCAGGACTTATACACTTAATGGTAAGGTCCTAGGGAGTGTTGCTGAACAAAGAGACTTTGGAGTGCAGGTTCATAGCTCCTTGAATGTGGAGTCGCAGATAGATAGGACAGTGAAGAAGGTGTTTGCTATGCTTTCCTTTATTGGTCAGAGTATTGAGTACAGGAGTTGGGAGGTCACGTTGTCACTGTACAGGACTTTGTTTAAACCACTTTTGGGATATTGCGTGCAATTCTAGTCCTTCCTATCAGAAGGATATTGTGAAACCTGAAAGGATTCAGTTCAGATTTACAAGGATGTTGCCAGGGTTGGAGGATTTGAGCTATTGGGAGAGGTTGAGTAGGCTAGGGCTGTTTTCCCTGAAGTATCAGAGACTGAGGGGTGATTTTATAGAGGTTTATAACATCATGAGGGGCATGGATAGGTAAACAGACAAGGTCTTTTCCCTGGGGTGTGCAAGTCCAGAACTAGCGGGCCCAAGGTCTTTTCCCTGGGGTGTGCAAGTCCAGAAGTAGACGGCATAGGTTTAGGGTGAGAGGGGAAAGATACAAAAGAGACCTGTGGGGCAACTTATTCACACAGAGTGAGATGTGTGCGTGGAATGGGCTGCCAGAGGAAGTGATGGAGGCTAGGACAATTGAAACATTTAAAAGGCATCTGGATGGGTATATGAATAGGAAGGGTTTAAAGGGATATAGGCCGGGTGCTGGCAGGTGGGACTGGATTGGGTTGGGATACCTGGTCAACGTGGACAGGTGGACCGAAGGGTCTGTTTCCGTGCTGTACATCTCGATGACTCTATGAATCAAATTCCCTCATTTGTGAGTTTTTCTCATAGTCTTAAGCTCCTATCCACACCACCCTGTGGGGATTCTGGTTAACTACCATATTCCCAGGAATCTGCCAATACTGCACCATTCTACACTCAGAACTATGGTGCAGAGAGATCCTGATGCAGGGATATTGCTTCAATTCTCCCTCATCTCACTGAAAGGTGCCTCCTGATGCACTGACTGAGACTGAAAGCACCTATTGTTAGGCTGAGACATGTTTCTAACCCTTTGGTGCATTATACAAACACAGCAATATCCAGACTCACAAGACTAAATAACTGCAAACAATATTCCTTTCCAAGCATCTGTTCTGTCTTTCTTGTCTCGCAGATGCCATTTGTTCTTTGATACCTGGCATGTGGCCTCTTGTCAAGGTGAGTTTTAATATGACCATTTATGCTTTATTCTAATCTGGGCTACACCAATAAAAAGGATAGCCCAATCCTGTCATCCATCTTCATACATCTTCTCAAGAAGTCATTGCATCCTGAGCATCCTGCTGCAGAATACCTGACTGGTTTGATATTACTATTTTGGGTGCCCATTAGGTTCAGAAATTAATAACCCTAGATAAATATACAAATGGGCATATAGATGTTATATAGTAGGGTAGTATTGGGTGACACTTGGTTGAGGTTTAAAGGGTTGAAACAAAATACATTAAACATAAGCATTAAACAGAACAGTGCATAGAAGAGACAGGAGCCATTTTGCTATAAAAAGGGACATAATCATGGAAATGCATGTAAAAGTAGACACTTTTTAATATCATAGAGAAACAATTACAAATGGGAACAGTTTGCATTTTTAATTGATATGATCACTAGAAATGGGCACAACAGGAGGTTAACTAGACTTGGAATAGAAAGCAATTATCCTAACTCGAAATGGGTTCAACCCTTGAATGACATATAAATGTTGTAACTGTCTGATAAAGATTATGGTCATGTAATCATATAGTATCCTGCAAAGTAGTTAAGTACGGAAAGAAAGTTTTGTTCAATGAACAGCCTCTCTCAAGCTATATCCCTGTGTGCATATGATCAAATAAAGCCTTTTCCTTGTTTGGACTCTAAATTGTCACTGTGTCGAATCTTACTTTCAGCAATATTTCTTAGCCAACAATAAAGATGATCTAACTCAACCCAAACTGAGATTAAGCTAAAACTTTCTGGATTCCTATGTTCTCATCCATTCTTTTAATCTCACCCTTTGCTTCCTATTCAAAAGACCCTCTGATCTTTCACCTCACTTCCACCAAACTACCTACCCCCCAAACAAGCACCCGTCCCCTCCACCACCATCCCTAGTGCCCCAAACGCCGACTCCCACTCCAATTCTGAAAGATCTGGCCTCAGCTAAGAGCTCAGCTCTGTATCCTTATGCACTTACTTCGATGAATTTTGAATTGAGCACCATATTCAGCTGCTTTTCCATCATCATTACCTCTATGCCCATTTTGTGACTGGGCATCCTCCATTAGCAGAGATTAACTTTTTACTTAGCTCCTGTTTTCTCTCTTTATCTGGACCCTGCCTCGATCTTTTAATTGAGAACTGCCAACGTGACATTGGCCATCTCATGTTCACTGCTCCCTTATAAATTGTAACCCTTTACTATGTACCATCCTGGTCTATTCCACACTCTGATCTTCACTATCAAAGGATACCACTGTCATTGAATGATACTTTAGGTTAAAACATATCTGCTCTTAGATTATGAATGATGAAAAGCTGGACATTTACAAAAATAGAACAACAGCATAGCTTCCAGAACTTAATACCTTGAGTGCCTTGTGAGCCTTCACTGATGAAAATGTCAATTTTTTCTTGTGTGCTCTGTACTTGACTGTTGATGTTTTTTACATTATTGTTTAAGACGTCCATTTCAGTACGTAGACGATAACTTTGATCCACAATATTGGTGTCAGAATTTATCTGGTCAGCTTCCGTCCTGTTTCCAAATAGAAAAAACAGGCTGAGGAATATGGTTCTGACTTAATACAGCATCATCAGACAGGGGAGTAGCGATACATGGACCCTACTGAACCTTGACATGTATTATCATGGAGTTCCCACATCTGTATTTTTTGCTCCAATCTCACTTGTGATAAAGCTATAGTGAAAGATTGAACATCTTGACATAAATTAAACTGGGATTATTATACAACGAAGCTTGGTGTTGTTGCATTCTCATGCTCCAGACAGAGGTGTTTTTTTTTAAAATTCAGGTTTTAAGTTCAGTGATTCAGTCTGGATTCTGATGCTTGGTTGAGCTCTAAATCCTTCAGTTGTGCTTAAACCAGATTATTATCAGAAAAGTGGAACTGCATGCCTGGGCTATCTGAAGAACAACTTCAAACCCCAGTGAAGTTATTGCATATACTCAGATCTTTAGAGGAGATTTGTTTTCACCCAAAGGGTGGTGGGCATCTGGAACTCACAGCCTGTAAGGTTGGCAGAGGCAGACACCCCCAAATTTAAGAAGTATTTAGATGCACAGTTATAATGTCAAGATACACAGGCTATGGGGCAAATGCTGGAAAATAGGGTTGGAAAAGTTAGGTGGTTGTTTTTGACCAGCATCGACAGGATGGGTGAAAGGCCCTTTTTCTATATTGTCGATCTCTCTGACTACTTTTGCCACAGGAAAAGCTTGTAACATGACACTCTGGGGATAAATAGGTCCAGAATAGATTTATTATTTCTGTATGTCTTGCCATGCCTCAATCTGTTAATGTATTTATGTATGATAAATTGTATAATTTGAAACTGTAATCACTGTTATGATTGCTTTGATCCCAGCTGATGGTACTATTGGACAAGTCAGATCCCAGAGTGAAATCTGGTTTTATGGATTATAGATTTATTCTTTTGCTTTGTTAGTTAATGTAATAGTTAGTCACTGAGACATATTTTTTTTTAGATTAGACTTACAGTGTGGAAACAGGCCCTTCGGCCCAACAAGTCCACACCGACCCGCCGAAGCGCAACCCACCCATACCCCTACATTTACCCCTTACCTAACACTATGGGCAATTTAGCATGGCCAATTCACCTGACCCGCACATCTTTGTGACTGTGGGAGGAAACCGGAGCACCCGGAGGAAACCCACGCAGACACGGGGAGAACGTGCAAACTCCACACAGTCAGTCGCCTGAGTCGGGAATTGAACCCGGGTCTACAGGCGCTGTGAGGCAGCAGTGCTAACCACTATGCCACCGTGCCGCTCACGTGTGAATACAGATTTTCATTAACAGCAGAAGTTTATTACACAAAAGAGCAGCACAATGGCACGGTGATTAGAACTGTTATCTCACAGTGCCAGGAATCTGGGTTCAATTAGGGTGACTGTCTGTCTGTATGAAGTTTGCATGTTCTCTCTGTGTCTGCATGGGCTTCCTCTGAGTCCATTGGTTTCCTCCCACAATTCAAAGATGTACAGGTTATGTGGATTGGCCATGCTAAATTACCCTATAATGTCCAGATGGGTTAGCCATGGGAAATACAGGGATAGGGTCAGGTGGATGAGTCTGGGTGGGATGCTTTTCAGAGGGTCAGTGTAGACTTGTTGGGCTGAATGGCCTGCTTTCACACTGTAGGGATTCTGTGAAGAAATAAAAGGATCAAACCTAACTATCTAAATAGAGAAGACAATCAGCAAGATATAAAATATACATCAAAGCAACATGTTGACGAGCTTCCCAACACATACTCAAGTCCAGAGAAAACCCCCATCTCAACTATTTAACTATGTAGCTTCTTTGCAATGAATTTTGGACACAGTTGAATGATTACCAAATCTGCTGATGCAAACTTTTTCACAAATCTGAGAGACCAGTCGTAACCAGACAGTTTGAGTGGTTTCACTTAAAAGGTCTGCAGATTTCACACTAAATTTTCCTAGCAGTCAGGCCTTGATTCAAAGCCTTAACAGAAAAACTGAATTTCTGATATTGTAGCACTTCCTCAGCACTGCACTCAAGTGTCAGCCTCGGTCATGTGCTCAAGTCTTAGTAGTGAATGTTTGAACTCATAACCTGCTAATTCAGGCACTGATGAACATAATGATAAATAACCTGCTTCTGCCAGGATGAGGCATAAACATAATAAAAGGAGTAGGGCAACAAGGTGAAAATTAAGATCCTGCATAGGAAGTAAGACTTAGATTTTATACTATGTTATAATTTGAAGTGTAACCGTTGCTGTGATTGTTAAGATTGACAATATGCGATGACAATGAAATGAGATTCAATGCACCCTACCTCAGCCGATTGTAGTTGTTGTACACATCTGTGATCGTGTTGTCTGTCACAGCTGGATTGTTAATGATTGCTTGAACTTGCTGCAGTTTGTTAGTGAGGCCACCTATCTCAGAATCATATTCATTTCCCCCTTGAGCCGGCAGCTTTGTGTTTACCAGGGCTTTGTGTCGAATGTTCAATGTGCTTATTTGATTATCCACAATCTGGAAACATGGGTGACATTGGTTGCACTTTGGAAAGTCAGAGCAATATCCACGAAGCTGCTTGCACTCATTACAGAGAACCCCTGTAACACCTGGAAGACACAGGCATTGTCCTGTCCTCTTGTCACATCCGCCAGTCACGGTACCTCTTTCATCACAATTGCACCCTGTCAGGACAGTAAGTTTCAAAGAGAATTGAATTAGTGCATCCAGCTATCATCACGTGGCACCAATGTTAATAACATAATTGTAACATAATCAAGACCAGAACAAGGTTTGACTTAATTTCATACAAGGGAAAACTTGTAGATGCTGATAGTTCCACCTTAATTTCTGCCTTTTTTAGGAGGTCCGAGTTGGGAAATGGTTTAGTAATATCAAGAAATTTATCAGAAGGTATATTTCTGTTCGCACCCTTGCATGTTGTTATGCCTGCCTATATATGGAGGGTGATTTGTTAATGTTGAGTTTACTCCATGTAATGTTGCTAAAGAGACAGCAGGGGAGTTAAAAATTAAAGGGCTGGGTGAAAAAGAGAACATTAGGTGGTGTGGTGAGAAAGCAGGAGGTTGGCATGAGGCTGCATGGTTTTTCTTGAGAAAAAATCCTGCAAACATTTGATGGATTAGACATTTCAAATTGGGTTTTTGTAATAAATTGTAATGAGCAAAATATCAGCACAGAATAAGGAGAGTGACATAATTTTACTAATAATCCTATTAATTGTAGAATCCATGTCTTAACTGTTGCTCTCAATCAAACCATTACATGGAGCTCCTCTCTAGTTAAAGACAAAGCATCAGAGAAAGATTTCCAACATTGTAGGAGCACAAACAGCTTCCTTTAAATTGTGTTTGAATCTGACTAGACCAGTTTCTCTATTGTAGGCACATAACCTCAGAAATGAGAGAGAGAGATTCAGTTATTAGAAAAAAAACGGGAATAAAATAAAAAGTTAAAATGATTTTTCTGAGATACTGGGATGAATTTTCACAATGCATCCTGTGATCAATTACAATTGTGAAGACTTAGAATAGTGAACTGGAGGAGAGACTAGGACAAGGTGAGGGAGAAGTTTGAAAGGGTTGATGATTAGAAAATGTAAACCTGAATTTTCAGATATTACCTAGAAGTTATTTTCTTAGCTGCATCCAATCCTGGGAAGGGTACATTAACGTTTCTAGAGTGTGGGAGTGAGGAGTGTGGTGTATATGTGTATACCTGTGGCAGAAACTTTCCACTGCCCGAGCAGAGTAATCTGCCTATGTTTGCCTGTTCTGTCTCTCTTCCCAGACAGATGGATCCTGTTTCACTTTATCAGTCCCACCTCTTTCTATATTTGTTTTGATAATGATTGACTGTGTATCTTTCTTTTCATTGTCTCATACTAACATCATATCAGCCATTTTACCATCACCCAGTTCCCTTTAAAGTGTCTAAAAGTTGGCTCCACACATACATCCTGCTCTGTTTATACATGTCTATGTTCTCCCCCTCCTTTCTAAATCCTTTTCACCATTAATTCTTTTTTCTATTCTATTGAAGTGTTACACTTGAAATATTAAGATAACAGATTGCTCCAGTGATGCTGCATGTTTCCACCATCTTCTGTCTTTGTTTTGGAGATTACTGGTAGAACCATGTTGTGGTGTCATGGGTCTTGCCCATCAACTGAGGAACTGGCAAGAGATCACAATGCCTCTTTTCAGGAAGGCCTGTTGAAGTACAAGCCAACCAGGTGGGGGTATGGCCAGCAAGGAGCAAGGCCACAGCTTAGTCATTTGGTTGAGTTTGGTCTGCAAGAGATTCATGACGAGGGAGACAGCAGGGTAGATGGGTCAGAAACAAGGGCAGGAAGTTGGTTGTCATCAGGAAGCCCCTTTCCTCATCTCTAGTACCTAAGAAGGTGCTGATTGCCTTTGACTGAGGCCCCATCTCACTTAGAGGTGAGAAGTGACCTGCACAGGGTGGCAGGCCCACCCACAGCTGAGGTAATCTCCCACTGGCAGTGAGGTGAGGTCCTTAAGTGGTAATTAACTGGTCACTCAAGGGCCCAATTGGACAGGAAAGTCAACCACGGATCTTCCTGCCTGGAATTGAATTCTGGTGGAGGTAGGAAGGCAGCAGGGTTCAGTAAGACACTCTACTGCCTAACATCTTCTTAGGGAAAAGATTCTAGAATAGATTTCAAAATATTCAAACACTTTCTTCTCTTCCCAGCCTCCAACCCTCATCATCAGTGAGAGCAGAGAATCCCACTCAATGTGACATATTTTATTGTGAATAAACCAGTTAGAATCATAAAGTAAGAATACAGTTACTGATCCAGAACAGAGCATAGCAAGTCCCGTCACTGATATTGAATACTTAGCTGACAATTTACTGTGTGAAAGCAGTGCTCTGCGCGTTTCTTTTAATTTACTTCTGATCAGATGACCTTTTGTCATTACACCATAGGTAATTGTAAAATGTGCTGTGCTATGTTTTCAAGAGAAGAATAATTTTGAGCTAACATCTTACTCCTTACAATGTGGTGTAGTACAAGAAAGCAAAGTCAATCCCGCTGTAGCTTCACAGAGATTTCTTCTCCGTTTTGATTTTAGTCACTTCTGTTGTCAAAGACATTTCTTGCTTATGCTTCAGTTTCTAAAGTCTGTGCCAAAAGTTAGGAAATGGAGCTGCCTTGTGACACTTGCTTCAATTCACGCATAACCCTACTTCCTTTCACAGGAGCCTGATGTACAACTTCCCTTTATGCTGCAAAAATAACCACCTGGCCATTGAAAAAACTAAGCCACGGTTTCCGAAAATTTAACCGAAAGGTCCCAAAATGGATCAAACAAGGTAAAGATATGTGTTTTTGGCAAGGCTTCAGACACTTACGTACGCATTGTGTACCCCAACTGTAATAGTTATCTGGACATTCTTCCAAATTTGCTCTTGCACATGTTCTTCCACTATTTGCTGTCTTACATGGACACTGGCCTGTAACCTGGACAAAACAATACAGTAACGCATCAGTAATTTGTTGCACCATGGCTGTTGAAGAGCTGCAAAACATGCACCTTTTTAGTATTTCAGTGAGGCATATTGTAAGCAATGTGTGTATGGTGGCATTGTAACTGAACATATCAGCAAGATTTTTTAAAAATCATTCAAGATATAGACACCATTTTCAATCCCAAGAACAAACTATAGATTTTAACCTGCACTGTTAGGATGCAAGCGCATAGACGTATCCAAGAATGACAGGTTATGTTAAGTGAGGTTCCTGTCAAGACTCTGCGATGTTTTACTATGTTAAAGCTGATATATAAATACAAGTTGTTTCCAATCTCTAACCGAGTCACACATGCAAATTATATCACATCTTAAACATGCTGTAAAAACTAGGTAAAAACAATGACTGCAGATGCTGGAAACCAGATTCTGGATCAGTGGTGCTGGAAGAGCACAGCAGTTCAGGCAACATCCGAGGAGCAGCAAAATCGATATTTCGGGCAAAAGTCCTTCATCAGGAATAAAGGCAGAGAGCCTGAAGCATGGAGAGATAAACTAGAGGAGGGTGGGGGTGGGGAGAAAGTAGCATGGAGTACAATAGGTGAGTGGGGGAGGGGATGAAGGTGATAGGTCGGGGAGGAGGGTGGAGTGGATAGGTGGAAAAGAAGATAGGCAGGTAGGACAAGTCATGGGAGGAAGCAAATGTGGCTGTGGTGGTGAGTTTGTTTCAGGACATAGTTGAAGAGCTTCAGGGCAGAGGAAATGACCTGGGAGTTGCAGTGGGAGAGGGACTCCCTGCGATTCTTGTAGAGAGAGGAGGAAAACTTCTTCAAGGCAAGCATCCTTACAAGAGGATTCGCAGTAGGGTTAAAATCAACAAGGTAAAAACAATGACTGCAGATGCTGGAAACCAGATTTTGGATTAGTGGTGCTGGAAGAGCACAGCAGTTCAGGCAATATCCGAGGAACAGCAAGATCGGCGTGGAGAGCCTGAAGCATGGAGAGATAAGCTAGAGAAGGGTGGGGGTGGGGAGAAAGTAGCATCGAGTACAATGGATGAGTGGGGGAGGGGATGAAGGTGATAGGTCAGGGAGGATGGTGGAGTGGATAGGTGGAAGAAGAAGATAGGCAGGTAGGCATGGAGTACAATAAGTGAGTGGGGGAGGGGGCATGGAGTACAATAGGTGGTGGATACCCAAGTAGGAACCATACATTTACTGAATCATGTCAAAACACATTCCATGGAAATATATTGGTATAAAATTATATTTCTTAACTTTACATTGAAGGTAGAATATGACCATTCTGACAGTACTTCAATATCCAATGTGTCATGAACCCTGAGTTTAAGGCCATGTCTTTCTTTTTTCTGTCTGAATGTATAGCATCAGCAAAATTTGCAAGCCCTCGCAATGAGAAAACATTAAAAAATCATCTCTGCTGGTTCACTTCTGATTTTTTTTCCCACACTTTTAGATATTGGCTTGGCAGCACAAACAGAACCACTTGAATGAATAAAAAAAAATCACTAAAGTAATTAACAACAAGAATGAGTCAATTGATATTCAGCTTAAGCCCTTCTTTATTTCATATTCGTAGCAGCATTTTTAGTGGTGTGCTGGAAGTTATACAGTACCTTGTCACAGCGCTGGCTGTAAGAGTTTCTGGAATCACACTGACATGGCTCACAGCCAATTCCTCTTCGCAAGTTCCAGAAGCCTTCAGCACACCGGTCGCAGTTTGGACCCACCACATTTGGTAGACAATTACACTGGCCTGTGGTGGGATTACAGCTGCTGTCAGGTTGCAATCCCAGTCCATTGCATGTGCATTCTGAAAAATGAAGGAAATCCTTGAAGCATTCATGTTAGAATATCCTTTTTTTTAAACTAACTTATGGGACAGGTCTTTCTCTTTGTTCTTGGATGAGAAATACAGATTGCGTAAATGGAGGAAACATGAAAGTCAGTCAGTGAGAAATAGTCTGACACATATATTTTAGACTCATTAAATGGGGATATACCTCCGTGTTTGGGAATTAAACAAGTTTTGCCTGTTGTTGCTCAGTGTTTGTCTCAATCAATAGCACAATTGCCAAGACATAAAGTACATTTGTCTCCACTCTTCCTCACTAAGACAGAGTCAGCCATGGCTTAGGGACATGAGATTGTCAAGACAGGCATGATACTTGGTCATGATAAGAACATCTATGTAGAATCTTTTAAAGTGGAGAGGTTCTTGTGCTGCACCTACTACAGGGTTTTGGCTAATCAGGAAATTCTCCTGCTCTTCCCATTTGACTTTGACTAAACAGAAGGATTTACACATTGATGCCTGGCTACATCTAACACCTCCCATAACCATCCAGCCCTGAAGTGGAATTTAAACCTTGAGGTTTCTACAAGACTTCCTGGTTCATTGGTAGCTCTCTTGCTTCATGTAGGAAGAGTGCGGATTCGAGTCTCTGTCTGAAAACCTAGCATATAATCCAGGCTGCTTTCAGTGAACTACAACATCAGTGAAGACTTCAATGCAAGGCCCCAGTTTCTGAAGAATGGCATGCAAATGGTCATAGAATAACCACAGTAGAGTCTTGAAGAAAAATGAAGCTCTTCATAAAACATTATCCCTCAATCATCAAATCTGAAACAGGCTGGGTCTGTTCATTTCTGACAGTGGGACTTAAATTGACCGTTCTGCACAATACCACTGTGATAATATTTACATTGTATTGCTGTAAGTGTTTTTCAATAACTAAAGGTTACAAAACTTCCAAAATAAATGCAAGGTTTTTTTTTCTGCTTACAGTACAAGCTTTATATTTGAGTTTAGCATTCCAATGATGTCTGTGAGTTCTGAACTTATTTTATTGTGGTGAGTTTCTTGCTTTTAAGCTGGAAAGTCTGGCTTTTGACTTGTTTTTAGTTTTTCCTAAAATGTAACCATGATATCAAAAATATACCTGCTTTTTCTCATAAGAGTTACAGTTGTGTTTGATGCCATGCTCCCTGTGACCAGTTTAAGTACAGTGGTAACATATCAGGAAAACTATAGGAAATTAAAAGTTGGATATATTTAAGCAATCTATTGGTCTAGAATCTTCTTCCCTAACTCTTTGCTAACACTAATTTTAGTACTCTGTGTAATTTACTTACGAACACAGGCATCAGTTGCTGTAATATCTCGTTGTTGGTTGCGATAGAAAGAGGGTTTGCATTTTTCACAGTTGTTTCCCATTGTATTGTGCTGGCAGTCTATACAGACTCCACCACTGACTCCTCCACTGGCTCTGTACACCTCAGGATCAAAGCGACACCTCTGTGAGTGATTGTTACAGTTGCATTCTGTTGGAGAAAGTTCAAAAAAACAAATTATAACTAAGCACAGCATCCAACACACTCTAAGTGGATAATTAAGAAGTATACGATGCAGAGGACCTTTGGCTTTCTATCTACATGATTGGGAAACTACAGTATTATGGCAACTACTTAGAAACCCAAACTCCAGTCATAGGCCTTGCCTTACTGTGTGCAAGCTGTACTATCTGAATAAGGATTGTTTTATCAGTTATGTAGACTTCTTCCAAGACAAAACCATAGAATATACCATGTAACTTTCATTCATTTGTTTTGACAAACGCAGATGCTGGAATGTGTGTGACTGATTTCCATGCACTCATTGTGAGTAAAGTTCTACAGTAGGAGTAAGTATTGATATAGATTTCTACTAATAAAGGATATAAACAAACATCACTGCATTGGTATATGGAAGAGAGCTAATAGGAAGAATTTGATAGGCATAGAGCTAGGTGTTAGAGAGTGAGTAGAAAGCACAATGCTAATCAACACATAATTGCCAGGTAACCCTACCTACAGAATCAAAATTGGGCTCATTAAAGTATAGCACAGCACATGCTCTTAATGTTATCATCAAATGAATGGCAATCTACAACCGATAGAAAATAATACTTTTAATTAGATGTCAGAAATCAGCATATGTCCTGATATCCTACTTTAAATCCAGGAAACTCTCACTTAGAGTCATGGAAAGAGTCTAAGGTATTTACTCACTTTTACATGGGTTAGTATTGTAGTCATCGGCTGGTTTCCAGGGTTGGTTATTGTAGAAGCTTGCACACACTTCACAGTTTTTACCTGCAGTATGGTGCTTACAGACACATTGTTCTTGAGTCTAAAAGAAATGAGCAGAGACTCATTGAAACACAACTCTAAAAATACAAACAAGTGGCTGAGGCCAGATTCTAATTTAATTGCAGGGACATTAGATGTTCTCAATTTGATGGAAGAATTTACATGGACACTCATAGAAACAAATATTTTTTGAAGCATTTTTATTAATTTTGATTTAAACAATGTCATGTGGTAGAGATTTGAGTTAGCCTCATTCACGGAATAAAATTTAGATGTCTCTTCAGATTATATCCTGCATTTCTATCAGTGTCATTCTTCCTCACTGCATTCTGAAAGTCAGAATGTAAACATTGCAAAAAAATTGAAGTTGAAGTATTTGTCTTGCAATCCTCAGAACCAGGATGCAAACTTGAAGCCAGTATGAGAAGCGGGTGCTGATTTGTTGGGCTATTTGTTGGCAAAGAGTGCAACAAGAACAGTCAGCTGACAATCATATTTCTCATACTAGGCAAGAAAAGTTTGATTGGTCAGGACATTGACATGAGGATGTAGTCGAGAATCAGCCGTCAAAATGATAACTTTATGAAAAAGATGCAATGTGCGTGTAAATTTCCTATGTACAACATGGCTGAATGTATTTATATATGTAGCTTCGAGCACATCCAAATGCGTCATCCTCTGAGCCTGACTGATAATCTTAAATTGATTTCTGTCGTAAATCTTAGCCTGGTCTTGACCATTTAATTACTGATTTCCATTCCTACATTCTGTATTGGCATATTGCTGAATTTGGGCTTCTAACACACATTCTACATCATAATGACAGAAATCCTGTAGCCTAATTAAAATGAGTTATTATAATCAATAATTATAATTTTAGGGAGGACAAATTCTATGTTTAGCTGTAAGAAGTACGGGTATTTTAGATGTGATTCAATTTCATACTTATAATATACAATCTCTTTGAGATGCAAATGTGAAATGGAAACTGGATTCTCACCTTTTTACTTGATCCTTGTGGAGTATACACAGAGTTTTCTTCTGAGGTGCAACTAGATGCATGTCCATTACAGAAACAGCTGCCTTGAACCTTCATATCATACACAGCATAAAAGGTGTTGGCATTACTAAGCTCTTGGGATAAAGCTGGCTTGTATGGCTTGATAAAATTAATCCTCAGATTTGTAAAAGGGGTCATGTCTAAAGAACAGAGAGACAGTGTTTGTTTATTTCAAAAATACAGCAAGAGTTTGTGATTCTTCTGGATGTACTGCAACTGTAAAAGACAGTTTTATATCTTAAAAATGAATATGACTAATTGGTGAATAATAGTCTGATTGCAAGCTTTGAGACAACAAGGCCATGGGTATGAGGCATTAAAGCAGACGATACAAACTCCTCAAATAAGGTATACAGTGAAAAAAGGTGTGGTAAATTTACCAGCTTCTCTGCCAATGCAAAATCAATTAGGAACACACAATGTATGAGCAGAAGTTCTAATTATTCTAATTACTGTATCTATATATGAAAGTGTCATAGGACACAGAGATCAAAGTTGAGAGATCATAAACTCAAATTGCAAATCATCTCACCAAACATTAATTACTTACTGTTAATCTTGTTACTCTTTGAACCACTGATATAATCAGCCAGTTTGAGGGGGTTAAAAGTAACCTGAAATCAACCATGGAAAAAAGTGAGTCAAAACATTTGTTTTAATTAATACTAGTTTTCACAAATTGCAGTTGAGCAACATATTCAACAAACAGAATTGCTGATATTTGTGGCTTTTTAGAGTTATCAGGTCACTGACTGATATGTTACAGCTTATACCTCAGCAATATGTTTGTTTAGTCTCTCAGCTAAAAGGGAGAGTGGGGAGTTGGTAAATAGATTAGACTTACAGTGTGGAAACAGGCCCTTCGGCCCAACAAGTCCACACCGACCCGCCAAAGCGCAACCCACCCATACCCCTACATTTACCCCTTACCTAACACTACGGGCAATTTAGCTTGGCCAATTCACCTGACCCGCACATCTTTGGACTGTGGGAGGAAACCGGAGCACCCGGAGGAAACCCACGCAGACACGGGGAGAACGTGCAAACTCCACACAGTCAGTCGCCTGAGTCGGGAATTGAACCCGGGTCGACAGGCGCTGTGAGGCAGCAGTGTTAACCACTGTGCCACCGTGCCGCCATAGAATGATGATTCTGAAAACCAGTTTCTGTGGTAGGCTGTACCTGCTCATCTGAAGAATCATGATTTCTTGGCTGTTCTTGACAGCGCACATCATCAAAGCTCTGAGGCTGCCCTGTTTGTATTTGAGGGAAAGAGGCAGTACAGTCATCAGCAAAGTATTGATAAGGTTTCCAAGTTTGACCAAAATCTGTGGAGCGCTCAATCATCATGGCTGCTGGCCGTGGAGACTGAAATGAAAAGTAGAGCAGAAAACATTAAAAGTACTCTCTTCATCAATATAACGCAAATTAATTGCATTCAGAGAAATTAGGAGGATCGTTTTTGCACAGGGATAAACAAATTCATAATTTATACCCATGTATAGTGTTCTAAAGCATTCCTGAAGAATGCTACCTGAAAGTAGTCAGGTTAAATAAACAAGTGTTTGAGTTTGAGCTGACAAAAAGACAAATTTTGTTGATGACTTTTGTTCTGCTCTCATCAAGACAACTTACAAAACATACCAAAGTAAAAGGAACACAGCATTTATACTGCATCAGAGGAAAGTATTGATTGGTTGGCAAGTGGATTCTGATTGATAGAAATATTGTCCTGGAGCATGTACCTGTTAATGATGACTGATAATTAAATGCCATGGTATGTTTAAGTTTTAAACAAGGCAGCTGAATCTGATTGGAGAAAGTGAGGACTGCAGATGCTGGAGATCAGAGCTGAAAATGTGTTGCTAGAAAAGCGCAGCAGGTCAGGCAGCAGAAGGGGTCATGCCCGAAACGTCGATTCTCCTGCTCCTTGGATGCTGCCTGACCTGCTGTGCTTTTCCAGCAACACATTTTCAGCTGAGTCTGATTGGTCAAGGCATTATCTTAAGAAATGAATCACAGAATGGATGTAATCTATTTTATTGTGTTGCAACAGGCAGTGTGCATACTTGTTCTTTCTGTCCAAAAGAACTTGATTCTTTGTGTTAATGTGTGTTGCTTCCAGTACACACAAGAGCACCATATTACAAGTCTGACTAAATTAGATGTTAGCACAATTTGTGGCACAATCAGGATCATATAACAAATGCTACCCAATTGTGGAATCACATTTAATGCTGGACCTTGTGTTATGGATTTTGAAGGTGTCGGCTTCTTAGGTAGGGTCAAGAGTTGTAAAGAGAATTACAACTGGAAAGAATGATTCTGTCACTGAAAGGTATGGATAGCAATGTAACTCCAAGAAGGAACAGATTGGTAGTGACTTATGGTAAATATGACTCAGCTGTGACAAGAGCACAACTGGAAGTAGTATATATACTAATAGCGGTAAATAGAGAACATACTAAGAACAGCATAAATACAGAAAGAACATAGACATTATGTAGAAAAAACTCCACCCTCGGCAAACGTATTTAAGAGTGTGTTTTACCTTGAATCGTAGAAGAATGTC